>NC_135499.1:22173953-22848988 GCF_052857255.1 Amblyomma americanum | reverse complement strand
TCAGTCACGAACGTAGCCTTCTACACTGCAGCCCTGCCGATCCTCAGTTTAGAAAAGCACCGTTGCAACTCATTTCCAATGTTATCCCCAGTCCTGCGTTCCAGAGGAAGATATCAATTAAACAGAACGTGGGAGTGCAGGCACCAATCACTGTGTATGTAATGTGCCGTTGCCATTGTGTACGCCACTTTGCGGAGATCTTCCCACATGTCCGTAGTGATCACACAACGTCCCTCGATCATACCTGTGGCGACATCATGAATTGCCTCGAACTTGTGCTGCTAAATCGGCTACCTTTCTCGAGGCAATGGTGGGATGAGGAACCACATCTTCAACCTGAACATTGCCATGGCGCCCTCCAACACACTAAACACGAATTACACGAGATGGAGGTTTTACGGGCGTTTAAGACCGTTAATGCTCCACTTGACCAAATGCGAACACTGTCGAAACGGTGCGCGAGAACCAGAAAACCTCGTAACACCACCCGTCGACGGACGACGGAGCACAGACGCGGAATCAGAACGATTGCAGTTCGTAGCAAACGGTGTTTGCAACCAGATTTCGTGAGCGGTGTAAAAAAACACCGGCAGATACGTACTGCAATCAAAATGTGGCCGGCTTCCATAAACGCGCTATGTGTGCTCATATCTGTTTCGCTTAGTTCCCGAACGAAGCAGCAAGTTTTGGTTTCGGTGGAAATGCAATCGACAGCAGGCGGCGCCAAGAAGCAGCAGACGGCGAGAGAGTCGTGACTCGTGAGTGGTGCGGACGCTGTGACCGAAGCGGCGTAGGCGCTAGGCCTAGCAGTGCCAGCGGGGCCATCTCGAGTTGCGTCGCAGAATGGAGCACGGCGGGTTGTGTGGAGCCTCTCTTGGAACGTATATCGTGAGCGGCGACTGTGTTTTTGCCGCTGCTGCTTTTCGATGTGCAACAGAGAAGGGAAAGACGCCTACTTAACCGAGTTCACTGGAGTGGATATCGCAAACGACGGCTGAGCTTGTGCCGCTTGCGCCTCGCTTGGTTTGCACATGGCGGTTTGTCGCAGTTGTGAGCGGATCCGGACATGCGTTGGCTTTGCCGCGCCCGTGAGCAGCGGGAGAAAAGTGTGTACCTCGATACGGCTGCCCTGAAGGACATCCTTGAAGCCCTGTCATTTCGCATCCGTCTCGGTATCAAGTTCTATTAAATAGCGTGCGCTAACAGGACGAACACAGGTAATTTGGAGACAGAGGAAAGAAGCGCTTCTTTCCTCTGTCTCCAAGTTTCCTGTGTCCGTCCTGTTAGCGCACGCTATTTAATAGAAATGTACCAACTAGCCCGTCAGAACGTTCTACTACGGTATCAAGTTAAGTGGTTTTTCGTCTTAAATAGCGTCGTACGATGAAGACGTGAGCATGCTTGTCAAGAGCGCTGGAGCATTGTGCTGCGGAATAGGTCAAAATATTATTAAGGTCCTGTTGCTAGTATATGGGTCGTTTTATATGATTATGCGCCAGCGCTTGAGCGACGGCGCATAATCCTATAAATTGTTTAATTATTTTTGTCCGGATTCGCAAGGTGAGTGCCTGTTTTTCTCTGTGAGTAATTAAGTACTAAATTTTAAGCCTTATACTTGATGCAGATTATAGCCTTTCGTAGTTTCTTTTATTACAGCTGATGTGTACATCACTGCTAGGCAGGTCAGTAGAGTTGAGCAACCTGCTTGCATCTAAATTCCGTGTTTATACTACATAAAAATTGTCAGCTTGCTTGAAAATATTGCTGTGAACCTTCACATGAGCAACAAGCAATGTGTATTTGAGGGAGTGTTCAATTTTTATATTATATCTTTTTGCGCCGCTGATTTTCTTTCACTCTACCCTGTCAAACTTGCCTCACTGTCTGTCGGTTTTTTTGTTACTTTAAGCCCATTTAATTTACACGGTATAAAGGCACCTTTAGCATTTTTGGGGACACTTGCGCTTAAAAACGTACTGTTGAAACATGTTTCGTCCCAACAGCTAGTATGGCCTTCAAATCTTTGGTACAGGCCATTTATTTTATTTATCTTTTTCATAGTTGTGGCGGCCCACTAAATGTAATCGTGGCTCTGATGGGTAAATCATATGTGCTGCAGTCGTGCCTCTTTAATGTGGACACTTCGGTTCCGGAGAATAATTGTCGCAAAATGATTCATCCATAATAACGAATCATGAAAAAAAATGACACAAAGCTTCTGGCTAAAGTCTGCTTCTGCACATAGTGGTGGGCAGTGAAGTGGAAGCTAGGCAAAGTGTTGGTAGCTCCAAGGGCATTAGCCTGGTCGCCATTATCTTTAAAAATATGTCCTTTATTAACGTGTTTGAAACTTGAATTTCTTTGAATCTATTCATTAAAAAAATTGTGTTGAACATGGTTCTTCTATGTACAATTTCTCGCTTGGGGAGAGGAGACCACCGCGACATGAATTCACCCCTAGGATATTGTAGTGACAATGTGCCTGAGACTGAAATGTGGCAGTATTTTTGCTCTTCCAGGAGTGTTAGTAATGTCAGTGACATTTCGTTTTCAATTTCGCAGGACCACGTACTTACAACACGCCTCCTAACCTATCAAGGTGCAGTTTTCCTTCATTGGCCAGCACCTTGTAGTGAAAGCCTCATCACTTCTGTGGGGTCTCTGCTGCTTACAGCCTGCTGGGTGTGCCTTGTGGTAAATATAAGGAAGGCACACTGTATGCTGGGCTTTCTCGAGCATGATTTGCAATCTTGGCTCAAATGAAGTCATTTTTCGGTGCTCTTGAGCTCGTCAGTTCTTAGAAACCAGTTCATATTTCCGCCGCCTCTTCTATCCGCCAGTAGATGTTGTACATATCTAATTGTTTAGTATTGTTTGGAACACTGCTAGTGGAGCACACTGCTATATCTTACCAATCTTGACATGTTATATGATAGTTATCCTGAGTGCAGCAAAACAAAAGCAATAAAGCAAGAGCCAAATGGTTCAGCTTCTATGCCATGTAATGGGGCCTGTGTAGCATCCATGGATGTCCTAGCATTTGCGGGGGTCAGGGCAAGAGTTTCTGTATCTTCAAGAGATCTGGATTGCTAGCGATGCAGAACAAGCCGCAGAAGTGAATTCCTTGGGCTATAAACTTTTGACAAATGCTGTACTTGCATTGTGTGGCAGCGTGGAAATAAAAATGACAAACAGGAACAGCAACATGGCATTGGCCCTAGGATTCATCACCCCAACGTCTTTCTTCTCGCCCGGGGTAGTCATAGTTTTTTTTCTTTTCGCATCTTGCTTGGACCGCTTCTTGGCAACATTTTCAGCGAGCGCTGTGTCATTTTTTCTGTTTTGTAATAGATTTCCCATTATGCCACATGATGCATTTGCTAGCATTTATTCATATCCTGTAGTAAGAAAAAAAATTCATAGTGACTACAGATTTGATGAACATTTCAGTTTTCGAACAAAAATGCGCTTAGACACAGGTCTTCAGAAATTCAATATTTATTGATTCACCAATTTACCAGTCATTTAGTCTGATCAGTTGCCATGGGAACTTTCCTGGATTTTTACTTCACTTCGTTGTAAAGTGAAGGTGCTGAATTTTTTTCTCTCGATCAAACAGAATGCCTTTACCGTTACTGCTTTGCCCTTTGTCCATGTATTTTTCTTTGCTTGTGGTGCCGCCATTCAAGATAATACCAGGCTGACTCGTTCCTTGTGTCTGAACATTATTCAATATTTGTTCATTAGATTGAGACGCAAGTGTGCATGTTTGCATGTGTTTTCAATGTAATTTTTTATTTTTGCTTATGTACTCTTTTTCGCATATAAGTTATGCGTGCTGCACTTTATTTAGCGACAGGCTCCTTGAAATGTGTAGCTATATGTGTTTCAGTGCTCGGAAACTTCATCTAGAGCATAGGCCTCCAAATAATGAGTCTAAAGATTTGTTTCATGATGTTTTTATGTGAATGTGTATTCAAGTGAAAGTATATTACACTTTCTCTAGGGTTAAGTTTGTCCTGTGTGTTTCTAAGAAGAAACACCAAATTTGAAGGTTGGATATCTGTGATAACTTTGTGTAGATTTATTGTGCTGCTTTAAAATGTCTGTTTCGTAATTTTTGCTTTTGTTTGTAGATCTACATCTTGAAGTTATCTACAGGGAATAATTCGCTGAGTTTAAGAAAATTGTGTTGTCTCGTACCTAACATTTTTTAGCTAACCTTATCTGAGTTCGAATCTGTAGAGGAGGCCGAAGGCGCGGATTTTATGTGCAAATGCCGCGTATTAAGCTCACGCCTGGACAGGGCTGACAGAGCGAACACCAGTCTAAAGCTACGTATGGATGCCCTAGTAAAAGAGCTGCAGGTAGAGAGGGCAGAGAAGCGGAAACTTCAAGAACAGCTTAGACAAGTGTTGGAGGTAAAAATGGCTCACATGGCTAAGCGACGCCACATTGGCGGACATTCCAGCGCCAGCCACGTGGATTGGGCTTGGGCTCGCATGGACAGCGATAAGGAATTAGGTCAGGCAGGTTCAGCCAGGAACAGCTACGCACACGTGGAAGCTACGAAGTCTGGAGGAGATGGACAGAAGGGGAACAACCTAACTTCCAGGAATGAGGTCGCAGTCACAGATAAGAGGCGGCATAATAATCTGGAAGTTATGATGGAGGATGGGAATAGCCAAGTGCTTATCGGTGGTGACTCAAATATGAGCAGGCGCAACAGAACTATAATGGAGCGTGTAAAGGGTGATAGGCGGGTAGCAGTCAGGACATTCCCAGGCAGGAAAATGGACGCAGTACTGATAGAGACAAAACACGAACTTTCTAGGAACGTTGCAGAGCGCTCTGCGGTTTCTAATGGTGAAGCCGCAAAAGTAGTGGAAAGTTTAGCGGAGGGAGTTGGTGATTTAAGGGCGATAGCGCTGGAAGTCCAGATCGTGGTGCGCACAGTGCCGGAAGTGGAAGGACGGAACGGACAAATTGCGAAGGACATTGTGACTGTTAATCGGGAGATAAGGAAGTTAAGCCAGGAGAAAGGCTTTGAAGTGGCAGACATAAACAGCGAAGTGCATCGAGCAGGCTTTGGCGGAGGCTTGACACGAGATGGCATCCACTTTAATGGAAGGCTAGGAGCCAAGATCGGGTGGCGCCTGGCCAATAAAATGACCACTAGGAGGTCCAGGAAGAAAACTACAAAAATAAATTTAACCCCAGGATCCGGTACATAAACATGCAAGGCGGTAGAAGGAGAGTGAAGTGGTTAGAAATACAACAGCAGTTGAAGGACGAAGAAGTAGGTGTATACGCGCTATGAGAGACACATCTCAGAGATCTAGAAGACCCACCATTTATTGATGGCTACGTCTGGGGAGGGAGCAACAGAACAACAACGAAGAGGAAGGGAGGATGAGTAGGTATGCTGATACATCAAGAAAAAATTGGTAAAGAATAAAGTCAAATGCAACCTCAGAATTTTTCAGCTGTGATCACCAACTACATCGCAGTAGCAACGTGCCGTGCAAGAATGTGCTCTTTTGCGCTCAAGAATCGGATTATCCTTCCAGAGGTTTCTTCCTTCTTCTACCCGGCAATTGCTTCTACAAGACATGCTGTTAGGATTATGAAGATCATCCGAGAGGAATTGTGGAGGCCAGTACGTCACCTGCAAGGTATACTACGATTTCAAGCGACAACAAAGCATTTATAACCCGGGGTAAGAGAAGATGTATTCATATTATGGAACCGTGAAGCATCTACTAAGACGGAGTACCTTTGGGGAAAATGTGTATCACAAATATGTGAATGGAAGAGACGCCAACAAAAGGAAGGATGGCACCAAGGGCAAGTGTCTCGGTACGTCGGTACCCAGGGAAGTGGAAAAGGTCCTAAACTACTGCTCCAAGTTCTGCACGGGGCCCAAGATGACTTCTGTCGAGCAACTATCAGTAGTGAGAAGGATATCCAGCAAAGCACAGGACGATGACAAGGAATGGTGCATTTCCGAAGGCCTCGAATGCCTTATGAGGCAACAAGGAACTCAGAAAAGTGTGGGTGAGCCCGTCAAAGATGCTATTCAGTATCTAAGAACTAACAATCTGAAGCTTCTAGTAGCGGATAAGGTGGGAGAATTTGTGGTCATGTAAAACAGTGTGTACAATGAAAAGGTAAAAATGGCATAAAGTAAGAACTTTGTAGCTCCGATGGTGACCAGCCAGAAAGCGAAAAAACAGGCATTAAGGTTATGGAAAGAGAAGGGACTGGATAAGTTAGGCAAAAAGATAGGTGCCAGTAAGGAAGTGGGATTAGGCGTTTTCTTCTCCGCGAAAACACATAAGGAGGATGTGCCAATGAGGACAATTGTAACGAAGAAAGCGTCATGGCAAGGCGTTCTTTCTAGATTCTTGCAAGAGAAATTAAGTCTCTTGAATATCGAGGACCCGTTTCTGGTTAGTACTTCTAATGAAGTAGTGGACTATAATAAGAAGCACGAAGATCCTAGGCACGTTAATTTTGTCTTTTCAGTAGATGTAAAAGAGCTTTTTTACTCGATGCCGAAGGAGGAAATCTTGATTGCGTTGCGCGACTGTATTGAAAGTGGAAACCCTTTGTCATTTCAGAATTCTACTGGCATGTCAATTAAAAGCTTTTTAAAACGTTTCATTTTATCTGTCATCGACTGTCATGAAGAATGAAGGTGCAGAATAAAGCATGAAGGTCATAAAGCATGAAGGTCATAAAGCATGAAGGTCATAAAGCATGAAGGTGCAGAATATGTATAGAAGGATGGCATTTGCATCGGGTCCTGCATCGCCCCCGTTCTTAGTTCTGTCTTTTTAGCATACTATGGACCAACGCATTGTCGCGCGGATTAACACTGACAAAGTTAAACGCATTTTTAGATATGTTGATGACTACCTTGTAGTAACGAATGTAACGAAGTCTGACAAACCGAACGATGTGGTGAAAAATGTGCTTGATGTATTTAATTCCTTTAGCCTGGGTCTAGCCTTTACATATGAAATCCCAACCGACGAGAGGCTGCAGTTCCTTGACATATGCATTAGGTTTGAAATGGCACGTGTTTGCTGGATGTATCAGCAGATAACAAAAAAAGAAATTCTCAGTTATCAATCGGCGCACTCTAAACTTGTAAAAAGGGGTATTGCCATGAATGCCTTCCGCGCTGCTCTAAATAAGTCGTGCGAGCATTGCTTCCCAGAAAGTGTGAGACTGCAAAAGCTTCGCCTTTGAGAACGCCGGGTTTCCAGAGAAAACGCTGACATCTGCGGCGGAAAAGCTGCTGAAGGAAGTGGGAACTGGGAGGCAACAAACCCGTGACGATCCCCAGCCGCAGACGCAGCTTGTGGCTATGCCCTATGTTCACATGTCGCACCGTCTAAAAAATGTGGCGAAAAAGTCTGGCGTCGATCTTGTTCTGACTGCCCCGAAGAAACTAGTGCGCTTGTGCCCACTCGTGAACAGCGAGACAAGGAAGCCAATGTGCACTACGAACCACCAAAGGAAGTTCGTACCATGCAAAATCGGTGTTGTCTACAAAATCTCGCTCACTTGTGACAAGGCTTAAATTGGACAATAGGAATATGCGTTAATGAAAGGCTGAGAGAGCACCGCTTGGCAACAGAATCCATATCGGCGGGGGGGGGGGGGGGGGGGGGGGGGGGGGAATCTGGCGGTGCACTGCAAACGCTGTCTCATCGAACGGTACACTGGCGACTCTGACCCTGTACCCTGGACACCAATCCTGCATGAAACAAGCATTCTAGGAACACTAAAAACGCAATCGGAACAGGAAATTTTCGAAGCTATGTGCATTAATAAAGAAGGTTCAAAAATGTGTCAGCACCCCATCTGTTTATCTATCAAAAAGAGAATTGTTGTTCTTGAAACGTGGCGTTGCTACTGCGCGTGTGTGAATATCAGCAATTGGGATGTCTTATATTGAAAGTTTTTTTCGAATAAACGACAGTTGAAGACTAGAGTACGTCCTGTGTATTTGTGTTCTTGTTCTTTGTGTTCACTAAGAACTAGAAAATATCAGTTCAGACCATTGACTACTGCTTAATCTCGCACGGGATCTATAGCAAGCTCGCAATAATGGAAATAGACGAAGAGGGGAAGTACAGCCTCGGTAGTGATCATAAGCGTACTAGTCTGCATGCAGTTTGGAGCCCTGCTCTAAAGATAAATGAAGAGGAGTCAAAAATAATATGCAAAATTAAATGACGAACAAATAGCGTAAATAGCGGCCAGCGTAGAGGGAAGCAATAGAGACACATCGCATAGAAAAGTGGGATTATAAGTTAGAACTACTCATTAGTACAAAATAAAACAAGTAGAAGGAGTAAACCGCTGGAGAGAAAAGAGGAAGCCACGAAGTTGGTGGAATATGTGAAATTAGGAAGGGGCCATCGAACAACGACGGTTGGGCATCACTGGAACACAGAGAAGTAAAGAGGGCGCAGTATATCTAAAGAGGAAATAGACCGAAAATGTGTACCTTATCGACAAAAGAAACAGCAAGTGCAGGTCCTTGTCCAGGCTAAAATAAAGCAGTCCTATGATCGCTGGCTGGCAGAAGTTCGCGATGCAACCTAAAGGGGGCCAAGAAAATTCTAGAACCATATCAGCTGGCTGGGAAAAGCGAATCACAGAAAGCAGGAACAGATTCACGATGCCGAGGGAAAATGTTTAGAGGGAGATGACGCTGTGAACTACATTTAATCAGTTATAGCTGAGTCATTTAAGAAAGACGATAGAGTAATCACCCCAAATGAGGGAGCAGCACAGGACAGCACAATATAAAACAGCGTGGGAACTGACGAATCTTAACTGCAAAAAGGCGGAAGCAAATATTCCAAGATGTAAGTCCGCAGGGATCGATGAAATTCTAATCAAGCTAATTAATGAACTTGGCCCAAGAGGCAACGAAACGCTGATAAAAGTATTGGAGGCAGTAAAAACAAATCAGCAAATTCCGCACAGCTGGAAACAGACTAAAATGAATTTGATTTATAAAAGAAAAGGCAATAAGACGAACATATTACCCTTCCGACCGATTACGATAACATCAGTTACATACAGGCTGGTGATGCAGGCGGTGAAAATAAAAATGCAGTCATGGGTAGAAAGTAATAGAATACTCGGAGATCTTCAGAACGGGTTCAGAAGTGGTAGGCGCTTTGATGATTGCCTGTTCATGCTTACCCAGTGCATAGAAATAGCTAAGGCGGAAAACAGACCGCTCTATTTAGCCTTCCGGGATATAAGCGTTGCATACGACAACGTGAGCAGGGAACTCCTGTAGAAAATATTAAAAGGTGAAGGTGTCGATAATGAGGTAATTAATCTTCTACAGGAAATATATCGAGAAAATGAAGTTGAAATAACATGGGAAAAAATACAACTCTCCAGGTACACAAAAGATAAAGGCAAGGTTGTCCTCTATCACCGCTGCTGTTCATATGGCAAGTATGGAAACAAGGCTACAAGAAAGCAATCTAGGTTATGCTCTTTCGTACACATTAGGCGGAAAGGCTGTTGAGCAACGACTATCGGGTTTAAAGCATGCGGACGATATTGTACTATTAGCAGATAGCCAGGAGGATTTGCAAAGTTTGGTGAATTGGTCTGGCGACGAAGGAGCAAGTCTAGGTTTCAGTTTTAGCGCAACTAAGTCAGGTGTGATGGTTTTTAACGGTACAACTGATCAGGAGCTTACAATACAAGGCCATGAAATACACCGAGTGGCCGAATACAAATATCTCGGTGTATGTGTAAACAAAAGGCATATGTACACGGAAAAGCACGAACAGTCTCTCATAGCAAAAGGGCGAAGAGGTGGCGGGATAATGAAACATAGGGCATTGTGGGGGTACAAGAGGTATGAAGTCCGCAGAGCTATTTGGAAAATAATAATGGTTCCGGGGCTTACTTTCGGAAATGCGGTTCTATGCTTAAGGGCTGAAGTTCAGTCGCGATTAGAAGTAAATCAGAGAACTGTTGGAATATTAGCACTGGGTGCCCACGGGGAAACCATAAACGAAGCCGTACACGGGATATGGGCTGGGCAACGTTCGGAGCAGGAGAAGCTCAGAGTAAAGTACTATAAGGACGAACGAAGACGAGGTTAATGCAGCTCCCTGTTCGCGTTGGTGCTTCCTGCTAGGAACTATTCATTCTAACCCCCAACACTTGTAAATAAAAGCAAATAGTATTATCCCGTAACATTCTTGGTGGAGGTGCTGCGTAGACAGAACTACGTAGCAGACGATACCTACCACGGCCGACAATTACGGAAGCATCCCCCCAAGATGCGAGAGCATCGGTGTCCTTCGTCGTCCTCACTCATCCTCGTGATCCTGGACCCTTTTCTGTATGCGATGACGCCGACATCGAGTCTTGGCTTCGCAGATATGAACGGTGCAGCGCTAACAACCGCAGGTACCAAACTTTAATGCCTGCGATCATAGTTTTTTAAGGGCACGGCGTTCAAGTAGTATGATACCAACGAAGAGACACTCACCAGATGGGCTTACTGCAAGCAGAAGCTTATCAACCTTTTCGGCAAACCACTCGGCTGGTAGCTTGCGCTAAAAGAGATCTTGCCAGTTGCGCCCAGTCATCCACGGAAACCTACGTCTCTTATATTCAAGTTTTGTTGTCTCTGTGCTACACAGTGGATACAAAGATGAACGAGGCTGACAAAGTCGTACATGTGCTCAAGGGCGTCGCAGACGACTCCTTAAATCTGCTCATCTACAAAAACTGCGACAAGATCGCCGACATTACAAAAGAATGCCGCCGCTTCGAGGACGCCAAAAGCTGAAGGATCACCCAGCATATCGCACGCCTGCCCAACACGGCTGCGTCTTCCTCCTGACAAGATCTTTGTTCTCAGAACCAGCCGACCTCACCTGAGAACGTGACCCGTATTGTGCGCCATGAGCTTGAAGCAATTGGTCCGGCTTTCTTAACAACTCCTGTTGCCGACCAGCCGTTGACCCTTCCCCTTATTCAAGCCGTCCTGCGACAGGAAATTTCAAACATGGGTTTCAACTCGGTCGCCGCTATTCATCCCCCCAAATACCCGAAGTCCCTCCACTTGATCCTTTCCGGCCTGTTGAGCAGGATCGCGAAAAAACAACTTTTGTCACACCTGACGGTTTGTACCAGTTCAAAGTCATGCCGTTCGGACTTTCTAATGCACCAGCTACCTTCGAAAGGATGATGGACTCGCTCCTTCGCGGATTTAAGTGGACTACGTGTATGTGATACCTCGACGATGTTGTCTTCTCGCCCACCTTTTCCTCGCACCTTGAACGTCTCAGCAGTATCCTGACCGTATTTCGTACGCCTGCGCTACAGCTCAACTCGTCCAAATGCCGATTCGGCCGCCGGCAACTCACCATTCTTGGATATCTCGCCGATGCCTCCGGCGTACGTTCTGATCCCGCTAAAATTGACGCGGTGCAACATTTTCCTCCTCCACAGTCCCAGAAGGACGTGCGCAGTTTTCTTGGTCTGTGTTCCTACTTTTGCCATTTTATTCAAGATTTTGCTCTTATCGCTCGTCCCCACACTGACCTACTGAAGACCGACACCGAGTTTACCTGGGGCCCTGAGCAACAAAATACGCTTCCAATGCTTGTTCGCCTGGTTTCATCATCACCGATTCTGGAACATTTTGATCCCGCGACCCCTACTGAACTCTGCATAGATGCGTGCGGATACAGGATAGGAGCAGTGCTAGCACTACGCTCCGGACCACGTCGTTGCGTATGCTAGCCGCCTGCTTTCACCTGCCGACCGAAATTACTCGATTACCCAACGGGAGTGCCTCGCCCTGGTTTGGGCTGTAGCTAAATTCCGGCCATACTTGCTCGGGCGTGTTTTTTCTGTTGTCACGAACCACCATTCCCTTTGCTGGCTATTCTCGCTGAAAGACCCCTCCGGGCGTCTTGGCCGCTGGACGCTACGCGTACAGGAGTATTCGTACACTGCTGTGTACAAGTCTGGACGTCTTCATCAAGACGCTGACTGCCTGTCTCGGTACCCTGTCGAGCCACCTGATCTCAGTGACACTGACGATATCCCTTTCCTGTTGGGCATTTCGGATAAACACAACATCGCCGAGCAGCAGGACAAGGACCCATATTTGCAAACCACCATCGAGGGCCTCAGCTCTGGAAGGTCGAAGCGCTCCCTGCAGATTTTCGATACCAAAAATGGCATCCTCTATCGCCGCAACTTCCGTATTGACAGTCCCTCCCACTTTGCAGTCATTCCCCAGCCGCTGCGCTCTTCTATAATCGCAGAACTCCATGATTTGCCTGTAGCTGGACACCTTGGTGTTGCATGAACCTACGACCGGATACGGCGCCGCTTCTTTTGGCCTGGCTTATACCGAAGAGTCCAGCGTTACGTCACCACTTGCGACCTCTGTCAACGTAGGAAGAAGCCTTCGGCACCACCTCCTGCTCTTCTGCACCCTATAGACGTGCCCGTGGAGCCGTTCAACCGTGTAGGGCTCGACTTCCTTGGACCATTCCCGACGTGGGAATCCGGTAATAGGTGGGTCGCAGTAGCCACCGACTATGCCACTCGGTACTATCACGCGTGCATTGCCTACGAGCTGCGCGACCGATGTCGCTGACTTCCTTTTGCACAATCTTATTCTGCAACATGGCACTCCTCAGTTACGGACCGCGGACGCTATTTCATGTCTCTTGTTGTTGACGACACCCTGCGCTCATGTTCAACGAAGCACAAGAATGCCCCAGCATGCCACCCGCAGACGAATGGGCTAACCGAGCGTTTGAACGGGACATTAACAGACATATTGTCTATGTACGTCTCCCCCGATTACAAAGACTAGAATCTCGCCTTGCCCTGTATGACGTTCGCTTACAACAGCTCCCGGCATAACACAACTGGTTGCTCACCGTTCTATCTCTTGTATGGGAGACACGCCGTCCTGTTTTTGGACACACTTGTTCCATCCGCTGACCGTCCCGTCACAGCCCACGCCCGTGATGCCATTGTTCAAGCTGCACACGCTCGCCAAATCGCCCGTAGTCGGCTCAAAGCGTTCGAGCAAGCACAGAAGTCTCTGTCCGATAATCGCCATCGCCACGTCACCTATGGACCGGGGTCACTCGTTCTTCTGTGGTCTCCTTCCCGCCGCGTCGGTCTCTCTGAGAAACTTTTTTCCCCCTACCATGGCCTTTATGGTGTGGCGCGTCAGGTCACCAACGTCACGTATGAAGTTGCTCCTCGTACGCCTGCATCCTCATCAAGTAGACCACCCACCGATATTGTTCACGTCATGCGCTTCAAGCACTACCACGTCGCTTCTAGACCACTGGCCTAGCGCTGAGAAGGCGCTCGTGCCGCCGGGAGTCATGTTACGACGAAGTGGCAGGGGAAGACGAAATGGCCTCTCGCGTGAAAGGACAAACGAAGAAAAGGAGGTTAATACAGCTCTCTGTTCGTGTTGGTGCTCCCTGCTAGAAACTTTATTCTAACCCCAACACTTGTAAATAAATGTAAATAGTATTTCCCCGTAACAATATGAAGCCCGTTCAAACATTGTGTCGCTGACTGGGCTAATTTTCAAGATGCAGCGCACTAATATAGCGCGGCTATTTACGACTCAAGTTTTAGGTAAAAACTTTTTCACTCCGGAAATGTATCAGATGGGATGAAAGGGGCGCCGGATCATGAACCATAACCCAACACAAAAGCTTGAGAAAATGGCATTTTTGTTCCGATGCAAATTATCATAAAATGGGCATAATTTTCAATAAGCTCCTTTCCACTGGAGGCTAAATGGCGAGGCGGTGTAGTTGTTGAAGCACCATGAAGTGCCAGACGTGGCATCAGAGTGGAAGAGTCAGAGTCAAGATGATGTCGCGCAACTACTGGCTGCAAGGCTGTTTCCGGATCTGCAGGCATCATAGGAGACAAGAAAGCTTGGAGAGGGTGCATCGCACCGTTGTCGTCGACTTTCGGCCGACATCGCTTGGGTGCTTGCGCAGGAGGTTTCCTTTTCCGAGGTGGCTTTATATGTCTTTCTGGCCACGTGAGATACTTGGGACAGTTCGAAAATAAGGTAAGAACTGCATCTCTGGAAAGCACGGGCCTCTTTTCGGCGTCAAGGAGCACTCTTCTATCGAGCTCCGCGTTATATGCCCGGGAAATCGCGTCCTCTGCAAAATGTTTGGCGCAGGCATGCCCAGTGGGTGTTAACGTCCGGTCTGCTCTAGGAATCGCACGGCGCCACTTCTCCGAACGAAAAGTGTCGGACAGAGCTTTGAATAATTGCTCAAATTCCGCATAAGTCCGGCAGCCCCAATAGCAGTTCGGCACGAAGCACTTTCTTCCCATTGCGCAGCACTCACCTGCTGTGGGCTACTCTGCCGACGATAGCCAAACTCAAGGTCTTGGTGCACAATAAAAGTACTTTCTAAAAAGAGCACAGCAGCCGCAGACTCCTAATTGTGGCAAAAACATGTGCGCAGTGCCGCGCCACGCCGGACCGAACCGCACAGCGTGGGCCCGCCTTTCGCAGCGCCCTCTAATGGTGACTTCCAATCGCAGAGTTGGAGCACTTCTGGAGCAACGTTTTCTGCTCTTTTTGGAGCAACTCTATTCCAAACGCAGATCTGAGCCACGGATCGCGTCTTCCAATCGTAGACAGGGAGCGGTTGTGAGCCGAGATTGCTCCGCCGAAATCGGCGGATCCGACCGGAAGTTTGCGTGACGTTCTTTTTCAGCAGCGATAGCGGCGCCCTACATGCTCTGGCCAGAGCAAGTGTACTCCAATCGCAATTTCAGGTCGCGCGCTCTGCGCCGGATTCAGGCGCTCTTTCACAGAGCGTGCATTCCGCTCCGGGCCTGCGATTGGAATTCACCATAAGTTAGCGACCGGTTTCCGTGGCAACCTCCCTCTTTCCCCAGAACATATTGTGGCCGCGAGCAGCCGGCGCTCTCGCGCGCTGCAGGAGGAGAGTGTCAACACCTCAGGATGTTATTCTTACACGGTGATTCCGCTCAATGCAGCCAAACGGGAGAGTGGGACCTAATGTGCCCCCGCCCCCAAGGCACCCTAACCTTAGATGGATGGAAGGATGGAAGGTAGGAGCGTCCCCTTTGAAACGGGGCAGTGGTTGTTGCCACTATGCTCAGTTTTTTCTTTATTTTTGATTGACTCTGCTGTAAGTTGTTAATAAAATTTGCCATTTTCTTTAAAAAACGTCTTCCTACACTTTAAAACCACCCCGAGATCAAAGCGTCATCTCTGGCTGCAACTAGGAAACAGCGCATCTCGCAGTGCGACTTCCAGCGCCATCTACAATAGCATAGTAGAAGCAACCACGTGCAGCGCGCCAATGATGAAGTCACGGTCCAATATAGTGGTGGTGGTGGTAGTGGTTTTATTAAAACTAATAGTAAAAAGGAAGGAAAAGATTTTTGCTTTCCCCGGCATCTGCCATCGATACTGAAGCACCTGAGCTGGGGCAGCGGAAAGAAAGGATAGCAGGCAGAATGGAAAAATGAAATGAAAAAGGTGATGGGACAGGAAGAGAGGATGAAGGGAGAAGTAATATGTACAAACTATTTACACTATAAAAAATGTGTCCAGGTTGCGCGCGTGATGAGTTCAATTTAGAGGAATTAAATCACACACGCGCACAGCACTGTGTTGTTTACAACTGGAGTGGGGCGTCCAGTTATTAATCGTTCAAGGTAGAACTCGCGGAGCGTTCGGTCACTGCGTGTAACACCTGACGAAGAACAGACGGGACGTCAAGCCCGTGTGTTCGAGGAATGCACAGAGACTCACCACAGTTCGCTCACGAGTGCGCGCACTGCTCTGCGGCCACAATAGTATCTTGAAGGAGACTGGTAGTATGCCCTGCGCCCTCTAGGCCGCGAGTATATCGCGACGAGCATCGGCGAACGCGGCACAGTGAAGGAGCAGGTATTCTAGTGTTTCTACTGCACCGCATCCGTCACACACATCACTCGTCGCGATTCCGTGACGCACCTGTCGTTCCCCGGGCCACACGCCGCCAATGCGCACGCGGAGGATCATTGCACGTTGTGACAGTGTAAGTGCGCGACAGCCGGTGACACTGTCGAAGCGCTCACCTCCCGCGATGACGTGCGTGCGGCCATCCACGACCATCTCCAATATAGTGAATAGAGGTGGAAATGTCAGCATGACGTCAGGGGATGAAATGGCGGCCTAGATTCGGGTTCTTTACTCCAAGATGGCGGCCATTAAGATTGGTTGTGCCGTCTCATCTCTTTCTCCTTTCCTCACCAAAAAATATCCTAAAACGGGTAGGAATACTGCCCCGTTACCTAACCACGACATAACTATACATTCCTTCCGCTATCTATAACTATATTCCGCTGTCTATAACTATATAGCGGAAGGAATACATATACTTTGACAACAGCGGGCACCCATCCGGGGACAGTTGTGTACCGAATTTGGTTGGTAAATAAAACCCTATTGGTTGTGGTAGAGAAATAAAACCACAATAAATAATAGGTAAGCATTGCATACATGCAACTTCTAATTGAAGCGTTACCATATCGCACCGCAAGCCGATTTCTAGGCCTACCTGGACCCCCCAAACGAAGCAAATTTCCTTTGGGAGTTATGTATAGGGGGTGCCACTCGACAATGGGCAGACGTGTATCGTAATTTGTCTGATAGATGGCGTTAGGCGGCGATCGTTCCGCAAGGCGGCGTGCGTGCACGCGTAGCCAGGCATGGTGGCAATCCACCCCGTTTCAAAGGGTATTGCATTCCGTTTCTCGAGACGAGCGGTGCGTTCCTTGCTTTCTTCATCTAGTAAACCAAACAGCTAGCGCTTGTTACTTCAAAGTGTTCCAGACGGTGGCAGCCATCTTGTTTCTATGACTGTCTCCAATGGCCGGACCTTCCCTTCTCCGAGCTAGTGTATCAAGAAATAGTGGTGGCACCAGTTTCACTTTTCTGCTGCTTGATCGTGAGGCCAGCATCGTGAACACTGTCAAGTATAGCTTTCGCAATGTGCAAAAATGGCCTTCTCAAGAAGAAGTAGCTACGGGAACACCCTAGATGTAATGAACCTCATTGCAAAATGCAAAAGAGGGCGCATGAGGCGAGTGAAGACAGCCGATGCTGTCTTCACTCGCCTGCCAATAACCTTTAGCGGGATCCTGCCTATAACCTTTAGCGGGATAAATTTTTAAAAAGTACACCTTCGTTCCCAGTTCAATAAATATTATGTCTGTTCTTGGAATGGGCTTTGCATCAGATAAGAGAACATTGTTGATGCGTTGAATGTCGACGCAAGTGCGACAGGTGGTGTCTTTCTTTTTGATCAGAACGAGGGGGAATTATATGATTTCGAGCGTTCAGTGACGCCTAATTTGACTATCTCGTCTATCTCTTTTTTTACCACATCCTTCATGGCAAACGGTAATGGATACCGCGGGGTGTTCACGCCTTCTGACTTTGAAAGCTCTTCCTGGCATTCTACGAGATTTTTCTTGCCTTGGGCATCAGAGATCCCTGTATATATTCTTGCAGCCTGGTGGAGATTTGCACTGCTTCAATATCTCTTCTTTGCTCCGTGCAAAGAGTCGCTAGCTGTTCTTCCCAGTCAACTTCTTCAAATACAACAAGCGAAGTCGCCTGCAAAGTCCCTGGTACTCACATTAAAGTAAACTTTGGAAGGCGAGATCTCAATTCGTCACTTTTTAGAAGTGCGGCTACCTCCCCTTCAGTCGCTGGTAATGACTCAGGGCGCTGGATCTGCGGCTGCAATTGTGAAAGCAACTTTCTCTGCGAATGTAATGTAATACTGAGGGCACGGAAGGTGAGTGAGGCCCTGAACTGGAGTGTTTGGGTGGGGGACGGCCAACCCTCTTTGTGTGGACCGGCCGCGTCTGTGTAAAATACCCCTGGTGGAGCACCGTACTGCTGAGGAATGGCCCCCGCTCGCGCGAGGCGGCGGCCATCATGGGCTTCCTTTCATGTTATTCGGGAGTGGGCGAACATGCAGGGCGAACCGCCAGGCCTAGGGCAGGGCTACCCATCTCTGCTTTTGAGTTGTGCAAGTGATGTGGAGGCGTGTCTGAGTTCCCCAACCCGGCGCACCATCATCTGGGCCCCAACACATGCTGGGATAGCGGGAAATAAGGAAGCGGAAGCTACCGCTCACGCACTTAACCACGGGGCAACGCCTCTCCCGCTGCGTGACCCGGCTCCTGATTTCAATCTGGCCGTTACATTTTGGGAGACCTCCTTCCTCTATCAAAGCTCGAACGGCCGATACTCTCCCCCCTGTAAAGGCCTAGAGAAGGCGAAGGAGCATTGGCTCCTTCGCCTCTACACCAACACGGTACTGTGCCCGGTAGTGCTTAAAGATTCCAACTCGGCTTCTTCGGGCGAGTGTCCACACTGTGGGGAAGTGTTTACTGACTGACATGAACCACACGGTGTGGGCATGCCCTGCCAATCCTGTTTTCCCAGACCACCCAAGTGGACTGGGAGGCTGCCCTGCTCAGCTGCTCAACTCTCCAGGACCAACGAGCCCTCAAGAACCCAGGCCGCCCCATAATCCACAGTGGACCCGGACAACGGATCCCTCCTAGTGATTGTGTGGACCGGGCCCTTCAGGACCGGTCGAAGCAATACTTCTTTTGTAAATAGCAAAATATTTTACACCACAACCACCGCAGTCCTGGAAGCAGTGCGTCCTTCGTAACCCTTTACCATATTGATATGGAATAACTTTAGCGTGCCCAAGGGCGATATAATAATCCACTTCAATCGTCTTGCCGGAACCCACAGAGATCTTTCCGGTGCATTAAAACTGTTCTCACTCGTCGGGAAAGAAACGAGGCCACTGTTGCGATGGCGCTTCCTTCCTGCTGTGGAATTCGGCGAAGAGACGTGACTGCAGGACTGCCAGAGGGAACGACAACAATAGCGTCCCCACGTGTTCGAACAGGAATGCCGGAAGTAGCGACGATAGCGTCCCCATAGCAACGATAGTGTTCAGCAGGAATGCCAGCGACGACCATAAGCGTATTCGTTCCGGTCACCAGTGCAGGATCTTCCGACAACCCATAAGCATATTCGTTCCAGTCACCAGTGCAGGATCTTTCGACACCTGCGGGGAGACAACCAGCATTCCTTTGTCATGCAGCTGGCCTCCGGACGCACGTGCGCGGCCACCTGGAAGCCGCGGGGACGACAACGTGACCGGGTCCTGTTCCCTTTCCCTCGACCGAGCTGCGAAGAAGCATCAGGACCGCCCTGCCGTGGGCGGTACCATCAGTGCCATCATGTGATTGGACATCATTCTTCGTACTGTATTCCCCAGCTAGGGATCTGGGGAATGCGAAGTGTATTTAAGGAGCTGCTGGTTGGATGCCAAGAGAGCCCCCTTCTTGACAGGTATCAGAGACTTCCGACTCCTAAGAATCCCTCTTTAATGAGAAGCCCTCTCGTTTTCCCGTACTTGAACATACTGCAAATAGTCCTTGTATAAAGTTTTCCCAGTTTCCTTCCTCCGATCGTCCTCGTCTCTTCTCTGGCCCAGTCACGCTACCTGAATTCCAATAACTGGATGGCAGCTGTGGGAAGTCCACGTGAAGTTACCTGCTCCAACGGGGCTCGGCAGCTACGGGACTGACAGGCGTAAGCTATACCTTGGCAGGGTGAGTGCCAAATGTTTTCTGTTCATTTCGCCAGACCGTACTAGCACAGGCAGATGCTAGGTGCGGATTCCTCTACCTGAAAAATTGATTTAGGGAAACTGCTTTGTCCACTTCAAGCTAGGGCTTTTGTTTTAGTGGGCTTGCTAACGCATGGTGCAACTCACGATGGCGAAGTTAAACGTGCAGGAGCTGCTCGAAATTAGCCAGGAGCTGGGGATTTCGCTACGTTCTGCGAAAAGAAAAAAAATTCTCCAGGTTATGCGGCAGGAGGAGCTGACTACTGAGGAGGTCGACGAGGCTTGGGACACGATTTTTGGACGCAAAGAAGATCATAAAAGACGGGAGTTGTGCGAGCAGAAAGAAAAAGAAGAGCTTCGGTTGGCTCTAGAGAAACGGGAGGTCCGTGAAGCAGAGGAAAAAGCAAGAGGACATGCTCGAAAAATGATGGAGCTCGAAATCGCGTCGAACGGAGGGAATATGACGCATCTTAGCCCTGTAGCTTCGATACATGAGCAAGGGAGGCAGAGATTGCAGGATATCGTCTCATCATACCGCGTGGGAGGCGATATTGCACTCTTTTTGGTAAATTTCTAACGCGCATGCGGGAAGGTGCACATCGACAAGAGCGCTTGGTCTGAGAAGTTACTTCCTCTCCTGTGGGAGGCGTCCAAAGTGGTTGCTCGCCTCTCACGGGAAGAGTGTGATGACTACGAGAAGGTAAAGAGCGCACTGCTTAGAAAGTACCGGCTTTCTGCTGAAGGCTTTTGGGCAGCGATTCAGGCAGGCAATGAAAGGCGGACAGTCGCATACTGACTTCGCGTACCGGCTTAAAGTTAACTTAAACGAGTGTCTCAAGACCGCTGAGGTGCACGGAAGTCATGACAAGGTACTGGAGCGCATCGCACTAGAGCAGTACTATAGCGCGATTGCAGAAGATCTGAGGATATGGCTGCATGATAGGCTAACATATATAGGCCAAGACAAAGCAGCACAGCTCGCAGACGAGTAATACGTTCGCCGAAACCTCCAAAGCAAGGCAGGGTATTATAACAAGTTAGGAAAGGGAGAAACCTATATAAAGAGAATACCCGACCGAAGGGTGCCACCAGCACGCCGAGATCGCCGAACAGAGGAAGCGGGATCAAAAGGAAGAGGTAGCGAAAACAAGATGGAGTCACCCAAATCTGCCCATTCGCCGAAACAGCAAGCACCTGTAGCACGCGCGTTTGAAGCGCGAAAGCCCATTGTCTGCTATAATTGCCACAAGGAGGGTCACATCTCAGTGAACTGCAAACAGCAAAAGATGGCGTTCTCGTGCATGCGAGAGTTGGAGGAATACCTTAAATTGCTGGAGCCATACATGCGGGACGTGGTTATAAATGGCAAGAAATTCAGAGCACGGCGGGATTCAGCGGCTATCATGGATGTTCCTCACCCATCCTGTGTTTCCTCCACGGACTATACGGCGAATGCGGATGGATTAAGCAGGTCGCCGAAGAACAGAGTACATGCTTGCCTATAGCGAAGGTGACCCTAGAGGGGACTTTTGGCTGGCTAGACACAGAAGCGGCAGCTAGCGCAAACTTGTTGACACACTTGCCCTACCTGTTTTCGAACAAATTCGAGCAGCTGCTGAAAGCGAAAGGTGTCTCACCTCGGGCTTGGCTTGCATGGCGCGAACACGTTCTCGAGCGCGAAAGCTCGCAAAGGAACTCGACTGCGCTCCGATTAATGAGCAGGCACCGAACCACTCTCCCGACCAGCCGGGAGATCCTTGCAGAAAAACAGATCCGTCTAAACCGCATGAGCATAACCATGAAGGTGTTCCCGAACAAGCGGTAGCTCATGAAATCCAAGGAACTGCCGATTCCGTAGAGAATGGGGCAACAAGAACCAACGCGAAGGGTTCGGCATTAACACCTGCTTCGACTTGTTGGGAGGAGTTGACTAAGGTTATAGGAAAGCACTTATTGCAGAGCAGGAAAACGACCCATCGTTAAGAGCTCTAAGCAATAAGGTGAGCGAGGGAGTCGCCAGAAAGAACATCAGCTTTCATGAGAAAGGCCTTCAGTACCGGAAATACTGCGACTCAAAGGGACGCGCGTATGAGCCACTCCTAGTGCCTGAGAAGTAGAGGCGGCAGCTTCTAGAGCTCGCACACGGAAATGCTTGGGCGGGCCACCTGGGCATAAAGAAAACCAAAGCTAGATTAGCTCTCGAATATTGCTGGCCTCGCTGCTGGAAAGATGTGGAACAGCTTGTTAGATCTTGCGACACCTGCCAGCGGGTCGGCAAGTCGACAGATAGATGGAAAGTACCCATGACTCTAGTTCCCATAATTACAGAGCCCTTTCGGCGTCTTGTAATAGATACTGTCGGTCCACTGCCAGCGTCAAACTCTGGCTGTCGCTACATTCTGACCTCACTGCGCATGGCAACCAAATTTCCCGAGGCCATTCCCTTGAAGGAGCCAAGTTCCGCATGTGTTGCAGACGCCCTTTTGTCAATTTTCTCTCGCGTGGGGTTCCCTGCAGAGATACAAAGCGATAACGGGAGCGTGTTCACAAGCTGCTTGACAACAACGTTCTTTGAACGGTGTGGGATTAAAATAATCCGCAGTTCCATTCACCACCCTCAGTCAAATCCAGTCGAGCGTATGCACTCAGTGCTAAAGCGGATACTTAGGTCTCTGTTTTGAGCATAAGGGAGATTGGGAAGGCTGCATTCCAGCAGCACTCTTTGCAATGAGATCCGTCCCCCACGAAAGCACATGATTTAGCCCCGCTGAACTAGTCTACGGGCGTGACTTGAGGACCCCATTGCGCATGCTAAGGGAGTGATGAGAGGGTTACGGAGAGGATCCCTGTGTAGTGGAATACGTCCTGAAAGCAAATGTCAGAGCAGCGCAGTCACTGTCTAAAGTGTACTACGACAAATCGGCACGCAAGCGCACCTTTCAACCTGGTGACCAGGTGATATAGCTGCGTCCGTCAAAAAGGAACAAGCTGAGGTGCAATCGGAAGGGCCAGCTAAGGTGGTATCCAAACTTTCGGACACCAACTATGAGGCCAAATTTAAGAACAAACACAATCGGATAATCCACAGTAATTTGATGAAGCCTTATGGGCAGCGTCAGGCCATGGTTAACATGGCGCTCAACATGCCAGAGGAAGAGATCTCTGACATACCTTATGTCATATATGAGGACGAGCAGGCAGCGAATGAGCTGCTAAATTCAATCGACAAAGAGCCACGTTTGTCGGAAAATCAACGAAGAGACATGAAAAACGTCGTCCGCGACATTGAGGTGGTGTTTTCAAACAAGCCAGGAAAAACAACCCTCGTCGAACACGACATTCAGCTGTCCAGCGAACAGCCAATCCGGAGCAAACCGTACCGTGTCTCTCGAAGACAAAAAGAAATCATTAAGATGGAGATCCGCCGTATGTGCGAACTTGGCGTCATAGTGCCCTGTGAAAGTGACTATACTTCACCAATCATTATTGTAGAGGTTCGAGGCAAGGATGGGAGACCTTGCGTTGACTACCGGAGACTGAATTCAATCACAGTGGACCATACCTACCCCATTCCGAACATCGAGTAGAGGGTTGAAACAGTCCCTAAATAAGAATATATATCCACACTGGATTTAGTTCGTGGTTACTGGCAGGTGCCACTCACTGAGCGCGCCAGTAGGTACGCAGCATTCGTGTCCCCCGCGGGCACGTTTCGCCCTGTATTGTTGAGCTTCGGCTTGAAAAATGCTCCGTACTGTTTTTCAAAGTTAATGGACCAGGTGCTGCGGGGACTTGCAGATTTCGCTCTCCCCTACCTTGACGACGTGGTCGTTTTTTCACAAAACTGGGAGGAGCACATTGATCACCGGCGTATTGTGTTGAGCCGACTGCTTGAGGCTGGTTTAACGGTAAGGGTGGGAAAATGCCACCTGGGGTGCGCCGAAGTGAACTATCTTGGGCACGTGGTTGGACGAGGCCAACGCAGACCTGCAGAACTTAAAGTGGCTGCCGTGGTGGAGTACCGTCGCCCAACCACAAAATCGGAACTCAGGGCTTTTCTTAGCCTAGCAGGCTATTATCGGCATTGCGTAAAGGGCTACTCTGACTTAGCCAGCCTCCTGACCGACGCGCTGAGAAAAAGTGAGCCTGCCAATCTTTCTTGGGACCAAAAGAAAGAGAAGGCATTTCAGAGTCTGAAAAAATGCTTTAAGCGAGCGCCCAATACTGGCTGCGCCAGATTTCTCGAAACCCTTTACCATACAATGTGATGCCAGCGACCGCGGGTTAGGCGCTATTCTTTGCCAGGAAAGCAATGGCAGGCACACACAGCCTGTCCTTGACTTGAGCCGCAAGCTCAGCAAGTGGCAAGAGGCGTATAGCACGTCTGAAAAAGAATGCGCATGCCCCATTTAAGCTATAGACAAACTGGCATGCTACGTCTCCGGGTCCCGTTTCACAGTAGAAACGGAACATTGCCCTTTGACTTGGCTGCACAATATGTCGCCCAAAAAATGGTCGTCTACTGAGGTGGAGCCTGGCACTCCAACACCACAGCTTCAAGATTCGCTACAAGAAAGGCACGCTCCACACAAATGCCGACGGGCTAAGCCGAACCTTTTAGCTACTAAAGATTTTACAAAAGGGGATGTCTCCCAAATTTGTAGTTTGGAGGTTTATTTCATATTCCCTTCCTAATGGAGAGCGCATATCTCCCACTTTCTTCGCAGTAATGTTGTTCATAATCAGGTAACATACCTAGGAGTACGTTTCCTTATTTCGGCCAAGGATAAGTAAGAGCGAGTGGTGTAACGTAACTTGACACCAGGTATTGGGGCAGGCAAAATTGAACGCCACGTCAGCCAAATCAAGTCACCTATTCCCGTACCGCGTGCCCTCTTAGCACCAACCTGATTTCATTTAGCGAATTTTTTTCCCTATCCAAGTGCACCTCGAGCAGGAGCACACGCCTTGGACAGGTGCCCTGTCAATACTACTCGTCGCGAGACACCATGTGCTCATTCAGGCAAAACATTTAATCTCTTCAAGTTTTAGTTAAAGTTTTTTGCTAAGTGCAGTTTTGGCCCTGAGTTTTGGTCTGGCGGTATGAGTGGGATCTGAGGTCACGTGCTTTTTTCAGGTGTTGTTTGGCGTCTGTGATCCCTTTTGGCTAGCATTGCAGAGAATTTCCCAAAACGGCCATCTGACGAGGGGAAGCGATGCCGAGCTTCGGCACTGAATGTCATCAGAAGACTCCCAAAGAGCATCTGGTTTCTGCCACACCCAGTCAGCCGAGCTACGTGCGAGCACTTCTTCCTGGCGCAATATCTGGCGGCGGGGGTGCTGTTGTGATCGCGCTTCCTTTCTGCTGTGGAATTCGGCGAAGAGACGTGACTGCAGGACTGCCAGAGGGAACGACAACAATAGCGTCCCCACGTGTTCGAACAGGAATGCCGGAAGCAGCGACGGCGATCGATGGCGATTGTCCTAATCTCCTATGCCTTTCATGCTGATTGCTTTGCCTGCCCTTTCCTGCTGAAGGTGGAAATGTGTATAAATGCGTGGCCTATCAGGAAAATAAATAGTTGGAAGTCAGCGCTCTTTTCACTCTGTCTGTCGTCGTCCCTTCTTGTGGTTCGCGCTGCAACACATGTTAGATATGAACCAACTAGCCCGCCAAGCAACCATTCTGGAATACATTTATTTATTTATTTATTTATTTATTTATTTATTCAAGGTACCTACAGCGCCTTGAGAGGCATTATTGTAGGGGGGGGGGGTAAGTACATTAACAGTAAAATTCAATACAGCACAAGAGAACAAAACAGAAATAAAAGTTACAGAAAAATGATAAGAACTTCCAAAAAGATAAAAGCATTCTGATTGCACCCGAGGCACAGAACCAACACTGACAGCAGCATAATCAGAATATTGCAAGGTCAATTGCTGCCTGGAAATTCTCGCTCTCAAACACTTCATTAGGCAGCAGATTCCAGTCACTTATTGTGTTGGGAAAAAATGAATGTTTAAATGTATTGATCCGGCAGTTATACCCTCTAATTTTCATGGTATTGTCCCTTCAACTCGAAATGTAGTGAGGTTGCCTTAAATAGAGGGTTTTATTAATTCCTGTTTTATTATTGTAAATGTCGTACAAAAACTTTATTCTAAAAACTTTTCTTCGGTGGGATAATAACTTCCAACCGAGAGCTTCCCGAAGTTCAGAACCTCTAACCTTAAAGTTGTAATTCCCAGTTACGAACCTTGCTGCCCGCTTCTGAACTCGTTCTAGCTTGTCCTTTAAAATATTTGTGAACGGGTCCCAACATACGCATCCATATTCGAGAATTGGCCTGACATTCGTAAAGTACAATGTTTCTTTTAGGCGTGGAGTCGTATGTTTAAAGTTTCTTTTAAAAAGGTTGAGAACGCAGGAAGCCCTGGCAGTTATCGCGTCGACGTGTGCGGTCCAATCCAACTTCGCTGCAAATGTGATACCGAGATACTTTACTCTGTCCTTTGTCTGTAGAACAGATTGATTTAGATTATAGTTGCCCCATATCTTCTTTTTTTTGTTTGTGAACTGCATGAGGTAACATTTACTGGTGTTGAGAGTCATCTTCCATTTGTCACACCACGCACATACCTTGTCAAGGTCAGACTGCAGCAGAATGGTATCATTTGCGCACGTGGCAGAACGGTAAAGAACACAGTCATCAGCGTACAGCCTAACACGGGAGCACAGTTCACTCGGCAAATCATTTACAAGAAACAACAAAGGCCCAAGTACTGAGCCTTGCGGCACACCCGATAAAACCTGAACAGACTGCGAAGTGACACCGTTAATAAGTACCCGTTGTCGCCGTGCATACAAATAATCTTGAATCCATCCAAGAAGTCTAGAAGGTATACCTAAATACGATAACTTTGTTAAGAGTAGAGAATACATTTCTAGTACATCGGGCTCTCTTCTGTGTTCTCTACATCCATGTGTTCTCTCGTTCTTGGCCGCCGACGCAACGTGCCAGGCTCGCACACTGTCTTTCTGCATACGAGGGAAGTTTTTGCCGCCTCCCATTCGCATGAACTTCGGGATCATCAATCCTTCTGTGGGTCACGGAACTCGGATTCTAAAGATTCTACGGTCCGAATGGCGAAGACAGGCCCGGCTCCACAGGGAGTACCTGTTTGTGCAAGTGAACAGGGCTGCCTCCTACTGTTCAGCTGCACGTATGTGGCAGGAATGCCGTAGGAACATCGATCAGATGACGGAGGTCCGCTGGCATGGCTTGCTACCTTGGCTTCGTACTCTTCAGCCCGTCAAGAATAAGGTGAGCCCCTGCAACCCTGTTCACATCGAAGGTGACGCGGATATTCCGGCTGATATTCTACGCACCCTACAGCTCGGGCCAAAGTGTGCCGTCCAACCTAGGATGAATGCGCCAGAAAAGTTGGCGATGGTCAGACAAGTTGCAAGACTTGCACCGGAAGATCAGAAGAGCAGCTGTATATCCCAGGGAGTGGATGTTCTCGAGCGTTCAGTGAGGTCGAGACGCACTGTGCTGTTAAAAACTGTGTCTGACTTTTTGTGCAACAACCAACTTTGTGTTCTTTCGGCTGATAAAGAGGGTGGTTTTGCCGTTTTTCCGCATGACCTCTTCCGAAAGAAAGCCTCCGAAGCTATCGAGAGCAATTTTAATAGAATGAACGAATTAAAACTAAAGAAAGCTAAGGCCGTGGCAAAAAAACTGTGCAAGCGGTTAGGATTGCAAACACTCGTCAAGCAAATTCAGGACAAGAAGAAACCTTGTTTAGACATGTTCTTTTCCGCAAAAACACATAAGGATGGCTGCCCACTTGGTGTGATTATTTCAGAAAAGGAAACGTGGCAGAAATGTTTAGCTCTTTTTCTGCAGGATAAGTTGGCCATGCTAACAATTGAAGACCCATTCCTTGTTAGGAACTCCAAACAGGTTGTTGAATACTTGCGGCAGCATAAGACTGCAAATGTATCTGCCTTTTCCATAGACGTAAAAGACCTTTTTTACTCTTTGCCGCATGATGCTCTGCTATCATGTGTTGAACAGGCCAATGATAGGATGGGTGCCGTTTCGTTCCAGAACAGTTGTGGTTTACATGTTAGTGGCTTTCTAGAATTGCTTGATGTGTACCTGCGATCTACGTTTGCCACCTGGGACAAAGGTTTTTACCTGCAAAAACGCGGAATATGCATTGGATCATGTATTGCCCCGGTCCTTAGCGACTTGTTTTTAGCCATGCATGACAGAATGATTGAAAGATGTCTCGAAGGTACAAGTGTTGTCCAAGTCTTTAGATTTGTAGATGACTTTTTAATCATAACTGACAACACCAATGCGGATTTTCATGTAACAGCCGAGGACGTGCTTGACACATTCAAGCGAAATTTAGCACCTTTAGTTTTGACGCATGAACTGCCCAGCAACAATTCCATTAGATTTTTGGAACTAAGACTAAAATTTTGCAATGACCATGTTTGTTGGGGGTATGAACCACGGGGGAAAAAAGGTTTATTACCCGCTGTGTCTGCCCACTCCAAGCTTGTGAAGCGCAGCGTTGTAAAGCACTGTTTTGTAAATGCCCTGACTAAGTCCTGCGACCATATGATCAAAGAAAGTCTAGCCCTGCAAAATAGACGCCTGCCTGACGCAGGGTACCCGGAGGCCCTTGTGGTTTCTGTGGCCGAGGGCTTGCTCCAGAAAATGAAAAACGTCCGGCAATCTGAAAAGAATGCCGTGACAGGCCCGGATGCACGCAAAAAAGTGGCAGTCATTCCGTATATCCACCAGACTTCCCACAACTTGAAGAAGATTGGAAAGCGCGTAGGCGTTAATGTTGTGTTTTCGGCCCCACTCAAACTATCAGTTCTGTGCAAGAAGACTAACCCGTGCTACAGCAAAAAGGAAAAATCGTGCATGATTAGACACCAGAATCAGTTTGTCACTTGCGACGATGGTGTCGTATATCGCGTTCCGTTTTCCTGCGGACGCGAATACATTGGTCAAACCGGCAGGTGCATAAATACCAGATTGAAAGAACACAACAAGAATGTAAATGATGGTGACCAGGGCCATCTTAGCACGCACTGTCGTAATTGTGGCAATGAGTCTGCACGTCGCCGCAGAAAACCTTGCGCGCCTGCGTTCCAAAAAAGCACAATCGTTGCTCGACACAATGATCAGTGTGTTAGGGAGATAATCGAGGCGGCAAGTATTGCTCGTGCAGAGGACAGGTGTGTAAGCATGCCATCAGTTGTTCTAACCAAGAAAGAGCTGAAGTTTCTGGATCGATGGCGATTGTCCTAATCTCCTATGCCTTTCATGCTGATTGCTTTGCCTGCCCTTTCCTGCTGAAGGTTGAAATGTGTATAAATGCGTGGCCTATCAGGAAAATAAATTGTTGGAAGTCAGCGCTCTTTTCACTCTGTCTGTCGTCGTCCCTTCTTGTGGTTCGCGCTGCAACACATGTTAAACATTGTTTTCTTCGCCAAATTTCTTTTCCGCAGCGCCTCTGGAAAATTGTCCGCCGCCTCGGCCATTTTCTCCACTGTTGTACAATCTCTCTCCCGAAGGAAAATTTCCAGACGACTATGGCAGTTTTTGATAAACTTTTCGACCACCAAGAAATCACACAAATTGCCGTACATTATGGCCGTGGCTTACTTTCGCCCCATCGATCGAAAAGACTAAGCAAACGTGTTGCCTTCTGCTTGCCTGTTTTTCCATCATGCGGCTTGCTTTCACGAAACCATTCACGACAACCCTCTGCGTTAATCTAAAATGATGGAGTCAGGCTATCTTTATCTTATTATAATCCAGCAAATCTGCTGGGGACAAACGACCGAAGGCACACAGAGCTTCACCAGTCAAAGACATACTGAGCGCTGAAGCCCATTTCTCGTTAGGCCAGCTGTGCTCTTCGTTAATACGCTCAAAAATATGAGGTATGCATCCAGATCAGCCTCGGGATCGTCAAAATCGGGATTAACTTGTGCTGGCTAACTGCCATTGTAGGACTCAGTGCGGATCCCCGAGTCCCTCCACCAGCTTCTGCAACCCTTAATTGCACTTGCATTCTACGCTCCTCCGCATCGGCCTGCGTCTCTTCATGCTCGCGTTGGGTCTGACGTTCGGCTACACGTGCTGCGCGTTCCTTCTTTTGCTGGGCAGCCACTCACGTTGCGCACCTCGGCGTATTTCAAACCCCTGCGTTCACTCCACTAGACCAAATCCTTTAGTGATGCAATCGTTTCTTTTTACGGACCCATGATAGAAAAAAAAATTAGGCAAAGGTTTAACTCGGCCAAACCTAAGGAACCAAAACGAAGGCTTGGAAGTAAAGCCTGGTAAAGGTTGACTATATTTCATTGTTGCTTGGTAGTAATGACTTACATTTAGCCAAGGTTTATTAGGATCAACTTTCAACCTTTCGCTTTGGTTGCTTAGGTTTAGCCGGGTTGAACTCATTTTTTCAAACGGCGCTAAGCCTATTGGGGAGCTACGTCCACTGGCTGATCGGATTCAACCTCTCATTTTCGGAACTTCTGAGACGCAGAAAGTTCACGAGGCATCTCGTCTGGATCACCCATGATGACTGCTGCCTCAAATTGTCTGGAGCTGTTGCGATTCATTGGCACCGGTTCAGAGGCAACGGAGGCGATCTAGACAGAGCGGGCGCATGGCGCCGGCGTAACTGCGGTTGAGTGACGTCATCGTTGTCGCGTGAATAATCAGAGGCAAGCGCTCGGTTTGGACGGCGGCGGCGGCTGAGTGACGTCATGTGATACTCCTCGGTTCAAGGTCAAACTTTTGCAAACAGCGAAGAAGCCTAAGAGAGCAGTAGTGAAGCTTTCGCTTTAAGTCTGACATGGCTTCGTCCGGTCGCGGACGCCAGTTTGTCGCGATATTCAGTCTCCCTTCACAAGAAAAACGCTACCTCGAGCAGGTTCAATGAAATATATATTATGCCAAAAAGATAATGGGGATGATGATTATGCTTTTTTATGGCGCAAGGGCATCACGGCCAAACAGCGACATGGTACAAGGCATTTTCGGCTACTCAAGGTGGGTTCAAACACCCATTTTTTCAAGAGTTTCACCCCAGATGACCCGAGCACTAAGTCAGGCGCAAGCTTGTACCTATTGTATCACCGGTGGCTACCCGGCGACACTGCGGATCGAACCCCGCACCTCCTGCATGCGAGGCGGATGCAAAACCACTTAGCCACCACTACGGTTCGAAAAAGAATTAATAAGAACACAAACCTAATTGAGAAAACGAAAACAATAATGAATTCACACACAAAACATGCACCACACTACACAAAGAAAAAACAAAAAATTAGCTGCCGCATATCTAATACTGAAAATGGTTAGCATTTGCAGCGATGGCATAGAGGTAGAGCGTCCACCTCAAAAGGGCCGGGCATCGAATCCCGGTGCCACGCAATTTTTCACCGGGTTTGAAAAAAAGGAACTGCGAGTGTCGATTGAATTGCACAAACAGGCCAGGGGTGCGGCCTGATCTCGGTGACCGAAACCGACAACGCACTCCCTCACAAGAACAAGATTTGTCCAACCTGGTATAGTACTTGGCGACAACCTTCTGTCAACAAACCAATTAACCCTCTGCCCTCAGTCCCCAGCTGCTCCGGAGCAACTCACTAAGGCGGGTTTCAGACCTGTGCCGCAGCGGAAGGTGCTAAAAATCTATGGCTCCGGACAGGCCGCAATTGGAGTCTGAACCTGGCAACGTTTAAGGCTAGAATCTTATCTATAACCGTGCTCCGTAAAGTTCCAAGGCTGAGTCCATAAACAAAAGCGTTTAACATTGAAAACATTTGTGCAGCACCCCTTCTACAGTCTCCCTTGAAGTCTGTACACAGCTGCAAACGCTAGTTGAGGTCTTGGAAACAGTTAGAAAATGCTTCTTCTGGCACAGCTGTCAGCTCCTATGCCGTGGCGTCTTGAATGGTATCCACGTTCTTCATCTGGCGACCTTTTATGGCTCTCTTCACACGAGGAAAGAGGAAAAAATAACATAGGAAGAGGTCTGGCGAGTATGGCGGGTGGGGAAATACAGTACTGCTGTGCTTGGCGAGAAATTTTGTCACGCTGAGAGCAGTGTGTGGCCTTGCGTTATCGTGGAGAAGGTTCCATTGTCCAGATGCCCATAATTCAGGGTGACGGCGTCGCAGCGCATTACGCACGTATTGGAGCACGCGGATTACAGTTCATTCTTTCTGAATCGTAAAAACAGACCTGGAGGCGATGCGTGTTTGTTCGCGACTGTTTATATTGAGAATATAATAATCACGTTAGTGTTGTTGCTGCTGATTATGAGAGGTTGTGTTTGTTAAGAAACAATTTATTGTTTATTGTGCTTTACCGACCACCGCAGCGATGTGTTGAGACATTTTTGAATTACTTGGCACAAATTTTTCAGTTCGGAAATGAAAACAATAATCATGTACTATTTGGTGGTGTTTTTAATATTGATATCCAGGAGGCATCCAATACAACTCAAGTATTCTTTGTCCGTCTTGAGTCGTATCTACCGGCTAATGTAATAAATACACCCACTCGTATAGCACCTACATCTGGAGCTGTTCTAGATCTTTTGATAACTGGCATTGAATCTGAAGTCTTATCCGGTGGTGTTCTAAACTATGCTACGAGTGACCACCTTCTCGTGTTTTAGTGTTTAAAATTCCTGGGCTAAGTACATATCGCAAAAAAATTACCTTCATGATGGCGCATTTCATCACCGCCGAGACACATGACTTATTTAGGGCTGCCATCATGAATACAAACTGGAATCGCGTATTCGAACAAACAAACGTACAGGAGGCGTTTAACTCATTTTTCGAGATATTTATTTTCGTATATCGAGATAGGATTCTCTATATTCCTGTCAAACCCCCCCCCCCCCCCAAAAAAAAAAGCTCGCAAGCCCTAGATAACTTCGACCATCCTTCATATGATCTCCAAAACGAATGAATTATTTCAAAGGTTTTCACAAAGCCGGAATCCTGATTTTTCAGTTTTCAAAGCGCACCGCAACAAAGTGAGTGCGGCTTTGAAGAAGACGAAGGACAGTTACCATATCTTCATGTTCAATGCTACAAGTGATCAAAGTCAAGTGTGGACAAAGCTTAATCACCTACTTAACAGACCTCCGAATAAAACACCCGAAACTCTGAAATTGATAGAATTCAGCATAGCGGCACTGAGTTATCAGAGAAATTTAATGAGTATTTTATACATTAGTTGACAGTGCATATGACCCTAGTGCGCTTCAGTACATTAATAATTATGAATGCGACTCTATGACCCTATTGCCTTCAAGCTATGAAGAGGTGTTATCAGTATCTAACAACATAAATAAAGCAAAAGTGGAGACGCATATGGCTTAAAACTATAACCTGTTTTGTACGTACTTGATGTCATATCCCTGATCCTAACTTATATGTTTAACCTGTCACTCAACTCCGAAGTCTTTCCGTCAGCGATGAATAAAGCCAAAGTAGTTGTCATGCATAAAATTCGTCCAAAAATGTGCTCAATAATTTGAGACCAGTGTCGATCCTTCCAATCTTCCCCATAGGGCTAGAGAAGATACTTTTCAGCCACCTCAACAGATTTTTTTCAAAAACATACTATTCTATCAACTAAGCAGTTCGGCTTTAGAGAGAATTTTTCTACTGAAATAGCGCTACTCAAACAAAAAGAATTAATAGTAAATAACATAGAACACAAACTACTGACCCTCGATATATTTGTAGACTATTCAAAAACCTTTGCCACGATGCACCATTTAACTGTTATACAAAAACTCTCTAGATATGGCGTTCGTGACGTGACGCCTAATTTATTTTCCAGCTACTTGACTGACCGCATTCAATCTGTTCACTTGGGATACTATCGCTCGCAGTTTAATTCAGTTAGTCATGGTGTCCCTCAGGGCAGCATATTGAGGCCCCTGTTCAACATGTACAAAAACGATTTGGTGCAAATAGATAATGAGGTCGAATACATAATTTTTGCCGATGACACAAGTATATTTAATTCAGGAATGAATGCAGAATATTTAATGCGTAGAGGAAACGATGTCCTGGCGAAACTGCATGCATGGTCCAGAAGAAATTCGTTGCTCATTAACACAGGCAAATCTAATGCCTCATGTTCAGAGCTAAAAAAGCGTATCTTGCGACTGACCTCACCTTAACCCTTGGTAGTAACACAATAGCAATAGTGAGTGCTGTAAAAACACCAGGTGTTTATTTTAACGAATTCATGTTGTGGAACAATCATGTGGACCTCATAACCACGAAGCTAGTTCATGTTGTAGGTGTATAAAGAATATTTCAGCGCACATTACCAACTAACACAAACATTGCAATATATCATGATTTATTGGAGTCTTATATTACTACTGAAATTTGTTGTGGGGAACCGCAACGTGTACTTGTAAAAATAAACCTCTGAAATTGCAGAAGACAGTGATGGGAGCCATAGTTAACGTATCTTTCATGTCACACATTAGCTCCCATTTCTTAACCTACCGCTTCATGGAAATCGAAAAAATATATGAATTTCGCATTCTTAGATTGTATAAAGTTCAGGTTAAACAAAGCAATATGCTATTTAGAGGCAGCGCTAAATTACGTGAAAATCCCACAAATTACACAACAAGGTGCCGCGAACACTGGCATGTTCCACATCCGCGCACAAACTATGGCTTTCAAACACTTAACTATACTTTTAGATACACATTAAATAAATTTTAAGCTACACAACAATATATTAACAGGAAGACGAAGGCGAAGTGTCCCTGCTAAGGTGGCTGCACAACGCTCCAGTGAAATGTCTCGCCATCCGCGTAAGTACGTTCCTTAGATCAAGAGAATTGACTTCACACCATCTGATGAAGCTCCAAAAGCTCATGCCCCGTCTGACTGGGTGGCAGTAAGCAAATGTCCTTCTGTCATCTCCGCAACTGGACTGGGCTCCGAGGCTAGGCCTAGGGCCACCGGTGACGCGCTGGCAGAGGTGGCTTCGCCGGCGTCGGCCACGACGGCTTCATCAACACCTCCTTTTACAACTGAGCCTGGGTCTCAGCTTCTGGTTCCTGCTCCCGGTCCATCAGCGGCAGCGCACACCCCGCCTTCTCCAAATGCACCTCAGCCCGTAAGCGATCTGCCCTCTGGGCGGATCTCGGCAATGGCTGCCCAGCCTCCACTGCTGGATTGGGCTTCAACCGTGCACCGTGAGGAGGAGGGCTCTCCAATGAACCTGTCTTCAGCACCTCTATTTGTGCCACCGGCTTCCCGCAGTTCTCAAAAGCACCCATCAGAGGACACTGCACACGATTCGTCTTCTGTCAACTGCAGCTAACAAGGCAAGCGTTCCTGCCCAGCGTATGCCAACCAGGTGGCTGTGCCGATATCGGGATCGGTATCGTATTAAGTGGCCATTAAAGCTCTGGCAGCCAAAAGCCTGACAGATATTCCAAACAGGATTCTTCAGGCGAACCTGGACGAGTGTCTTGGGACCAAAGGTTTTCGTGGCTTCACGTCTAGAACAAAATCTAATACCATCGCAATGTGGCTCCCGACTTTTGCTGCTGTCGAGCGTCTGCAAACGCTCAAGTGCATATCGATTACAAGAGAGATCTCGGTACCGGTCCCGGTGTTCCTAGCAGAAGATTCGGACCTACCACGCTGTGTTGTTTACATCATCGAAGTTGCCGAAGACCAGACGATCCTCAGCGTGAGTTGTACTGTCCCACCCCGCGTGTCGTTCAAGCGCGGTATATAGGAAAGGGGCGCTTGTGCATCGTCATACTACAAGGCCCACCAACTCTTCCAGAAAGACTTTACTACCTTGGCTGTATTCTGCGGCCTCGCCCTTACAAACCGAGTGCTGTTTATTGCTTCAGCTATTTTAGTCCTGGCCACATGCGCCGATCATGCCCTTTTTACAACGCAAGATGAGGCTCGGCCACAAGGCACAGCGTCTCACAGGTGCCACTTTGGAAGACTAACGACCACGAGATCACCTTTCCAGCTTGCCCAACAAAACAGAAAGCAACTGAGGAGGTTCAGAGTGGGATCCGGAAGCAGGTGTCTCCGCATGAAAACAGGCCCCCGATACAGACATCCAACAGGTTTGCGGCTTTCCAGTGGGATAAAGTCGACTGGCCGGAGCTTTCTGAGCCCGATCGATCTGCAGCCGCTGCCCAACAGTCGTAAAGTAATAAAGCTCGCAAGGATTGCCGTCGCCTTCAAGCTACACAAAAGCACAGCATACTAGAACCTCTGCGTGAAGACATGGCAGCAGTTAACGACCAAATTGCACGCCTTTTAGCCGAGGTCTCTAAGCTGCGACAACGCCGTGAACTGCTTGCTCGCCGTAGACAACCAGCGGAATCCCACTCCACGCCAATCAACGCTGCATCGCCTTCCACTACGCCCAGCCCTCATGCGTTTTTCGCACACACAATACCAGGTCTTCTTCAGCACTGCAGGATGACTCAACAACATTCCTCCTCCGATTTATAGTAAACCAGTTATCTAACCTGACATCAGTTTTATTACAACGCTTGGAAGCCTAATCGAAAATCGTGAGTAGTACACATTGTTGTGGTGTGCTCCAATGGAACTGGAGAGGCCTCTCCACAAAGCTGGGAGAGCTCAAATCTCGACTTCGCATCAACAAGCTCCAGTTGTGGGCCCTGCGATTGCAGGAGACCAATGCCTTGCCATCCATTCCGGGTTTTAATGAATACATGTCTCCATCAATGAACGACTGTCGTGTGCACACTGCTGCCCCTCCGAGAAATGAGGCGGTGTACGTTGATGCGCGTTTTCCTCAAGTTCGCCTCTCTCCAGAAAACTGGTGCAGCTCATATCAAGAGGTAGTCGCAGTGGCTGTAAAGCTTCCCAAGGCAACTGTGGCGGTCATGTCATACTATGTAACACCAGCCGGTGGAGCTCCCTCCCGCATTCATCTGGGGGGGGGGGGGTTATTAACTCTACGACAACACCCAGGGTGGCCTATTTTCGTCGGTGGTGACTAACGCCCCTCATCCAGACTGGTGGTACCTCACTTCCAGTCCCCGTAGTAGGCGTCTGCGGCAAGCATTCGCGGATGCGCTGTTTGTTTTACTCAACCATCCAGATTCAGCAACGCGGACTGTACGCTATACTCGCTGTCCAACATATGCTCCGGACCTTACGTGGTGGTCAGGACCGAGGACAACCTCGTGGCACTTGGAGCCAGGCTACTGGGGCAGTGACCACCATCCTATCATCATCGGTTTCCATCCATCAAGGGCCCGCCGATTACGCCATAGGTGTTCTGTGGTTAATTCGGACACGTTTTGCACCACCGTCGTAGATCTGTCTCTGCAATCATCTACACTACTTCTGGACAGCATACAAACTGCGCTGAATAAGGCTACTACTGTCACCTCGACAGACGTGAATCGCCCGGCCCCGGATGTGGGTCTGGTTAACCTGTGGGCTGCTCACCGACAAGCGGAGATGGCAGCTTCTCGAGACCCGACTTCTGCGCAAGCACGGACAATGCTGAATTACCTTACCGCCAAGCCTCGCAGATATCAAAGCGATCTCTCGCGACGACAGTGGCATGCGTGGTGTGAGCAGTTCTCGACAAAGTCATCGAATGCTGCTCTCTGGCGAACGTTACGTGCAATGGAACATGGTTGCTGTCGTCCGGACGCAGCGGCCACAGCATGCTTCGCAGCTAACTTAGCTCCGGGTGATTTCGCCGGAGTCAGCGCGAAAGTTTTTCCCTAAGTATGATGTATTGCAACCAAGGGTCATAGGAGCCCCCTTGGCTGCCATTCCAGCATATGTCTATAAGCTTCCATCCACAGTCGACGCCAATGGAATTACAAACCCATTTTCAATGCCCGAGTTGCTTTCAGGAATAGACGAGGCCCATCTGAAGAATGCGCCCGGTCCGGACCCCATTCCGTAAGAGGTTTACAAGAACTTAACTTCCGCTGTACTGCATCAACTCTTCTTCACCATTAACAAGGTATGGATAGAAGGTCTCGTACTAGAAACCTGGAAATAGGCTTTTGTGATTCCCATACCAAAGCCGGGGATGCCGCCGACAGAACTTGGAAATTTCCGGCCTATATCGCTTACGGTAATATTATGCAAGATTACGAAAACAATGATTGCCACACGATTGTCGTTATGGCTTCAGCACCATGGCTTCTACAATCCCGCCCAAATTGGCTTTCGTACGTCCATATTTACAGAAGATGGACTGGCTGTCTTGGCGTCAGCAGTTCTGGCCTCAACTCGCAGCCACAATGTGCATACTGTACTCGCCATGGACGTTGAAAAGGCGCACGATATTATCAGTCATGCTGCCATCCGGTAATCGCTTGACATGCTGCAATTCCCTGTTAGAGTGCGCAATTTTGTTAAATCCTTCATTGAAGGCCGACACTTTGCCATACGCCTCAGTGGTGAGGCCGTCGGATCATTTGTGCCTCTTCACGACGTTCCCCAGGGATCGTTGTTATCGCCAACATTATTTTATATTACTTTTATCCCCCTTTCTTCGCGCTTACATGATGCCTCTGAGATTAAGTTCTCATTGTATGCTGATGACATAAGGGTGTGGAGCACTCACAACGGCCTGATGACTCAAGCAGCAACCTAAAATCAGCCATAGATATTACGTCGACTTTTGCTTCTTCAATTGGTCTGCAGCTTTCAGTGAGCAAACCCACGCAGGTGTCAGCCGCCAGCCGCTGGGGGCGCCGTAAACTGGCTGCAACTCCAGTTCGTCTCCACCTATCGGGAACTCCAATTCAAGAAAGTTCGACCGTAAAACCTTGGGCTTGAAAATACACGAGTCAGGAACAGGTACTGCTTGGCTTTCTCGGGCTAAAAAGCAAGCGATTCAGGCATTTGGTCTGATTAGACGCATTGCTCCTAAAACAGGCGGAGCCCGCTCTCATGTTGCACGACAGTTGGTGCGAGTGGTTGTGCAACGGCGCCTCGTTTACCAAGCCCAATTCCAGCATTTGACGAGACTCAATGGGATCGTTAGAAGCAATGGGCTCAATGGGATCGTCTAGAAGTGATCACTTGCCTTCCCCGCATTAACCCGATCGCGGCGCTCCAAGAACATGCGCAGCTGAACACACTAGATGAGCTGGTGCAGCAACGACGCGATGCTCGCCGCCTAAAGTCAAACCTTGCACACGAAACGTGTACACTCAGGGCATATGCTTCATCGCACTCCATTCTGCAGCCGCCCCCGACAATTCTCCCTCCCTGGCGTTTTGTGCAGCTAAGCGACAACAAACCAACCGATCTACGTCGGCCATCATCTAGCCGAGCGGCATCGTCGTTTCGCGACCGAATTACAGAGCAAGTCGCCATTCTGCCGCATGGCTCCATCGATATGTGCGTTGACGCAAGCATCCAGGCCTGCAAAATAACAACGGCAGTTTACTGTCCTTGCAAGCCTGCCATGAACAAAACGTCAAGGTTTAGCCTCTCAGAACCTCCTTCCTCCTGTGAGGATATGCTTGCGGTTCAAGAAGCACTTTGCTCTGTGGCCGCCGTTCCCATGCTACCTAAGGTCCGCATTGTCATTCGCAGCGACGCCCTTCACGTCACGCGCCTACTACGACGAGTAAGTCGCTTCCAGAAATCTGCCACGACATCCATCGTCTAGCGGCACGCAGCTCTCAGCAAATCCGTATTGAGTGGTTTCCGTGTGCCCTCCTGAGCGCACAAAGCCGCGCGGATTCTGCTACCCGCCTTTCGACCCCAGCCTCGTCTTTGCCTCGAGTCCTCATTCTGGATTACACCACCCTCCTTTTAACAAGAAAGGAACACTTCCTGCGCCGCGCACGTGCTCTAATCCCTCCGTGTGCGGTAACCCTCCAGAGTGGTCTTACCCGTGCAGATGAGGTTGCGCTTCGGAGGGTACGGGTGGGGGTTGCCCTAACTCCAGCTGTTACACGCAAGTGACAGAATTTGAAAGATTTATATCCCTGCCCCGGGTGTCCAGTCTGCGAGATCAGAGACTGTAAGGCGGATATCCGCATTCTGTCGTGGGTTTGTACGGCGCTAAAGCCGACGAGAATTCGGGACCTGGCGGCGGTGGGTCTCTCACCGGACAATCCGGATTCCTATATTGCCTGGACACAGGGTCCATATCACCGTTCACTGCATGATTTCATTAGATCAGCCCACCCTTTTCCATTTATTTAAGCACCTAAATCCATTCTAATTTCATAACCTTTATGCCCTGAGGCAATAAGCATCGCTTGAATAAACAAAAAAATATTACCAGCTGTCACGGATCTCCCCGGAGAACGCTCGGGCCGATAGAATGCACGAGGCGACAGGTGTACCCACATATACCCACATTTAATACACCCTACGTGACACACACACTAGAACACAAAACTAACCAAACTAAAACAAAACACAAAGAATAAAAATACACACGACCCAGGAACACTGCTACCAGCGTCAACTATTAGCGTTCTACTGTTAGTGGTCGGCGTTCACGCTCACCGTTGGTTCGGTGCGGCTGCGGCGTTGTATGGATCCAGTAGCCGGCGTCGAGGCGGCGTTCGACGTGCTTGGGCTGGCGTCGCTAGCGGCGTCGCTGGCTGCGTCGTTCAAGCATCCGGTCCAGGCGCCCGTGGAGGTGTTGCCGGTGTTTTGGGCGTCGGGGGAACCACTCGGATGGGTGGCAACTGCGCTAGAGACACCCCTGGCCGTAGCAGGTGGTAGAGTCCTCCGTTGACTCCCCGGAACGGGCTCAGGCACGGCAGAAAGTCAACAATGCGAAGCCGTAGAACGCGAGCTCACCGGAGCAGTAGCCGGCATAGCTCTCTTCCAGCCGATGCGTCCCTGACCCACCGGAGCCTCCGTTTCTCTGTTCTTCTCCCTTTTATAGCCTAGGCGTTCGTCCACGTAAGCCATGTCGTCGTCTTCTCCTTCTCTTCTCCACCAATCATCTCTCTCCACCTCACCGAATGCTTCTTCCTCATCTTCTTTATTCTTCGGTTAATCCACGTCGTTTTCTTCACACCTCTTTGTTTTAAAATTTTATTTAGGCTCCTTAATATATGTGACAAGGGCCCCCTTTCTCAAGAGTTTTTCCATGAAAAACTGCTCACGTGATCCCCATCTTCAAGCCATGCAGCCAACAGACTATCGTCTGTGGCGATTCTGGACACAGCACACACCACACCGCAGATGTCCAGCACACACCATGAGCACACAACTAACATAGCACACCAAACTGCGTTTTCAGAACACTAACACACCACTGCCTTTGTCCGTACAGAGTCTTTAATAAACATGCTGGTGACCACAACACACTCCCTTGTATAATCACTTAACACCAACAACAGCAACAACAAGATAAATCCCAGAGATACATTAGCACACCAACAACAACAAGATACATCCCAGAGATACCTAGAGCTGTTCAATTGGCTCTACTCATGAAGTCCGCTCCAACGTTGTCTCTGCCTTTAATATATTCCACCTGAAATGAGTATTCTTGCAAGGCAAAACTCCATCTCATGACTTTACTATTGTTCATTTTGGCCTTGGTTAAGTATTCAAGCCGCTGATGATCTCTTTGAATCCTGAAATGTGTCCCATAAAGATAAATGTGGAATTTATTTACCACCCACACCACCGCCAAACATTCCTTTTCAACAGTGGAGTAGTTGCGTTCACTAGCCAATAATCTCTTGCTTGCAAAAAATACCGGATGTAGCACGCGATTCTCTTCTTGCAAGAGTACGGCTCCCAAAGCTCAATCTGATGCATCAGTGCGAAGCACAAACTCTTTATCCAGATTCGGAGGAAGCTGAATGGGCGGTTTTGCCATGTGCCCTTTTAACATCATGAATGCATTTTCATGTTCAGCAGTCCAATTAAGCTTATTGCTTGCCCCCTTAGTGAGTACGACAAGCGGGTCGGCTATGTGGGCAGAATCGGGAAAAAAGACCCTATAGTATCCCGTTAAACCTAGGAACGACTGTACCTCTTTCTTGTCGTCGGTGTCTGGGTTCGCTGTATTTCGTCCAAGATGTCTTTCGTCGCGATGCGGCCCATCCCCAGCTTGTGTCCGAGAAAGGAAATGGCTTCAAAGAACACCTCACATTTTGTCGGTTTTATGGTGAACCTGGCTTGCTTAATTCTATCAAATAGTTTTTCTAGCGTAATTACATGCTCTTCCGACGTACCTGTTTTTTTTTTTATTCGAGAAGTGTGCCATGAGGCATAAGTTGAAAAAAGGAAAGGGGGGAAGGAATGCACGGAATTGAAAGTTGAAAAAAGGAGTGAAGAACCGTTGCGCTGAGGTAGTCGCAGAGGTTGCTAATGAAACGGTTGTCCATAGTCCACTTCACGTAGTCACTTTCGCGGTTCCACCGCAGGCCCACCTCCCTGAGGAGCCCTTTTCTGATAGCAGCCGTCGCTGGGCACGTCCACAAGTGCCACACATCACAAATATCCTGTGCAGCGCTACAGTGAGGGCACCTGTCAAGTGCTGGCAGATCTTTGGAACGCCACCGATGACGGACAGATGGTGTCAGAGCCGCCCCTGCCCGAATTCGGTGCACGGATACCTCCTCCTGCCGAGTAAGACTACGGGTGAAAGGGTGCGAACACGGAGGAATTAGAGCGCGTGTTCCTTGGCGCAAAACTTCGGAATCGGAAGCATGGGACAGGAACGGATCTGGGGGAAGACGGGAAGGTGGCGGATCGTCTAATGTATGAAGATGAGTCATAGCATCCGCTTTAATGTTATGTGGATCCTGGGCATGGCCGCAAATCCAGTGTATGCGCACAGGACATGGATACTTTGCGCAGCGCACATGAATTGATTGTGAAATCTGGAACGTCCGTCGAACAGCCTTAAGCTGTTTAAGGGCAGCGCGGGAGTCGGTGTAAATGTGAACTGTATTGAATGTTGGAAAGAGCGGGATGGAAGCAATGGCATTATAAGTGGCTTGAAGTTCCAATGCCAGGGCAGTGCACGTATCCGCAGTATACGTAGCGCGAGAGTTGAGATGCGGATGAGATGGACTATACACAGCAGTAACTCCCCTCTCTGCAGAATGTGATGCAACCGTGTATAGTATGCACCCTTCAGGCAGATACGCTGCTGATACCGACGGGGAAACACTGGGGCGATTGTACGTGAGCTGGCAATAGGACCACGGTGGAAGTGTCTTTAAACGATGAAGTTTCAGAGACTGTTTCCGAGCTCTATTTGCCACCCGTTGGTCGATGATTTCACTGAGTGTATTAAGTTGGGCGAACTCCTGTAGCACAGGTATGGGTGTTAAACGAGGCAGATATGTTATGACGCGCATAGCCTCACGATTGATAGCTTCAAGGGAGTCCCACTGTCTGCGGGTGAGATGTTGAAATTGTGCCTGATATACTATCCGTGGTTGAAGGATAGAGCGCACAAGCTGACGGGCCGTATGAGCACGCGCGCCACCAGAGCGCATAGCTATGCGACGAATCAGACCTAGAGTAGCGTGAGCCGATTTACGGGTGGCTGTCAGCCACGGGGTGCCAGTCCCAGATGTATGGAGGAGAAGACCAAGAATGCGAACAGTGTCTACCTGAGGAATCAGGGAATTATGTACCGTAAAATTTAAAGGGGGAGCATTCCGTAAGCCGGCTTTATTTCTATTTCGAATGAAACATTATTTAGTATGAGAGAGTGCTAGACCCAGAGGTGGGAGGCGAGATGTAAATATTACCAGCGCGTGTTGAAGGACCGACTGATGAACAGACGCATCTCGATGACAGCACCACAAGGTTATATCATCGGCATACGCAAGCACGCGGACAGAAGGGATGGACTCTAGGGCTCGAATAAGAGGAATTAAAGCCACATTAAATAATGTAGGGGCGAGTAAGGAGCCCTGCGGCACTCCTCTATTGGAAGTGAAGTTGCCAAAGGGCTTTCCGTGGACACTCACGCTGAAGGTTCGATTTGCTAAAAAGGCGTGAATAGAGAGGAGGAACCGGTGAGGGAGAAGAAGAGTTTGAAGGGAGGCAAGAATGGCAAAGAGAAGGATGTTATCATATGTCTTTGTTATGTCTGTAGCGATTGCGGTTTGTACAAGGTGACTCTGCGGAGAGTGTTCAAGCACGTCAGCAGCCAAAGTAGCAAGGCAGTCCTCCGTTCCAATTTGTGGGCGGAAACCAATCTGGGAGTCTGAGTAACAATCATGGGATTCCAGCCACCACGATAAGCGTTCGGCTAGAATGTTTTCATAAAGCTTGCAGATGGTAGGCGTAAGGGAAATTGGACGAAGGGCCGAGAGAGATACTGGAGGCTGACCTGACTTGGGTATTGAAACCACAATAGAATGCTTCCAGTCTCCCGGCATGACGCCAGAAAGCCACAGTTCGTTAAAAGTATCAGGTAGAGTTTGCAAAGCCCTCCCTTCCATGTTACGGAATAAGGAGTAAGGTATGCCGTCGTGCCAGGGAGTAGTAGTAGTTTTTAAACGTTTAATGGAGGCCAGCAGCTCTGCCATGGTGAGGTCAGAAGTAATCCCATCGGAGGGCTCTGTAACCGATAAGTAAGGTGGAGACGTAGCGGTGCAGTCATGGTTTGGAAGAAATTGACGGGCCGCTTGTTGAGCAAATGTGTCCTCATCCACATTTAGCGCGAGGCGAATGCTCTCTGTGTAATCTGCAACCTGAGAAGGGCGCTCCATGGCGTGAAACACTCTCCAAAGATGTCAATTGCCCTGCGTAGAGGACAGGCGGGCACACCATGCAGTCCAGCATTGCCTGCCTAGCCGCTTTGCATAGCGCCGCGCCCGTGCGGTAGCGCGGTGAAGAGTAGGAAGAGCCGATGGGTCATCGGGTTGACGAGTAGCATAAGATCCACCTGGCGACGAAGAGCCCACAGATTCAAGAGATGTATGTCCGTGTTTGGGTCGTCTTCATTTACAGTAGTGGTAATAGTGTGAGTAGCGAGAACAGCAGAGAGAGTAGACAGTGCTGAAGAGGGGTTGAATGTAGATAAGTGATTGTCTGCGCGTACACAGTCCCATGATGTTATTCGTACAGTGCGGCGTATTTTCCGTAGACGCGTAGGCGTGAGGGAGATTAAAATAGGGCTGTGATCGCTACCCAAAGTATCAGAATCAACAGCCCAACGAGGGTTTCCGGGTCCTAACCACCAAGTCAAATCACGTGAATACGGTCCACCTCGTGGGCGGGTAGAAGTATTCGGGTGGTTTAAAAGTTGAAAGGAATGATCCGAAAAGCTCTCTTAGATGTGTGCACCCCTTGAGGAATCTGATGGGTAACCCCACGCAGAGTGCGCGCCGTTGAAGTCACCACCAACTAGAAAAGGGATACCCGAGTTCGTAGAACGTAGAAAACGAACCCATCCCAGATTGGGAGATGCGGAGCCAGGACGACTATAAAAAGAAACTAGGACAAGGCCTGTGCGTGCAGGTTTTACGAGAAGGGCGACAACCTCTTGACATCTGTTGCACCACCGTGAAAGGTCGAGCGGTGTGTGCGGAACTGAACTGTGAATAAAAATTGCAGATTTACGTGGGCTGAGGGAGGAGGCGGTGCAACGGCGATCAGGGATAGAGGGTGAATGGTATGCGCAGAAACCTGAAAGGCGTGGGAGTGCATTATGCTCTTGCAGTAGGAACGCCCATGCCCTCAGCTTTCCGTCGCGAAGGCGGATGTTCACTTCAGAGGCCTTGTTAGCGAATCCTCGGCAGTTCCACAGCACCACCACCGATGATGATGCGCTATCCATGACGAGACCGAAGAGCTTCCACGATGAGGGATGTCACCTGCTTCATCAGTGCTAATATCTTATCCACTGTCGGGTTAGTCACGGCTAACAGGTGGTCGGCACCTGATTGTGGCCCAGTGCTTACCTTAGGTGATTCCTCTGATGATTGCTCCCGAGTTTTTAGAATTCTACGAGAGGATTGAGAACGACGCTATTCCCGGCGCTGGGTGAGTTCGTCTAGCCGGCGGCGAGACTCCGCGATTGCATTGTCTAAAGCTGTGTCTTCATCTCTGGTATCCACATGTGATGGGTGCACTGGACGTTTTGGTGTACCATTTGATCCGGGAAGGTGAGCCGCTTATGCATATGTACGCTGGTGAGGAGACGTATGGTGAGTAGCGGGCTCAGATAAAGGAAGTTCAGGGAAGTCGTTGTTGTCACATGCGAGAGCTACAAAGCGATTACTTGTAGGAACATCCATTTTTGCAGACTACTTGTGAAACTTCTTCGCCTGCTTCTTCTTTGGACAAGCGGGGGAGAGAATGTCATGGTCCGGCGATTTGCACAGGACACAAGGAACTGATGGTTAATTCATGTCAGCCACAGCTGCTGGATTAGGGCAGGTATTTTGCATACGTCCTTCTTTGTGGCAGTGATAACAAAAAATACGACGAGGTCGGAAGGGCTGTGGTTCGACGATCGAACCGTAGTAGGTAAGGTAGAAGTCTAGAGTCTGACGGAAACCCGTCTGGTCGGGATGGTACATGACGAAAGAAGAAGGCGCTGACCAAAAGAAAAGATGGGATGACGCTTCGGCTCACCCACGGGAGCCTTGTTCACAATGAGGCATAACGTAGCTTCATCCTTTATTTATACACGGCGCATGAGCGACCCCTTACACCTGGCGTAGATTGGGGGCAAGTTCCCGTCATTTAGATTGAGCGTGTGCGCTGTCGTCTGAATAATCAGTGATTCTAGATAGAGCCGTGACTTGCTGTCCCTTTCTTTTGCAATCACACGTGCCTCGGCCCAGTCTATGTTGTGTGCGGCGGAAACCGAGTGCTCGGCAAGCGCATTTTGACCTGCGCGCCGGTTTCTGACGTCACTTTGGTGATCCCGTATTCTTCGTTCAATGTCACCCGACTCGCGGATATACACAGATTAATAATAATAATAATTGGTTTTTTGGGGGAAAGGAAATGGCGCAGTATCTGTCTCATATATCGTTGGACACCTGAACCGCGCCGTAAGGGAAGGGATAAGAGAGGGAGTGAAAGAAGAAAGGAAGAATTAGGTACCGTAGTGGAGGGCTCCGGAATAATTTTGACCACCTGGGGATCTTTAACGTGCACTGACATCGCACAGCACACGGGCGCCTTAGCGTTTTTCCTCCATAAAAACGCTGCCGCCGCGGTCGGGTTCGAACCCGGCCGCGGCGGCGGCCGACGTTTTTCGAGTGGTGCCCCCGCAGCACAGGTCGCTGTATTTCTACCTATTGTGCCACAATGGTTCAGCCCCGGCGATCTACGGCCTGCCAAAGATTCACAAGCCTGACGTCCCTCTGCGCCCTATAGTGGATTTTACGCGCTCCCCGCTTCAGAATCTGTCCAAGTTTCTGCACAGAGTTATATCTCCTCTCGTCGGCAGGAGCCTTACGCACCTGCGCAACACCCAGCACTTCATCGAAAAGGTTCAAAACCTTAAAATCAACGCCGGAGAAATCATGGTTTCATTCGACGTAAAGTCACTATTCACAAGTGTGCCGATTGACCTTGCCGTGGAAGCATGCACCGCTGCCCTTGAATCAGACCCATCACTGGCAGAAAGAACCCCGATAGATGTGCATGACCTGACCCGCCTTCTGAGATTTTGCCTGTCAAACACGTATTTCACTTTTGAGGATGTCCCGTTCAGGCAGATTCACGGAGCCTCCATGGGTGCATCGTTTTCTGTGACAGTTGCCAACTTGGCCGTGCTCTTGCGTCCTTCACGCCTGCCCCAAAAGTACTCCTGTGGTACGTGGACGACTGCTTTTGCATCCTGAAGAAAGAAGCATTGCATGACTTTACTACTCACCTCAACAGTTTGGAGCCTAGCATACAGTTCACCGTTGAAGAGGAAATGAACGGCCGCCTCCCATTTTTAGATATACTCGTTTCCAGACAGTCCTCACGTCTAAATTTCACCATTTACAGAAAACCCACGCACACCGGCCGGTACATACATTTTAAGTCCGTTCACCCTGATTGCCAGAAACGTTCTGTGGTGTCATCGCTCCTCCGACGAAAAGAAATGTGTTCCAGAGGAGAAGACCAGATTGCTGAAGATGTGCGTGTACGGCGTGACTTCTCCACATGTGGCTATCCTGTACACGTCATGGACTCCGTACAGCGCCAAATGGAACATCCTAGGCTGCAAGCTAGTCCCACTACCCAGACACGAGCCGCGATTCCCTATGTTCCTGGCATCAGCGAACCTTTGGTGCGGATATTACGGTCCTGCGAAGTTAAGACCGCGCATGTGCCAGCTCGAAAACTGAGGAGTCAGCTTGTGCACGTCAAAGACAAGCTAAAGAAAGAAAAGTTCCCAGGTGTCGTGTATTCGATACCCTGTGCGGACTGCCCATCTGTGTATATCGGCGAGTCAGGTGACCTTGAACGAAGAATACGGGATCACCAAAGTGACGTCAGAAACTGGCGCGCAGGTCAAAATGCGCTTGCCGAACAATCGGTTTCCGCCGCACACAACATAGACTGGGCCGATGCACGTGTGATTGCAAAAGAAAGGGACAGCAAGTCACGGCTCTATCTGGAATCACTGAATATTCAGACGACAGCGCACACGCTCAATCGAAATGACGGGAACTTGCCCCCAATCTACGCCAGGTGTCTGGGGTCGCTCATGCGCCGTGTATAAATAAAGGACGAAGCTACGTTATGCCTCATTGTGAACAAGGCTCCCGTGGGGGAGCCGAAACGTCATCCCATCTTTTCAATTGGTCGGCGCCTTCTTCTTTCGTCAAGTAGGTAAGGTACTTCGGGAGAGTCAACGGGCCTTGCACGATGAGCAGGTATGAGCCCCGGCGACCCATAGGCCGTGCTTGCAGTACAACGTGAGTTGAGCAGAGAATATTTGCGCGCACCTCCTCGGAAGGGCTCGTGCTGTCTACATGATAAACCATGCAGCGGAGTGTGTCAGGACCAGATGCAAAATATATTTGCACCGGGACACGTTTGCTGTCATCCAGAGGGATCCGCGTAACTGCGCAAAGTTTCTGGGCGTCCATCAAGGATGACAAGTTTACCGTAATGGCGTTCGATGGGCGATGGACGACAAACCCGTAGTAGTTCGAAGAGCCAAGAGCGTAGTCAACTGTGGCTTGAACATTCCGGGCAGGGATGGCAGTCATATCGAAGCGCAATGTAGGCTTGATGGTAACGCGGAACGAGTTCGCAGCAGGCGGAAGAGAGCATTGACTCACGGGAGGCATCTGTGGAGGGGGCTCAGACGCTGGTGACGGCCCTTGGTGGGAATACTGAACTGGCGCGACGGGCACAGTTTCTTGAGGGAGTTCCACGGGCCCGGGGGCGGTGGAGCAGTCCATGTCACAGGCCAAAGTCGTAGCATCGCAAGACGGCGCAGGCTGGAGGCCCAGCGGAGCTGACGATTGCGTGGACGTGGAGGCTGCGTCAGGTGGCAACACAGCAGGCAGCCGCGCAGCTGTCGTCGAACACGCAGAATCCATGCAGACGCGTAGCACGGCCTCGCTCGGTGGCGCCGAGCTAAGCCCAGCTTGCCCCTGAGGGTTCCAGTTGGGTTTTCTCACTTGAGAATGCGCCCACCTTGCCGGGAATTTCTCCGCAGGGGCGTCGTCAGCATTCGGTCTCACGGAGGGCACTGTCCGACCCCCGCTACACGCGAGAGAACAGCGAAAAGCGAAAACTCAGACCTAGAAGCAGACACGTAGCCACCCACTAGGTCTCCGTCTTCTTCCTCCTCCGACGTACCTGTTGCCACCAGGATGTCATCAATATAGTGTTCTACATTTTGAAGCCCACCCAAAACCTTCCTCATCAGCTTCGTGAATATTGCAGATGCTGTATTCAGACCATAAGGCATGAATTTAAACTGGAAGGAACACGCCGAGCACGAAAAGGCAGTCTGATTTTTAGACAAACCTTCCATTGGTATTTGCCAATACCATTTAGGTAAGTGAAATTTAGAAAAAACCTTTTTTAAGCCACCTTAGAGAACACCATGTCCACTCTTGGTGTGGGTTCTGCATCGGGTACTATGATGGCATTTAGCCGACGAAAATCTGCACACAGTCGGTTAGTACCATCGGGTTTTTTGACAACAACGAGAGGCGCATTGTATGCTGACCACGACCTCTCAATCACACCAAGCTCCAACATATCCCGCACCTCATTTTCAAGTGATTCTTGAACTTTTAAAGGTAGTGGGTATCGCTTCACGCTGATTGGTCTATCTGTAGAGAGGTCTAGTATGCAACATATGACATCAGTTTTGCCCGGCACATCCGAAAACACATCCGCTTTGCTTTGGAGTAGGTTCTTTTTCTGTGATCTTCAGTCCTCATTCAAATTGGGGTTTATTAGCAACTTATCCCATCCTACAGTTTTCTTCCCACTGCAAGTGGGCACCTCGACAACATCATCTGTCTCCTCCGCAACTACCGAGCATGCTACTTTGAGGGCGCACTGTACGGGAACTCTTTGTACTTTTTCAACATGCTTGCATGGAAAACTTTCTTGGTGTTATTTATCAATAGCTCATAAGCCGTGCCATTTTTCTTCTGTGTCACAAGATAAGGGCCCTTCCACTGGATCAGTAACTTATTATGATCCGTGGGTAGCAGGATGAGAACGTTGTCGACCGGATTCAGATTTCTGTGAGTGGCTTTCTTGTCATAGTAGCCCTTATAGCGTTCGCGCGCCATTTCCAGGCATTGATGTGCAAGACTGCATGTTTCTTCCAACCTGTACCGCAACTCAAGAACGCATGTGAATGTTGTCTTGAGATCTGATGCAATCGCCCTATTAGCCCACAGCTCTTTGAGTATTATAAGTGCACCTCTAACGGTTCTCCCATACAACATCTCGAAGGGCGAGAAACCAAAACTCGTTCGCGGTACTTCGCGCTAAGCGAACAAAAGAGCTGGGAGATATCTATCCCGATCAGTAGGTCTCTCCTGGCACATTGTCTTGATTATATTTTCGAAAGTGCCGTTGAACCGCTCTACAAGCCCATTACACAAGGGATGGTAAGGCGTTCTCAGTAAATGCATTACTGACAAAAGGCAGTTAACCTCCTTCATTAGTTCCGATGTGAAGTTCGAGACCCGTTCACCCAAAACTTCCCTCGGGAACCCATAACGCGAAAACATTTCCACAAGCCTCTCCGCCACTTGGATACTGTCAATAGTTCTCAGTGGAACGCGTCAGGATAACGAGTGGCCAGGTCAACCAGAGTAAGCACATATCTATTGTCTTTGGCGGATACTGTAGATATTGGCCCCACAATGTCAATCGCCACCCGCTGAAACGGTAAATCGATGGCTGGCATCTTGCCCAGAGGTACGGGACCAACTCTTTCCTTCGGAACTGTGCGCTGGCACACCTCCCATGATCGAACAAAGCACTTTAACGTCACTGAACACCAGGCCAAAAGAACTACTCAGTGATCATTGACACCGTTTTTTGAACACCCTGGTGTCCGGCCATAAAGGCGTCATGTCCTAAGCGTAGCACGGTCTCTCGCATATCTTTCGGTAACACCAGCTGTTGGACCCCCTTCATGAACTAAATATACATTCCCTGTGCAAAGACCATTTACCAATTGATATTCGAATGACGTACGACTCTTCTTTCTTTTCACTTTTTCCCCGACTCTTTCGAAGTAGGCCTTCAAGCTCGGGTCTTCTTTTTGCCTAAATGCAATTTCGCCCGGTGTTACGCTCAGGCACATCGTAACAGGAGTAGAGAGCGGACGCTGCGTAGCTTGGGCGGTCGCTTGAGCTCTTGTCTCCACTGCCGACGAGAAACTGACTGCACCCGTCTGAACTGCCGCGGGCCTTTCCTCCTTTGCATGTTCTTCAACGTCGAGCATCCTCCACTCGGAATCGGGGTCTTAGACACTTCTTGCACCCGTAATGTTTTTCATGATGAGATCGTGGATTGGTTGGTCTACGCATTTCGCCACTACCTGCCCAGTATAATATGGCGTGGGCACAAGAATCCTGGCTTCAGGAAGGTATCTTACTGTGCTATGTACAAGAGTGACGACCGACGCTTCCCCTGTAAGATCCTCGTCCTTCACTAGCCTTCTCCGAACCAAAACTGTGTTGGCTCCGCTGTCTCTAAGCACCAGTACAGGACGGTCCCCTATTTCCCCAACCACCACCGGCATTGCTGCTTTCGACTTGGGTGTTCCACTCACTGCCTCATTTTCCAGCGGCCTTTGCTCTCCTTTCAGCTGTGGAAGATCAGTTGCCGTGCCAAGTTCTACCCTAGAGTCGACAACGCATGCAGCTCGGTCCTGCGTTCTGTATCGGCACTAATCCAGAGTATGACCCCTTCTCTTACAGCCTTGACACAAAACCTGTGTTTTTTTGGCAGCGCTAAAGGCCCGACAGTCAAAGGCACGGTGTCCCACCTTTTCCGCAGAAAAAACACATTACTGGGGCCTTAGATGCACCACCATGTGGTTTTGCCGCATCTGTCTCTAGGATTTTTTGGGTTTCCTCCTTTGCCTTACTCAAATTTCATAGCCGTTGAGCCTCGAGGAATGGGTCTGCAGTGTCAGCGAACTTTTCCAATGAACACAACTTTCTTTCTTTCAGGAATAGCGCTAGCTTTGAACTGCAGCACGCTAAAACTTTTCTGTGACAAACTTGTCAGCACCCCTTCAAAACTTTTTTCTGTGTTTGACATATCAAGCCACCTATCAAAATAGTTGGTCAGCCTGCAGGAAACCTGCTTACCGGTTTCCCAATCCTCAGGTTTCGCGGTGCGAAATCACTCACGAAAACCCTCTCCCGAAAACCTGAACCTTTATAGGAGCCCCTTTTTGACTTTCTCGTAGTCCATGGAATCAGCAGCAAGCATCCTTCCAAACACATTCAGCGCTCCTCCGACTAAACACATGCTCAATGCCGTGGCCCATTCACTGCGCTTTCTGTCTTGCCACCAAGCTATCCGCTCGAATCGTTGCAGATATGCGTCCAGATCATCTCTTTTGACATCGAAAGGAGCCATCAGCTTTCTTTTCCGTAATCTCCTCATATCCTCCCGCGACATGCGCCTGTTTCCACAAAAGAAAGTCCTCCTCCCGTTCCTGCTTCGCGAGCTCTTTTCTCTTCTCGCTCTTCTGCCTCGAGAGCGTCTGCGCGTTCTTGCGCCCTTCCCGCTCTCTGCCTATCTGCCTCCTCTCTCTGCCTCTTTGTCTCCTCCTCATAGAGACGCATCGCCTCTTCCTTGCTTAACCCCAGCTTGCGCGCCAGTTCTAATGTTGTTGCCAGATCCATCATTTCTGCCGTCGAGAAATCGGAACGATCCGAGACAAAGCAAAAAGAAAAAAGGAAATGAATCCTGGCTCAGGCTCACCACTTATCTTTGTCATGGATCTCCCCGGAGAACACTCGGACCGGAATAATGAACTAGCAGGTGTACCCACACCGACGAACATTTAATACACCCTACGTGACACACACACTAGAACACAAAACACAAAACACAAAGAATAAAAATACACAGGACCCAGGAACACTGCTACCAGCGGCTACTATTAGCATTCTACTGTTAGTTATCGGCGTTAATGCTCACGTTAATGCTCACGCGAGCTCACGGGAGCAGTAGCCGGCATAGCTCTCTTCCAGCCAATGCGTCCCTGACCCGCCGGAGCCTCCGCTTCTCTGTTCTTCCTTTTTTATAGCCTTGGCATTAGTCCACGTAAGCCTTGTCGTCGTCTTCTCTTTCTTCTCTGCTCCACCAATCATCTCTCTCTACATCACTGAATGCTTCTCCACCAATCATCTCTCTCCACCTCAACGAATGCTTTTTACTCATCTTCTTTTTTGTTCGGTTAATCCACGTCTTCTTCACACCTCTTTCCTTTAGGATTTAATTTAGGCTCCTTATTATATGTGACACCAGCTCTTCTTTTTCTTTTAAAAACATAAAAACCTTTTTTCTAATGCACCTTATTATTGATTTCAAGTGTACCATTTTACAGTGAACATATAATAATGTCTTGTATTGTGGTATTTGCACAATTTTTGCTGTACTGTACTGCATGTGGCTGATTTTTGTTATCTGTTATCTTTTTATTGTAATCTGTGCTTTCTGCCCTGCACAGCCGAGTATAGAAAGAATATGGGAGCTTTGTCAAGCTACTCTTGAGCAGATTTTACTCCCATACACCCCGAACATGTATGTAAACATGCTTGCTTGAATTAAATTTACTTTCAAATTCAATTATATTAGACTTGAAGGGAACGGAAGAAGACAGTGAAGAGGAAGTTCATTAATGAGTTAGCAGCAAAAGGGAAAACAGAGGAATTTAGGATATCGCTGCAGAATCGATATTCAGCTTTACCTGAGGAAGGCAATAGTAATGTTCATACAATGAAACATAATCTGATTGCTACAATTACGGAGTGCGCAGTAGGAGCAGGCAGTAGGACTGTTCGACACGATTTTTTTCATTTTCTTGTTATTTGTTCTAGTTTGTGTACAGAAAGCTAAATGATCAGGGACAAAAGACACTGTGCACCTGAATAGGTTCCTAAATCCTTACTTTGTTCGGAAACAGTGAAATTTTTCAGAACAGATAACACAAGCTTCGAACCTAGGGAACTCACATGCAGAAAGCACTAAAAAGCATTACATACAGAATTAATAAAGAAGCATTACAACAAACAGATAATACTTCAAGCAAAACAGCAATAGAACTAATCAACAAAAGCAAACATAATTCACCACGCAAAACAATACACACATTTCTTGCACGACTAGGGATCCTGTATTACTAAATTGAAAAGTGTTGTCGGACACAGGTCCCCATTATTAAGACATAAATTCATCAAAAGATATCAAACAGCAGACCATTGCTCAAATAAATATTTAGCCTATCTTAAGCACTCTCGTTGAAGAAGTTTCCATTCCAATGTTAATTTCTCTATTTTGGTATAGAAGATAGGGTATTAAATACTTAAAACTCTGCTGGCCATAGTTGGTCCTATGTCGTGACATTCTATGTTTAATTACTCTAAAAGGAAAGGATCCATTTTTTTTTCAAGGTGTCATTGCTCAAAAAAGCGCGATTATTCCTCCTCTTCAGATAAATGTACATTGTAGGTTTATATGTATGTAACTGATGCATACAATATACAACACGGTGTGCCTTTCGAAGAAATCTCTGGTTGTGGTCCCAGGATTTAAACCTTCTGTAACTCTAATGGCTTTCTTATGAAGGGTTGTTAAAGCTTTGATGTTATTAAATGTTGTTCCGCAAAGTTAAAAGGCAGTAATTTAAATGAGATTCTATCAATCCATATTAAAGGGCTTGTAATAAAGAACGTCTTGCAAAGCACAGCGTAGCGAACAACCAGCTGTACAGTCCAGGCACAGACCAGAGGCAGCGGTCAGTCCAGAGCACGCACGAAGGACCGAGCGTTCGGCGCTTCTCGTCGTCTCCTTCGTTAAGCGCCAGCCTCTGAAGATTCCAAACCAGATGGCCAATCTTACAATTCCCTCCGGGCGAAAGGGGGCCATCCTGGCGGCCTAGGGAGATGTGGCGACGGCGTTGTCGTAGAATGGTTTGAGGCGTGTCGTGTGGACAATGGCGCGGCCTCGACGACGATGATCAGGGGATGGCGTAAGTGGTTCGATGAGGTAATTCACGGGGGATGTCTGCTGAAGAATACGATAGAGTCCCTAGTGCTTGCTAACGAGTTTGGAAGAAAGGCCGGGACCTGAGGAGGGTACCCAGAGCCAAAACAAAAAGTCAGGAAGGTAAGCGGGAGGAAGTGCAGGGGATCACGGGTGCTTTCCTGCTGCTTTTTTCCTGCTTTAAGGTGGTCGATGGCAACGATTATCCAGTGATTCCAGGTTGATGTGCTGGGAAGAGGACCGTAGAGGTCGATGCCAACACGCTCGAAGAGCTACGCTGGGCAAGGCAGCGGCCGCATAGGAGCGGCGGGTAGGCGAGGTGCCATGCGGTGCAGGACAGAACGAACTAGCGGACATAACGGGCCATCCCACGGCAGTGGTACCGCTGTCGTATACGGGTGAAGGTCTTCAAGAATCTGGCATAGGCACACTGGGGATCAACGTGGTAGTAAGAGCAAATGAAGGAACGCATATGTGTCGGAATCACAAGAAGCCACTTGTGACCATCCGGGAGGTAGTTGCGGCTGTAAAGAAGCTCGTCTCGGTTGGGGAAATGGTGGGACTGACGATGGAGAGCATGAGAAGGAGATCGAGACGATTGGCCAGATAAGAGATCTAAGAGACAAGTTATCCAAGGGTCCTTGCGTTGCTCGGAAGCTATATCAGCGGACTCAAACGTCAAAGAAGGCAGGGCGGATATACAAGGCACTGCCTGAGATGGTAGAGAGGAACATGAGAGGGCATCAGCATCGGTACGTTTGCGGCCGGAACAATAAATAACGCGAATGCCGTACTCTTGGAGTCGCAGGGCCCAGAGCGCCAGTCTGCCAGAGGGTTCTTTCAAAGAGGACAACCAGCAAAGGGCGTGGTGATCGGTGACAACGTCGAAAGGGTGCCCATGCAGGTAGGGGCGAGATTTAACGATCGTCCAAAGGATGGCTAAACACTTCTCGCTGCCAGAATAGTCGGCTTCAGCTTTTATGATTGTCCGGCTAGCGGTAAACGACAACGTATTCGTCAAAGCCTTGCTTGCGATGAGCGAGTACTGTACCGAGGCCGACGCCGCCGGCATCGGTGTAGAGTTCTGTCTGAGAACGAGAGTCGAAGTGACGCAGGATTGGTGAAGTGGTCAGGAGGCGACGGAGTGTCGTAAACGCTTCATCACAGGCTGGCGACCAGACCGAAAGGTCGTGGCTGGAAAGGAGCTTGGTCAGGGGGTCAATGACAGTGGGGAAATTGCGGAAAAAGCGGCGGAAGTAGGAGCAGAGGCCGACGAAGCTGCGGAGGTCTTTTACAGAAGTGGGCTTCGGAAATTCGGCCAAAGCTCGCCACTTGGCTTTGTCCGAGAGAACGCCATCCTTCGACACGACATGTCCGAGAATAGTGAGCTGCGGAGCTTCGAAGTCGTACTTTTTCAAATTGAGTTGGAGGCCAGCGTCGGTCAGGCAGCGAAGAACAGTCTCAAGGCGCTGGAGGTGAGAAGAAAAGTCCGGAGAAGAGAGCCATTTGAGCCCTCGGAGTACGCTGTCCATCATGCGCTCGAATGTGGAGACTGCATTGCAGAGGCTGAAGGCCATGACATTAAATTCATAGAGGCCGTCGGGTGTGAAGACTGCCGTTTTTGAGCGATCGGCTTCCGCCAACGGCACCTGCCAGTAACTGGAGCGCAAGTCCAATGAAGAAAAGAACTCAGAGCCCTGAAGGCAGTCGAGGGCATCGTCGATACGGGGGAGAGGGTAAACGTCCTTGAGTGTAATCTTGTTCAGACGACGGTAGTCCACGCAGAACTAGGTGGAACCGTCTTTTTTCTTGAACAGGACCGCTGGCGATGCCCACGGGCTTGCGACGGCTGTATCACGCGGCGCTTATGCATCTCGATCACCTGCTCTTAAAAGATGCGGCGCTCAGCGGCTGACACGCGGTACGGACGTTGGCGCAAAGGGGCATGGGTTCCAGTGTCAATACAGTAGGTAACAGTGGTGGTGCGGCCCAAGGAAGGTTGCTGGTAGTCAAACGAAACTTGAAAACCGTGCAGAACGGCGACAAGCTGGTCCCGTTGGGTAGACGTTAGGGCGGCGTCGACGTAACGGCGAAAAATATCGACAGAAGAATGATTGGTGATGCGAACAGGCGTAATGGCGCTGACGTGAAGGCCAGCCGTGCTATCGACGAGGGGTATGCTGAGGCTGGAATGAGAAAGCCGACACTACCAAGCGAGTGGCCACGGAGTAAAGTGGTAGGGCAGGAGACCGGGTTGACCACGTAAATAGCGCTGGAGCCACGAATAATTGTCACCACGGCATGAGGCACCAAACAGACTTCTGGTCAGCGCATCATAAAGAGGGGGTATAAGTGACAGTTGCATCTGAGAGAGCAGCACAAGAAAGAGGCACCAGCACTGAAGAGAAAGGCAGAACGTCTGTGTCCTCTGAGACGACCACAGTAGCGGCAGCAGCACCGGGTACGTCCAAGGGGGCGTCACTGTAGGGCGACAAGTCACGCTGAGCACGGGCGCAGTCAATAACGGCATGATGTGAGGAGAGGAAGTCCCAACCAAGGATAACGTCGTGAGAGGAGCGGGCGAGGACGATGAACTCGATTGTGTAGGGAACGTTCTCGATGAGCAAGCGGGCGGTGCAGGCGGCTAACGGTCGAATGACCTGAGCGCTGGCGGTGTGGAGAGAAACGAGAGGAAGAGGCGTCGTCACTTTTCTTAGTCTGCGGCAGAGGGTGTGACTGAGAATGGAAACGGCTGCGCCAGTGTCAACAAGTGCTTCGACGGTGACTCCCTCAACGAACACGGTAATATTATTGGCAGGCACAGAAACAGGTCTTGAGTGAGTCGCTGGTGAAACAGTTTTTGCCTCCGGAAACGCGGCCGTTAGTTTTCCGCGTGGACGGCGGGTTGGCAGCGGAGCATCGGAGAACGGGAACGGCGGCCAGGAGACGGCGAGCGGTGGGTGCGGGGATGGTAACTGGGAGAAGAATCCGAAGGCGGCTCATGTGATGCAGGCGCGGACGACGGCGGAAGGTCGAACGTCGGCTCAAAGCCTATAATCGTAGGGACGGTGGTCACGACTGCGACACAAACGAGCCACGTGGCCAGCGACGCCACAGCCGTAGCAAATACGGTGGTTGTCTTGTGCGCGCCAGGGGTTGAGTGGCTGCGGCTGTGATCGGAGGCGGGCAACCGGACGGTAAGGTGTGGTTGCAGGTCGCTGGGGTTCTAACTGCCGGGTAGGTGGCCTGTAGACAGGGGCAGGAGGTGAGGGCCGCGACCACACCACGGCATCGGCGTACGACAGAGGAGTCGCGATCAGGGGTGGCTGAGGAGGAGGTGGCAGGACTTCAGTGACCTGCTCCTCGATAACACGCTGTAGGTTGGTAGTGAGCGACGGCACAGGCATAGGCGGGCAGGTAGACAAGGATAGTTGGCGTGCGACTTCCTCACGTATAAACTGCTGGATGCGCTGGAGGAGCGGCGGTTGGTCCAGAGTACCGTCCCCTGGGAGAGCCAAGCTGGAAATCGTGGCCTCTTGAAAGCCTGCACGCCTGGTAGAAAGGCGCTGTTTGCGCTCCTCATCGAAGCTTTCGCAGTAGCCGATGACACCAGAGACAGTCTGGGGCTCTTAGCGACGAGCATCTGGAAGGCATCCTCAATGCCTTTCATAATATGCCTCATCTTGTCGGCCTCGCTCATAGAAAGGTTGACACTTTTGCGGAGGTCGACGAAATCTTCTATACAACTGGTGAAGTTTTCACCGGTTTGCTAAGCCCGACTTCGCAAGCGTTGCTCGGCGCGAAGGTTACGCACTGCGCCAAAGACTTCTGTCAGACTCCTTTTTAGAGCTGCTCAGCTTGAGATGTCAGCCTCGTGGTTTTGAAACCAGAGATTGGCTACGTCCCTCAAATCAAAGATAACGTTGGTGAGCTTGACGGTATCGTCCCACTTATTGTATGCGCTTACGCGTTCATAGGAGGCCAACCGATCCACCACATCCATGTAATCTGTGCCGCTGAAGATCGCCGGGTCACGCTGGCGGGCGGCGCCGGAACAGAAGACAGCCGACGGAAGTGGTTTGGGTGACGGTCTCCGGCATTGCAGAGGCTGTAGGAAATGCGCGGGTGCGAAGCTCCAGGGCGAAGGGATGGTTGGTACCTTCACCATTTGTAATAAGGAACGTCATGCAAAGCACAGCGTCGCGAACAGCCAGCGGTACAGTCCAGGCACAGACGTGAGGCAGCAGTCAGTCCAGAGCACGCACGAGGACTCGAGCGTTCGGTGCTCGAGCTTCGGAGCGTTCGGCGCTTCTCGTCGTCTTCTTCGTTAAGCGCCAGCCTCTGAAGCTTTCAAAGCCGAAGGCCAGTCTTTCAGGCTAATCATAGTTTCACCGGAACTTGGATTCGAAGCTTCCACAGTGCACCAATTGCCTTTGATAACTTTAATTATAGGTTGTTTACGTGCTCATTCGAAGATAAAAATTCATTAAAGTATGCGCGCAAAATTTTCATGCATGATATGTTGATTGTATGGTTTCGTTGCGATAATACAAGCTGAAGTTGCTATCTACCTTGAGTAGATGAAGCGCACAAGAACACAGCTCACACGAAAAAAAAAGACACGAGACAGGCGCTTTTCCTGCGTGCTGTGTTTTGTGCTCTTCATCTGCTCAAGTTATGAAGCAACTTGACCAAGAACGTGTTCTATTGCTATCTACCGAGACATTTTTTGACCAAAAAACAACATATTTGGTTTTGCGTGTATTTAATTCTAACTTATTGCAGAACAACCACTCAGAAAATTATCGTGACCAATAATTGGCAGTTTCATTTCATACCAGCAAGCTATCTCAGGAGACGAAAGATCTGGGGAAGAAACGCTAAAACATGAGGGCGTCTAACCCTACAGGAAGAATAGAACTAGAAAAGATATCGAAGTTAATAAATAAGCGCAACGTAGCCGACACAAGGAAGTTTAATATGGAGAGAATCGAGCATGCTCGAATGAACGCAGGCACTTTAAAAGCGGTAAAGAGGATGTTGGGGTTCTTACTAGGCCGTTGAACCTCCTTTTAGGTCTACGCCTTGAACACCGAGCTCCCGGTATCGCACACCACGTGCAGCCGTTGTGATTGCGGCGAATCAGAAATGCGAAATAAGAACACAACACGAAATAGGACGCTTTGCCCGGGGCCAAATGTTTATTGGGTTCTCCCAAAAACGCTGGCTACTGGATGCTGCATGGATCTGCGACCCCTGCCATCTGTCTTGGTCGCGCGGCTGACGGGGAAGATGACGACAACAAAGAGGGAAGATGGGAGGTATTTACCTTACGTCTTCTCGCTGTCGCTGCTCGCTGAAGTCTCTGCCCGGCCACGGCCGCTACCCGCCGATCTCGGCGCCCTTGACCGTTATCCCTTTCGGTCAATCAGCGACCGCTCCGGCGGCGCCTGGCGGTGCGCGCTTGCGACCGTTCGAGGAAGGAGGCGGCGCAGCGCTTTCGAGAGGGCCTTCTGGTTACTTGCCTGTGGGAAGGAGGAAAGCGTCCGCTTTCCTGATTCTCCACGGCGCGCCTCGCCAACCAGGGAAGGGTACGGCATTCCGAAACTCCCACACCCCTCCTCCCTAAAGATCGAACGTCCGCTGAGTTCAGCGGACGGTAGAGTGCAATGATCTCATTGAAGTCTGTACCTGTATTGTTTGCCGCTTATAAATCCCCCAGAAGATCAAAGTCCGTCACCATGTCCCAGGTCTCGTCGTCCTCTGGGGGGGTGCTCCTGGGGTCGGCGTCGCGGCAAGAGGCTCGGTCCTCGGCCCGGGTTGTGCGAACAGGGCTCGGGGCTCTGGGGGCAATCTCCGCCCGATCAACCTGGCCGCGAACAAAGAGTCCCGGGCCATCGGGGCCCGCACCACTTCGCCATTGAGGTATTTTCCCTCCAGGTGCTGCCTGCGGTAGCTGGAGGCGACGTGTGTGCGCCGGCTGACGACCACACCACCGCACTCCGGGCATTACGTGTCCACCGGCTCCGGTGGCATCACGGCTTCCGGGTGCGCCGCCGGGTGGACCGCGATGGTGCTTCCCTGGAAAACGCAGGGGACCCGCTCCAGCGCCAGGCTCGCCTCCACCTGCAGCTTCCGATCCCACGGCGCTACGCTCACGTAGGAGCCAGGTGGCGCATCGCCGGCCTGATGGGTCCAGGTGGCGACGGACCGACAACGGGGCCCGGGTTTCCCGGCCGGAGCGGGTCCTCTGTGCCCGGCTGCATGATCCGGTGGGTGAGGTGCGGGCGCGGCCCCGAAAGCTGGTGGCGGGGGCCAGGCGCATGCGGCCAGCCAGCGTGCTGCTCCAGTGCATCGCGGCCTCCGTGCTGCCGCGGTCGCAGCCATGGTCCTGCGTGTGGCCGAGGAGCCGGCTGCTGTCTCGCTGTACCGCGGCCTCCGTGCTGCCGTGGTCGTGGCCGGGGTCCTGAGTGGGGGAATTCTCCCTGACTATTGCCGGCGAGCCCGTTGCCGCTCGTGGTCAGCCGGACGCTCGTACACGGGTATCCGTGCTCGCTCCAGCAACAATTGCGACGGGGCCTCCATGGTGGTGCGTTTGAAGTGAGCGCCGCGGTCACTAGGGGCTGACGACCATCCTCCCGCAGTGTCCTCTGAGAAACGCATTCACGCTACCCATTTGGCTCTCCCCTTTCATTCTAATATGCCGTAGCTTGCCATTGTGTCACGTCGCGGTTCTTCTTAGGAGCAGGGGTTGGCGCGGGTGATTGCGTGATCCCCTTCTGGGAATTTTGAAGTCCATTGACCTTTTTGCGGCCTCGGCCACCCCTTTGCGCCGGTGGGTGCAATCTTCCGGGGTCCCTCCGTCCTTCGTCCGCTAATTAGCCTTCGGCGCGGCTCGGGCCCCCTTCGCCCCGTTGTCCCCTTAGCAGCGCTTTCGCTTGCTGCGGGTATTGTAAGGGTGCCTTGGAGTCAGCGACCTTTCCCCGCGATTTCGCGTGGCCGGTAGCCTCTCTCTCCACGGCGACTTCCCTTTGGAAGTACCTTTTTAACTCCTCTACATGCATGGATGGGCCCGCTGAATCGAGCCGAGTTCGGACTCCTCGGCTTGTAGTTGAGTGGCGAGAGCTTCTCTGCAACGATGAATGGGCGTACACATTTGGGCGCGAAGCCTGCCGCAAATCCCGTGCTCGCATCGCTGAGCGCGTGGTTGCGTTTTAGGACCAAATCTCCCACTTGGAATTCCAAGTCACGATGCGCTCGATCATAGGCTGCCTTCTGGCTCGCCCTGGCTCTCGCACGATTGCGGCTGGCCTCTGTCCCTGCGTTTTCTATGCGTTCTCGCACACTCCGCGCGTAGTCTGCAGCTGCCGTCTCGGCCGGAGCAGCATCCCTGCTTTTGGCAAGTACAGTGTCCGTTGGCGCCTGTAACTCCGTCCCCAACATCAGGAAAGCCGGCGTGAAGCCCGTAGAGCGGTTTTCGCACGTTCGCAGTGCGAAGGTGATGGCGTCGAGGAGCTCGTCCCAGTCGCTGTGCGTCCGGCCGTATGCCCCGAGCAATGGATTCACATCGCGATTGCGACGCTCTGTCACATTGGACTGAGGATGATAGCACGTCGTTTTCTGCTGCCGTACTCCCATTGCTGCGCACGTGTCACGAAAAACCTTTGACGTGAAGCACGATGCACTGTCGGTAATCAACCGGTCGGGGAATCCAAAACGGCTGAATAATCTTGAGATTTTCGCCAGGATCTCTTTCGTAGTGGCTTTTCGCAGCTGATAGAATTCAGCGATCCCACTGAAGTGGCAAGTGACAACCAACACAAATCTGTTCCATCTTTTGCTGCGCGGAAGCGGTCCGATCAGGTCGCACGCCACGATTTTTATTGGCTGTCTGCTCACGATCGGCTGAACCAAGGCAGGTGGCCTTCCCCCTCTCGGCTTTCTCTCATGACAGACATGGCAGGTTTGTACGCATTTACGTACTTCAAGCTTCATTCCAGGCTAGGTAGCGACTCGACGTAGTTTCTTCCATGTCTTTGTCGCGCTCCTATAGCCATCCGCATCGTGGTAATGCTGCATCACAGCTTGTCTCAACTGGTGGTGGGATGATGGCTTTGAAGCACTCGTCTGACTCCTCTTTGCCTGGAACGTATTTCAGGAAAGCTCCGTCCGCATCAAGCAGGAAGCTGTCCAGCTCACCAGCAGCACTGCAAGCGGCACTAGAGCTCGCGCCTACCGCATTCCCTGCGGTTCTCGGGCGCCCTTTGACTGGATTCGTCGGGCGGTCCGTCTCTTCAGTAAGACCGGCGACCAGCCTGCGATAGTACGAGTCTTCCTGCTGAGCTTTGATAAGCTCTTCTCTGCTGAACGCAACCTCGATGGAAACCTTAACACCAATGAGATGCGCGTGCAATCGAGCGAGATCTTTATCCCCTCGGCTCCGCTTTCTCGACGCGTGGGGAAGTTGGGGCGGCGGCTCCTCCTCTGCACCGTCTGGGGAGAGGTCATTCATCGGCGCACGCGACAACGCGTCAGCAACCACGTTTGTGGCCACTTTTAGGTAGCGCATTTCGAAATCGAAGCGCTGTAGCATCAGGGCCCAACGCGCAAGCCTTACGCTCCTCTCACGAAGGCGGGTTAGCTATGTCAATGCCATGTGGTCGGTTTCGACCCGGAACCTGATTCCTTCTACGTACACCTCGAATTTTCGTAGTGCGTAGATGATTGCCAAGCAATCTTTCTCCGTCACTGAGTAGTTGAGCTCGCCTGGCGTCAGCGCACGGCTGGCAAATGCCACTTTCGGAGTTCTTCGTCCTCCAGCTGGAGTAACACTGCACCCACTCCGAAATCGCAGGCATCTGTATGGATCACAAATGGCCTGTTTATGTCTGGCAGTTTCAGTGACGCAGTGTCGACGACGGCCTAAACCAGTTGGCGAAATCTCGTCTGCTCTTCCTCTCCCCATTCCCACGGGGCTGCCTTCCTTAACAACTTTGTCAGGTGGCTTGCACACGTATGCAGTTGGGAATGAACTGGCGATAGTAGCCGACCATCAAGGGAAAGCGGCGCACGGCCTTCACGTCGTTCGGCGCTGGAAATTCCAGGATCGAGGGAAGCTTATCTGGGTCCGGGGACACCTCTCCACGTCGCACGCGGTAGCCGAGTAGGCTGACTTTCGCTCTGCACATCTGCGCTTTGGCGGGGTTGAGTGTGATGCCTGCTGCTCTGAGCTTTCTCAGGACATCACCGAGATGATCGAGGTGCTCCTCGAAGGTACGGGAGTAGTTGACGATGTCGTCCAGGTAGGCGAGGGCGTGAAGCCATTTGGCGCCGCCGAGCACACGGTCAATCAGCCGCTGAAAGGTGCTCGGGCTTCCGTAAAAACCGAAGGGCATCATAACGAACTCGTGGAGACCCCTGTGGTATGTGAATGCAGTTTTGCACTCGTCGCCTGGTCGCATCTCTACCTGGAGATAGCCTTTGCTAGCGTCCAGAGTAGAAAAATACCTCGCTCCGCCGAGGTTTGAGACGATATCGTCATTGCTTGGGAATGGGTACGCATCCTTCTTTGCGAATGCATTCAATCACCTGTAGTCCACGCCCAAGCGCTAGCTACCGTCCTGTTTGGAGACGACTACTACTGGGAATACCCAGGGACTCGTTGAGCGGCGAACAATGCCCGCAACTAGCAGCTCTTCCAGCGCCGTGTCAATCGCCTGCCGTTTAGAGTGGCTGACCAGTCTGGGGTTGGATTTCCAAGGCTGTGCGTCCCCTTTTTCGATGCGGTACTGCACCAGTTGTGTGCAGCCGGGGCGGTCCGTAAATATCTCCTCGAAGTCGCTGTGAACGTAGTGCCAAAATGCGTGTCGCCGAAAGAAATGGCTATCAGCCTTCACATCCCTTGTAATATGCAGATAAGTTACAACCCCTATAAATATCCAAATACCTCTCATGCTCCTGTAGTCTTACATTGATACACATTCCAGTTTCACCAACATAAACCCAACCACATGATAATGGTATGCAATGCATGCAATGGTTGCAAAGCACATATATGTTGCCACGTTTCATTCGACACATGTGCTTTTCCCTAACAAAATTCACAAAATTATTAACAATTTTACAGATTGTAGACAACTTATTAGGGGCCGAACACACCATTTTTACGTCATACCTTCTGGCCACAGTTTTCAAATTTTGCAACAATCTATGTATGTACAGTAACACAGTCAGTCTTTTGCCATCTCACTGGCTGGCCCAGCCTGATCATGCCAGTCCCTGCGAAGGGGTTTCAGCTTTTAACATGCTAAAGGGATGAATGGCACAGCATCAAGTAACGAGGAAGGCAGGACAGCACACCCACGCACAAGTGCCAACCCTGGAGCAGATACAAAATCCAAGAGCGCGTGCTTGACATTCAGCGTTGACAGTCAAGGAAACACGGATTTGAATGCTAAAGATTGAACGAGCCCGATCCTTGGCTGCCAACGCTGAATGTCAAGTACACGCTCTTAGATTCTGCATCCGCTCCAAGGATGGCACTTGTGCGTGGGTGTGCTCTCCTGTTGTCCTCGTTACTTGATGCTGCGCCATTCTTATCTTTAGCATGTCAGACCAACTTGCCCAATCTTATATGCTCAGCTTTAACAATTTATCGCACGCTTCTGCAATAGCATGGTTGGGAAATCATGCTTTCATTAGCCTTAAAATCTTCTCTTGGAAACCAGTTGTCACGCTGTAAAAGCATGGCTTCACCAATACCGAGCCTAGACTTGACGACACAATGCTATCTTTCACTAGCTTAGAATCGTTCGACCAACAGTCAAGTAGCTGCTTAACACTCCTGGTGAATATCGCTAGCACACATGGCGTGTGCAGAACATCAAGGTAAGGTTCAGAAACCACAGCTCTTTTTGTTGGGACATTTTCTCCAAGGTAAACTTAAGACAAAGGCCTTGCTCCTTAAACAAGTTCACAATATGTACAGGTCCCACACTATCACAACCTTTGTAAAAGACCAGAAAATCATAGACGTAGCGAAAGATTTCCCCCAGCCCATGCAATTCCTTGGCAATCATTCCTCCCACCCTGCTTAAGAGAATATTGCTTAGCACAGAGGCAACCTTCGAATCGATACATTTAGCAGACTTTTGAACATATGCCGCACTGCCATACTCCACAAACATGCTCTTCACTTCAAATAAAAGGAGGCAAGTGCCAAAAAAGACTTACGTTACATACCCGTTCCTAAACACGAGCTCATCGTTGTGCTCCGATATACACATTGATAAGCTTTTCACAAGATCTTCATACTGGATAGAATAAAATGGTTCTACATCGACACTAATCACAAGACAATCCGCTGGATTGTCATTCTTAAGATACTCAACCACACTGCGAATTGAGTACAAGAAATGGATCTTCAAGATGCGAAGTAGACAGATGGTTTTGCAAATAACCAGAGATAATTTTGCATGAATCCTTTTCTGAAATTTATCTGAAGAGCATGTTATTGAATAGCATTTATTTGAAGAGCATGTTTGTAGAGTAGCGCAGTGCGGTATGTGTTCTAAAGTCTCGAATATGTAGTGGTTCAAAGGTTGACTTTGTGCTAAGCAATATTTTCTTGAGTAGGGTGGATAGAATAATTGTCCAGAATGTGCATGGGCTGGGGAAAAAATCTTTTGCTATGTCGTTTATTTTCTGGTCTTTTATAAAGGTTGTGATAGTTCGGGACCTGTACATCTTCTCAAGTTGTTTAAGGAGCAAGGCCTTTATCTCAGGTTTACCTTGGAGCAAATGTCCCAAGAAAAAGAGCTGTGGTTTCTGGACCTTACCTTGATGTTCAGCACACTTCATGTGTGCTGGCGAGTGTTAAGCTGCTACCTGGCTACATGTCGACCATTCCAAGCTAGCGAAAGATAGCATTGCACTTTCTAGCGCGGGTTCAGAATTGATGAAATTATGCTTTCACAGCATGACGACTAGTTTCCAAGAGCAGACTTTAAGGTTATTGAATGTAGGATTTCCAAACCTTGTTACTGCAAGAGCATATGATAAATTGTTAAAGAAGCTGAGACAGTTTTGCGGTGACCGGCACAATCAGGCTGGGGCCAGCTAGCGAGATGCCAAAAGACCAGTTGTGTTACCGTATGTACATAAATTGTCGCACAATTTGAAAAATGTGGCCAGAAGGTATGATGTAAAAGTGGCTTTCTCGGCCCCTAATACGTTGTCTAAAGCATGTAAAATTTTAAGAATAATTCTGTGAATGTGGTTCGAGAAAAGTACACGTGTAGAGTGAAATGTATATGTACCTTGTAAATTGAATGTGGTATCAAATATTATTATCTTGTAGTCTGGTTTACGTAGGTGCAACTGGAAGGTGTATGAATGTAAGACTACAGGAACACAAGAGGGTAGGGGCTTGGCTAGGTGGTTGGGGTAACTCTGCTGTACACTGCACGGGATGTGAAGTCTGCTACCCTTTCCTTTTGGCAACACGCATTTTGGCAGTAAATTCAGAGAGATTAAATGGGAGATTATCGAGGCTAGACACATCTTATGACTCCGTGAAGAATGTGTGTTTTGTCTATCGTGTTAACACACAATGAGATGGACTACCTCGATCAGGGAAATGTTGAGGGCGATTTTTGACTCATGTTGTCCTGTATGCTTATCTGTAACAACATGGTTTATGGTACTGCTTGGCTTTTTATATATTCCCTGTTCACGCCAATAAACTTTAGTCGCGAGTCAGCACCTGTATTGTCTCCTTTCTAATTCCTGTCTTTCGCGCTGGTGGATTCACCGCAATGGCTCACCTCTGCAGAAATCCAAGGCATGACATTTTCCTCTTCACACTCGTGGTTCAGTGCATAATACGGCAAAGGCTTTTCAATTCCAAGGAAAGTTCATGGCTCCATTGAACACTGCCTCCTGCTTACAAGACACAGAGCAGCAATCATTGTAGATTCTACCTGTGACACAAAGAGCAAAGTTTTAGTTTGAGTGGACTAAACTAGGAAAGCAGCACAATATATCTATAGCCAAATAACTGAACAGAAAGAAATAGAGGGTAGTGTAATAGTGAACACACTGATATATTGCAAGTGAGATATATGCATAATATATTGCAATATCCAACACTGCTACCATTGCCTTAGCCAACTACTTCATAAATAACAATAAATGCAGTATCACAAAAATACTGATAACGTACTATTAGTGTTAATAGTAGCAGTGCAGGTTCCATGAACAAAAAAGGGCCCAGTGCTGACTGTCGTTCCCACAGCAGCCTTGTGACCAATGGCCGGTGTAAAGGAAAGAGGAGGAATGACTGAAAAGAGAAAGAGCCAGGGGGAAGGAAAATAGGTTTAGAAGGGCTTAGGATATCATAGGCAAATAAGGTTGTTTAGACAGTGAGCACAAAATAAACATTACCACACAAGTAAAGACATACAAGACCAAACATATATATTTATTTATTTATTTATTTCAGTATACTGCAAGCCAGAGTTGGCCCAAGCAGGAGGGGCATACAACTAAAGAAATTTCTAAAAGAGCACCAGCTACAAAACCGCGAGTCAGTAAACAGGACACAAAACCAGAGTCATCAAACAAGATACTGGGAGCCATACAATAAGTTCTTGAGCTCCTTCACAAAATTCCTAGACTTACATAAACCCGAAGGAAGGCCATTCCACTCCGCGACAGTGCTCGGAAAAAAACTGTTCTTAAACCCACTAGTTCGCGCGAAAATTGGTGCTAATCACTGCTCATGTACATGACGTGTTCTCCTAGTGCTCGCCAGCTTCACACAATCAGGAAGATCTGCCTTCAGAGTGCAGAGTGGCAAACTTGATGCCATTTAGCCCAAAATATGTTTTCAATAAAGTGATTACAAATATTAATAGAACAACTGACCGAGTGAAACCATAACAGGGATGAACAAGGAAGTTGTTAATATTCTGGCAGAAATTAAAAGAAGAAAATGGATCTGGCCAGGGCATACAATGCAGAGAATGAGTCACCAATGGTATCATAGGGCAACAGAATGAATTTGATGGATTTTAATGGCACAAGGGCATCTGTGGCCAAAGAGTGCCTTAGCACAAGTTAATTTCGTCTACTCAAGGTGAAATCAGAGACCCATTTCCCAAGCATTTCATTCCAGATAAGCTTGTGCATTGTATCACAACAAAATGAATTTCACCCTAAGGAAAATATAGCAGGAGATAGCTGATTATAAGCTCACTAGATAAGATTAGGTGATTTCTGATAGTGTGGCATGTAGCTGGTGCAAGACACAGATAATTAAACTGGAAAAGGCCATTGTCCTGAGGTGAATGTAAACTAAGCAATGAGGATAATGAAATTCGCTACACTAGAGCTGTTAAGAATCAGCTCAAGTTCCATACTTCAAGATGATGCAAGTTTGCTCAGTGAAAAAAAATCATAAGTTCACCCAAGAATTGGTATCTTGGCGGTATCAGGCTGCAGGTGCAGATGAATTAATCCTGCCTCAGAGAAGAGCTACATAGAGCACAAAACATTTTAGGCGAGTCCTACACTGACAGCTGTTAATAACTATTTTAAAACTGTTTTTCATTGCACAAACAATAATACCGAGTTTGTGTTGGTCATGTGATTATGTTACTGAGGCTCTCATAAAAATTCTAGCCAGAGCTAAAATACAAGCTGTCTCAACTAAGTTTTTATATCAACAATGAGAACATAAACACATGCAGATTATTCAAGTAGAAGTTTTATTCCTAATGACGTGCCCTACAAATTTTAAATTATACTGAAAAGTAATAGAGTGGAGTGCTTGTGCCAAAAATACTAAACCTCGACAACAAAGAGAACACACGATAAAGGCAACAACGTATTGCCCAAAATTTAAATGTTTGACCGAACAAATATGAAAAGAAAACCTCTCCACAACTGGAACAAAACAGCGTGATACCGAGCACACATTTGAAAATTGTTTCATCCAAATCCCGTCTGGTGCTCCAGCACTCTTCAGCCAGCATGTCATGAAATGTACCATAGTTCTGGTAGCTGTAAAGAGTATACAGCTGATCCGGCATTTTGATATGTGAACAGTAACCCTCAATGACCACCAGGCTGAATACTTTCAAGAGGCTGTTCTAGTAACAAGACTGCAGTGAAACACTTAGCAAGTTATGCTGGCGTAATAATGCAAACTGTTAATCTGAGAGTTCGCTACCACGCAACTCTGCAGTAACTCCTAAAGTGTTGCAATCAAATGAAAAAAAGGACTGCCTATTATATAAACAAAAGTCAAGAGGCTGCAATGCAAGGCCACGACAGAAGTGCTGCAATAAAGCAATAGCGATACAATGTACACTTTAAGCAACACAATGAAACATGATCTTTTATCCTTAATTATCAGAATTTAAATATTTGTTTTCCTTGCTCTCTTGCAAAATTAAGTTTAGTTCGTGAAAGCGCTCAAAAAGACAAGGATACAGAAAGATTTCCACACAGTGCGCTTACTTCCAGTGTCTTTTTGAGCACATCCACTATCTAAACATGGTAACCCAACTAGTCTAAACACTGTCGTTATTCCAAAATTAAGCCTTTTACAAAGTGGGAGCCCCTTTCCCCATACAAGGTGCACCATAACTAATCCAACACTTTTTTCATGATATGTTTTCTCTGAGAATAAACATTGTTTGAAGATTTTGCAATAGTACTTGTCTTTTCGATTCTACGAATGTATCATGCAAGTGTTCAATGAAATGACCATCTGCCTATCTTGATCATTGCTCAAAATCAGGGTATAATGTACCATGAAGGGCAGGCTCTGCTTGATTTTTATGTTTTCCTAACGAAGCATGTACGTGCAACCCTTCTGCTGGCTTGTATGCAGCAGGTTTGTCTAGCTAGGCGAACTGTGGTTTTGCTATAAAGATGAAATGGTACTTTGGAAGTGAATGGTTTTCTAAAATGCATTTAACATACATACCGGGGCTTTAACAGCACCTGGTGTAAGCAACATCAGTGGGGGGACCGCAGGAGTGGCCTAGTGGTCCGAGCATCTGCCTCGCAAGTAGGAAGTGCGGAGTTCGATCCCCAGTGCCACCGGGTAACCAGCGGTGATACAATGGGTCGTTTCAATGGCCAGTTTAAAACTTGAAATAACCATGCTGCAATATATACAAAAAATGATTTGTGTGCTCTCTCTTACATGACATAGTTAATCATATCATAGTGTTGGTAGTACACAAAATGCATGTGTGGAACATATACATGCACTGTTTTTGTTCACATCTTACCTGCTATGTGCTGTTATGGCATGTTATGTGCTGGGAAAGCAACAGTTAGTGAGCAATGTTGTGTTGCAGCCTTTGTTCTGGTGGAATTTGAATCAAGTGAGGTGCAGCTGGAAGAAATTGTTTCATACATAAGTATATTTCATGTAACACAACAAAAAGTGCACAGCCCCATCATGAGTTGTGGTTTAAACTAACAGCGAGCTTTTTACTACTCTATTTAACATATGATGCAAGTCAGTGATGCTGGAGGCACAAAACTAAATACTGTGAGGTAACAAGAGCTAATATGGACAATCATGCCTTTAAGAGATATTGTCAATATATATTTTCCTGAATGAACTAAAGTTATCCTTAGAAGCATTCAGAGGAAGATAATTTTGCTAAATGCCTTTTGCCAGAATAGGCCTTTTATGAACCAGTTGCAAATGAAAATAATAACTTTAAGACCATGCTATGCATGCTCTAACGCCAAAGTAGTTGCATACAAGCAGTATACTATGCCCCTAGTTTTATGGTGGGCCTGTACTGCACAATTTTCATGCAAGGTAGTGGAAAGTATGTGCCATGAAACAGACCTCTGCTTGCTGAAACTGGCAAATAAGTACTGGGTTTTTAAGGCAGGAAAGAAGTTACATAGTTCCTTCTGCCGGTTTTGAACTTCAGGTTAGTTATTTGAAAAATATCAATCCCTGAACTGCAATGATTGAAGTTTTTAGCAAATAACATTTCCATTGTAACAGTGGAAACGCTCTTTTATTTGAGGAACGACTTTTCAAAAGCCTGCGTTTCATGGTGGCTGTCAAGTAGCCCTGATAAAGAGAAACCAGTCACGACACACAACCAAGCCCCCGTAGCACATTTTCAACTATACCCTCCTGATATAGCTTTAAAGTAAGTGTTAAGCAATACAAATACAAATCCCTTGATTTCCTTCATGATTTATCACTGGTGTATACATACAAAGATAACCGTACAAGATGTGGAGTGCATGGTACAGAGACAGTAGGCAGATGGTTTCTTGACACTCAAAAAGTGAACAAGGGAAGGAAAAATCTCAGGGTGCTTGCCGTTTCGACAAGACAACTTGTTTTCGTCTGGGGTCAACATACACAGAGGAAACTTAGAATCAAGTACAGGGTTGTCCACTCTTAGTGCGAACACGCGAGCACATAGCTGTGCTCTTTGGGCCACTGTGTCTGACATTGCCACACATCGAAGTGTAACATGACACGAAGCACCACATCCAGGTGCATCTCCTCTTGCGCCATTTTGCAGCGATGAGTGGCTGCGCCGCACACAGTGGACCTCTAAAGAGTGCGGCCATGCGCTCACATGTTTGCACTAAATGTGGCCAGCTCTGTACATTCCGGAATTGGCATAATTATTTGAAAAGGCCTTGCACATGGTCAGAGGTTTCCCAACCCATAATTTCCCCCTCCTTTCCTGCTTTCTTTAATTTATCATTATACTTTAACCTTACGCCCTGCACCTCCTGACATCACTTCTCGGAACCTTGGCTGCCATACTCCTCCCCCTCCCCCTTCTTTTTGCCTTTTCTCCGAACCTGCCCTCATTTTCTCTTTTTCCTTCAAATTATTTTGCCCCCCCCCCTTCCCCCCCTGGTATTTTATTCTGCCATGCTGCTTAATTCCTTTATGCTAGTTTTTCAGGAAAAGGCAGCCAGCCATACCAAGCCACCTGTTGCGGCTGGACATAAAGCCATTCAAGCCCACTATCCACACTCCATACCCCGAGATTCGTTTCTACTGAATTGGGCTTTTATGTTTTCACAGTTTTGCAGGTCAACCGGTTAATCTTCTTTAACAGCTATCATGCCTGGTCAATGTTCACGCTCCCCATCGTAACGCCCTTCCCATATCGCACCCTCGTCCCACACAACAGGCCTTTGGCCTCGAAGTGAAAACCTTATTTAAACCCCACCAATGATGAACACTTTGCCAGACAAAGACAAGTCCTCTTGTCGAAACGTCGGCAAGCACCCTGAGGCTTTTCCCTTCCTTATTCAGTTTGTGAGATACCAGGGACAGGTGTTCAAGCAGCCATACCACACTAATACCCCTCTCACACGGGCACCGCAAAGGCCTTTGAGAATCATATCCAAAGGCGTAAGGAGTGCAGCTACCCGGTACAAATGTTGCGCCTTTGTCGCTAAGGGCCTTGGAGGCGAAGGCGCTCAACCGAGTCCTTCGGAGCCCGAAGACGCGGCATTCGAGAAGCTGTGATCGCAGTACCATCCAAAGTCAAAAAGTAAAAGCAATAAAAAAATAGATAAGCTAATAATGTTTGAAAACATTTTTTTCAAATACGAAAGGTGCGTCTGGCTTTGGTTTTTGTACGGGTGTTTATGTTTTATGTTCAAATTTCAAGACAGTGAAAGTGTTGCGGCAACACCGAGCGCCCATGGTGGCCAAGGCAATACACGTACAAAACCTGCTCCTGCTGATGAGAGTAGCTGTTGCAGTACTTTTAAGGAAGCAATCAGAATAAAAAAATTGTCAAAGCTCAACGAATGAACAGAATACACCGCTTTAATTTTAGAACACTCACTTCAGCCACCTCGAGTATAGCAGCGGGTGCTAAGCCTGAACGACTTTCACCTTTGGGATGCACCGTGTAGCTGCATCGCTGCTCCTTTAAGCTTTCGCTCCTTTGGTGAAAAATGGTGCCTTTGCTGGAAAGGCCTTCGAGGAATGCCATGTGACAGGGGTATAAAGCACATTTTTTACTGGCACGAAAGACTCAGTGCCTTTAGTTCTGACAACATTCTGAATCATGCTTTGGTGGCTTAGCATATTAAAATACTGGACATGACAAAAATCAGCTAATTAGTGAGGGCTATTATTTGCTATAGGTAAAATTATAACATTCTCCTAAAATCATGAAAAGAAACCACCAGCACTGACATCACTGTACAATTTGGCTGTAACATACTGACATGACAATATAGTTACACGTAAATTCCCTTTTCGCACTTCAAAACTGCAGGCATTATTTCTAGGAAGTGCGAGAACAGAAGCTCATACATAGTGCCAAAGAAAAGAGTGCATAATAGTACCACTTATGAGGTGTTTATCGGCAACTGCAATGAGCAAGGCTATGCTAATGGCAATCCAGAGTTATTATGTGTCTTACGAGCGCATGCACTTGGGAGGTGATAGCAGCTGTGGACGCAGCTGTCCATCGCAGTTTTGAGTCTGTCGAGATAACACATGGGGTAAGGTATTCCCTGTTTTGCTGCCGAAGGCAAAACCGTCAGCGAGTGGAGTTGCCTTGCTATTCACTGTCAATATCTACTGCTCAAAGTAAAGGAAACTAGGGCATAAAACATACAGCATTTCATATTATGCTTTGGCCAAATGCAGTGAAAATGAAACAGACTAGAGACTTGTCTTATGACGTTTGCACTCTTTACTTTGCACCAGAGGAAAATAAATTTATGTACAGTTGACCTACTGCTTGCCACAGTCCTAGAAGAAATGAATCCAGGTCTCAGAAATTCTACCGAGAGAATACTGATGCTGCATGTGCATTTCTCTGAACTGTTCTGAAATATGCAGAAGTTACCAATTTTTTTACTACCTGATTACATACTGTAATCTTTGCAAGGAATATGGGGTTAACGGACTGGAAAAAAATGTCAGGAATGGTACCTTTGGTACTGGGCACTTGGACAAACAAATGACCCACTGGGCGTCCCCAGGAGCTCTGCTACCAGGCACCCCTAGCAACAGTAGTCAATTTTCCAGATCCAAAGGAGCCATGCGAATTATTGCCGAAAAGTCAAGTTTAAGGACAGCAGATACATGAACACAAAACAGTTTTCCAACTTTGTTTCAGTGTGATAAATGGTTTCAAATCTCTAGACTATATCTGGTAGTACACAAATTATCAGAACACCATCTCCCGCTCAGAATCATCTCAAAACACATTCGACACGCAGTACCAACATGGACAGTTCGTGCTTAATTGAATCCAAAAGTTTACGCTGATCGACCAATATTACTCTAAATAGAGACGGAAAGCGCATGCACGTTGTACTGATGTTATCGTGAACATAACATACGACGAGACGCAGGGTTACAATACAAACAAAAAAAACGCTTTCAAAATTTGAGAACAAAAGGCTCACCTTGTCACAAGCTCGCCAAACCGGAGACGTTGCCGAGTGGCTGCCGCCAAAGTCACTCGCAATGCACAGAAACAATAAGAATGCAGTGCCCCTGACTTTCCTTGAGCAATTCCAGTCGATTGAACTTCCAACTGTTCGCACCGACTACCTCTGCAAGCATGTCTAAAAGTTAGCGGCGCAGCCAAATCCGCCTTCGCGCAGCCACGCCATTTGCAATTTACGGAGATACACGGGAAATTCATAGCGCCATTCGCGTATTCGCGCTCAAGCTCACGTCACTGATGTCGCAAAGGCGCACAACGGCAAAAACATATAAGATGTATTTAATTTTACGGTAGCTTTTTTAGCTGACAACCTGAATCGTTTGATACATTGTTTTTTTCTTTTCGTTGCATGAACCTTATTACCACCAGCGGCAGCGCAGCTTGGCCATGGCTAGCCATGGCGAAGTCGAAGCGCTAGCCGAGCCCGCAGTCGGAAACATGTGTGCAGTTTTAGCGCAGTGTGGAGTTGAATGAACAGGCACTATGGAATGGGTTTTTGTTCTTCCGTGTTCGCTGCGTGCGTCCTGCGCGTTTTGTGTCTTTAGTATGTGTGTGTGTATGTGTGTGGCCGGAACGCTGCATTGGAGTGTACATACAACAGCTCGCTGTCCCGTGCGGCATCGGTGCGTAGTAAAACGATCATGCAGAATGTGCGTTACAATGCCAGTGGCCCTGCACGAAAGAGGAGACTTGAAGCCGACGGAAAAGCTGCTCTCCCTCGTGGGACTGCAAGAATCTGGCGAGTAACAGTCGACGCGCGTTTCGGTGGATGATTCCGTTTACCACGCCAAAAATTCAGCACTGGCCAACAGCAATGATGAACTGCTGCTGCATCATCACCTGTGTGATGTTTGTGACAAGCTTGTTGGATGTGAACGTGGCCATGAATGGTATTCGCCGAGCAGTGGCCCTCAGGGCGTGGCACCAGTGGATACCTGAAGACGATTACTGTTTGCCCGCGCCCTGGCGCCTCGCATTCAACCGAATGCTTTGGCGTTAATTATTTACATCTGAATTTCACACGTAGTTGGACTCGCAAATATTACAGCGTACAAACGTACCGTCGGAAGAGCACCCTTTTTCATTTTTTTTAGGGAGGGGGTGGGGGAATTACCGTCTGCTCAAATTTAATGTCTCTAATATTTTGAGCTTATTTTCTAAACAGGTGCCGTGGTGGCACTGTAAGCAATGCATTTACTGGGCAGAAGTTTATTTTATGTTGTGTTGGCACAAGGTTAATGATTGTCATTGTACTGTGGTGCCATTTCAAACAAAACACATAATTGCACTCTCTTTGAAGAATGTTTAATGAGGTAATAAATTACTGAGCAGCGAGTATGCACTGTGGTAAATGCGACGAACGTTACTGAATTACTTCACACTTGTCATGTTCTGTTGTCGTTAGTGATTACGTATGCCTTGGTGTCAGCTGCTTTCCAGTGTAGGGGTCGAGAGGCATGTCGAGCTCCACTTAGCAGCTTTTTTTCCTTCCACTCTCTACTGGCCAACGTGGTAAAATAAACTCAACATAATGCGTGATTGCTCAGACCTAGATTAGACTACCATTTCACTTATTTACTCTCAGGGCCAATTGGCATCGAAGAGAGGAGAGCGACTAACATAAATACATGTGTAGGCAGATTAATTAAAATGATTATACACAGCAGACTTGAAGGCATTGGATGCAGTGGTGGACATGACGAAGGCAGGGAAGATGTGACAGCTGGAAACGTAGAAAAGTGGAGATCTGCATGAGTTTGTACGCGACTTAAGGTGAACGCTAGCAAAAAATTAAGAAGGCGCAGAAGACTGAGGCCAGAGTTAAAACTGTAGTTTAACAGAGGAAAGCACCTCCCAGCAAGCCAAAATGTGCACATGCAAGCAGTTATGTGAACACAGAACATAGAAAATGAAACTCCTTTTTGGACAGAAGGAAAGCTAAGGCACATTGCTTATTGTGATGTTGCTTAAAAAGTTGGTGTCTAGTTGTTGCCCTTCATATCTGGTCCTTCCACACCCAGCAACTGAAATGCCATCAAAAAGGAGCATCTCCAATCAATCTAATTACATGGGAGGTACACATCGCCAGATGTCAGAGGCTTGGCGTCTCATCTTGCAGACTAGCTAGTTTGGCAGATTTAAACTTTACTGCATGTAAGAGGCATGCGGTAGCCTTAAAGGGGAGTTTTTCATAAGTGTTACAGCATATTGTACAGTGCTGGCATGCTTCATTATTTACATCACAGTAATATGCTAGCACAGGCTGGAAAGTTTGTAAGTGAACAGAAAAAAAAACAATGTTCATGCCATATCTTAGCCACATTCTTAGTATTGTATAAAAAGTGCAAATAAGGAATTCCTCATTTTTTTGTCAGCTTTTTCTTTCTGTGCATTGATTTTTTGCAAGTTAGCAAGGTTCTACAGTCTTGTGTGCCTATCGGCTGGCCCCTTGTTTGTCAAAGGTACCGAGTACACAATGGGTCGTGTCAGTGCAAGCTAAGTAAACGATGGATAGAAAATTCATGCTTTCAGAGTATTTCCAGAAAAAACTGCTATTATTTCCTACTCAGGATGGGGGAACAGCATCGATGGTGCACATCCTCCTTGTCACTGCAGCAATTATGGCTGCTCACTGCTTTTTGGTGGCGTTTCATTTATCTGCAGGAAGAGCAGGCATGAATGGGCGGCAATAGGTACCTACTAAATTAAACATTGCATTGAGCAATATGTTGTTGTGTCAGTGCTTTTGTTATCCATGAAGGAGTTGGTGTTTTTGATTAATGGTTGTGTAGCAAAGATGTAACTGCTACATTGCACTGCATTCACAGATTTGTTTGCCCATGCTTTTGGTTTACTCAGTTGTTTATTTCCTTACCAAATGGCAGATGGAAATTCGGCTTTCAGCTTGTGCACTTTCATCATGTTTGCAACGTACTTTCAGCTGGTGTTCAGTTTCACTTTGGAGAAGTTGTCCAACCATTGTCTGTGTCTAAATGTTTTTTAACAGTTGACCTCATTACGCAGCATTTCTCACAGAAAGCAAATGTTGCAGTAACATTTTTATTAAATGTTACTCTATCATGTGGCTAGCAATGTAGCGAAAAACATTTTCATCAAGTCAGCTTTTAACATTATAGCAAATTAAGGCCGTTGTTATTTAACGTTGCTCACAATTTGTACCAATCACTCAACCTTGAAGCAACGTAATGCGTTATCACCCTTCCTCGGCTCTTCATTGTGTTAATCACATTAGACATGCTCACGGTCGTTCGCCATGCTAGTTTGCGGACATTGTTGGCTAAGAGTAAACCAGACAAATAAAAAATCGGACGTCATGTGATGCCTATAGTCCGCGGGCCAGCAGTTCATCGTGTAAAAGTGGCGTCACATCATAAGCATCTTCTGTTTTTGCTGCCTTTAAGCAAGTTATTAGTGCGGTTGGTGCAACACATAGTCGATGGGGTCAACCATCCTGTCGTGTTAAGTTTTGATCCCTTAAATTGAATGTTTAGTATTTTTCCCTGCAACGACTAAAGAGGAACACGGACGTTTCCTTCAATACTGGACTGAATATACGGTCATTCCCTACGTTTCATTGAAAGCAGAAGTGGTTCTGTATTTAAAACGTACATAGTCTACGTTATAGGTACGGAATTTTTTTACAGTTATAGCCTTCATTGATAATGAGAAAGCATTCGACAAATGGAATCCTCAGCAGTCATACAGGGATTGCGGGATCAGGATGGAGAAGAGCCTTATGTCAAAATACATACACGAACTGCACAGCTACCGTAGTCCTCAATAAAGTAAGCAATAAAATTCCAATAAGGAAGGGCATCAGGAAAGCAGACTCAATCTCGCCAATGCTATTCACCGCCTGTTTACAGGAGGTATGCCAAGGCCTGAATTGGGAACAGCTGAGATAAAATGTAATGGAAAATACCTAAATAATCTGCGATTTGCTGATGACATTGCCTGGCTGAGTAACTCAGGAGCTCAACCGCAAATCATGATCAATGAGTTAGGCAGGCAGAGCAAAATGGTGGGTCTAAAAACTAACAAGGAGAAAGCCAAAGTAATGTTCAACAGTCTACCTAGGAAAGATTAGTTCACAATTGGCAGCGAGGTGCTGAAAGTGGTAAAGGAATTTTGGCGGCAGCAGGGGTCGTTGTCACCACTGCTTGATCACGTCTACTGTATCGTTACAGCCACGTGTACTGTCGAGGGAATCCACTCTCAGCGATAGCCCAGCGGCAATTAAGGGATCACCAGAACGCCTACACATTGAGAGGCTGCCGACGCATGCTCCGTTTTGGATGCAAGTCGCCGATCGCCACCGCGAGAGGACCCAGCGCCGTTTCTGATGAATGCTGTTCTTCTTTCGCTGGATATAAACCCCCGCGCAAGGCCGAAGACGACAATTTGGCGGCAGCAGGGGCCGTGGTGAACACTGCTTGATCACGTCTACTGTATCGTTACAGCCACGTGTACTATCGAGGGAATCTACTCTCAGCGATGGCCCAGCGGCAATTAAGGGATCACCAGAACGCCTACACACCGAGAGGCTGCCGACGCATGCTCCGTTTTGGATGCAAGTCGCCGATCGCCACCGCAAGAGGACCCAGCGCCGTTTCTGATGAATGCTGTTCTTCCTTCGCTGGATATAAACCCCCGCGCAAGGCCGAAGACGACAATTTGGCGGCAGCAGGGGCCGTGGTGAACACTGCTTGATCAAGTCTACTGTATCGTTACAGCCACGTGTACTATCGAGGGAATCTATTCTCAGCGATGACCCAGCGGCAATTAAGGGATCACCAGAACGCCTACACACCGAGAGGCTGCCGACGCATGCTCCGTTTTGGATGCAAGTCGCCGATCGCCACCGCAAGAGGACCCAGCGCCGTTTCTGATGAATACTGCTCTTCCTTCGCTGGATATAAACCCCCGCGCAAGGCCGAAGACGTCATTTCGGCGGCAGCAGGGGCCGTGGTCAACACTGCCTGATCACATCTACTGTATGGTTACAGGTTGGTGATGCATTTTTTCCTCGTTGATCCACTGTAAATTCCACGCTGCTACTGTTGCTTCTGCTGCTGCCAAGTGCCTTACCGCGTCTCCCCCTGTCGAGTGTAGTTAATGTGTGACATATAATAAGGAGTCTAAAACAAAACTATGAAGGAAAGAGGTGTGAAGAAGAGGACGTGGATTAACCGAAGAATAAAGAAGATGAAGCATTCGGTGAGGTGGAGAGAGGTTATTGGCGGAGAAGAGAAGGAGAAGACGACAAGGCTTACACTAAAGCCAAGGCTATAAAAGGGCGAGGGAGAGCGAGGAAAGGCCGCAAGCACGCGCAGACGCTCGCGAGGCAAAAGAGCGAGAAGAAAAAAGAGCTCGCGACGCAGAAGAGCGAGAAGCTAAAAGAGCTCGTGAGGCAGAACAGGAGATAAGAAGGATAGAACGGCACGAGTTTCTTTTGTGGAAACAGGCACATGTCGTGGAAGCATATGAGGAGATCACGGACAGTGCTCAGCGTTCCTTAGCAGGTAGAGAATCCCCTAGACCAGCCAGAATTCGTCCAAGGAAGCTGATGGCTCCCGTCGATGACAAAAGAGATGATCTGGACGCATATCTGCAACGATTCGAGCGGATAGCTTTCAGGCAAGGCTGGTAGCGTAGTGAATGGGCCACGTCATTGAGCATGTGATTAGTAGGAGAGGCGCTGAATTTGTTTGGAAGGATGCCTGCTACTGATTCCACGGACTACGAGAAAGTCAAAAAGGCACTCCTCCGAAGATTCAGGCTTACGACAGGGGGATTTCGTGAGGGATTTCTCACCGCGAATCCTGAGGATTCGGAAACCGCTAAGCAGTTTTGCTGCAGGCTGACCGACAATTTTGATAGGTGGCTTGATATGTCGAACACAGAAAAGAGATTTGAAGGGGTGCCTGACAAGCTGGCCACAGAGCAATTTTTCGCGTGTTTCAGCTCAAAGCTAGCGCTATTCCTGAAAAAAAGTTGTGTTCATTGAAAGAGTTCGCCGACACTGTAGACCAATTCCTCGAGGCTCAAGGGCTAAGAAATTTGAGCAAGGCAAATGAGGGAACCCAAAACATCCTAGAGACAGATGCGGCAAAACCAAGAGGATATGGCGGTGCATCTAAGGCGCCAGTAAGGTGTTTTCTCTGCGGCAAGGTGGGACACCGTGCAGTTGACTGTCGGACTAGTAGCGCTGCCCAAAAAACACAGGTTGTGTGTCAAGGTTGTAAGAGGAGGGGTCATACTCTGGACTCTAGGGTACATCTTGTCACGCCACCTGAAGTTCCACAGCTGAAAGGAGAGCAAATGCCGCTGGAAAATGAGGCGCTGAGTTGAACACCTAAGTCTAAAACAGCAATGCCGGTGGTGGTTGGGCAAATAGGGGACCGTCCTACATTTCAGCGACATTGCACAGAACAATAGCACGCAAAAAGGTCGGTGGCGACGCCAGTCCACTACACGAAAGGAAACAATTATATGACAATAGAACTCTTGCAACATACGCCGAAAACAAGCGCAACTAGCAGCATATATCGCAAATGCCCCTAATCCCCCCATGTCATCGCTATGCAAGATACGGAAACAAATCGCATTCATATCCGCGGTTATCACACGGCCGCCCTTACGCCAGGTACGGCAATGTTGACTCTCGCATCAATGCCGGTGCTAGACCGCACACCGAGAAACACGCCTGCAAGCACAGACACTCAGTATACCGCGATAGTGCTCAGCTCACCCGGGCACACATGTGGTCTCACTATTCTTAACATATACAGCAATCCCAAAGATAAAGGCAGTGTTATTCCGGGCATCCTAGGCTCCTTTCGTTCCTCAAAGCTCCTTTACGGTGGGTGATTTTAATGCACGTCACGCGCACTGGGGATAAACCTCAGATACTGATTCTGATAATATTCTAAGATTCTGATAATATTTAGAAACTAAGCTTGTTTGTGTTTTGAATACTACTCAAAGTTAATATTGTATAGTATCGGCTATTCTAGATCTTTCCATTGTTTCTCTTAACTATTGTTAATAACTATGTCGGCACTGTCTTGTAGAGGTTGTCTGGGCCTTGTCAAGCTGTGATTTTACAGCTTTTAGCCCAGATATTCTTCCAAACTTCTGGTAAAATAAAATGAATTGAATTGAATACCCCCATAGGTAACCTCATTTCTACCGCAATGGCTGACTACAACTTTGGCCTGATCACAAACCCCACCGTACCCACTCGCATTAGCACAAGTGTCACCGGCGACATCACACCCGATCTCACATGGGTCACACCGAACATAATCGTTAAATCTCACACGGTGCCAAGACAGCTTTGGGAGTGACCACTTTCCAGTCTCTACTACTATTGCTTACGATTCCAAGATTTTAAGCCCTCGTTCACAGCTCCTCCCTGACTGGGATAAATTTCGCTCATACTTGGCAGCTGATTCTACCGAACCCCGCACTGTCACCGACTGGACAGACCATCTGGTGGAGGCTATCCAGGCGAACAGCAAACGCATTAAAAACACCCCTGCGGCACCGCAGGTTGATCCACACTTGGCTCATCTATGGGAGGCCCGACAGGGACTTCCCAAGCGCTAGCGTCAGCAGCGACACAATTGTAAATTGATACTCCGCATAGCCGCTGTCACTCGTGAGGAGGCAGAAGAATACGCAAACACCCTAGCCCGCGCAAGCTGGGCAACCTTTTGTAACGACCTCAAGGGTTCATTAAGCACTAAACGCACGTGATCCCTCCTATGCGCTCTCTTAGATCCAAAAACCACTAAATCTGAGACACAAGTCAGGACACAACGTCTAATACAACTAGAATTTCAAAAGAGCACAGACGTAATTGGCCAACTTCGGGACACATAAATACCACCACCCCTTCAGTCAGCAAATCCACCTAATCTACCTCCACCTAACCCGGAACTTGATGCCGACATTAATCTAAACGAAGTCCGCCGAGAACTCTTTAGTATTCACCGCTCTTCGGCGCCGGGGCCGAATGGCATAACATACAAGGCACTGCTCAAACTGGACGAAGTCTCGCTTAAGGAACTCACAGAGCTCTTTAATAACCACTGGCACGCTGGGACAATCCCGTCAGCCTGTACCCATGACAGCATGCTATTTATACCACAATCGGGCAAACCCCTCACCCTTCAATATTTACGCCCCATCTCCTTAACGAGCTCTGTCGGCAAGCTTTTCGAGCATGTTATTCTCAATTGCCTGCAACCGTTTCTAGAAACAACAGGCTTCCTCTCCAACATCCCACTTGGCTTCCATCCAAACATCTCGGCGCAAGACGTACTTCTCGCCCTTAAAGAGTCTCTCTTTTACACTAAGCGCCGTACAGCTGCTACGCGAGCCATACTGACCCTGGATATTCATAAGGCTTTCGAAACAATAAGCCATAACCATATCCTGACGACATTAGCCGCCACCGGCTGTGGCACCCGCATATGGCAATATGTTCGGGCCATCCTTCAGGGATGCACGGCAAAACTCTATCTTGGGGATGTCGCCTCCCAGCCTTTCCCCCTGGCTAACCGGGGAACAACACAAGGGGCGGTCCTATCACGTTTACTTTTTAACATTGCCCTAGCGGCACTGGCAAAGGCCCTTGCTGCTATCCCAGGGCTCCACGCAGCCATACACGCAGATGATATAACACTCTGGAAAACGGGAGGATCCATTGGAACAGCCCAGGGTATCCTGCAATCTTTCATAGACATCACCACCTCCCAATTAGCAAACACAGGACTCCGTTGCTCTCCAAATAAATCAGAACTCTTGCAGCTGAAACCCCTCCCAGTGACCCCGACCCCCCATTGAACTTCACATATACGGGAATCCAGTGCCCATTGTGTCTCAGGTGAAGATTCTCGGCCTTCTCATTAACAACACACTCGATGCTACCGCCACCCTTCAGCTCTTGCAAAGATAGACCAAACAGGTGGCTGCACTAATCAAGCAGGTGACATCACGCAATCATGGGCTGTCTGAATTTGAGACCCTCAATATGACAAATGCATTAATCATCAGCCGCATTACATACCACCTCCATACCACATACTCACTCAGCGCCAAACACAACAGGCAGGCATCCTAATACGCACGGCTGTCACCTCCGCCATACGTCTTCCACGGACGGTTAGAACGAAACGCCTCCTGGCCACTGGTACCCACTATACCGTGATCGAATTAATAGAGGCTGAACGCACCACCCAATTAGTCCGCCTGAGTCGCACGGAAACAGGACAATGCCTACTGCGACAGCTCCGTCTCAATCCACCGATTCCCACCCCAAGTCCTACACCTAACATGATTTCTCTCCGCACGAAGTATATATCAGAAGCCCCTACCACGCAATATAAGCGCTATAGCCTCCATCAGGGTAGGCGGCCCGCTCGAGCGAGCTATTACACCCAAACATACAGTAACCGCTCCAATATCCTTTATGTCGGCGTGGCAGAAAATTCTAAAGTAGGATTCTTCACGGCATTCGCAGCCTATGAAGACTGCACTGCGGGGGCCGCCGCCACTATCCGAACTAATTCACTTGCAGAGACGGAAGGAGCCGCCATCGCGCTTGCGCTGGCCCACTCCACCATTGACAAAACATAACCGAAATTTGCACAGATTCCCAAGCCGCATGCCGCCACTACCTAAAGTGCGTGGCAACGCCGACCACACACCCTATTCTTGCCACAGCCACCTCTCTCGATCGAACGGTTACTCTGTCGTGGATCCCTGGGCATGCCTCGATCCCCGGTAATGAGCGCGTTCATGCGCTGGCCCGAGGACACTCCTCCCGGACCCTGGACGATCAGGCACCCAACCCTGCGCAAGAGGCCCCATCGGTCCTTTATACATATCAAATCACCGCATTCTACAAAGTCAGCCGCATGACATTACCACCACCCCACAGTACTTTGCCGCCGTTATCCAACGCCACATTGCGACAATTACAGACGGGCTGCTTTATTTCACCCTATCGTCTAATGCTTTCACCCCACCTTTCCTCCTCATTGAAACACCTGTGGCGTGCCCAGATTCACACTTTTCCACTAATTTGGGAATGTCCTTCCCCACAGGCGGTATCACCCATTCCCAATCCCACTCATTCTTCCTGTGAGGCTGCTTTACGGACCGCTCAACCCTCCGGCCAGAAATGGCCGGTGGATCGGGCCTTATGTGAGGCACAAGCCCGTGGACTCCTTGACAACTAAGAGACCACGCTTAAAGATTTTTTTCCTTTTTTTCTAATAAAATTTGTTTCCATCCATATACATCCAGTGCACGTTAATGATCCCCAGGTGGTCGAAACTATTCCGGAGCCCTCCACTACGGTACCCCTTTCTTCCTTTCGTCTTTCACTCCCTCCCTTATCCCTTCCCTTACGGCGCGGTTCAGGTGTCCAACGATATATGAGACAGATACTGCGCCATTTCCTTTCCCCAAAAAACAATTATTATTATTATTATTCGTCCGTGGCGGCAGCGTTTCGGTGGAGGCGAAACGCAAAGGCGCCCGTCTGCTGTGCGATGTCAATGCACTTAAAGATCCCCAGGTGGTCGAAATTATTCCGCAGCCCTCCACTACGGCACCTCTTACTTCCTTTCTTCTTTCACTCCCTCCTTTATCCCTTCCCTTACAGCGCGTTTTGGGTGCCCAGCGAGATATGTGAGACAGGCGTCATTTCCTTTCCTTAAATTGTCCAACGGGCAAGGCGTCGCGCCGAACGAGCGATAGTGTTCCTGGACTCCTTGGCAACGCCGGCAACACTCTCGTGTCCCAATTATAAAGACGAAGCTTAGCCGTCCCCCCCTGTAGAGGTTGAAGACATTACTCCGGCCCCGCTTGCCGAAGGATGATGGAAGAACATTCTGAACCTGCAAGAACGCTACCGGTGCCCCGGAACAAAGAACGCCATTCATGGGAACGCAGACCCGACGAACGTGCCGGCGACGCCGGGGATGGAGCACGGCACCGCTACTGGCGTTCCTCGTAAAGAAGACAAGTGCAAATCCGCTCTTCGGAAAAATACACCTTCTCGGCGTAGGCAGGCACCACTCCCACGTCTACCAGCAAACGACTATAAAAGTCGTCGTCAGGCCGCGACACATGGAGTTGCGCACCGTCGCGCCGCGCAGCATTCTCGTAGCTACCTGTGTAGCGTTCGACCTACCGCTTGAAGAGGTGGTGAATTAAGACAGTCTTAGTGTTAACACTGTTAACAACACAGTTACATTTAGCACACCGAATAAGCTCAGGGCTTCGATGTACAACACCCTGAGACTGCTCAAGATGTGTGACAAAGCGTACGAAGTGACATCGTACGTGTCAGCGTCGGGCGACTCCACAAGAGGCGTCATTTATTATGCATACGATGACGGGACAGCCGATGAGGTCCGACAGGGATTCCTGCAGCGCAACCGTGGGACTCCGGTGGTGGATGCTCGCCGCCTCGGACAATCAGTGTCCATCCTGGTGACTTTTGCCGCCAAGAAGGCATCTACTATTGGGAGAGTTCTTTCCGTGTGCACCCGTACAGGGAGCAGGTCGAAACCTGTTTCAACTGCAGAAGAGTCAGTCATCGGGCGGACGCCTGCTACAAACTTAGGACCTAACGGTGCCGAAGATGCGGCGAAGAACACCCTCCGGCAGCCGAGGGAGAAGAGTACACCTGCACGTCAAAGTGCATCGTGTGCAAAGGCGTCCCCAACACCGGCAGCAGGAACTACAAGCATCGCTTCGTGGACCGCCGCCCCAGACGCAACCGACAACTAAAGAAGCGAAATGAAGAATGGGACCAGCAGTCCAGACACAAATCGCGTTCCACAGACAAAGCCGGCAACCGATTGTCGAGCCACCTTCGGGGCAGCAATTCCCGCGACAGATCCACCTCCTTCCAACCGCTGTCGTGGAGCTAGGGCGGCCAGGGTGCCAGTTCGAGGCAGGGAAGCAAGGACAGTCGGAGGAGTGCGAGCAGGAGCAGGTGTGGAAGCTGAACGAAGAAGCAGGTGAGCTGGCTGGATACGGCCTCCCAAAACTATACGGCTCGCGAGAAGGAGCTCCTAGCTAAAATACACCAGTAAAACGGGGCACATGATACCATAAACTCCAAAGCAACACCAGCTAGAGCTAACGGCGTGCTAACGAGGTCCGCAATCGTTCATCAGCCGTCTCTAACGGAGTAGTTGTCGCCATTCCGAACCCTCCGAACGGTGTAGAAAAAAAAAACACCGTACGGCAACTGAGACGGAGCGAGGTCGAATTGCTGCTGCTGTTCAAAAGAACGCGCCAGTAGAGCTGTGTACTCATATCTGTTTCGCTTAGTTCCCGGACGATGCAGCAAGTTTTGGTTTCGGTGCAGATGCAATCGACAGCAGGCGGCGCCAAGAATCAGAAGACGGCGAGAGTGTCGTGAGTGTGGACGCTGTTACCGAAGCGGCGTAGGCGCTAGGCCTAGCAGCGCCAGCGGGGCCGTCTCGGATTGCGTTGCAGAATTGAGCACGGCGGGTTGTCTGGAGCCTCTCTTGGAGCGGATATCGTGAGCGGCGACTTCGCGTTTGACACTGCTGCTTTTCGATGCGCGACGGAGAAAGGAAAGATGGATGCTTAACCGAGTTCACCGAAGTGTATATCGTAAACGACGGCTGAGCTTGCCCTTCGCTCTGGTTTGCGAAAGGCGGTATGGCGCCATTGTGAGCGAATTGAGAGAAGCGCTGGCTTTGCCGCGCCCTTGGCTAGCGGGAGAGAAATTTCTACCTCGACACTGCTGCCCGGAAGGATATTCTTGAATCCTTGCCGTCTCACATCCGTCTCGCCATCATGGTAAGTGATTTTGCGTCTTAAATATCGTTGTACGATCAAGACGTGAGCAGGCTTGTGTGGAGCGCTGGAGCAGTGTGCTGCGGAATCGAGCAAAACATTAGCGCAGTTTTCTTAACGACGTGCTGCTAGTGTATGGGTTGTTTTATATGACTATGCGCCAGCGCTTGAGCGCCTGCATTGTCAGTCAATCCCACTGCCTGCGTTATAAGTTCGCCTTCATTTCACAAAGCACCGCACGAGCGCTCTGTACAAGTCTGCTTGCGTCTGCACTGATGTACACCTTGCAAGCGGCTGTAGGTTTTCGGCATTTTTATTTTAGTGCTCTCCGAAGCATTTGTGTCATTTTAGTTTGGATATGTGCAGCACTTTTAGCCACTCTTAATTTCGTGCATGTTCGCAGAACGAGGTATGCGGCATCGCTATTAACATAAAAAAAATCAGATTGCTTTTTCTAAAATGCCATGGCTCCCCACAAAAAACATAATTTTCCTTATCGTGCGCGTCGCAGCAAATGAATGTGCTCAAAGCTTCTGAAGTGCATACTTGTATTCGTGCGTCATAGATTCGGCCGCCACATTTAGAATTCCAATCTGATTATTTCAACCTTTCAGCACAATGGCGCAATCTCTTTGTCACTGGAATACGAGTGAAAGCGAGAAAGCAACGGCTGTCAGTTCTTGCCTTATGTTCTGCGGTTCGTTGCGGCATAACTTCGATGGGTGCAGTATAAACGTGCTGTCACTATTTCTGAAAACATAACAGCTGCTTTAATTTCAAAGCATCACATACTTCATTGCCTTGTTCACCTATCAGTATTGAAGTCAGTAATTCGAACGACATACTTTTTATTCATAATGATTTGTTTGGTATCAAACCTGACTGGGCATTGTTCTATCCAGATTCTAACCTATGAAGAACTCCAAGGTTGCATCAGTTTAATCTACAAGCAGTACCAAACAGTTCAGAGTTAAGTCGCAAAGGTGCCTCCTGCAACACTTCTAGGTATTTTGTGCAAACTATTTGTGGACATTGGCAGCCAGTGAAATTTTTGTACGAAAATAGCAGCTCAGTATTTATCTCAGCACCTGATGACAACCTTTTAGGCGCAGAATTTACTCAAATTTCGGCATTGATATCACGAGCTTTAGCAAAGCTGGGGTTTTGTGATTATTTATCTTAGAATGGGGCTGGCACAAAGCCCTGGTGTTTCGTTATCTTGCAAAGAGGCGGAATGCAAACAGTGACAGTAAGGAGCTGCTGACCCCCAAGAAATTTTCTTTAAAATTTATGCATAGCTACTTGTGCAATTAAAAAAAAGACAGTAGTAGGAATAAGAAGCCAGTGTAACTGCTGCAACTATGCTCAGTTCTGAAAATAGAGTACTTTCATGACTAAACCAGATACAGCGTACTGACACGCTGCTATTTTGGGATTTGCATTGCTACTGTCTCATTTTCAAGCGTGTTCACTACCACTCTTTTCAGATAACCAATAATCCAAAGGTGAGACGGTTGTGCTTTCTTTAGACTTGCACGAAACTATGGAGAGGCGATCACCATTATTTGCTTTTGCGACTGTGGTTTTGTCGTTTTATTGACAAATGGTAATGAGGTCTGGATACAGTGCAGCTATATTTTATTTTCAGTTGGAAAAGAGTACTTTGTGTTGTAGTCTTCGATGGCATCCAATCATTGTGGAGTGCTACTTCACAAGCTGTGTATAATGGCGATATACACTTTGAATAACACCATACCGGTTTTGTATTTTTAGGTCTTCACTATACACAGGCAAATATGATTCATGGGCAGTATTGAGGGTTGCTTCCCGGGCGGTTATAGGTGCTAAAAATGTGATTCCCTGGAGGACATTTGCTTCTTCGATGCTAAGCAAAAATTCCTGTAGTCGCCATATGTATCAAATGTCACAGATAAAGCAAGAGTGGTAACTTTTGTGTGCAACTGTACCTTTCGAATACGCACTTTGTATCACGCTCCCTTATGAGCAGTGGCTAACCATTGTTTCTTTAGCCTCTAGTTCGATTACAGTTAGGCTGTTGCTGCACTGGTTGCAATTAAATTTGATTGAGAAGCTCAGTTGTCTTAGAGATAGAATTTGGTTTTCAAATCTTTGCTAGGGAGGCCATTGCAGCATTTTGTTTAACTTTTGCATAGTTGTGGTGGCCCACTAAATGTGATCATGGCTCTAATGGACAAATCATATGTACAGTCGCGCCTCTCTAATATGGACACTTCGGTTTCCGAGCAAAAATCTCGCAAAGTTATTCATCGATACTAACCAATCATGAATGAAAAAGTTTTGATACAAAACTTGTCACCAAGGTCTCCTGCACAAAGTGGTGGGCAATGAAGTTGAAGCTAGACAGTGTTGATAGCTCCAACTATATTAGCCTGGTTACCATTATCTTTAAAAATCGGTCAGTGACATGTTTTAACCTTGCATTTCTTTGATTTTAATCTTGAATAAATTGGGTTGAGCATGGTTTTTTTATGTAAAATTTCTTTGAGGAGGGGAGACCACCCCCTCATGAATTCATCCCTAGGATAGTGTAGTCATAATGTGCATTATACTGAAATGCGACTGTATTTGCACTGCTACTAGTGTTAGAAATGTTAGTGATTTTTCGTTTTTAATTTTGCAGGACCAAGCACTTACAGCACGCCTCCTCACCTATCAAGACGCAGTTTTCCTGTTCATTGGCCATCACCTTGTAGTGAAAAGCTCATCGCTTCTGTGGGGATTCTGCTTTTTGCAGCCTTCTGGGTGTTTTGTTTGGAAAATCTAAAGAAGGCACTCTGTCTGCTGACCTTTCTTGAGAGTGCTTTTAGAGACTTGACTTAAAATAAACCACGCTTTGATGGCTTTGAGCTCATCAGTTTTTAAAACCACTTCGTCTTTCCTTCACAGCTGTCTCTTCTCTCCGCCTGTACATGTTTTACATGTCTAGTTTTTTAGTACTGTTTGGAACACTGGTAGTGGAACACAAACTGTGCTGCTATAACTTATCAATGTTATCTTGATCCAGTTGGCCAGAGTGAAGAAAAAGGAAAGTAATATCAGCATGAATCTTTGAGAAAACTGATTTATAGCCTTTGTCAAAAAGTACAGAGCCAAAGGGTTTGGCTTCTAAGCCATGTAATAAGGCCTATGAGCATCCATGGATGTCCAACATTCACAGTGGTCAGGGCAAGATTTTCTGTACCTTCAAGAGATCTGGAATGCTAGCGATGGACAACAAGGCTCAGAAGCAAATTCCTTGGGCTCTAAACTTTGACAAATGCTGTACTAGCATCATGTGACAGTATGGGAAGACATGACAAACAGGAACTGCAACATGTCGTTGACCCTAAGAATCATCACCCCACTGGTTTCTTGTCCCTGCATGGGCTAATCATGGTTTCTATCTTTTTTCATCTAGCTCGGGCAGCTTCCTGGGAGCGCTGTCAGCATTTTGTATTTTTTAATGTTTTAATGGACTTCCCGTTCTGCCACATGACACATTTTCCAGCATTTATACATATCCTTTAATTAGAAAAAAATAATAGTGATAATGGATTTGGTGAACAATTAAGTTTTCAAGCAAATATGTGCTTAGACACAGGTCTTCAGAAATTCAATGACTTATTTAATCACAAAGTTACTAGTCCTTAGTCTGATTAGTTGCCATGGGAACTTTTCTGGAATTTTTCTTCACTTCGTCCTAAAGTGAAGGTGATGAATGCCTTTCTCTCGATCAAACAGAATGCCTGTGTCCTTATCGCTTTGGCCTTAGCCCATGTGTTTTTGCTTTGCTTGTAGTGTGCACAGTCAGGTAATACCAGGTTGACTAATTCCTTGTGTTTCAGGATTAGTCATTACTTGTTAGCTAGATTGAAAAGCATATGTGCATGTGTTTCTGTATTCTAATTTTTTGCGTATAAGTTATGAGTGCTGCATTTTATTTGCGACAGGTTCCTTCAAATGGGTGGCTAACATATTTTTCGAGGCATATAAACTTTCAATAGAGCATAGGCCTCCATATATTGAGTGTAAAGTTTTGTTTTGTGTTTTTATGTGATTGTGTGTTAAATTGAATGTATTTTATACGTTTTCTAAGGTTATGTTTGTCCTGTGTGTTTCTTAAGAACAAACACAAACGTTAGAAATTGGATACCTATGATATTTTACTGTAGATTTAGTGGGCTGCTTCAGGATGTCTGTTTAATGTTTCTTTTACAGTAGTTTGTAATCTGCATCTTGAAGTTGGCCACTTGGAATTAGCCACTGGGAATTGTCTGGTGCATAATATTTTTTAGCTAATCTTATCTGACAGCACCAGTTAGCCTGAAGTTTAGTGAAGAAGTTTTCAAGTCAACTCTGCATTGTTTTTCAAGATTTGCTATTGTATTGTTTTGATTAATTTTAGGTGCTGATTTCAAATTAGTCTCTATTTCTAATACTTGTCCAAGAATTGTGGTTTCAAATTTTGTTTATTGTCCTCCATGTAAAAAAAATGAAATTGTAATCTACAGGTCTTCGTGACCTTTTGTTTACTTTACGCAGGCTCTTCAATTTCTTTTCAATTGAATAAGCTTGACATGTTAAGCAGCTTGACATGTTAAGCAGCACAAGGTACCCTGCAATGTTTCGTTCAGAAACTTTCAATGTTGACTGCTTACACCTAGGCAAGACATCCATCCCTTCGGCAACGCAGCGGTCCGCTTGCTCTGCAGGGGCAAGCCGGCATACTGTACGGACAACGGTTAGCAGCTCCTGGGGTGATTTCCTTGTTTCCACTGCGAACTTCGGACCAAGCACTAGCACATCCCTTATGCTTTCGCTCAAGACGACTTGTTCCGGAACGTAGATGGAACCTTTTCGCTCCAGATGACTGGTGGGCAGACGGGAACAGAGGTGCTTCAGCTGATGTTGCAGGGTACCTTGTGCTACATTCCTTAAGCGTTTTGCAAGCTGATAAAGAAGGCGGTTTTGCAGTTCTTCCTAAGGATATTTTCAATGCAGAAGCAAATGAGGCCATTTCAGTCCTCATTAACTGTCACGCTAAGGAGTCACTTTCTAGACATAACTCGTGAAAAAAAAATTATGTCAGCAGCTAAACTGCGAAGGGGTCGTGAAGCACATAGAAAGTAGTACGCGTAATCATTTGGAAGTCTTTTTTAGAGCGAAAGCGCACAAACCGGGCATGCCTTTACGGGTAATTGTATCAGAAAATGATACCTGGCAGAAGTCCGTCGCTTCCTTTCTAAGAGGTAAACTAAACCTTTTGACTCTCAAGGACCCATTCCGCGTAAAACACTCAAAGGAGATCTTATAATTCTTCACAGTACAGCATGACAAGGGCGTTCAAGCCTTCTCCGTTGACAATGAAGATATGTACTACTCACTACCCCAGACAGGCTTAGTAAAGTGCATAGAAAAAAGCATTGACGAATTCGGGGCCGTTGAATTTCAGGACGCTGCTGGTGTGTCAGTACAAGGATATTTAGATCTTTTAGTTTTGTATCTCCTGTCCACATTTATTAACTGGCAGACAAAACCCCTGCCTTCAGAAGGAAGGTATATGTTTCGGGTCTTGCTTGGTACTAGTACTAAGCGATCTGTTCTTATCTCATCTTGACAGGACTCCTAATGATCGCCTTAAATGTACAAGAGTAGAAAAAGTGTTTCGTTATGTTGATGCTTTTCTAGTCGTCATCAACGGCACTATGGACGACGTTCGGAACGCAAGCTCCGAGATAATTTCAGTATTCAAAGAATGTTTGAACCCGCTTCAGCTATCATATGAAATGCCAGCTAACAATGAAATTCGTTTTTTGGACATAAAGTTAACATTTGCAGAAGATCGCACATGCTGGTCCTATGCACCTAGTACTAACAAACCAATGCTTCTGTACACTGCAGCTCATTCGAAACTAATCAAGCGAAGCATAATCAAAACCACCTTTAAGAAAGCGCTGGGCAAGTCATGCCAGCACATGACGAGCAATAGTTTCTTCCAGCAGGCTGAACGCTTGCAAGAAGCAGGCTATCCGAGTGCACTCCTGGTAGCAGTAGCCGAAAGCTTGATGGGAAAAAAACAGTCACCACGTCAAAGCCCGCCCGAGAAATATAAACGGGTAGCAGAGCTTCCGTATATCCACAAGATTTCGCATAATCTAAAAAAAATCGGGCAGCGTGCAGGATTCAAAGTAGTGTTTTCAGCACCCGATAAATTGGCCAAACTTTGTAGGATGACCGATCCCTTCGCTGCTAAAAAAGGAACGTGCCCAATAAGGCACCAAAAGAAACGTGTAGAATGTGCAGAAGGCGACGTATACTCCGTGCCCTTGTCATCTGGAAAATATTATATTTGTCAGACCAGTACGTGTGTTCATGAAAGATTCCGAGAAACATAATAGGAACTTAGAGATTGGCAAAGGAAACCTTGCCGAGCACTGTTTGGATTACAAGCCGGTGGGGTGCCATCCAGTTTTCAAAGAATACCATATCATCAGTAAAAATAAACAGCAACTAACACGTGAGATTGTAGAAGCCAGACACATACGAAAACTGAAAGATAAATGTGTTAGTGCAGGATCTATCTCGCTCTCAAAGAAATAAATTGAATTCCTTGATGATGTAAATAAAAAGTAAGTGCGTGTTATGTGGTGACTCCCGCATGATAGCCTGGTAGTATTTCTGCGATATTCAACCTGTATAAGAACTTCACATGCGATGAATAAACTACAGTTGAAAGTTGGCGCTCGTGTTGTCTCTTTCTTTGTTCGTCCTGGTGTCTTAGCGCTATATGTTCCGTCATAACCTCAAAAGGCCGGCTCCTTCCGACGAGGGCTCCGGATCGAAACGCGCTGCGGAAGCGTCCCGAGAGGACAACCCGCCACCGACAATCAAACCTACGGCTACCGACAAGATAAGAGCCGAAATGAACGCCCTCAAGAACAATTTTAGCGGTCTCGAGGAAAACGTTGACAATCTTACGAGGGAAGTAACCTAGCTGGGTACAAACATTGCTACATTTTTCAATCAGGTAGTGGAGCGCCTCGCGGCCTTGGAGGCAGGCCATAACGTTATGCTGCCAGTCGCGACCTTGCCCGTAATCATCCCTCCCATACCCCACCACGGCCCCTCGCCAACAAATTGAGGTATGGCAGTGGAACTGCAGGGGGCTTCCGCAACAAACGGTGAAACCTGCAGTTTCACATCCAAAACCAAGGTAGACAACCGGACGTGATAGCCGTACACTTCCCCCCAAAACTCGCCGCCTTGCCGCAGCTGCAGCACACCTTATAAACGGACGACATCACTCCGTGGGTAACCGCTGGGAGTGGCGGCCAAATTGAGGATACCCTTCAGCAGGCGGTTGGCATAATTGAAACTTACGCGTCGGGGGCGGGCCTTGAATTCTCGCACTCGAAATCGGAACTGCTGGTTCTTAGGGCCAAGCCACGCGGTAGAAACTCCAACCTGACCCCATCTACACCTCTGAATGTATTTGGGCAAGCACTTCCGGTCAAGGAGGTCCAATCCATACGCATATTGGGCATGTACATACAAAACAATCGCAAAAGAACCGAAACAATCAACAGACTCATGGCCACGGTCAATCAGACTGCGCGGCTAATCATACAGATCTCCAGCAAAACACGAGCCATGAAACAGAAAGATATAGGTCGACTTGTGCACGCTTTCGTGCTGAGCAGGGTTGTCTACTCCCTCCGTTACCTGCAACTGCAGCTCGCTGAAAGGAACCAGGTCGAAGCTACAATCCGGCAGGCCTACAAGGCGGCCCTTGGGCTCCCGCACAGTACGTCCACGGAAAGGTTGCTGGCCCTTGAGATTCACAACACACTCTCGGAGCTGTGCGAGGCCCACCTCGTTTCCCAGCTCGCACGACTCACTAGTACGAGCGCCGGAAGTACCATCCTTTACAGAGTAAACATGTGCGCACAGCCCCCAGCAGAGGGACGCGAAAACGCAGTTACCCACGCACTTCAGGAAAGCTCTTTTGATTAAACCCCTACCAAAGAACATGCACCCCAGACACCACGAAGGCCGACGCACAGCGAGGGCTCGCGCCCTACACGCCAAATACGGCCGAAATGACAATGTGGCGTACGTGCACGCAGCGGAATACCGACAAACTCCGAGAAAAGCGTTTACACTCGTCGCGGTGAACGGGAACGGCGTCCCGTTGGCGGCCACGTCAGTAGAAACCACCTCCTCCGAGACGGCGGAGGAAGCGGCAATATAATAATAATAATAATAATAATAATAATAATAATAATAATAATAATAATAATAATAATAATAATAATAATAATATTAATAATAATAATAATTTTTTTTATTCACTTCGATTCGCAAGTACATGCTCCAGCCCGCGTAAGCGTTATCGCTTGTGTGCGTGGCTGGGCAGCTGGGGTGTGAAGTATACATGACTGAGCAGTGAATAATATGTAAAACAAAAAAAAGGTCGAACAAGACAGACTCAGAAAGTGCTTTCGCGTTGCAAAAAATAGAAACACAAAAACACAAAAGAGCTCGAGCCATACATACTCAGAAATTGCTTCCGCGATGCGAGGCGAACACATGTACAAAAACGTGGGGTACAAGAAAGCATTCCACCGCTGTGACTTTCATGCAGGAAATGGCAACGCTGAGAACATAGAAAAAATAGATTAAAAATTTGTCACTCAATATTACTATTCAACCACGATCAAAGAAACTTGTTAAGTTGTTTCAATCCATTAATGCTATGGGCGGTTTGCACCTTATGGAAGTAATAAAGAACGTAATGACAGCGGGTTTTTTTTCCATAATTAGTGTAAATCCGTGGTATGACGTATTTTTCCGACTGACGGAGAGACCGTACTTTAATGTTATCGATTTTAAAGACGCTGTGGAAGAAATTTTTGCGCAATATGTCAAAAATAAATTCCTTGTGTACAGGTAGCAGATCAAAATGTTCCACACTGGCTATTACTGCTTTATCATGACAGCTGGTTTCGTAGGCGAGATTAGATGTAATTCTGTACAGTATGCGGCTTAGTATGTTTAGTTTATATAATGATGCGGTTCCGTAAATTGTTATTCTATATCGCAATATGGATTCTCCTAACCCTTTATAAATCATTTTTTCTAACCGACACATCGCAAATAGATCTTAGGGCATACATATAAACACACACCAGGCGCAAACGTTTGGCTAGCTCTTGAATATGAAAGTTCCATGAGAGTGTTTCGTCAAATGTCATGCCAAGATACTTAAAGCTCGATCTAAGTTCCAAAGGTGGGCATGAACAGCATCTACAATTCTAATCATGAAGATATATATTAGAGCATGTTCGAAGTTTTTTGTATGGACTATAAAAACAAAGAAGGCAGGTTTTCGAGATATTTGTATAAATCTGATTAGCGTTGAACCATTCTCTCAAAAAATGAACATCCCGTTGCATCCTGCCGCATGCTTCTTCATAAGTTTCACTTGGTAACCAGAGCAGTGTCATCTGCATGGTTCGCTATAGCCTTAGCTATAGCGAACAAGCGTGCTGATATTAGGTTATATTCAGCGGCTCCAAAACAGCCATTCGCCATTTCGCGAGGTGCTGTATCACATCTACCTTAATCCGCATCCTTAAAAACACACCCTCTCCGATTAGAGAAGTTGAATTCTTCTGGGTCCAGGCCCACTAGTCTAATCCGGGGAACGAGGCGGCTCACGCGCAAGTCCGAGGTTTTGTCCACCGGGCAGTGAGCGCGCCCTCCGACCTGAATTTCTCAAGGGACGGGTTGACCTCATTTCATGACATCACCCATCACTTTAGGCTGGAGAGGCGCGCATATCCCCCTCCCCACAAATCGTTAACAAAAGCGCAGGAAGTTACGTGGCGCCGACTGCAAACACGTTTCCTTCTGAATCCGGCAGTGCTTGCCCACTTTTAGCCTGGCCAGTACGACGCAAAGTGCCATAAATGTGAAGAAAGGCCCACATACGACCACATTCTGTGGAACTGCGCAAATAATCCGCCTCAGGCGGGGTTGATACAGCTCCTTTCTCCCGAGCGGTGGGAGGCCATGCTGGTCAGCTTGGACCCTAAGATTCAAGTACGGGCAAACGAGCGGGCCAATGAGGTTGCCGCCAGCCATGGGCTAGCGGCCATCTAGCATGCGTCTCCTGCAATCTGCTCTTGACGCAATAAATGTTTCACAATCCAATAAGCGTCCTCCAATGTGGAAGTAGTTGCGCGCAGCCGCGATCAACCGAGAAACGTCTGGTGGCATCGCAAAGAAAATAATGAAAAAATATTAACGGTTAACGAGCGCAAAAAAGACGAAGACGAATAGAAGACAACACGACAAGCGCTCACTCGCAAGTGAACGCTTACTAGGAAAAAACAGCAATATGTACACAAAAAGGCGAAAATACACCGACTTGGAAAACGCAAGCGATGTGCCCAAAATTTGATAACACTACTGTCCTTTTCACACGCCATAATCAACTCATACGCGAGCTAAAGGAAGCGTAATACATCGCAAAGTCAATAGGCACGTGCCAAAGCACCGCTTGAGTCCCCCTAACGAGCCATGTAATAGCTTTCCTTGATGACGCTTGATTTTTGTCTCGTGCATTTCTTCTTTCGTGCCGATGTTCACTGCATTGCTTTAGATCTCTTGTTGATGCGCGTGTAATGCATTCCGTATTAAGATTCCTGGTGCGGCCTCATTCAACCTTAGTCTCTTGCTTCTTTGTAATTTCGTCTCTTTGTGTACATATTGCTGTTTTTTTCGAAGTAAACGTTCAGTAGCGAGTGAGCGTTGTGTCGTGTTGTCTTCTTCTCTTCGTCTTCGTCTTTTTTGCGCTCGTTACCCATGGATACGTTCCAACTAGCCCAACATCTTACCTTAAGGAAAATAATAAAGTCATGTGGATGATGAACGTGTGGCGTCCTGAAGTGGCGCCACCACCGTTCCAGAGGAGCGCCCTTCAGGAAATCTTGCCAGACGGCTCCTGAGCGCCGATCTGGAAGCACACCGCAAAAACGCTCTTTGTGGTCTTTAATCAACATCTTCACCACACATCAGCAACACCAGAAGCAACACCGCGCTAAAACATTTCGCCTCGCCGCACTTTAGATCAACAATGTGCCCGCTAAATTTTTTTTCATGATTCTTTGCGTTCGCTTCGGAAACGCAGCTTACCGCATGGAGAACTTTGACGTGCAAAAGACGTAGTTATGCTGATCATCATCATCGTCATCCAATTACCTCGAAGCTCTTTTACGACATGGTTTAAATTGAAATACAGTGGCGAGTACAAAAAAATGGCGGTGGTTTAGCTTTGGTTTATACCTGGAGTGACGCGATAGCTACAGCTCACCGAGTGGTACTTGGTCACGTGACCAACCACTTGACGAACCACGTGATCAGCCACGGCGCCGCGCCGCCGGCAGCTGCTCCGCACCACGTGACCAACCACGTGATAGCGTGGTGGCGCAGCCACCGGGTTGCAGCGAGCCACAGGGTGGCAGCGCAGCCACAGGGCGGCAGCGCAGCCACAGGGTGGCGGCGGAGACACAGGTTGGCCGCGGAGCCACAGGGTTGCAGCGCAGCCACAGTGTGGCAGCGCAGCCACTGGCCGGCAGCGCTGCAACAGAGTGGCAGCGCAGCCACAGGGTGGCGGCGCCGCCACGCTTAAGGCTCGAATTGGTGCCGTAATGTAGCTATCGCTACAAAAATATGGAATTGGCCATGACTAGCGGAACGGCAATGCGCGACGTTGCGGCAAACGAACACGAGGATAACTAGTGTGCCAGGCCGTTTTTTCTGTGCACGCAAACGGGAATTCGAGAGGCTTTCATCGCCTGCAAAGAAATCCTTATTTTTGATGAAAGACTTCGTCGCATTAAAGATAGTAATAAAACAGTTATGAAAACGAAGACAGCACTTTTCTTAACGAAAGCGTTCGAAAGGAAGACCATATGCCGAGTAATGCGCGGCCACCAAGACGTGTACAAATGCACTTAACCTGCCTCTTTTCCTTCACAAGTAAATCCACGCACTCATTTTGCAAATCCATCCTGACCCTCATTTCATTGACCATTCCTCGGAGCAGCGCAAAGACCGGAGAACGCGGTATCCTTATGTAAAAAAAGATTGAAAATTCGTATTTGGGGAAAGGAAATGGTAAAGTATGTCTCACATATCGGCGGATACGTGAACCACGCCGTAAACGAAGGGATAAAGGGGGAAGTAAAAGAACAAAGGAAGAAGGAGGTGCCGTAGTGGAAGGTTCCGGATAATTTCGACCACCTGGGGAGCTTTAACGTACACTGACATTGCACAGCGCACGGGCGCCTCAGCGTTTTGCCGTATTCGAAACGCAGCCTACGCGGTCGGCTTCGAACCCGGGCACTCCGGATCAGTAGCCGAGCGCCCTAACCACTCAGCCACCGCAGCGGGGTATCCCTATGTCGCCGCTACTTCAGCTGCTCGTGGCCTTGTGGTTCTATATACGGCGCGGGGATCTTCCAGATCGTCGCCGGTAAGCTTGTGAACGTTTCGCAAATAACGGTGGCACATGTCATCACGCGCATATCATGTATGATATCCCAGACTTTGCTCGCGACGCTCCGAGCGCCCCCGAAGCCGCGGCTGTTATGCAAAAATTTTATTGAGCAGAACAGTTCCCTGGCGCGACCTGCTGCATCGACTCGTTTTCGCAACAGGAACGGATACTTCTCAAACAATGTTCAGGTGTGCTCTGCGCGGAACAATTTTATATTCAGCGAATTGGGAACAATAACCGGCCGCGGTGGTTCAGTGGTATGGGCGCTCGGCTACTATCGTGTAGTTCTATAGGCGACTTAACAAAGTTGTTTCCTCCTCCTCCTCCGGAGCCCTCCACTGCAGCACCTCTTTCTTCTTTTCTTCTCTCAGTCCCTCCCTTATCCTTTACCTTACGGTGCGATTCAGGTGTTCGCAGGGATGGGATACAGATAATGCGCAATTTCTTTTCCTCACTAACCTATTTTCGATTTTCATTTTCATTGGGAACAAAGAATCTTCGATATTTCGCGGGAGCACCAATCTAGTGGTTCGGAATGCACTTCGCGCTATATTCGGTTCGAAAGTATAAAACCGGTGCGATTTTTTTAGCGGATCAAATTATAGAAACAATCCTTTACCACCAGGCTAACGAGTCCTTAGGAGAAGCCAGCTTTTCATTGCACCTTGACGCAAAGCACGCGGCGATCAGTGCCCTCGGCTATATGCTTGAGCGGAACAGTTCGCGCTATGTGCCTGCTAGTAAGGTATTTTGTCATTTTCCCACCGTTATATTGTTCCTGCTGAAACCCACTACAATAATAGCGTAATAATAGAAAATGTTGCTGCTAGGAAACAATTCTGAGACAAATGTTTTCAAATCCGTGGTTTTTCCGGGAATCGCAGCAGATTAGAGGCAGAGGTGTTTTGTGCCGTACCCATACATAATTCTCTCTTTTAAGCAAAGCAGACTCTTTGACCATAATTGCTTATTACTTTTTCATCACAAGAACGCTCTCATTTTCTTCGTCTTCAACACAGAGGTAACCTATGACAGTAGTCAGTTGGTTCGCATGCGTAGCACATGCCTTCAGTAATATGAGAAACATGGATATAACACAACAGCACGAAACAAACGTAAACTGTTGAAAATTTTTATGCTCTGTCCACAAGTATCAAATAGGCAGGGTTGATGTTTTTTGCAAGTGGTTCACACAAGACTTTCAGCATGCCATTTTATTCAGCTGTCAGACACTATTTACTTCCATATGCCAAAATAAGTGGCCGCAGTGCAGGTCAAGACGGTCTTACTTGTGCTAGTTTACATATTTTGCAGGAAATCCCAGGTCCTAAGCCCCAGTTTCTAAACCAGCTTCTCAGAAGTCCAGCGGCCGTATTCCGAGTTCGTGTCATAATAAAAAGCGTCATAATCTCCCGCAGCAGCCACACCTGATTGGCCGAAATGCCGGAAGCGGATTTGGTGGTTCGAATGCAACGAAAAGGGTCGAAGGAACCGGACAGTGACACCAAACACACATGCTCAAGGACAAGAAACATGGCGGCGCGCTCTGGAGCAGAGCCTCTCGTTTTGAAGTGAACTCGTCGGTGTTGCTGCGCGGCTATGAACTGGGTACGGGGCTTTCACTTCGTCTTATCTTGCCTATAACAAATTTGATGGACGATAAATTTGGCCTGTTTTTTTATTTCGTTGGACGGTTCGGTAGCTTGTAGAGCTAATAAGCACCGGTTTGTTGCAGAAATTGTGGTCGTCATTCAAACCGGATGGCGCCATCATCACCGGAAGTTATCTGTACTCAGTATAATGAATGATGCAACATAAACCGCAATTTCCCAGAAAATGCTGGCGTGTACTGCGCCCAAGTGCGTATTTCCTTTTCTAGAACTCTCGATCAGCTTTTGAAGTGTCCTGCAATATAGTCGCGAATAATGCCTGGCAGCATGAAACCGCTCATATGCACGGATGGGTAGATGCCAGCGAAGCGCTACTGCACCGGCGCGTTTGACATGCGAGAAGTGGTTTTTCGGCGTCCCTTACGGTTCTCAATAGCCGCGGTGGTGTGGCTCTGCACTGATCTCGCGAGCTAGCTTACAAATTAATTTTCAGGCATAAGTGTTGGCATGCGCGCGCTTCGTGCCATGGCGAACCTTTGACAATTTCGTCTGCGAAGTCTCCCAACGCATATATGAAGAGAAACAGAGCAAGAAGATTGTTTCAGCTCATCCCTTTTATTCATTTGCGGCAGACAAATTAAAAACCCATCAGCGACATCTCGCGGTTCTTGCACTGCCTGCATAAAAGCAATTAAAAACGTAAATTACCATCTGCACAACCGTTCGATCACAGCAGCAACTTACGTTCAACGATGTTGCAGACGGCAGGTCGTCACGGTGTCTTGGTTCCGCACAACACGGAGTGCGCTTTGTGCAGCGAATGAGTGCATGCCACAAATTCTCCTCTCCTTCCCTTTTCCCCTCAAGACAAATGCGAAGCATCGTGTTGTGCGAACAAACTAGCTGCCTTTTATTTGCCATCGGCGATCGACGACTGTAGCTACCGCCTTCTGTCAGTGGAAAGCCATTCGCAGTTGCGTACAATATTTTCTTCTTAAGTGCACCTCCGGACGTTACGGTGCAGAAAAGAGTATCTGAACTATTGTTTCTATTTGTTTAAGTCACCTGTGTAAATAAAGCAGCTTTGATATTACCCCTTTAGAGTAGAATCTGATGCGCAACTAAACTTGTTGCTGAAGTTTTCTTGTGTACCATTGGTGGCGCTCGATTTTCCGGCAAAGAGCAATAGCGCCGCTGGACATTTTGCTGTGGCAACCGCAACGCAGTGACATGCTGCCGCCGCTCGAATTCGCAACCGAGCCGACATCCGCTTCAGGCGTTTTGAGCAGTCAGGTGTGGCCGCTCTGGCAGATTATGACGAGTTTTATTCTGACACAAACTCGGAATACGGCCCCTGGTTCGGCTCTTCACGGCTGCATTTTCAACAGTCGGGCCAGGGTACAATATTAATAGGAGGACGGTGTCCTACTTGGTGACAGGATTTACGAGTGTAGGCCCTACATGACGACTCCTCTGACTCCCACCAGGGAGTCCACAGCACACGCAATCTCTAGCTGTAGTTTTAACAAAGACAAAGGCAGCACTTCAACAATGAAAAAATGTAATTTTCTGCAGAAAGAAGTCGCAAACACGCATACGCTGCACCATCGAAAGAACCTTCGGGGCACGGAAGAAAAGGTTTCCATGCCTCGACATGACGCTACACATCAAGACAGCTACGGTTCCCCTTGTGATATCAGGATGTGCGTCACTGCACAACTTTGGCCGGCTGCTCAGAGACCCCGACTCACCTGCTCAGCAGTACGATGCCACTGGTGAGAGTACTCCGCCTGTTCCTGTCCTCAGAAGGAGCCCATTCCCCACCCGCCTTGCCACAAATGGATTCGACAAGTAGTTTTAGGACAAGAGAAAGGATTATTGCCCAGTATTTTCTCTAAGGGGCATCGCCATGCTAGACATGCAGCTTGATGATGATGACCTCAGGCTGAATGGCACATACCCACGGCGAGGGATTGGCCACGGTGCATCTGGAGACAAGTTGTGCGAAAGACAATTAACTTACTCTTTCTTTGCTCTCTAGGTCTCTTCCACATGATATATTGTCACGTTGGCGTTGGGGTAGAGTCAGCAACGGTAATAAGCGACCGAAAGTCAGTAGCGGCGTAGCCCTGAACGAGAGCGCTTCCTCAACACTTCGTTCTCTTCTTGATCGGCGCGTTCGTCTTGCCGAGCGCTGGCGTCATTATCCCCCTTCTCCGAAAGCATCGACCCGAGGCTGAAAAGAAAGCACGGGGTCTCGAGAAGAGCTAGGGTGGTGTCCTTGCGTAGTAGGGCTTCAGGCGAACCACGTGGACCACCTCGGGCCGGTGATGGCGTCGAGATTGTTGAGTCTCATGAGGGAGGACTTCATATTTGAGGGCTCTAAGGCGTCGCACAATTCGGTAAGGACCGAAGTAGCGGCGCAAGAGCTTTTCACTCAGTCCGCGTCGTCAGATTGGCGACCAAACCCAGACAAGGTCACCTGGATGGTATTCCACATGCCGCCTCCGTAGGTTGTAGCGTTGCGCGTCCTGGCCCTGTTGGTCCTGAATTCGAACCCGTGCGAGTTGGCGGGCAGCTTCGGCGCGTTGTAAGAAAGACGCAACGTCGTCATTTGGATGATCGTCGACATGAGGCAGCATGGCATCGAGTGTTGTCTTGACCTGACGTCCATAAACTAGGCCAAATGGTGTCATGTTGGTTGTTTCCTGCACGGCTGTATTGTATGCGAACGTGACGTAGGGTAGGACGTCGTCCCAGGTTTTATGTTCCACGTCCACGTACATTGAAAGCATGTCCGCAAGCGTCTTGTTTAGACGTTCCGTCAGTCCGTTAGCTTGGGGATGATAAGAAGTCGTTCGACGGTGACTGGTGTGACTGAAAATTAGAATATGGTGCAGGACCTCAGAGGTAAAGGCAGCCCCTCTGTCCGTAATTAAAACTTGTGGAGCACCATGACGTAAAGCGATTTAAGTGACAAAAAACTGGGCTACTTCGGTGGCGGTGTTACTTTGAAGAGATGCTGTCTCCGCATAACGCATAACATGTGATGACCCCCCATAATACGCAGGTCCACACGGGACGGAGAGGCAAAGAGACACCGTATGGCTCAGTTTAAACAAACAGATATATTCAATAATTACACATGATTAAGATTATACATCAGAGGCTGGGGCGTCCAAGCTTACGTGCCGACGACTTCATGGGGACGATGGAGGGGCTCCGGAGTTGATCTCGAACGGTTGCTGGCAGAAGCTGCACGACGTCGGGCTTCGGCGCTGAAGGCCCCCTTGGCGAACGATGTCGTCCTGAGCGTGTCTTCTTCGGTACTCCGTGCCGATTTTTATATCCGCTTATCCCCACACTCCCTAGGGTGAGGACGCCCACGCCGGAGTGGGGGGGGGGGGCCTAGGGCTTTCACTTCGGCGCACAAACACCCCACCGCACTTATGGTCTCGCCCCCCTCACGTGTTGAGTCCGAGGGAAAGAAAGTTGTCTTCGAGGTAGCGCATAGCGTCCGCTGTGGTAAGGCGCGCTCTGGCCCGCTGTCGGTTCCCGCGGGTCACCGGCCTCCGTTCTCCATCAAATGACACTCGCCCGTCAAGGCCGGAACGCGAGGTCACTAAAAGGCCGGGAAAGTGGTCCCTTGTCCTGGGATGTGCTCGGGAGGGTTGATTGATGAGGCCCGCCGTCTTGCCACGGGGCCAGGCCCGCCGAAACGAGGCCGCCCTGGAACGGCCACGGCAATTGGGGAAGATAACGCCCGTCTCCCAGCGGCGGCGGCGGCGGCGTTCGACTCGTGCCGACACTATGGAAAGGGGGTCCGGTTCGGCTTAAACCCCTTCGTTCTGGTCGTCACTCTCAACGAGTATGGCTCGGTAATTGATGATGCCGCTGTCATCTGGGTCGTCTCCGTGCGGTCCACGGCGGCAGGCCCAAAAGCAATCTCACTCAAGTTGCTTGCAGCCATATACAGTAGAAACATGTAAGGGGGTCCGGTTGTGCTTTCGCCGCCACTGGGGGCTCCGTCTACGCCGCGCCGTCGAACGGGGACCCTCGTAGCACACACAAGGAACGTCACACTCGCTCACCCTCCAGAAGAATGTTCTCCGAACATTTGAGTCCATGCAGCTCCCCTTGTCTTTCTGAATCGCCTCGCACAGTTCGTCCGACAAAACACTTTTCGCTGCACTCAACACCACTGCACAACACCATATGCCTCCGCTGTCATAACTGGCGTCTCCAGGGGCAGCACTGATCTTCTTTTACAGATAAACATGAAACTCAGCACCCAAGCCTCTCCTTTCTAGTCCAAACTGGACGAAATAAATTTACCGCAGTTACAAAGGAGCTCCCACTTCTAGCACGATCACGGCACAGACAAAAATATAGATAACGAAAGGAAGTAGGGCAGGTTCTGCATGCGCTCCGCATGCTCTCCTGTGAAGGTGTTACTTAATGACAGAAAGGTTTAACTACCAACTCCGATAACTTAACACATAAGCACATAGCAATGTTATGAGCTGTGGCATTACACAATTCTAACCAGTTCACAACTCCGCTCTGTTTACGCCATTAGTCCGACTTAGCTTTCCGATTTCGCAGCGGATATCGACCTTCATGAGTCATACTTAGTAAGTCTGTCACCCTTTGTCTGCTTTGGGACTCGCGAGGGCTCGTGGCAGGAGCCTCTCCTGGCGTTATCTGCGCGGCAACCTCGCGCGCTTCTTCTTCTAGCAATGCATGAAGTAAATCCGGTGGCATTCCGGCCGTCACCTCTGGCGCCTGCCGAACAAATGCAGGAGAGGGCGTTTCTTGCGAACTATCTGCGCGCTCCGCTTCACTTCTGTCCCCATCAAAATCCGCGCTTTCCCTTTCCTCATTTCATGAATACTGAACCGGTGCCGACATGAGGCGATTTGCGTGTATCCTTATCAAGCGCCGGTTCACGTCTCGGACTCTGAAGTTTACCGGAGAAAGCTTCTCGACAACCTCGCACGGTCCTCTCCACTTCGTCTGGAACTTACGAGCTAGCCCAATCTGCCTTTGGCAGTTTTCAATGTACACGCTGTCCCCCACATCAAACGGCGCGTCTCTAGCACTGCGATCGTGCACCTCCTTCCTGCGCTTCGCCGCTTTCTTTAAGGCCTCCTTTGCGATGTCCCTCACCACTTGCAATCGCGATTTTAGCTCAACCTTATAGTCGTCCAGTGAAGCGTATGGGACACAACGGGGGCCCTCTGGCACTTCACTAGGCCGGTCCGGGTCTCGGCCGTAGAGAAGAAAGAATGGCGATTCGCCCGTGCTCTCGTGTGCTGCGGAATTGTAGGCAAACATACGGGAGCCACAAGTCCCAGTCCCGCTGGTCGCACGAAACAAAATGCGACAGGAACCCGGCAACGGTTTGGTTCAGTCGCTCCACCGCGTCGTTGCAAGCCGGATGGTACGGTGTTGTCTGCTTCTTAGCGATCTTAAGCAGCTCGCAAACTCTCCTCATTAGCTGCGACACGAAGTTCGTTCCCCGATCTGTCAAGAGTTGCCTCGGGGGTCCATGTCGGAGCACGATCTGTTCGACAAATGCTCTTGCAACCGTGTCTGCCTTCTGATCTGGAAGTGCTACCGCTTCCGCGTATTTTGAAAGGTGATCGACAAATACTAAAATGTACTTGTTTCCGGAAGTGGTCGTGGGCAATGGGCCCATTATGTCCATACCTGTCCGCTCGAAGGGAGCCGAAACATCAGGGAACGGCTGAATTGGAGCTGGTCTTCGTCCCTTGGGTGTTTTTCTTTCGAGACAGGAATGACACTTCACACAGTAGTCCCTAACATCCTGTCGCATGCCACTCCAAAAGTACAAACGCTCCACACGCCTGCCTGTCTTCGCTACGCCAAAATTACCGGCGCATGGCGCATCGTGAAACGCGCGAAGAACCCTTTCTGTCTACGACCGAGGTATGACGACTCTCTCCCAAGCGGTTTTCTCTGGTCTCCCTTTCCTGGTTGGCCTCGTGCGCCGACACAGGGTGCCGTCTTTGCCAATGAAATAACCTAGGTGTTCGGGGTGAGACGGTGCGCCCTCTAAGCTTTCGATTATTCGCTTCAGGTCAGGATCTTTGCACTGCTCTGTGAGTAATTCGGCGGGGTCGACTACGGGGACAAACTCATCTATAGCTGATACGGCAGCTGTGCGGCTCAGTGCATCAGCATTCAGATGTGTCTAACCTGACTTGTGCTCAACTGCAAAGCAGTATTCTTGCAAGTGTAGATTACATCTAGCGAGTCGCGAGCTAGGGTCCCTGACACTCATCACCCATTTCAGAGGATGGCAGTCTGCGACTAGCTTGAATTTGCGGCCGTCAAGGTAGCATCTGAAGTGCTTTACTGCCCAGACAACGGCGAGGCACTCCCTTTCCGTAGCTCCGTACTTTTGCTCTGTGGGGCTCAACTGTCGGCTAGCAAAAGCAACGGGATGTTCTTTGCCCTCGATAACCTGAGATAGCACGGCACCAACTGCGAACTTTGACGCATCTGTGGCCATAACGAAGGGAAAATTAAAATCCGGCTGGCGCAACAGCGGTGCACTCATTAGCTTCCTTTTCAGGGCCCCAAAAGCATCCTCCGCGTTTTCGTCCCAGCGAAAGGCGACATTTTTGGCTGTTAAGGCGGTGAGCGGCTTAGCGAGCTTGGCGAACTCCTCTATGTGCCTTCGGTAGTAACCGATCAGGCCGAGAAACTGCCGGACCTGGCGGACGCTAGTCGGGGATGGAAAATCCGAGACACACCTTAGTTTCTCAGGGTCCGGTCGCACGCCGTCAGCTGAAACAACGTGCCCGAGGTATTTCACCTCGTTTTTGAGGAATTGGCACTTAGATGGCTTCAGCTTGAGACCCGCTCCTCTTAGTCGCACCAAAACCTGCTCAATATCGCGGAAATGGTTCTCAAAACTGTCACTGTATATGATTATGTCATCCATATACACGAAGCACAGCCTCCCCAGAAGACCTGCCAGGATAACATCAGCGGTTCTCTGCCAGACAGCAGGGCTCTTGGCCAGACCCATCGGCATTCTTTTCCATTCATAGTGCCCTGAGGGCGTGTTGAATGCCGTTTTCTCGGCATCTGCCGGATCCATTGCTATCTGCCAGAATCCCGCCGCCATGTCCACTACCGTGAAGTACCTGGCAGAGCCCAGCTGAGAAAGCGTCTCCTGTATATTGGGGATGTGGTATGGATCGATGCGAGTTACGGCATTTAGTTTGCGCTAGTCCACTACCAATCGATACGAGCCATCTGGCTTTTCCACCAATAGTGCTGGTGCTCCCCAGGCTGACTTTGAGTGTTCGACAATGCCGCGATCAATCAGGTCCTGCACCTGCCGCTCCATCTCCTCACGTTGGGAGTAAGGAATCCTGTACGCACGCTGGTAAACGGGCGATGAAGTGCCGGTTTCTATCCTGTGCTTTATAACGCCACAGCAGCCCAAATCCAGGTTGGACGCGGCGAATACCTCCGAGTAGTCGTTCAGCAAACCAGCCAGAGCCTCCCTCTTCCTGGATTTTACGTGAGAAAGATCGAACGACACCTTTGGAGCAGCCGAAGGACTAGCATGCTCTACAGTTGCGAGTACTGTATCGGTGGACTCACGTTTCTCTATCGCAGAGGTGAAGAAAGCCAATGTTTTGTTCTTGGGAAGGCTCAGTGGCTGCTGGCTACAGTTAACCACCCGTAGGGGCACTCTCTGGGCGTCATTAACTGTCACGAGGCACGCGGCTGCCTTCAGGCCATTGCTGAGAGAGTCGAGCGGCTCAAGCACTCCCACAGCGCCGCTCTCTACATCTGAAGGCACAAACGCGTACAAAATGTGCTCCGACCAAGGAAGGACGACCGCCTCATAGACCAGCCTGACGGCAACCCGCGAATATACCTTCTCCAATGATCCCGCTGTTTGACGGGTATCAATATCGGTAATGCGAATCTCAGCCCCTCTCCTGTTCAAAAACGGAACTTTTGAGCCGCCCGCATTAACCTCTTCCTCAGAGAATGAGACTACTACCTTCCCTTTTCTCAAAAAATCCTACCCTAATATACCTGATACTCCGTTTGGCAGAGACACCGTGTCCGCGCATACGTAGCAGGGGTGCTCCAATGCAATTCCGCCGAGAGAGAAGTGTAACCGGTAGAGTCCACTTATACCAGGAGGATCCCCCGTTATGCCTACAAATTTGGTTGCGATACCACCAGACGCTTCCAACACCTCGCGGTTCCCCTTCCTTCGAAGCGTGTTAAAATTGCGCTCCTGAAGCAATGTCACCTTTGACCCCGTATCTATCAACAATTCCATGCAACAACCATTTCACTTGCAACGCACAACAGGGCATGCATCGTCGGCCACACAAACTACCACCACCTCATCATCCACTGCTCCCTCCCCACGCTCCTCAGGCTGGGGAGGACTATCTAGTTTTTTGTCTCGGTATCTGGAGCCCCGCTGTAGGCTTGCTTAGGGCGTGTCTCGCCTGCTTCTCTTTGTGGCTCCCCACGGCGCACGTTTTGGCAGAACCTGCCGATGTGTCCGCGACCCTGGCAAGCGAAGCATACGATTTCTTCAAAATCTCGCATACCGCGCCTGTAGCTTTGTGGCGGTCTCCGGTTTCCCGCGAATGGGCGCTGTTGAGCGCGCGCTTCAACCTGGCGTTCCACCTGCTGCGATAGCAGCTGTTCTAAGCGATCTAACCGCTCTGTCAAGAGAGCAACCTCAGGGTTGAGCACCGCTCTCTCTATGACGCGTACTCTCGCTGCGGCTGTCGTTAACGCCTCATTTCGTTCCTCATCCAATGCGGCCGCCACGGCTTGGTCGAAATTGCTCGGCTTGCGCGAGAGCACGAACCGGCGCACGGGGTCTTGCAGACCAGCCACGAACAAAGCGGTCATTTCCTCTTTAAGTAGATCCTCCGCGTATTTCTTCCTTAGCTGGTCCCCTTCCTCCTCCCTGCTTAACGTATCGCGTGCTAGGCGCTGAAGTCGCAACGCAAACGTTCGCACGTCCTCCCCTACCATCTGTCCGGCGTCACGGAACCTCTGTACCCGCACGTGACGTGGTTCAGTGTCGAAATGCTCAAACGCGACCTTCTTAAGTTCCGCAAATGATTTTGTGGATTTTACTTTTTCGTCGCGCCATGCAAAATCATGAGCAGCTCCTGCCATCTTACACCTCGCCATTCCCAGCATTTGAGCATCGGACCATCCCCCCACTTTCCCAATCTCTTCTAGCATGGAAAAGAAATCGCAGATTGGAACCCCTGTCTTACCTCCTGTAAACGTCGGAATGACGCTTCCTAATGCCAGCATGCTTGCTCCGAGCGACGGCTCTGGAGTGGGAGCTCCCTCAGATATAGACATTTTTTTTTTCACTCAAGCCCTCCGGTGCCTCAAGCCTCTCAAATGGGGGGTAAAAGTCCCACAATCAGTCCCGTTATTCCCTTTTGATTACAATTTTGAAGTCATGAATGTCGCAGCATTCAGAGGACATTTGCTTTTGAAACCACACTTCTGACACCAGTGTGATGACCCCCCATAATGCGCAGGTCCACACGGGACGGAGAGGCAAAGAGACACCGTATGGCTCAGTTTAAACAAACAGATATATTCAATAATTACACATGATTAAGATTATACATCAGAGGCTGGGGCGTCCGAGCTTACGTGCCGACGACTTCATGGGGACGATGGAGGGGCTCCGGAGTTGATCTCGAACGGTTGCTGGCAGAAGCTGAACGCCGTCGGGCTTCGGCGCTGAAGGCCCCCTTGGCGAACGATGTCGTCCTGAGCGTGTCTTCTTCGGTACTCCTTGTCGATTTTTATATCCTCTTATCCCCACACTCCCTAGGGTGAGGACGCCCACGCCGGAGTGGGGGGGGGGGGGGCTAGGGCTTTCACTTGGGCGCACAAACACCCCACCGCACTTATGGTCTCGCCCCCCTCAGGTGCTGAGTCCGAGGGAAAGAAGGTTGTCTTCGAGGTAGCGCATAGCTTCCGCTGTGGTAAGGCGCGCTCTGGCCCGCTGTCGGTTCCCGCGGGTCGCCGGCCTCCGTTCTCCATCAAATGACACTCGCCCCTCAAGGCCGGAACGCGAGGTCACTAAAAGGCCGGGAAAGTGGTCCCTTGTCCTGGGATATGCTCGGGAGGGTTGATTGATGAGGCCCGCCGTCTTGCCACGGGGCCAGGCCCGCCGAAACGAGGCCGCCCTGGAACGGCCACGGCAATTGGGGAAGATAACGCCCGTCTCCCAGCGGCGGCGGCGGCGGCGGCGTTCGACTCGTGCCAACACTATGGAAAGGGGGTCCGGTTGGGCTTACACCCCTTCGTTCTGGTCGTCACTCTCAACGAGTATGGCTCGGTAATTGATGATGCCGCTGTCATCTGGGTCTTCTCCGTGCGGTCCACGGCGGCAGGCCCAAAAGCAATCTCACTCAAGTTGCTTGCAGCCATATACAGTAGAAACATGAAAGGGGGTCCGGTTGTGCTTTCGCCGCCACTGGGGGCTCCGTCTACGCCGCGCCGTCGAACGGGGACCCTCGTAGCACACACAAGGAACGTCACAATGTGTTTCAACAAGTCCATGCCGACTTGTTGAAACACTTGCGAAGGCGGCTCAATTGGCTTGAGAAATCCCGCTGGCATCATGGGCGGAACTTTGCGGCGCTAGCAATCCCGGCAAGTGCGGACGTAATGCGCAACGTGAGGGCCCAGGCGAGGCCACTAGTACTTCTTGTCTTGAATCCTAGCTTGTGTTCTAGTAACACCAAGGTGGCCGGAAACTGGTTCGTCATGGCAGGCGTGACGAATTTCGTCGCGTAGGTTCACAGGGACGACCAGCAAGTATTGCCTACTGTTCGCGGCAAAATTCTTCTTGAAGAGAGACGACAAAGCTCGCCTTAAGGCTTTAGGAACTCTCCTGCTGGTACCTTCAAGATAACGAATGATGTCGTGGAGGTCGGGGTCGGCGCGTTGAGGCTCGGCGAAACCGATGGCATGTATTGCATTCAAGATGACTTCATCGTCATCAGCAGCGTCGTTAGGAGCTGCTTGCTCGGGAGCACGAGATAATCAGTCGGCGTCTGCGTGTATCTGACCGGATTTGTAAATGACGATGATATCGAACTCTTGGAGTCGGAGGCTCCATCGTGAGAGGCTTCCGGAGGGATCCTTGAGGTTGGCAAGCCAGCATAGTGCGTGATGATCGGTCACTACTTTAAAAGTGCAGCCATAAAAGTATGGTCTGAACTTCGAGACTGCCCACACAATGGCGCGGCATTGTTTTTCAGAGGCAGAGTAGTTGGCTTCTGCCTTCGATAGTGCGCGGCTCGCATAGGCGATGACACGTAGTTGGTCCCGCCGAACTTGAACTAGGACAGCGCCCAAACCAACGTTGCTTGCATCGGTGTGGGCCCTGGTGTCTGCAAGTTCATCAAAGTGCGCCAGCACAGGGGGTGACTCCAAGCGGCGTTGAAGCTCTTGAAATGCCATCTGCTGTGGTGGTTCCCACCTGAACGGCACATGCTCCTTTGTCAGATCGGTAAGGGGTGAGGCAATGTTAGACCAATTCTCCACGAAGCGGCGGTAATGCGCGCATAGTCCGAGGAATCGACGAACTTCCTTCTGATCACGCGGCGGTGGAAAATTGGCAATGGCGGATGTTTTATCGGGATCTGGAAGGATTCCTTCGTAGTTCACGACATGGCCTAAAAACTTGTATGCAAAATGGCATTTTTCGGCTTTTCGAGTAAGGCTTGATGACGTTATGGCCTGCAATACTTCCTCGAGGTGACGCAGGTGCTCCTCGGAAGACGGGGCAAAAAGATGACGTCGTCCAGGTAGACCAGACATGTTTGCTACTTCAATGCCGCAAGAACGGTATTCATGAGACTTTGGAATGTCGCGGGTGCCGAACAAACGCCAAATGGCATCACCTGGAACTCGTACAGGCCGTCTGGAGTGATTAATGCCGCTTTTCGCGGTCCTTCTCATCTGCCTCAATTTGCCAATATCCAGCCTCAGGTCCATGGAGGAGAAATATCTGGTGTTGCATATGCGATCCGAGGCATCGTCAATTCTGGGTAGCGGGTACGCATCGTTTTTGGTGATGTTGTTTAACCGACGGTAGTCAACACATAATCGTAAGGTGCCGTCCTTCTTCTTGACAAGCACGGCAGGTGCCGTCCACAGGCTCCCAGAAGGTCAAATAACGTCGTTGGCGAGCATTTCTTTCACTTGTGTACTGATAGCCTCAAGTGTTTCAGTGGACACTCGATAAGGTGACTACCGCAGTGGTAAAACATTTTTATCAATAATTATGCGATGTTTCGCAAGATGTGTCCGCCCGACGCGTGACGACGACGCGAAGGCACCACGGTAGCGATCGAGCAGTTCACCTACTTTGTCGCGCTGCTCGAGCGGCAGGGTTGGGTTAATGTCGTACTGATCACCAGGAGGTATATCAAGCTCAGTCGTTGAAGCAGTGGTTAAACTGCGCACACACCCAGTTTCACTAAGAGCATCAATATATGCCACAGTCGTCCTATTGTTAAGGTGCTGGAGTTCGTTGCTGAAATTTGTGAGAACGTTCACCTTGCTATCTTCGAGGAAGACAACCGCCCTGGCGACGGAAAGTCCTCTGCCCAGAAGCAACAATTGCTTGCTTTCTACGAGACCCTCAATTTGCCGTATGTTCTTTGAGCCGACGGTTACCATTACACTGGAACGTGGAGGCATGGTCACGTGTTCGTCTAGAATTTGCAGCGCCGCTGGGAGAACACTATCGACGAATATGGCCTTCTCGGTCGAGAACTTGACGGACTGCGATTGCAGGTCAATGACGGCACCGTTTTCAGTCGGAAAGCCAATGCCGAGTATGACGTCCCGAGAGCACTCGGCTAGCACTACGAACGTTGCCAGAAATGTTTGGCCTTGTACGGTTACCCACGACGTGCATGTTCCCGTTGGCGCGATCAAATGGCCCCCTGCAGTACGCATCTGTGGGCCGTCCCAAGCGGTTGTGACCTTTTTCAGTGCCGCCGAAAATTTTCCACTGAGCACAGAATAATCGGCGCCAGTATCCACCAGCGCGGTTACATCGGCGCCATCGACCGAAATCTCTAAGTCGGCTGTTGCTAGCGTCATACTATGGAGATGTCTAGGCATTCGGTCTCAGCTGCAGTGCGTCGAAGGCGTCCGGCATTGAGGAAAGGCGTCGTGGGCACGGAGGGGTACGTGAGGACATCGGCTTGTCTTGAGGCACTTTGTCTTATGAGTCTTCGGTATACGGCTAGGGCATTCGGCATTGTGTGTGAACTCGATCTGTCTTGCGGCGATGGAGGATCTTGCACATTTTGTCGTTTAGCAGCCGCACCTCCAGAGGCTGCTGCATCTAGTTTTCCCTACGGGAACTCCGAGACGGGTCTTGTCCTGGAAAACTGTAGCGACGAGGAGATGGTGATCGAGAGAAGCGACGCTGTGCTGTGCCCGCTTGCGAGGTGTAGTCCGCGATCTCCTGTGGTCGTTCTCCACACGTCGCACGAGGACAGCCGACGGGGAATCCTCGAAGACCCATCTCCTTGTATGGGCAGCGGCGCCAAACATGTCCAGCCTCACCGCAATGGTAGCACAGCGGCTGATTGTCTGGTGCTCTCCAGATATCCGTTCTGCGTCGTCCTAGGCGCTGTGGAGAATTCGGCTGGAGAGGTTGACTCCGCATAGTGGCGGAGGCAGATGCATCGTAACGTGGGCTTGGCTGGGACGGAATAAAACGACGTGTGACGGCAGCGTAGCTGAGATCAGGGTGCTGCGGCTGTACCGAGTCTGGGAGAAGTAGAGGTGTGCTCGTGCTTAAACCTTGTTGCACCTCCTCGCGAACATCAGCAAGTGTGGCAACCTGAGGCTGTACCTTAGCCGGAAGGAGCTTCGCCAGTTCTTCGCGCACAGTGAATCGAATTATCTCACGTAGAGATTCTGCCGAGTTCATCGTGCCTCCCTCCACAATGCCGTGTGCATCGATGCTGTTGGGCGGTCCTACTACCGGGCCCTCATGTCAAGAGACTTCTCGATGTAGCTCGCCTCCTTTATGAAGTCAGTTACGATCATTGGAGGACTTCGAACCAGGCCGGTGAACAGCTGCTCCTTAACCCCTTCCATCAGGAAGCTTACCTTCCTCTCCTCCGACATGCTTGGGTCTGCACGTCGGGAGAGTCGCTTAATTTGTTCGACTTACACCGTCACACTCTCGTCGAGGAGTTGATGTCGGGCACGCAAAAGCAGGTCAGCCTGTGCGGTCCTTGAACACTTGGGGAAACTCGGATTTGAACGTATCCCACGTTCGAAGGCCAGATTCATTGTAGATGAACCAGGTCCTCGCGTAGTTTTCGAGGGCGAAATATACATGACGCATCTTGCAGCCAGCGCACTAGTCATTGTAGATGGCCACCCGATCGTATTGGTCCAGCCAGTCTTCGGCGTCCTCGTGGGGTTGGCCGTGGAAATGCGGTGGCTCACTCTGGTGGTGGAGCAGGACCGGCGGAACTGTAGCTGGTTTGGTATTCATTGTGGGAGCCCTTCGGGGTGGATTAGAAGAGAATAGTTCAAATTCGGTAGATAGACCTTGCAATCGGCGACTGCCCTGGTGGACTGGCGTGTCGAGCTTAGGTATTTCTCCGGGATTTGAACTGCGGCTTTAAGGGGCGTACGGTACATGAACAACACACCCGGCACCTGCACCAGATGTCATGTTGGCGTTGACGTAGAGTCAGCAACGGCGTTAAGCGACCGAGAGTTGTTGTTCTTAGCCTATCAAAAGATGGCACATACCCACGCTGGGGGATCGGCCAAGAATCGGGTGGCTATTCATCTGAACGCAGTTAACAAAAAGGAAAAGCACGTGGGAGTGCAACACCGGTTAATTCTTCGTCATGAACAGAAAAGGGTTGGGAGTTTTGATTTCAAAATTATAAGAATAATAATAAAGAGAGGGATTAAATAATAAAGATTTAGTCAAAAAGTAATAATTGATAGAAAAGAAAAGTTTGGAACACTTAGCAAGGCAGTCGGTGAGATTCTATCAGGAAATTTAGAACAGCAGTACAAACAGATCTGTGGCTGAACCCAAATGTGGTGGCGCCAAATGATAGCAAGAGCGGGCTGCTCAAACTAAGGCCAAGATGCTGCAAGGGCTGCTCCAGCAACCTTTTTCTCAGAGAGTTGAATTGGCGACAATACAGCCAAAAATGTTCTATAGATCCAGGCTCACGGCAAAATGCACAAAGGGGAGAGAGTGCCAAACCCGACTTGTGTAAATAGAAATTTAGAGGGGGGATGCGGCAGCGCAGCCTCACCAGTGATACTTCAAGCTGCCGAGAGCAACAAATTTTCCTGTTCCAATAATATTTAAGGTGCTCATAATCAGCCGATGTTAAAAGTGATGTGTCTTGCGTGCTTAAAAACTCACGTCGCCGAAATCTAGATGCTGTAATATAGGCTGTAGCCGGGATGATTGGCAACACGGGGTCGCTGAGGAAAGCCTTTGCGAGATTGTCAGCAATCTCATTTACTGTCACACTGCTGTGACCGGGAACCCATACTAAATGAACAAGGCTCAAACGCGGAGGAAGTGGGGATAAGAAAGTTATTAAAATGGGACCGTCAACATGTGCAGCGAGGGACGAACACAAAGATAAAGAATCAGTAATTACTGCCACTGCTGTAATAGAGGGGTCTATCTTGCGTAGAGCAAGTACAACTGCTAGAAACTCTGCTTGAAAAATAGGGGTCAAATCTGGAAGGCGCAGTGAAAAGGACCAGTCTAAATGCGAGCAAAATATTCCCACACCTGCTTTTCCATTGCATTGCGATGCGTCAGTGGATATTGCTATATCTGTAGGTAGGGTCCTCAGATGATCTAGAAGACCATTTAGAATACTCGGTGGCAAAAGGTTTGCATTTTTTGGGAATATGTCGTCGAAAACAATGTGGATAGCGGGCCCATTGCGAAGCGCAAGAAGGATATCATAAATGTTTACGTCTAAAGTCTGAAGTAATCTTTGCACAAACACTACCTCAGAGGAATTGAAATGAGACCAGGGGACACCAAAAAAGGAGGTCGGCTGAGAACAGAAAATGCTTTGGGAACGGTGGAAATGGGATTCATAGATCCTGAGGTAAGTTTGCACAGTTAAAAATTGAAGTCGTGATAAGAGAGGCGGAATGCGGGCTTCAAGGTACAGCACATTGATAGCCACAAATTTTGGAAGGCCGAGGCACATGCGAAGTGCTTCGCTCTCTAAAAGGACGAGAGGACGAAGTTTATATGTAACCGAGCCTGAAAACAACACTGATCCAAATACTAAAATTGGCCTGACATACACAGTGTAGATCATAAATAGCGCATCTCTGCGCATGCCGTACAGGTGATGGCATAATCTCCGTAACAAGCCCACGGCACGAGCCCCTTTCGCCGCGACATGGTCAATGTGAGGTCGCCAGGTGCGTTTGTTGTCATAAATGACCCCTAGGTATTTTAGGAATTGAACCGGCGGTATTATTTTTAACTGGCAAGTGAGAGAGACCACTACAGGAGGGAATACAGGGAAAAGAAGAGTGGCGCACTTGCCAACATTTAACTTCAGGTGTAATGCGCCCAATCAGTGCTCAAGTGTATTCAAATATGACTGCAACAGACCATACAGAGAATGTATATCCGGCGCAGCAGCAAAAAACGCAATGTCGTCCGCATAGATGTAAGTGCGTACATAGCGGTGGAGAGGAATTGAGCTCAACAGAATATTAAAGAGCACAGGAGAAAGAACAGCTCCTTGCGGTACACCTCGCTTTTGTCTGTACCTCTCTGAATGAACACCATTATGAACGCAAAAGAATTCCCTGTTATAAAGAAATGCATATATCTATGCAACTATATAATCTGGAAATTGAAGAGACTGTAGCCTTGTATCAGGATGGAGTGTTCTACACTGTCGTAAGATTTGGCGACGTCTAACGTAACCAAAGCCGCGACCAGGCGTTCACGACGAGCGAGGAGAATTTTGCTCTCAAAATCAGCATGTACATTCCATATCGAACACCGTGGCCGGAAACTGATTTGGCACGGGCTGAGTATAGTTTTGCGGTCCACAATGGCCGACACCCGAATTAGTAACACCCTTTCTATCAACTTTACCACGTTTGATGTTAAAAAAATTGGCCTAATATTATTCAATCCATAGCCTCCACCCTGATTCTTAAGTAAAGGGATCACCTTGGACAGCTTCCACTCAGAAGGTATCCAAGCGTGTTTGAGAGAGTAGTTTATTAGGTGCAATGAGGAGTTGGGAGACTCTTCAAATAGAATCTTGAGCATCTTTGTAGTAACACCATCAGGACCAGGAGCAGCAGCTGGCAATCTCTCGGCACCTTGAGAAAGCTCTGATAGATCTACTTGTGAGGCATTATCACTTGGCACGACTGGTGCAAACAACAATAGGCGCAAAGGTAGTAAAGACGAGAACCACTTTTGCATGCCTGTGGCAATTAATTCAACCGCCTGGATAGCTTCTTCAGGTGACATAACTAATGACTGAAAATTATGAGAGGACATGAGCTGTTTCCTAGACCGTAGAAAACCGTTTAGTGCACGTCGGTTGCCCGCCTTTGAAAGATAATCGAAGTGTTCTGAGTAATATTTTTCCTTCCCGCGAGAAACTGTGCGTTTAAAGGTGGCTGCAATAAATTTATAATCACTCCAGTTGTTATGAAGAAGCTTTTTCCATGCTGCCTTGCTCTGCGTGTAATCTCTTGTACAGGCCGCATTCCACCAGTTAGAAGAATTCCCTTTTGTTGACCTCACCAGGAACTCCGACTTTTTACGGCTTTCCTCTATAGCCAGACATATTCTTGCTGACTGGTGGACCTCGGCGATGCTATACACTGAAGCAAGGGCAGAGCGCAACGCCGTCTGAAATCTGTCATAATTTACATGTGACCGCAACTGAGAAGACGCCGGAGTAACACGACATATGATATCAAAATGAATAGGTATATGGTCACTTGAGGTGCCGCTATCAACAGTCGACCAATTCGTTACGCCAATTCCAGGACTAATGAACGTGAGATCCAAAACAGATTGAATGTGTGAGCGAAGATAAGTGGTCAATCCTGAATTTGAGCACATCAGGTTGTGATCAGAAACCCAGTCCCAAAGGCACTTGCCGCATGAATTAGTCCTAAAACCCCACGACACATGGTGAGAATGGAAGTCCCCAGCCACGACAACTGGGTTTTTACAGTTAGCGAGTAACAAGTCCAGAGGTCTAACATCCTGGACTCCATTGGGGAAATAACAATTTGCTGTTGAAAATGGAGAGCACCCAGGAAGTACAAAGTCTAGTGCCAAAATCTCACAGTCAGGAGACATTTGTTGAAAAGATACCATAGCCCTGTGGCAAAATTTTAAAGAGACTAAAGTTAGTAAATCCCCGCCTCTTGACTGGCGGTCTAGGCGAAATGAACGGTAATTATTGATATGAAAATGTTCGTCGGTTGAAAGCCACGTTTCTTGCAGAATTATGACATCCGGATTAAGCTGGGTAGAAATGCAGTGTCAATCTGTGGAAGCGGAAAGAATAGACCGACAGTTCCACTGCAGACCTCGCAACGACGCTATGGTTGCGAAAGTCTAGCAGCAGCAACTGCCTGCTCCAATATGGTATCCTTGGGTTTAGTGCCAAGCTGCTGCTTCTTTGATTTGGGCTGGGTGCCCAGAGAAGACAACCAATGAGACATGGGGGACCCGCTGCGCTTAAGAAGCCGCGCATCAGGCTCCACCATCTCGGAATCATAGATTATACCAACATGCCTCGAAGTACCCGAGGTAGGTACCGCGGAAGGGGCAGAAGTTTGTTCCTGGGGTTGTGATGCTACTGGAATTGGAGACCGGATAAGAAGAGAGGGAATTGCTGTCGAAAGAAGTGCCAAACCGGCCTGCACGGCATGTGACCGAGAGTCAGTAGCGACGTAGCCCTGGACGAGAGCGCTTCCTCAACACTTCGTTCTCTTCTTGATCGGCGCGTTCGTCTTCCCGAGCACTGGCGTCAATATCTATACCCTAGCCTTCTGTTTAAGAGCTCACTATTCTCCTTGGAGTACTTATTCTTGCAATATTATGTATGTTATTTGCAATATTTCTTACATTTATATAAAAACTCTAAATTGTGGGGTTTAATGTCTTGAAATTACACGAGTTAAGAGGGATGCGGTAGCGAAAGGTTTGGATTAATTTAGACCACCTGGAGTTAACGTGCGCGGACATCTACTGTACGGCGTACTGCACTTCTATGGCTCTTTTATTTTTTTCCCTATTACCTGCAACAAAAATTATTTCTCTTACACAGATGTGTTTTTTGCTTTGAGAGTGTTAGTTGTACTGTACTGTGACCATTTTATCATATTCACTTCTCTTTCCGCGCACTGTTAAGCTATACGAGCTTCTACTTTAGCGTGACAGCGTTAAAGAGCCCGGTGTCGCAGAGAAGCCGGTGTCGGCATTGTAAAACGATCACCTCAAAAATAAATTGCGGACATACGAGGAATCGAACCCAGCTTTTCCTGTGTCAATCCTGTTCTCCTTCCTTATACTATAGTGACATATTGTATGAACACCCCGACCAAATGACCAGAGAAAAAGTCGAAACCTGCCAAATGAAGAAAAAACCGAGATTTTGCGTCAGCAAACCATCTCTGCTCATGCATGACATTGAGGTTGCCTTTCTTGACCCAACGTAGTTATACGTGCCTTGTGGTTTTGTTGCTGCCTGTTTCGCTATATTCAGCTGAGAGTCAGCGCTTGTCCTGTGTTTTTGTACCGTTGGTCTCCGTTTTTCGTGCTGTTATTTTTGTATACGTATCCCCAACTCGCCCTTCTAGCTATTGTGTGAAAGTACTGGTAAGATGTTGTACAGTTTTCTCTTTTGGCTTAGCATGCACATGCCTGTAGTAAAGATGTCATGTTCAACATTTCTCGGTAAAACTGGGTGTGACTTCATCAACAGGGCGCAACCTAACTCCCGGCTCGTATAGATCGATATCATCATAAGAAATTGTTACAGCGCTGAAATTTGCTTGCCGGGTGAACCTCACTCACACTCCTGAATCCGAATTCCCATCTGTCTCACACATGCCTCCCTTCAATCAAAGCAAGCATATTTCAGAGCAAGAAGACCTGGGGCCGTGTTCCAAGTTTGTGTCACAATAAAAAGCGCCATAATCTGCCGCAGCGGTCGCACCTGATTGGTCAAAACGCCGGAAGCGGATGTCGGCTCGGTTTTGACTGTGAGCGGCGGCAGGATATCACTGCGTTGCGACTGCCGAATGGAAACGTCCAGCGGCGCTTTTGCGCTTTGCCGACAAATGGAACGCGATCAATACAAGAGAAGAAACATTCAGCCACGAGTTTACTTGCCCATCGGATTCCACTGTAAAGGGGTATTATGAAAGCTGTATTATTTACACAGTTGACTTCAAAAAATAGAAACAATGCTTCAGATACTCTTTTTCTGCGGTGTAAACGCCGGAGGTGCCCTTAAAAGAGAAAATATTCTACGCAATACGCATGCCTTTTCAGTGACACAAGGCAGCTGCTGCGGCCGTCGATCGCCCATAGTAAATAAAAGGCAGCTTGCTTGTTCGCGCAACAGGGCGTTTTACATTTATCTTCATTAAGGCTGCGAACTGGGCGAGTTGGTACTGATTCATATTTGAAGAGCTTAATAAAACTACGGGACACAACGAAGAATGGGCACCATAAGCGCTGACTCGTAACTAGATTTGCATTCACGTCAAAGGTATCCTAAATACCAAGAACACCAAACACAAACCAGAGGGAAAACAAAAGAACACAAAAGCTAATCATCATGCCCACAACGGTGACAATTGGCACGAGCGCAAAGCTACACATCTTGGCCGGATAAGTACATCTTTTTTTACCAGTTAGTGCGACAGAAGGGTCACTAATACAACTATCTGATTCCAACCGGATGTGACAAGCCTCCAATATCTCCCGAGTTAGGCTGTCATTATGTTTGCCTAAGATGACGGTGTTAGAAAACAGACAAGTGCATGTACCTTCTCTTCAGTTACGTTTTCTGAAGTTCAATCACGTGAGCAGATGAAGACACTGGTGGTACCGCCCACGGCAGATGATGATGCTGACGCTCTCTCACGAAAAAGTATAGCGCACCCACGACAAACGACATGGTTGACAAGACAACACAGGCGCTTACTCGCAACTGGGTGTTTATTAGAAAAACGCGTTATATAAACAGAAATATACAAAACAGCAACAACAAAACAAGAATTCACGCAGGCGCATGAAAGGCGATCAAGCAATCTAGAGAAATTTCTGAGGCATATCATATCCGCAAAAGTGCGCAGTCGTGTCATGCTGATCTTATGGTGGTCTTGCATGAGCGAGAGTTTTAATACCAAGATGCACCTGCTTGATTACCTTCTATGCGCCTACATGAATTCTTGGTTTGTTCTTGCTGTTTTGTATCTTTCTCTTTATATTCTGCGTTTTTGTAATAAACGCCCAGTTGCGAGTAAGCGCCTTTGTTGTCTACCTTGTCGTTTGTCGGGAGTGCGCTAAACTTTTTCGTAATGCATTTCCAATTAGCTCAGATGTCGATCCTTCTGAAGCTTCCTCGCGGATCGGTGGTCGGAGGGGGAAAAGACAGTCCACGAACACTGTAGCGTTAATGTCACCACAGGGGCCAGGTCGACGTTTTCGTGGGAGATGAATAGCAGACCGATCCCCAGCAGGTGGACAGAGACAAAGACGCATCGAACACTTTCTTGTCGTAATCACCATTGTGGCTGGTTCGGCGCCACTGGGGGAAAGAAATGTCGAGCCGTCTCCCAACAGGTGAATGAATGACCTTGCACTCTCCCGCCTATTGTCCGAAACACGGGAACTCCGTCAAGGCCGCAGCCGTCTTTCAGTTCTCATCCCCCAGCGGGACCGTCGAAAGCACCATTGCGTCGGGCGAGCCAAGGGCAGACTCGGCCCCCTGGTGCTGCCATTGTCGCCTATGTTTCCGTGAAAGCCAGTCCCCGCAGCCTCGTGTATTCCCGATGACTCATCCACCTTCGCGTTGGTTTTATAGTAATTCTTCCTAGGTCCGAATTCGCCGATCTCATCAGCTTGAGTCAGTATATATGCTTTTTAGTGATATAACTTTCGGTTTATTGTGCCATCTTCGCAACTGTTATTACATATACACCTCAGCACGACAGGCGGGCCGGGCCGCCTGCCCCAAGCAGGCTTCGGACAAATATCTCCTAAACCTGAGATTGAAATTTTGGTATCGAACTCAAACGCGCACGATAGGACAAGTGCTGACACGAGCCATGTCAATTCAAGGATATACTCCCTGCTTTTATCACTTTCATTATAATGCTTGCTTCTGCAAAGAAAAGAAGTAAAGCTCAAGCCTACATGTCTCTGTGCAGAGGGTTCATTATGACGGAACGATTTTCAAGCGAAAAGATACACTACGCTAAAGAACACCGCGCATCGCGCGCGCCTGCGTATGTCGGAGCAAGAGTGCCGTCACGCACGGCGCAGGTGGCTGCCGCCGACTCCGTCGCCTGTTTCTCTCTCTCTCTCGCTCCCTAGTCACTATACTGCGCATGCGCCACTAGTAGCACCGAGCCACATGTGTCCCGCCGCTGCGCAGCGCCACGCCTTTCCTCAAAAGGCCACTTTCTATTTTCAGTTTTCTCTTTCTTCTTTCCCTGCCTCCTTTTATCACTTCATTTACGGCGCGGTTCGGGTGTCCTCCGAGATATGCGAGGCGGTTACTATGCATTTCCTTTCCTCAAAAACCAAACTAGTGAGCCGACGGCGTACATAAAGTTCATTGGTGTTGAAGACTTTGCAAAGGCTGTCCATTTTCACGAAAGGAAAGGCTCACAACCAGTTCCGTGGGCCAGTGGGGACCTCAATCTCGCTTTCATGAGCGTGGCGTTGGTGTCCAACTGCAAAAACCTGGCGCCCTATTCTCGACATTTCGCCATTTTGTTCAAATTGTGACGTAGGCGTGACGTAACCATCAAGGCGGTGCCAGGTTACGTACCCACACAATCTGATTACGTGAAGAGAAAAAAAAACTGATCTAGAAATAAATACCGCCGTCTGCTACTATTGGCGCCATGTACGGAACGGCCAAGTACAGAACGCCGGTCCGGGAGCTTGCGCTGAGCCTCTGCGTTGCAATCTTCGGTGCATACGCGTCGAGGGGCAGTGCGAATATGTTGCGGCCCCTTGAGTATCATGTCGGATGTCCGGCAGCCGCTAAGGGCAGACCGACTTAGGCTACTCAGTGCGAAAGACTCGCCCGTCGGTTGTCAAAGGATTCATCGAGTTCGATGCGGCGGTGCGAGCGAGGGCGCAGCCTAGACGACTTTTCAGTCTAGGTGAACTGATGGCGTACCCGCGAGTCACGAGCGCCGCCACACGCGTGCGTACTGTTGCCCAGAGAAGCTGGCGAACATCAGGAACGGGCCAGGGTATTCGTAATGGCGTACGTGCCGAATGGGAGCGGAAAGTGAAAGCTTTGACCGGCATGATGCCTTTGGGGCATTGCTCCTTATAACGATCGACGACAGCTTCGCACATTTGCTTACCAGCCACAGTTGAATGCAGGAACTGAGACTAAGGCAGTTTTCTGGGGGAAAAGTCATCTCGTCCGGGCCAGGAAAGGAAGCAACGAGAGCTATATTTTTAGAGTGGTGCCGCCACTGCTGAAAAGGCGCCCGAAACGGCGCCTAAATACGCGCAGGCCAGCAGTCCCTGTCTGAGGACAACGCTCGCATACTTAGCGTTGTAAACTCTGCGGAAACCCACTGTTTCCTAGGCGCCGCGTCAGCTACCGTCAGGTCAGCAAAGCTGCTAAAGCTTTTAATCGCTACGTATCGGCTTTAACAGAGAGCGGGGTGCAGCGGAGTTGCATCTGTGTGCGCTTGGAAGTCCCCTAAGATGTGTTTAGTGCTGAAATGCATGCTTGGCAAGGGAAGCCGATGTGCACATTTTAGGCAACGCGTTGCACCAGACTCTGTTGTTAGTCGTGTTTGCATGCACCCGCGCACGAAACAAAACTGCAAAGCGCGGAATATCGGAGTAAATCTCGTCAAGGAGATCACACCGAGTGCGCATCCCTTATTATCAACTTAAATGTGCAAAGTCGGGGAAAAAAGATTCTTTTCTGGCATTAATAACAAACAACATAAAACAAAGCGAAAACTCCCCCCCCCCCCCCCCCCCGCACACACACAAAATAATTTGAATAGAGCGTATCCTCACAAAATTCAGTGATGTACTCATATTTTGCTTCGCAAGCCTGCACGCATGCACTTTTGTGATGTAAGTGGCACATATATTACTTCATAAAAATTACAAATGCTGTCAGCAATTCTGCTTGTTTTTCCCTTCCTAGAAAGGCATAAATTTTTTTCTACTTGTTCAAGTGAATGCGTAACACTCAAGACCACCACACAGAAGCAACTACACTATATGTCCGATGCAAGTAAGCACAACATTCTGTGAGGTGGGGCAAAATTATTTTCTTGAGCACTTACAGGCCGCCTCACCTCCCTTGCTGTTCACACAAGCAACAAGAGTCAGGCAGCGTCTTGAAGTTTCTTAGTTGTAGAATAACAGTTATGCACCTACCATAAAATCAAGCAGCTCCTTTAGATGCCTGATCAAGTGCAGTACAGCAAGCTTCCAAGTAAGAGAGAAATATATATGCCAGAAAAGGTGGAGAGGTCGAATAAGGAAAAGTTCCTTCCCCTGTTATTCCACAAAGGGGCAGGGAAGGAACATAGAGGTAGAGAGTAAATATCGGTGACGACACCATATTACAGTAAGACACATGCAATGTGCAAGATACTTGCTTTATTTGTTTTGTTTTATGGGGTTTATGATCCCAAAGCGGCTCAAGCTATGAGAGATGCTTTAGTAGAGAGCTCTCGATAATTTCGACCCCCTCGGGTTCTTTGCCGTGAACTGTCATCGCACAGTACACGGGCCTCTACCGCTGCGGCCGGGATTGAACCTGCGTCTTTCGGGTCAGCAGCCAACCACGATGCGTGTCGAGAATGCGTGTCGAGAATAGGGCCCCTGGGGCCCCATTCTCGATACGCATGGCCGCCGCTCGCCGCCATATTGTCTCTCTGATTGGCTCATTGGGCGATCACGTGCAAGTCACGAGTTTTAAATTTGTGGCGCGAAACCATCAGGCTTCGAAATAGCTTTCTGCCGTGACGTCAAAATGACGTGTCCTTGAAAACTGATTTTTAGCACAATTATATTTTGTGCCGGGTTGGTAAATTTAAATGTCTGTGGAGGGGAAACGAAGCTACAGCTGGCATGGGAGAAAACACTTGGCTCGTTTTAGCAATTTTGAGAAAAAAAAGTTCGTACTGTGAGGGTTGCTTCCTAGAATGTGAATGGCTGGAGGAATGTCACGTGATTCACGTGATACGCAAGCATAATTCAGTGAGGTCAAAATGACGTTTAGTGACGCAAAGGAAATGCTGCCATTGCTGAAAAATGCCCCATTTGGCCGCCGTAATTTGAGACGGCCGCAAGATGGTCGAATTATGGTGGACATAGTCGAATTACGACCACACTGATTTATACGGCTGTTAGCTCACCGTAGTTTGGTAGGCGCTTATTTCAAGTAAAAAACTGTTCAGAAACATGGTTGTTTTGAATGTAGAAGCATTGAAACGGCGTTATAATGGTTCCTCTTAATTAAGCAGCCTTTTAGAGCCTTAATTATCAGAGCGTAATTTTGCACCCGTGTGAGGACTCTAGCTGCGCTCCCGTTTCAAACGCTTCTCTCATGCTAAGAAATTATCGGTCCGCGCGGTCGCGGTTGCTACAGCGCGGATATGGCGGCGTCCGTAGCTGCGGTTTGTTGTCACGGGCTGCGAGAAGCGAGGCATTCGTGAGTGCGCCTCAGTGTTTTCGAAGGACTGCGCGGTTCGTGAGTTTGACGGCATGGCCAGTGATATATTGTGTGGTGGCTGTGCAAGAAGCTTTGCAGCAAGAGGCAGCGCGTGAGCACACTGGTCTGCCTTAAACATGGTATTGTAGGTGCTCCGGCCGTTAATCTGATCCTGTGTTTCAAGGCGCGATCGGTAGCTGTGAACGTCTGGACACCAATTTGTTCAGTGTTTGCCTCTATTTACACGCTGTCGCTGACCTGATATTCAAATGCGTGAGTGATGAGAGGGTGGCTAAAAAGGCTGTCTGCCGGCTGAGCAACATGCTTCCAGAATGTGTTCGGCTTGTCGGCGGGACTGTGCTCATCAGTGCATCATCTGTGAGCTTAATTTGTGTGCATCAGTGTCTGTGTGCATAAGGGCAGTTTCTTAAGACAGCGGTGTCAGCAAGGCAGCGTAGATGTGCCGGGTACATCGTCTCGAGCATCGATGAGGTAAGGGAAACAACAACGAAAAATTGCTGTTGACTTTCTTCAGATGGCTGCATGCAAGGTTATTCATATTGATAGCTGGTGGCTTTCTTCGGGTGTGTAATAACAAGTCCCTTATGTTCCTACCCTTTTTTTGGTGACATGCAAAGAGCTATGAATTTCATGGCACATTTATTTGTAGCCTATTAAGCGAGGAAGCCTTGTGCAAATAAAAACAGCATTTCAAAATAGTCTTGTCTGTAAAGTAAAACACACAACGAGTTTTCAGATTACTACAATATGCGGATGTGGGTGACTTGTAGGGCGGCTGCATGTCTATGGTTTTCTTTCATTGCACACAAACACAATGGCTTGGCATCTACATATTGATAAATGCAGTTGCAAAAGCATTCGTGTAGTGAGATTTTAGTGCAGTTAAATATTCTGAGGTAAAGCTAACCTTGGACTAACCCTACAATGTGCCTTGTAGCAGTTGCTTTCACTGCAACACAATAAAAATAAATATGTAATAATTATTTATACCCATCAGTCTGGCTGTAGTCAAGCTGTTTTCACAGTTCTGTTTTACTTCCTCCATCACTTTTATAGAGATGACCAATAAAATATAACTGTTACAAAAGCAGTTTATTTGAGGAGTAGTTACAGTCATGCATGAAACTTTAGTTTGATAATTACAGCCCTGTGATGTCTCGTATTTGAAAGTCTTTTCTCTTGTGTGTATGAAATTTGCATTGCACTCAAGCTCACGCACTAAAGACAGTGTTGTTTGCCTTCCAGGTGACATGTGTATATTGCGCCTCTTCGATGCATCACTGCTATCCTAGGAAGTCATGTGCTGAGGAATGCTGCTGCAAGGTTCAACATCGTTCACCTCTCAGCTTGAGTGCTTCTCAAGCAAAGAATCATTCTTTGGAAGGGTTGCATTGGATGTCTTCACAGGTGTCAAGTGCTGTACATATGGAACAGGATTATTTTCAAAGGCGATCAAACTCGCACTGTGCGACACATTGCATGCATCTGCACTTAGCTGCAGGACTCACTGCCATAGTTTTCACCTGTAGTCATGCTATGATCAGCCTATGTAAACATTTTTTATGCTTCAAGTTTCATTGCACACAGCAAGAAAGCTGTTCAAGTCTGTGATTTTTGTGCTGCTCTTTAAACAGGACCAAATTTTACTTTCAGTTTGTCACTAGAGTGTGTAATGACAGGTGTGTTTGATGTGCAGACTAGGCTTTTCTCTAGTGCTGCAGTTCTTCACGTGACAGGAAGCGTAGAAGAAACTTTTCTCCTACCATCTGCAAATTGGCTGGATGTGTGCTTAAACACATGCTTTAACGCTACTGAACAGTTGCTAATTCTTAATGTACTGCATTGCTGTGTGCTCTCTTTATGCAGAATGTGCATGTTGGTGCTTTAGTGCCGTGAAACAGAGGAAGTCACCAAAATATTTTTCTGCTGCCAGCAGAGCTTTGAACTAGTACTTGTCTTTGATTTCTGTTAAAAGTTTGTGCTCCATGACGTGATTACTGCTTCACTAAAATTTCTTGACATGCACAAAACATAGGGATGTGTATGCAGTCATTTATCACATCTTGCTCAGGGCGCAGTCTGATTTTGTAGGCAACTGTTCGTCCGATAGGAGGTCCCTAATGTGTCATCTGTGTGTGCTCACAGAGCAAAGCAAGCTTTGTCTCCTGACATTTCTTTGCCTCTGTGCCTGTTTTCTACTGTTGCTTTTAAATGCTATGTGTAGTGATACAGCAATCCACTAGTTTTCCTCTGAGCTTTCATGTTTGCCATCTGCCAAGCTTGTACGAATTAAAGACAAGGCAGCTGTCTGCTAGTTCGACCAGTTTCGCTGTGTAAGACCCTGCTTTTACCAGCCTTTTTGCTGGTGCTTTGCTTCTTGGCTGCTGCTAATGCTGTTAGGCGAATTTGACACAAATTCCAGACAATCTGTTCAACCTATGTTTCTTTGGTAAAACTGGGGCATCAATGGACGCATTGCTATTTTTTGATTCAACACAGGAATCTACTTGATTTGGCACTTCGTGAAATGGGCATTATCAATGCGCACATATACCGCATCACACTTCCTTCACACATTGCAACTTGTCTTGTTACCGGAGAAATCTGCCTCTGTGACCCTGATGTGTGCGGGATTTTACCACTTTTGCTTTGTGGCAGCAGCAATCGGCTTATTACTGTCATTGCCATCACATGTCCTGCAGCAGTCATGAAATTTTGTTTTGTAGCAAAAACAAATGTGTTTGTTGTGATAGTTTGCAGAAGGGAAGTTTGTTCTCCAGCTGACTTGCTCCGAATTTTTGCTTGAGCTTCAAAAAAAGATTGGAAGCAAAGAAATTTTTTTTAAAACAAGCTAATATTTCAGGTGGCTCAAATTTTGAGCAATATATCTTCCAGTGCACTCAATTTCCACTAACATATTGCAGTTTTCTCTGCCTTTGTATTACAGCTGATTTGTTTAGTCAATAAAATGCACCAGTTTCACTTACATCTATCCTGATCACCAGTTTATCGTCTACTTTACCCAGTACTCAGGCCTTCCCTTGCGATTAACTGTGCCAGTGCCACCAATGTCTAATCCGACCTTTGTGTAAAATTATCTGTGCATGTGTGGCTGCGCTGATGTTCAGCAAAAAAAAAAGATGCGAATGACTAAATGCATGAGAAAATTGCATTAAACCCTTTAGGGCACTTTGTGCACAACTGCGTACATTGCAAACTCATTTTTCTCAAGGTTTGCTTCAGTTGTCACTGATTTATTTATTTCAATCCCATTTAGCATCCATCGTCCTCTAAACAGGGTGCTTTTTATGGCTGCAGCACATATTTTTCTGGCAGAATAAAACAGCATAGCAACTGCTCCAGTATGTATGTCTGTAAACAATACCAAGATCAAAAATTGGAATGCTTGTTCTCCTTTGTATTTGGCATTTCTGTTTTGGTATTTAATGGTGCGCCAGCTGTCTTCAATTGTAATGAATTGCAGGGTTGTAGTCAAGTCTTCAGGCCACATGGTCTGCTTTTGATCCCCGAAGTGCAGCACTGAGTGTTCTTGAAGCTTAAAGGGCCTTGACAGGCTAAAACAAGGGTTTTCCTCACCTTGCAGAAGTTTACAGCATGATGGGTGCCTTGAATACTCCACTACACCGCTAAAAAGTGAACCCTGTGGCGTGAAGTCTTCACGTAGGGGTGTACATGCACCGTATCGTTGCAATTCCTACTGCTGACTTCTCCTTTTAGCTGTGTATTGTATGGTGCTGTGAGGATAATTTATTTCGTGTAGTACAATCTCCTGTAATTTATTAATTTTCATGAATACATCTTACGTGGTGCACACATTAAAGAACCTAACGAAAGCCAGTGGCTACCGTCGCTGGCTAGATTGCTTTTTGTGCATCCTGGAGACTTTTATCTTAATAATACCCTAACCAGAACACTACCGCTGTCTGTATTGGTGCCTCCCATATGTTGTCCTGAGGGCGACATCAACATTGAATGTCTTGCCTATTTTCTGTGTAATCTTACGCTTTTGTTTTTCCTGCCATGTTCCTGCCTCTATTGCTGCAATATCTGGCTGTATTAAATTCGAAAAAGCAGTTACCAATTTTATGTGTTTCCCCAGTCTTCTTTTTATGCCTCCGGGCCTCAGAGTATGGAAATAAATTAATTTCCTCCTTGTATGTAGTGCTCTTAAGTTTACTGTCATGTTCTTGTTCTCCTTCAGCTCATCGGCTCATGGTGCCACTTAGTTGTCTCTTTAAATACTGCGTGCAAGATCAACTGGAATGCTTGGCCCCAAAACATATGTTAGGGCTTTGTGTGACGTGTACTAGGCAATGAGTGTGCATTCATGAACATTAAATTAAGTTTCTTGCATCATACAAATAAAGCTGCCGCGGTGGCCCATAAAACAAAGCAAATAAAGCAAGTATCTTGCACATTGCATGCGTCTTACTGTAATATGGTGTCCACCACCGATATTTACTCTCTACCTCTATGTTCCTCCCCTGCCCCTTTGTGGAATAAGAGGTGAAGAAACTTTTCCTTATCCGACCTCTCCACCTTTTCTGGCATATATCTTTCTCTCTTATTTGGAAGCTTGCTGTACTGTACTTGATCAGGCATCTAAAGGAGCTGCTTGATTTTATGCTAGGTGCATAACTGTTATTCTAAAACGAAGAAACTTCAAGACGCTGCCTGACTCGTGTTGCTTGTGTGGACAGCAAGGGAGGTGAGGCGGCCTGTAAGTGCTCAAGAAAATAATTTTGCCCCACCTCCCAGAATGTTGTGCTTACTTGCATCGCACCTATAGTGTAGCTGCTTCTTTGTGGTGGTCGTGAGTGTTACGCATTCACTTGAACAAGTAGAAAAGATTTATGCCTTTCTACTAAGGGAAAAAGAAGCAAAATTTCTAACAGCATTTTTAATTTTTATGAAGTAATATATGTGCCACTTACATCACAAAAGTGCATGCGTGCAGGCTTACGAAGCAAAATATGAGTACATCGATGAATTTTGTGAGGGTACGCTCTATTCAAATTATGTTGTGTGTGGGGGGAGTTTTCGCTTTGTTTTATGTTGTTTCTTATTAATGCCAGAAAAGAATCTTTTTTTTTCCCCCGGCTTTGCACATTTAAGTTGATAATAAGGGATGCGCACTCGGTGCATTCTCCTTGAAGAGATTTATTCCGATATTCCGCGCTTTGCAGTTTCGTTTCGTGCGCGGGTGCATGCAAACATGACTAACAACAGAGTCTGGTGCAACGCGTTGCCTAAAATGTGCACATCGGCTTGCCTTGCCAAGCATGCATTTCAGCACTAAACACATCTTGTAGGCCTTCCAAGCGCACACAGATACAACTCCGCTGCCCCCCGCTCTCTGTTAAAGCCGATACGTGGCGATTAAAAGCTTTAGCGCCCTTGCTGACCTAACGGTAGCTGACGCGGCGCCTGGGAAACACTGGGTTTCCGCAGAATTTACAACGCTAAGAAGTATGCGAGCGTTGTCCTCGGGCAGGGACTGCTGGCCTGCGCAGATTTAGGCGCCGCTTCGGGTGCCTTTTCAGCAGTGGCGGCACCACTCTAAAAATTTAGCTCTCGTTGCTTCTTTCCTGTCCTGGACGAAATGACTTTTCCCCCAGAAAACTGCCTTAGTTCCTGCATTCAACTGTGGCTGGCAAGTGAATGTGCGAAGCTGTCGTCGATCGTTATGAGGAGCAATGCCACAAAGGCATCATGCCGGCCAAAGCTTTCACTTTCCGCTCCCATTCGGCACGTACGCCATTACGAATACTCTGGCCCCGTTCCTGATGTTCGCCAGCTTCTCTGCGCAACAGTACGCACGCGTGTGACGCCGCTCGTGACTCGCGGGTACGCCATCAGTTCACCTCGACTGAAAAGTCGTCTAGGCTGCGCCCTCGCTCGCACCGCCGCATCGAACTCGATGAATCCTTTGACAACCGACGTGCGAGTCTTTCGCACTGAGTAGCCCCAGTCGGTCTGCCCATAGCTGCTGCCGGACATCCGACATGATACGTAAGAGGCCGCAACATAATTCACTCCTTCGCACTGCCCCTCGACGCGTATGCACCGATGATTGCAACGCAGAGGCACAGCGCAAGCTCCCGGAGCGGCGTTCTGTTCCGTACTTGGCGCCAATAGTAGCAGACGACGGTATTTATTTCTAGATCAGTTTTACTTTTTTTTCTCTTCACGTAATCAGATTCTGTGGGTACGTAACCTGGCACCGCCTTGATGGTTGCGTCACGCCTACGTCACAATTTCAACAAAATGGCGAATTGTCGAGAATAGGCCCCCTGCTTTGATGTGTTCCGCACACTGGAGAGGCAATGCGCCCTCCCTGCCACCCTTGAATGTGGCATGCAGTTAATCTTTGATCGCGAGAGATTGATCACCAAATGAACGCTGCGGCGCAGCTATTGCTGCATAGCCGCATGTCAGTCACAATGGTGTCAGCGCTAATGCATTACGGCCTCATCTCTCTCTCTCACCACCGCCACATGTATCAAAGCACGAATGAGGCATCCGCATATCCAGGGGCCAGTTATGCGCCCTTCCTTCCTTTGCTCAAAGCCATCGCCGTCTAGAACATTGTCAACGCCAACGCCAATGAACACAGTAATCGCCGACATCTTTCGCTTTGTATATCCTGGGTTAGCTGAGCTAATCCACATTAACCCTTTATTGCACGATTTTTTATTTTATGATAAGATTATTTCAGGACATGCAGGCAGTCATACAAATCACTATATGCACATGGAAATTTGATTCGCTGGTTATCAACATTTTTTATTGGCTGAAAAATGGTATGTTGCATATTTGCAACAATGTGAACAATGAAAACAGCTTGCAAAGCTGAACACCGTTCTTGGTGAGAATGAAATACAAATAATGACCACTGAATCAACCAGAGTAAAACAGTCATTTCATTGTGTGATACACGTCGAAGCAATTGCTCTTGTTTGTAGAGCAGAGATCAATGCCACACTTAGAACAGTAGCTCATGCAGATTCCGGTGCACTTGGGAAACTTGCAGTGCTGCCTCTTTTGACTCCAAAGAACCCAGTGGCCAACCTGAAAGAATATATGTGATTATTACCTTTGAAACAACTCATGATTCTTTAGAAATTATACCTCATCTAGCCGAACATCCACATGGCGGTTCCAATAAACATTTCAATTTCTTCAGCAGTAGTGCACAGTGGCTGGTTTACGTCTTTTTGAAGCGCGAACAAATTGCTTTGGTCCGCTATTAGGGACATCAGTGAATTTGGGAACAGGTACTTGAAATACTGCAACGGTGTAGAAAGATGTAAAAGTTCTTCTGGAAGGTCACTTTCTCCAGCGAACTGGACTTCCTGTGGATCCCTCATCAAGTTCGCTTTCTTTTAAATTACTCTCTTATTTGCTCTACTAGAAGGTTGCTGTGTCGTAGAGTCGTGCGTCAAATTTTCCTCCTCATCAGAGTGTGAACTTGATAAGCTTTCACTGTCAGTGAGGCTTCCACGTGGTTGAATATGTGAAGCATGAAAAAATTGACTATTGTGTGTAACGAAATTTCCATCACAAAATAAATACAGAGCAAATGAATAAACTGCAACGAATAAAAAAAATGGTACTCTACGAACAAAAGCATACTCAAAGAACTTACACTCAGGGTCATCATCGCTTCCAGAAAGGTCACTGTCTTCTCTTTCAGAAGGAAGTGCTCGGCCATAGAACGTTTTAGCATCCATCGCCTGTTCTGTCAAGAAAAACAACCAAGGTGCACATTGTTGCATATGTGCAACATACCAACTTTAACGCGCCAGAAACAAAATATTGCATTATAAGAACGTTTTCTGCCTTCCACACATTAAAAATGATGCGTAGTAAAGACTAAACAATTTCACTCTACATTATCCAGTTCAGAAAGGCATAAAAAACGGCAAAAACTTACCGTTGTTACAGCACGTGAGCGCGCGAAGCATCCACCATGTTTGTTATGGTTGTGATTCCTCTGAAGCAGGACAGATGGCAGCACACGATGGCGCGCATTTCAAACCTATGTTGCAGAAATGCAACAACGAGCACAGGAAGCTCCAACTCGGATTTCCTTTTGTTTTTGGAGCCATTTATGCTAATGTCGCATATATGCAACAGCGTGCAGTAAAGGTTGTGGTTGTGTTTTTTTTTTGGTTGTGTTTATCTCTACATTGCTCATAACAATAATCTGAATTTTGAAGGCGGTAGGACTGCTGTGCCATAGACCGCCATGGCCAACATGCATCCGCAAGGTGGGGCGAATGACCAATTCTTCCAAGCGTTGTGCCTGTTGTGATTGGGGATCCCACCGCTACCACCAATGTTGTGCCATGGAAGTGGCCCCGTAGCGCTCGCCACCCTTTTCTTGACCACCGCGGCTATCGAGAACTGTAAGGGACGCCCAAAAGCCACCTCTGTTATGTCAGACGCGTCGGTGGAGCAGTGCGTCGCTGGCGACTGACCATCCGTGCACATGAGCGGTTTCACGTTGGCAGGCATTGCGCACAATCATGGTGCAGGACGCTACAAAAGCTAATATAGAGTTCTATAATAGGAAAGGCGCGTTTTTGCGCAGTAAACGCTAGGATTTCGAGGGTCAGTATGCTTGATGTTAAATCATTCAACATACGCAGACGAGAAAACTCCGGTAATAGTGGCGCCATCCGGTTTGATTGAAGAGAACAATTTCTACAACAAACTGGTGCTCGTTATAGGCCTAGAAGCTACTGAGTCGTCACGCGAAACAAAAAACAGGCCAAATTTATCGTCCACCCATTTTCTTATAGGCAAGATAACACGAAGCGAAAGTGCAGTACCCTGTTTATAGCCAGTTAACGGGCCGAAAAACGCACTAACACCGACGAGTTCACTTCTAAGCGAGAGGCTCCTCTTCAGAGCGCGCCGCCATGTTGGCTGTCCTTGATCATCTGCTGCTAGAGGAGTGCACGCTATGTGTCTGACGTCAGTCCGACTTCGTCGTCCCTCTTCGCTGCATCCGAACCACCACATCCACTTCCGGCGTTTCGACCAATCAGGTGTAGCCGCTGTGGCAGATTATGACGTTTTTTTATTATGACACAAACTCGGAATACGGACCCTGTTAGGACCAAGGCAGCACGTGCTAGGAACAGTGAGTGTATATAAACAACACTCGAATGGAATGTGCGTGTGTGCGTTCCGGCGTCTTGCGCTGTGCCGGAATGCGGCCACTGCATGGACACCCTTTTGGACTCTGACTCGTGACGCGCTGACCGCGCGTACGTGCCATTTTCGTACGAGGTTTTTTTCCCTATTCAAATGTTATTACTGAAGGAAATTGCAGCTGTCTTTCGCAAACCCTTATAAATACTGCTCTCGAACATTCATGTACACTTTGATTAAGACTGGCGCCCAGTCGAACGCCAGGACACCCTTGTTTTATTTTGAAGCATTGTTGGGGATTGCGCATCAATCCCTCTGCTTCCACCAGTGTTGGACACGGAGGGGCCCTTTGGTTGTCTGACTCGTTCAGCACCGCAGGTCCCGGCTTCGAAGGACGGCGTCGGAATCCGTTAAGAATGAAACTGCATAGTTGGTTTATTTTTACATATTTGCAGTCGTGATAGGAGGGTGTCGGTAACAAACCAGAACGCCGTTAAATACTCTTCGAATTTCCCAGGTCCCTGACGGCGGAATAAATTTCTGAGAATGATGTTCAATCACGTGAGCAGATGAAGACACTGGTGGTACCGCCCACGGCAGGTGGTGATGCTGTGTCTCTCTCCCGAAAAAGTATAGCGCACCCACGACAAACGACATGGTTGACAAGACAACACAGGCGCTTACTCCCCACTGGGTGTTTATTAGAAAAAAGCGTTATATAAACAGAAATATACAAAACAGCAACGACAAAACAAGCATTCACGCAGGCGCATGAAAGGTAATCAAGCAATCTAGAGAAATTTCTGGGGCATATCATATCCGCAAAAGTGCGTAGTCGTGTGTGGCTGATCTTATGGTGGTCTTGCATGAGCGAGAGTTTTAATGCCGAAATACACCTGCTTGTTTAAATTCTATGCGCCTGCATGAATGCTTGTTTTGTATCTTTCTCTTTATATTCTGCGTTTTTGTTATAAACACCCTGTTGCGAGTAAGCGCCTGTTTTGTCTATCTTGCTGTTCACCATGAGTCCGCTAAACCTTTTCGTTATGCATTTCCAATTAGCTGAGATGTCCATCCTTCTGAAGCTTCCTCGCGGCTCGGTCGTCGGAAAAGGGAAAAGACAGTCCACGAACACTGTAGCGTTAATGTCACCACAGAGACCAGGTCGACGTTTTCGTGGGAGATAAATGGCAGACCGATCCCCAGCAGGTGGATAGGGACAAAGGCGCATCGAACACTGGCTTGTCGCAATCACCATTGTGGCGGGTTCGGCGCCACTAGGAGAATGGAAGATCGAGCCACCTCCCAACAGGTGGATGAATGACTTTACACTCTCCCGCCTGTTGTCCGAAACGCGGGAACACCGTCAAAGCCACAGCCATCTTTCAGTTCTCATCCCCAGCGGGGCCGTCGAAAGCACCATTGCGTCGAGCGAGCCGAGGGCAGACTCGGCCCCCTGGTGCTGCCATTGTCGCCTCTGCTTCCGTGAACGCCAGTCCCCGCAGCCTCGTGTCTTCCCGATGACTCATCCGCCTTCACGTTGGTTTTCTAGTAATTCTTCCTAGGTCCGAATTCGCCGATCTTAACAGCTTGTGTCAGTAAATATGCTTTTTAGGTATATAACTTTCGGTTTATAGTGCTGTCTTCGCAACTCTTATTACATATACACCTCACTGTGACAGGGGGCCCGCCTACTTCAAGCAGATTTCGGACAAACGTCTGTTAAACCTGAGATTGCTATTTTAGTATCGCACTCAAACGCGCATAATAAGAGAAGTGCTGACACGAGCCGTGTCTATTCAAGGATATTGTCCCTGCTTTTATCACATTCATTATAAAGCTTGCTTCTGTAAAGAAAAAAAAATCGTAAAGCTCATGGCTGCATGTCGCTGTACAGAGGGTTCGTTATGACGGAACGATTTTTTTTCTGCTTGCATTTATCTCCACATTGCTCAGAACAATCATCTGAATTTTAACAGCGCAAGGACAGCTGTGTCATAGACCACCATGGCCAGGGTGCATCCGCAAGGTGGGTCCGAAAGATCAACTCTACCAAGCGTTTTGCCTGTTGTGATTGGGGATCCCACCGCTGCCACCAATGTTGTGCCATGGAGGTGGTCCCGTAGCACTCGCCACCCTTTTCTTGACTGAGCGGTGCCAGCTCTCTGGGCGGTAGCGAAGAGTCCGTGTCAGGCGTCGGTGAGATTAAGGAAAAAGGCGTTTTATACATTATGTAGAGGGCGCTGTATAGAACGTGATCGGCACGGGGGCCGAGAGCTCCTAGCAAACGCGACTGTTCTCGCACAGCGACGGCCGGCGAGACTCGATTGCGTCACACCGTCTTCTTACCCCACTCGTGAGCAGCACTCCACTCACGGTGTGTCGGTCTCTACCTCCAAGCGGCCGCGCTTGTGCTTATAAACCCCCGAAACCGTCGTCACTCAAACCGTCCAATCCAAAGGCAGCCGTTGTAGTCGGCCCTATAGGTCGAACCAGAATGAATGAATGAATGAATGAATGAATGAATGAATGAATGAATGAATGAATGAATGAATGAATGAAGTTTATTTCCGCCTTCATGGGGCCTGACGGTTGGGGCGCAGCAGTTAGGAGGGGGTGCCTCCCAGCCGGCTGTCAGCACCGGAGACCGCGGAGAGAGTCTTGTAGTAAGATCTCTCCGCCTGACGGATAGGTCCAACCAGCGACCGCGCTGGCTTCGCTTCAAAATTTGCCGCGCGCGGGGACCTCCAGGGGCAAGCGAAACTGGCGCCTCGCTGCCTCCCAGCTCGCTGCAGGTTTGGACATGTCGCGCGCAGATCTTTCCACATTGGGTGCGGCTCCCTTGCGGCGCAGCACCGGGGCGTGTCAAGGGGGCGTTTCGCTGAATAAATTTGGCGTACTGCCGAATTGTAATCCGGGCGAGTTGACCGCGCATAACTGCATCCCCGCCAGCAGATAAGGCACCGGGAAGACGAGCTGCTTCCACGTGGCTCGGATGCCAGGCGCGCACATTCGCCAGGCTCTTCCAAGTTCACGTCCAGTGTCCGGACACCAGGTAGCTTCACGTGCTCAGGTCCCACGCGCCGGGCCAGGATCTCTGCTCACAGCGTTGTCGCCAAGGCACCTCGAAAAGCATCGCGCGAGTCGGTCGGATGCCCTTCCTTCTCGCCACTGGTCACCGTTGGTCGTTCTGCAGCTTGCAAATCCGACCGGCAAAAGGCAACACCCAACAAGAGCAAGTGCCCTCTGTCTCCCGTCAAACACCAGACAAGGCCATAATCCAAATCAACCTAACTAAATTGATGTCCCCCTTTTTCTCCCGCTGCAACAAGAGGCAAGCGTACGATCTGGTGCACAATGTCCAAGCTCCAATTTTGCAAATTAACGGCGCACCAAAATAGCAAGGACAATTATTAATCATCAATAATAAAGAAAAACAGAATGGTCCCTTTGAAATCACTTGCACCGAAAACACACTTCCGAGGAACCAAATGAAATCATTTATTTTTGCCCCGACCTACTTCCTAAGCAAAACTAGCACAGTTGACCATGCGTTCTTCCTTTCCGTTCTGCGCAGCACCAGACACTACGACACCTGATGTAAATGTGCAAATCGTGCACCGCAATACGTGCCGAGGCAGCAGTATACTGCAATACCTAATACAGGTGAAAAGGTAGCATCTCTAGGAGCTTACGCCTACTGACTCAGCTACAACGGCCAACAGAGGCTGCGCTCGCGGTTCTGCGTCAGCGTACACTAGCACCTAATGTTCAGCGCTTCTAAACTTTTACGCACAAATGCATGCTGCAAGACAATTCGCATCGAGCCTCAACATAAACAATACCGTGCAGAAACACAAAACATAAAATAATCGCACAGGTGAGAGTATATTTCACAAAGGAAATCATTACCGATAAAAGGAACTGCGCCATGCACTGGTCATATCAAATTAAAGGGAGACGAGTTCAAATGCTCTATCTTGGCAGTGAAAGTTCCACGAAAAGTACAAAATACGCTCAAGCAAAAGGCTCAAAACCTTGTTTGCTTTCATCTTTTTACCGTTGATAAAAAAAAAAGAAACAGTAAATACAGGGATTACGTATTCCTGGAATCCTTCACTCTAAAGCCGCGGCTCGCGCGGACGTGGTCGGACAGTCACTGCACCAGTCGACGCTTCACGAAAGCTCAGAGGCTGTTTAATTCCGCTTCTCTGGGACATGCGTCCAAAGCCTCGGTAGCGCTTGGCAAGCTTAAGCCGAGAGGGGCACTTCCTTCTCTCAAGGATTTCTGCAGGTGTCCCAAAGGGGTTTTTGTAAGCACCCTCTGACTCGCGCGTGCTCTGCGGCGCCCTTTTGTCTGGCGGCCGCGCGCCCTTCTCTGAAGCGCACTGTGCTCACCACTTGTCCTAGGACTACTCTCTCGCTGTTTCAACACTGACGCAAGTGGCTTTCGCATTGCACAGACACGCGTAGTCAAACTGGCTTTCATGCGACGCTTGGAAATTCTTGATGGCCGCGGTAGCAGTTCCGGGCAGTTACGGGGTTCGCGGGCCCGTAAACGTGCAGGCTTCTTGACTTGCTCCTATTTCTTTTTAGCGCAACTGCAGGGACGTTTTAGTTTTTGTGGTTTTTATCGTCCCACAATAATTTTTTGTCCGAATTAGTTTTCGGTTCTCGCCGTCGCCTCACTGAAGTTGTGTTGCTGCCGGCCCTCGCCGCCACATCAAAGCTTAACTCAATAACCCCGAAACGCTCGTCATGTTCGCGATTTTTCTTGCTTTGAAAATGACCCTCAGCCCTGCTCTCAGTGCCAGGTAACAGCTTTCTGAAAATTCGGACTCTTCTGCAATTTTGTCTCAGCTCGGTTCTATACATTCTGGCGAACAACCACGGGTCGCTCTGACTCTGCCGTCATCTATTTTCAAAGAACCTTTCTCGTGTGTCTCACCAGCTGTGTTGGTTTGAGATTTTTAGCAGCCTATCTGACCCTGAGCTGCCTGAGCCTCGACCTTCCCTTTCATGGCGCGTTCACACTTGGACATTCGGCGGCGAGAGGAAGCGGAATCCGCGGCCGCCGAAATGCTGTATCGTTCACACTTCCCGGCCAGCGCATCGCCGCTCATCGTCTGTGTGTCGTCTGCTCACGGCGTACACAGATGTGGCAAGAGGTTAATCGATGCTGTCTACATACTAAAACCTTATGCACGCTTGCGTACGCTAAATGCAGCTATTTTGTCGGACGTTACGACATTTCTAACATTCTCACTTTTTAAACGCCCAGTGGCGCCATCTGGTGGTTAGGACAGGAACCATTGTTGTCAAAGCCCCTCTTAAGCCTAAAAGGGGAAGAATCGTCACCCGAAATAAAAATTAAAGCAAATATATCGCTCAAACGTTTTTTATGGGCGAGATAAGACAAAGCGAAAGACCGCTGGCTCTTGTATGGCCTGTGAACGTGCTGAAAAATGCAGTAACAGCGACGAATCCTGTCCAAAGCGAGGCGTCCTGCATGGAAGGGCGCCGCCATGTTTGTCGCCGCGGGTACTCGCCTTCCTATTGGCTGACGAGATCTGGCCGATTTTTTTCCGGCGGCAGAATTCGGTCTTGGTCCGATCGGCCTTTCCGCTGGGTATTTCGGCGGAATCTCTGCCACGGAAGCGGATTCCGCTCGCTCTCGCCGCCGAATGTCCAAGTGTGAACGCGCCATTAAGCGGCGTGACAGTCTGGGGGTATGAAATTGCCTATGCTTCTCCAAGGGCGCCGGCCTTACGGCACAGCATCGGGGCTTGTGAAGGGAGCGTTCCCTGGAGAAATTTGGCGTCCGGCAGAATTGCAATCAGGTGGGTGGCCCGGGCATAACATACCCCAAACGAGCCGAGAAAAAAGCTCTTGCGCTCCTTGCAAAACCGGTGAGTACCTGGCGGCACTGCATGGGAACCTCCAGCACACGAGGCGAATACCAAAACGCAAGGCCACTGTCGGTTCCTGTCGGCGTTAAGTGGGCGCTCTTATCTTGTAATTTCAGTACTTCATTCATTAGGCAGTTAGAGTTTCTCTTTAATTACACAACAGCGCTAAGAGGCGGACCGGTGGGGCATTTTTAGCGCTTTGTGTGGATTAACATGCAGCACTCAAGTATGTACATTGCTCGGCTGTAATAGGAAGAGAAGCAAGAATTGCATTGTAGCAAACAGAGCTGCTCGATAATCACATTTTGTGATCTTTCGGGAACCGCTCCCTTATACTGGTGGAATATATGTCGACATAAATACGCAGATCATGCATTCAAAATGACGGGAAAAATGCAACATTAAGTAAAACCCCTCGCTTTTTCAACCACGTGGCCGGACCCATTCAGAGCTCGCATGAAAAATTTTGCTCCGTCGAAAATGTCGGAAAGAGCTAGGTGGCGACTGCGGATTAATAATTTTAAAGCAGAAACGTTCCATTGCCTGCCGCCGCCTCGCACTCTTGAGCGGCGATTGTAACAATCCTAAGCGCGACTATTGGTTCGCTGCTGTACGGATCCTATGCCATCTATAGGGAGGTACCAGAAATTGTCATTCAACGTTATCATATTCTTGACAGATGTCAGTTACATGTTTAGTTGCAATAAGCGGCTAAACGTCGAATTTCAGTGTAAGGTTAGCGACGTTTATTTCTGGACCAGTTGGTATATACCTAGAAAACATTGGCGCCGTTCCAAAAAGACTCAGAATGAGACAAACAACAAAGACAAGCCTTCATCTCAGTGTTTTCGTCGGAACAACAAGTACGTTTTCCAAGCATCTTAGAAGGCACAGGTCACATTCTTGAAGGCAAGCGGTTAAGAAAAGACACTCGTCCCGAGATCGGGTACATGTGGCTACCAAAATGGCTCAAAAGCTGATGTCCTACTTCAGGTATCATATCCTTCTACTTTGCATGGTGGCAGAGCTTTGTGGCAGAGCTTGGAGAGCTTGTCGGGAGCTTGTCGGGGCTGATGTTAGAGTGGTGTTTTCGGCTCCCGACAAGCTCTCCAAGCTCTGCCACAGAGTAAACGCCCCTGCAGAGCGTAAACCAGCCTGCCCGGTCAAACACCGTTCACCGTTTGTATCCTGCTAAGTCGGTGTCGTGTATAAAATTCCTTTGAGTTGTGGCAGGGCTTACATAGGCCAAACTGGTCGGTGCCTTAATGAGCGACTGATGGAGCACTCTAATGACGTCAGCAACACAGCAAAGAGGAACCTGGGAGTGCATTGCTTGAAGTGTCCGTCTCGCCCTTGCAAGCCGTTGTTTCAAGATTGCACTGTTCTAGATAAAAATGCCCATCAAAGCACTCGCGAAATCATGGAGGCATTGCACATCTTGAAACTAGGAGAGGACTGTGTCAGCTCTCCCTCGATCGCCCTGACGAAACGAGAAGTAGATTATTTGAGCCAGATGTCATCTAGGTGATTTCTTCATTCGGGTTTGATTTTCAGCGATTTTAGAACCTTTTGGCTCTTAGTAGTTTTCAGGTGTGTTTGCCGCCATGTCATGAGCAGCCTCTTATTTGCCCCTTTTGGCCCTGCAATTTTATTCTCTCTCGCACGGTTTTAGATCTTTTTTACCCTTTTTTTTGCTTTATTTTCCCCTAGCAAATTGTTAGTGCCCTGCTTTTTGCTCCCTAGTTTCATTCCTCGCCTTGTACTGAGGTTTAAGGCACTTGGCTCTTGTTTTTGTTGCAAAATGCCGGTGCCTTGTCTTATCGTTCATCATTGACTTGCACTGCGTTGTTGTTTGTTATTAGCAGTCATCCTTGTGCGCTGTTGCAGCCTCTTCTTTTCGCCTTTAAATATCTTATCCCGCGTATCAATTCCAGCAGTAGCGGCATCATGCGTTCCCTTCCATTTCCTGTATAAATATCCCCTTTCCGCAATAAAAATTCAGTTGAAGTCAGCGCTGTGGTGTCTTGTCTCGCTTCGTCCCCGTCTTTATTCGCGCTGTATCGCATTATGGTTAATGCTAGCTTCCTCATCGGGCGCGGAGTATTCAGATATACTTTTTATTGTGGGCGAGAGCCAGAAGTTCGATGTCAGGGCTGTAGGATGGGAAAAGCAAAACAGCCACCTTTATTGTTCTACGATGGTAGCACGAATGCGCATAATATAGCAACCTCTATGACAGCGTTCACTGATTACGATAAAGCATTCGACTCAGTGGAAACCTCAGCAGTCACGTAGGCAATGCGGAATCGGGATGTAGAAGAGTTTGATGTGAAAATACTGGAAGATATCTATAACGAATGCACAGCTATCATAGTCCTTCATAATGTCAGCAATAGAACAATAAGGTAGTATGTCAGACAAGGAGACACGATCTCGCCAATGCTATTCACCGCTTGTTTAGAGGAGGTTTTCCGAGGCCTGAAGTGGGAACAGTTGGGGATAAGAGCTAATAGAGAATACCAAATTTGCGATTCGCTAATGACATTTCCTTGCTAAGTCATTCAGGAGATGAGCTGCGAACCATGATCAATGAGTTACTCAGGCAAAACCCAACGCTAGGTATTAAAATTAACACGCAAAAAACCAAAGTACTGTACAACAATCTCGCAAGGTAACTGTAGTTCACAACTGGTAGCGAGGTGCTGGAAGTGGCAAGGGTATACGTCTACTTATGGCAGCTGATGGTCGCTGATCCGGGTCATGACAAGAAAATAACTAGAAGAATAAGAATGGTGTAGAGCGCATATAGCAGGTTCTATCAGATCATGAATAGCAGGCTACCAATATCCCTCAAGATAACAGTATATCACATCTGTATCTTACCGGTACCTACCTACGGGGCAGAAACGTGGAGGCTAACGAAAAGGGTTAAGTTTAAATTAAGGACAACTCAGCGAGCTACACATTAAACAAATTCTCACCCTTAAGGGTGTAAATCAGCTGTCCCCTGACGAACACCCTTTTGGGTGCTAAAAAGGGTGCAGAGATCAGCAGCCTTCAGGAAGGGCGCACAGCATGAACGTTTAGAGGGCGAACATCAATCCAAGACTTTTTGCTTCATGGGCGGATCAATGTGGAGCACCCTGACAGCATGCATTCGTGGAGGTGTTATGAAAAAATAGTAGCCTTTAATGAGGGTGCAACCATTACATCCTCTAAAGTATCACTATAGGTGCACCTTTCCTAAAGGGTGCTGATCTCTGCACCCTTTTTTTGCATCCAAAAATGGGGAATGGCTGTTCGTCTGGAGACAGCTGATTTACACCCCTATGGGTGAGAAATGGTTTAGCGTGTATGAAAAGAAAAACGGTAGGCGTAACATTAAGAGAACGGAAGTGGGCAGAATGGGTGAGGGAACAAACGTGGTTTAATGACATCCTAGTCGAAATCAAGAGGAAGAAATGTGCTTAGGCAGGGCATGTAATGCGAAGGAAAGATAACCGCTGGTCCTTAAGGGTACCGGAGTGGATTCCAAGAGAAGACAGGCGGAGCAGGGTGCGGCAGAAATTTAGGTGGGCGGTTGAGATGAAAAAGTTTGCAGGGATACGATGACTGCAAAAGTAAAAGGACTGGGTTAATTGGAGAGACAGGGTCATTGCCCTGCAGCAGGCGTAGTCAGGCTGTTGGTGATGATGATGCAATTCCGAGACGACTGCTCCCCTGGAGGGAGGATCACCGCTGATGGGAACTGCATCAAAATGTGTTGCTCAGTTCAGAGAGATGGGGTCCGAAGCTCTTGCAATGTCATCACTGAATGAATAACTTACCGTTCTTGGACAAATCCATTTCAAGAACCCTCGTATCTGAGCACTGGCACGTTTGCTCGTAGCCGAATTACCATACGCCCCTTCCTCACGCTGAATATTTTACAGGGACAAGCAGTAATAGGGAGCTCTACCCCACCAGCTCTTAGGTCCCGTCCACGGCGCGCTCTCGCCTGCCGTTCCACACCTCTTACGCGCATGGCTTGCAAGTGCGAAATAGAGGTGATGTACGACTGGGAACAAGTTTCCGGGACGCGAGTTGTATGAAGAACATTTATTGCAGCTCCAGCTCGCTACCCAGTCGCCTGGCGTTTTATGAAGGCATTAAAGGCGTAACTGCTCCTTCCTCTCTTCATGATATCAGGCGACTGGGCAGCGAGGTGGAGCTGCAATAAACGTTTGTCCTAGAACTCGCGTCCCGGAAACTTTTGTCCCCAAGTACGTCGCAGCATCTCAGGCTTTCGTCATAAATTGGCTCAAGTTGTGGCATCGTCCAGGCCGGCGTATCTCCGCATGTGTTTCGAGCAACCCCCCCTTCCCCCCCGCGCACGCTCCCCGTCCTGCCCTCGCAGGAGGCTAACATGTTTTCGTGCCTTCGTTTCGGAGCACCACCCATTCCTCCCTGCCAAGAACTCCTGAAAGGGCAGATTCAGTTTGAAAAGGCAGCTCGAAACGCAGCAGGAAACAGTGAACATTGCCCTGCGGCTGCTACTGCAGCTCACTTGCACTCGTCTCACCGACGCCGCTACCAGCCGGCTTCGAAGAGGGCCTAGAACTTGTTGCCCTGAGAAGTGTATGGTGAGACTCCAGAGCGGCTGGCTGCGCTATGTGCGCCTGTTCGCATGTGCAACAAAATAGAGCGGTTACCATGTCATTGTTGTGTTAGATCTAAATACAGTGTTTTAGTGTTGCAGTCGCTCTACGTCAGTGTTATAAATACCCTTGATCGTCGTTTAAACCTAACACATTGAACTGAATTGGGTTTTCTGTCATTCGGCACTCCTCGGCTAATTTATTCCCTGCAAAGAAGACAGCGGGTCCCGAGCGGTTCTTGGAATCCGCGGCCGTTATGCAGGCATCGAGCAGCAGTGGGAACGTCACCACGGGGACAACTTTTCGCTTAATTGTTCATGTTAAGCAGCAGCTTGGCTGATGTACTTTTTACTTCGCTTTTCGAAGCAGACACAAGTCTGTCTCCAGCATAGGCGGCTGAAGCTTAGAGTAACTGACATAGTCTTGAACACAACTGGAAAATATATTTTTATTTACAACACCACGAGCATGACACTGCCGCGCAAAGCACCGAAAATCACACAGCGCCAGCTATTGCTTTAGGTGTTGTGCTACCAGGCTTTGGGATTACTATCGCGAAATCTGCAGTACATTCGTGCAGTTCCCGGCAGCTCATGCTTGCCGCAGGCCCCACGGAAGTTCTTTATGATCAGCATATCAGGGCCTTAGCGGAGCCTCAGCCCGTTGCCAAACGTGCTGTTTGAGTGCCAAACAGGAGCAACGTTAACACAGGCCCCATCGCATGTCACTGTGGCGCGCCTTTCGCGCGTATTTCCTTGAGAAATAGACCGCCGCCGACTAGCCTATACGTATATCTTTAGACTTCAATCGAGTTCATAGCTTCTCTCACTTAATAGTGCAAGTTAGATGCTAGTGTACGCATATGCTTTAACACGGAGGGCCCCACAGCTGTCCATCTTCTGCTCAAACTCGACGATAATAAACCTTCGTATTATCGCACTCTTCCGGGAAAGCAAATGCGCCAATTTTCTGTAATTCCTAGCGAACTTCATAAGCTTTGTATTCGACGCTGCTCGGGTAATAGAGAACTGTGTGTTATGTACAATTCTCTTAAGTAAGCCACCTGTATTAACCCTGAATACAACAGGGCATGTCCAACAAGCGTCGAGCAAAAATACCCGCAGTGCGCTCTTCGGAGCATATAATGGGGTGCATGTGCGTAAATAATTCATGGTAAGGAAATCGTACATAGTTAATTGGGTGGACTGAGTTTTTAGCATGTTACATCTCACATCCACGGCACGAAATGAATTCAATGGTAACAAGTGTGATGGTTGTCGACCTGACAAGTGCTGCTCATTGCGCTACCTCAAGGTGCAAACGTTAGAGCCCCACTGTCGTTAAAAAAGCAAATGGGCGCGTGAATCTCGTCGCCGTTAAGTCAGCATGAAACGTGCTGCTCTCATGATGTCGAGAAACCAGCACGTGAGTGACGAGAGCGACCCGCGTGGAACATATCAAGCTGCTGGCACTTGTTGCGGCGTGTATGCTTGAGGCAGCCGACGGGCGTAGCCCTCCTGCCCAGCATAGGCGTACTGCCGAAGGAGATGTGGGTCAACCTGAAGGTCACGATGGAGATCATGCGAGCCGGCGCTCTGGCGTGGCTGCGCCTGCGGGTAGAGCCTCCGACCATAGTAGCCCGGAGGAGGGGACGGAAGCAATGGCGGCTGTTGCGGCACAAATTGCTCAGGGTCAGCTCTTTGCGACGTGTCGTGGACAGCCCTGGGCGGTGGTGGAGGCGGCAGCGTCTGTTGGAGAGGCGCCGTTACTGGCTCTGGTCGTCCCGTGAGCGGTAGCGAGTTGGCCAGGAAGTAGTTGACGGTGAGCCCTGCTGGAAGTCGCTGGGGCACGGGAGGCGGCAGCGACTGCCGGCCGTCAGGATTGTAAGAGAGTCCATACAAAAGGGACGGTTCTGCAGGAAAGCCAAGGCTCGCGGGGTGCACGGTGTTGATGGGGAAGATGTTGCCGATGTTGGGCGCATTCTGCTGCTCTGAGAAGAGCCTCGATCCGGGAAGCGGAGCCCTGTGGTTGAGAATCTGCGGCGGGTACCCGGTGCTGCCGCGGTGCGGATCGTCGGTCGATAACGTCCCGTCCGCTCTGATGAGTGCTACCTGAGCAACGACTCTGCCGTTCACCTCCTTGGGAACAAGAGCCGCGCCCCTTACGCCGTTGTCCCTAGGCTGGGAAGCGTACGGAGAAGTATAAGCCGAGGGGTTCATGGAGTAGGGTGGACGGTAGTAAGGCGCAGCGTTCCCCAAGTACACCGGCCGGCCCAGCTGGTAGATGTTGGGGCGGTACTGCCGCAGAGCGGTATATGCTTCCATCTTCACAGCTCCGGTCGGTACCAGCGGTGCGTCGAATTTTTCAGCCAAGCTTTTCGAGGGCGCCAGCCTGAGTGAGGAAGTGACTCGCTCCTGGTCTTTATGCGCAGCAGCTACCTCCCCGTTGGGATCGCCGGGAGCTTTCGCGGCCAGCGTGCGCGGAACAATCGGCGGTGCTGGCGACAGCCTTCGCAGGAGTCGAGCGGGCGGCGGTGACACGATGGCGGCGCTCTCCGACTGCGCCGACGCATCCGGAGAAGCGTCGACGACTGCCGACGGCATTGTGCTGCCCCTAGTTCCAGGCTCGTTGGTCTGCACCTTGACCCGGAAACCGAGCTCGTCAGCCACGTACTCTACGAGCCGAAGGCGGCCGTCGGCGTCGCGGAAACCGTAAGCACCGGTCTTTCGGCCCAGCGCGTCGCCGGACTCTCGCTGGAACTGGTCCCACGATAGGCCGTCAATGTTGAACCCGAACTCGTAATTTCCATGGTCCTGCGGGCAGAACAATACGACAGCGTAAGCAATGCGCCCCTTTTAATATTCCTTCTAGGAAAGAATAACTGTTACTCAGCCGCAGTTTATGAAAATGTTCACTCTAAGCAGCTACAGAGTGATAGAACTTCATCAGAGAATGCTTGAATATAGGCCCTGCTTTTCCTCCGTGCGACCCCAAGACAAAACCGTTAGCTTTGTGCGGTCCGCAACGAAACAATACCGCATGCTGCTTATTGTTCAATAGGAAGCTTTCAGTACAAAAACGGGGCACCGACATCTTGTTGTCGGTGCAAGATGCTGTTGGCCGATTCCTCCGCCGTCGCCGTAGCCCGGAGCACCAGGAGGTAAAGGATCATCTGCAGCTGCGCAGACAGGAAAACCAGCCTTCGCGTTAGACAACATCCACAGAGGACGGCTTGCAGACAATGAACAGCGAAATAAATTTTAAGCGTAAATATTTTACACCTCAAAGGCAACAGGCAGCTGCTTGGATGCACTCGAGACCTCTAATTTCTCTCTAAATTGTAGGAACAGAAATAACCATTTGGGACGATATTGTCCTTTACGGTAGCTAGCTCAGAGACATGGAATAGATTAGAGAATCATGGCGTTCTCCGCCGTAAGCTGAAACAACTCGAGAGTAGATGAAACGATGCCTTCTTTAAAAGTAATATTTTTACTGAGATTAATTCGGTTGTAGTAGCGTATTTTTAACAGAAGGCACCGTTCCTGTTGCTTGTATACAGATTTTGTGTCCTTTCTCCCTCTATCACTGTCTTCCAAATCTGTTATTCTGAGAAGAAAGCAGCTTCTTCGCGGCCGCTGCACAGCACTCTGATTAATGGCGCTTTTATTTCGCAAGACAAAAATGAGGAACAGGAAAAATTGAGGGCGGAAAGTCGGGTGGGCTCATCGTAACTCAACATGGTTGCAGCAGCGAGAAAGACAGAAAAAATGCAATGCAATTAAGCGCTGCAGAATGTAAGTTGATCGCTTTGTGAGGAAAACAAGCGTATATAGAAATGACAGAAAAAATGAAATGGAATAAAGCAGCCAGCAGTTCACATGTAGATAATATGCAGATGTTTATATTTAGACAAATTATGAATAAATCGTAAGCCTTTCTTTTACACACCAAATAAGCTTTTTAAATTTGATCGGGATGTGAAACTCAGACTAGAATGCAATATTGCAAGCGGGAATGCGTTAAAGCAAAGAACAGCTGACGTTTTAATTTCTGAGGCAGATACGCTCGAACTTTATTGAGTAAGCCTACCGCTTGAGTGATGTTATTTTTTCACGGAATTCACGTGATTTGCCCAGCAGAGGTCTTTATTGAATTGGACGCATAGAAAATTATGTTCATATACTTTATCTAGTATATGAGAATTGATCTGCAATGTACGAGACATGTATGGCTTGTTCATGGAAGTGAACAGAATGTATTTAGTTTTTGTATCGTTTAAACTCAACTGGTTAGCGTCTAGCCATTGAGATAACGTTTGGAGCCTTGTGTTTTTAGAAAAATAAATAGCGATAAATCAGGAGAAGAAAAGAAAACTTAAACGTTAGTGTCGTCGGTTACAGGATGATATCCTTAGTGCTTGCAAGTGAGGTGGTGAGTCTATTGAAGGCACTCCTTTTAATATTCAAATAAGGTTCCCGCATTATTCATTTCTCCCGTCATCTTCTTAGCCTAATCGTTTTCTTCAAAATTAACTGCGTGTAGGCGAATTCCAATTGGCAGCTACACTTGCGACATTGAGGGTATAGATTTTAGCTTGCCTATATTAAAAGTGAAATAAGGCGCTGTCTAAAGAGCACATTAACCACCACCCTGTCTGGATGATATAATTCTTGCCGCAGCTACACTTGTGACATTGAGGGACGAGATTTTAGCTTGCCTATATATAAAGCGAAATAAGGCGCTGTCTAAAGCGTACATTATCCACCACCCTGTCTGGATGATATAATTCTTGCCGTAGGAAAGTGGAACTTCATTAAGGCCCTCCTCTTCTCTCAAAATAACGCATGAGACAATGCCATTTTAATTCTGACACTCTCATCCGCGGCACAAGCTTTTCCCATTTTGTTGTTTACTGTGTCTGTACAAATACGATCTTTACTGTGCCTCCCTTAAACTCGAAAGCAAATCAGCCGGTTAATATGCAGACCAGGCAATGACAGATTGAAAAAAAGAGACAAGTGATTTCGTACTTGCACAGGGCGGCACACAGCGTAAGGAAGTTACACGATTGTTTATGTGTAGAGGTAGGCGCCTCAAGGTGACCAGAACGTGGCTGTACTGAAAACGCTCGTAACTCATTTCAAAAGATAAAACGGCAGACGCCGACCAAACGCTTGTCACTGACTCCATCAGAGGTGGGCGGTAAAAACAAAGGGGCACTGAAGACAAATTGCCGTCTGACTATAACGATTGTTTACGGCATTCTAATAAAAAAAGACTACTTCTAATCAAAGCAGACATGATTTAAGCCAGAAAGCTTCCAAGAATAAAATGAAGTGTCGCCGTTACCGGCCGATTTCGCCAAGTACGCATTTTCGCGAGTAGCTCTCATCCAGATGCCCGGTGGGCAAATAAGGGTAACTGTCCTTCTTGAGACTCCTTGCCGGCATAAGTGCGCATCTGTGCGCTGTAACAGCGAGGCCTGAGCCCTAGAGGCCTGTGGCCAGCACTTCGAGCCATCCTTGGTACTATTCAGTATCGTTTTGTTTATTTTCCTTCTCAATTCACTGCCATCGCACCCGCTTTAAACTACGTAATCTGAGGCTCTCACTTAGCGTATGATAAGCGCTCCGCAGCTTTGCTGAACCCTGCTCGAGCAAAAGGTTTCCGCCCCGTGAATCTGACAACGATCCAGACCTCGCGTGTTCTCACCAGTTGTTCACCTGTCCTGCAGGTGCTTTCACAGATGGTCCACCATTGCCAGGAAAAACAGTCCCGACATGAGTGAGCGGTGAACTGTGCACGCCGTGCTGTTCTACTGGACTGTTGTCGTCACAACCTAGCGCTTAATGACATCAAGTGCAGTACAAAGAGCTCCTTAGGTGACCTCCTATTAACCCTGACCAGAGCTAGGCACCGCAGCCCCATCATTTCCCAACATAAACTACCCGTGTAAACCGCTGCCGGCCATCATCAATTTCTGGTCTTTCCACGGGACGCCACCAGGTAATTGCGGAGCATTCATGATCTCAAAAGACAGCTTCTATTAGCAAGATTGCTCTTACTTTTTTAGCATCTAGAAACTCCTCAGTCACCATTAAATAGTGCGCAGCTGAGAGCTAATGTCATTTTGATCTTCAGCGAGCGAATCCTGCACTTGCTGCCATCATAACCGCCGAATTGTTTTCTATCTACGGGCAAAAGTTCGCCCGTATAAACCATAGAGTTTTTCAAAAGTTGCTAGAAGAAAAAGTGGCGTCGCCGTCTATGCGAATTTCCTAAAGAGCACTTCATCCATCAAGGGCATGCCACGAAAAGGAGGCTTCGTATTTAGCTTCGCTAGTGTTGGTTCCAAAAACACGGCTTCTGCCACTGCGATGCTCTCCGCTGTGGGCAGAATAAATTTTCATTAGTGTCTTTTTCCCTTCTTCAGTGACTTTAACGGAAGTGATAGTTCAATTTAAGGCTAGTATAAAAGCTTTTACGGTATTTCTTGGAGATTTGCTTCGAGCAGAATGCTATTGCTTCAACTAATAATACCACGTTTTCGGCGTAACACTAGCCAAGGCAAACACGAAACCTTATCTTCCCGGCATGCCCTTTGTGGATGAAGTGTAGTGCTGCTAGCTTTTCCTCCAGGTGTTTCTAAACAACTCTATTCTATAAGCAGTTTGAGTTGCGCTGCGCATCCGGTTTGTCAAAGAGGCCCACATATTTTTAAACCTCTTCCTGTGGTAACCACCACTGTGGCAATACCAGTGGCTCACGTTTATTTCAATGCACACTATGCTTTCTCCCTGTCTCCAAACTCTGTGGCAGTTGTTTTCCTTTCCAGAAATCGCTGCGCTGCCTTTAATTTAATTTCAACACCATTTGTTAGTCTCCATGTTCCAACTTCATGCTGCCAAGATAAACTATTCTATACGTTCTTTTTCACAGACACTGGTAAGGTGCTATTCACAACCTGAGAGTACCGGCCAAGAATGCTCCGAATGCTGTCACTTGTCTTTCTTTTGTCATTTAAGAGGGGCACATATAGGAGCTTGTAATATTCTGCTCGGTTGCCTCTAATGTGATTCATGGTGCGGCTGAATTTTGTCTTATTGGATAGCAGATTAGTTTATTTTTGAAATGAGCCGAATTCACGAAAACATGCAAGTTTATTGCTGTAGCAACGAATTGTAAGCTGTTACGAGATATGCTTTAAAATTCTAGTTGTATTGCCCATTCAGTCTCGACACTTTTTCGAAGGAAAATTCATGAGAGGATTTACAGTTTCGTCTGAACTTCACTCCAATTTGGTGCCTGGATTTGGCTCATTTCGAAGAAAATTCTTCATATGACAGCTTGTTTGATGCACTTCACTACTGTAGTTACAATTACTAAATATAGTACAATTAAGGTTATTTGCAATTACTATTTCTAGCCCACTACTACACGAAAAGCCCACTCCTACACGAATACACCACTGTAATTTGGTACTCACTGGTATAACATGCGATGCGCATATTTACTCTGTTTAAAAGAAGCCAGTCAGCTTGAGAATCTCGCCCGTCAAAATAATTTACTCAGCCAATTTCCTCACCTTTCTCTTCTTTAAACTGCTTTTTCCTATTTTTCTGTCCTGAAAAAACGACGCTTTTTGCATGGCATGAAAATTTATTTGTGCCTACTATAGGGACTCAACTACATAACCTTCATTAAGTGCATCCTAAAGCTAGCCAGTTTGTAGCTGCAAGTTAGCATCACTTTCTAGGACTCACGCTTTTCATTAGTCCGCGAACAGCAGCTGTCTTGTAGGGTGAAATTTGTTTCCTGGAGCCGCTAATGGCGTATATTTTCTGACGACTGTAGAGAGACTGTTACCTGTAACACATCATTGTGCGTCATTGGTGACAGTCCGAACGGACAGAAGCACAACTTCCCTTACCTCTAGTCAGCCCCCCGCATATTCTGGTTTTTCCTTCATTTTACGTTCGTCGCTTTCTCCTCAACTGCAACCTCAAACGCGAAGCAGGAAATCAGCGACTTAACGAGCGCAAAAATGTGCCGGAAGCAAAGGCGTCTGTTGGCGTGCTGCCGGACATCCGGAACGCACTTATTTCCAGGGCGGAAACCGCCCCAGCAGCTAATGAGGCGCCAGAGTACGGCATTATGCAAGGAGATGAAGCGTTGCTCGATGGCGTGGCGCACGGGGCCCGTCATGACGTCAGCAAGGTCACTACACGGCGGGGCGCTTCCGGCCACCAGCGTCCGTTGCGTGGTCGCGGTGGGCGACTGGGCGCACGCGAGCCTTGCTGGCCCACTTTGCTCAAGCAGTGGCACAGAGCACAAAAAATGCTGAAGAATCAGCCGAGCCTACCTGCGCTGATCGAGATGGTACAGTTGGTTGCCATCGAGCTTAGCGCACACTCGACATCATGGTTTACCGGAAAAGGCATATCTTGGGGTCGCAGAGCATAGACTGCTAGTTCATAGATTATGTTAGGTAGGCAATTAAATTCTGAGGCGGATGAATATAATACAGTGTAAAAAGAACGTGAAATCATGACACAGAGGTGCATCTCAGCGGAAGCTGAGATTCAATTTGATCATCGCTTCCCGAAAAGCAAAAAAGACGTTATGTTTAAGTAGCTGCATAGAAGCGCGTTTAAACATTTCAATAGTATATATTTCAAAGTAGTAAAGTCATGCATCATTCTTTTGTTCTAGGTAGCACGGACATTTAGAGCCACTAGTGCTCTAGGACGGGGGGTGTGTGGTGTGTACAAGCTGTACAATGAAAACACAAAAATGGGTCATTCAGGCTGTCATCTTTCTATAAAAAAAGCTAACATGAGCTCAAACAGCATGATAAAATGAATACGTTAATATTTTAATAGCATAGACTCCGTTGTGGCTTCCTAAGAGGCATTTGTAATAGCTATGATCATACCTATTTAAAATGAAATAATGAATGTAATGAACAAATATTCAACCCCCTAGGTGGCTCACATGGGCGTCCATTCATTTAAGAACTCGTTTTTACGAGGAAGAGGAAGAATGCAACGACGGCATGTGGGTGGCAGTTCATTCTCGTCGACCGTCGGGCCCTTTCGACCAGTTTCATATCTGCCGGTCTGGCTCTGAAGGGGTCACCCAGTTTTTACGAAGTTAAATTTTCTTCCTACTGGGTGTAACGAACCTCCCACAAGCCCCACTGGGCCGTTCCACGCCGAGAATCGGTGCTCGACGCTACCGTATCGATTTTATGTGGCACCACTCAGCCTGCTATGTCCGGTATCACTCAAAGCAGGCTTATCTCGCCTCAAGCAGGGCTGACACGGGGCTTCGGCGCATAGTTAGACGCTGGCGCTCCGTTCTTCGTCGCGAATTGGGTATGCAGCTAGCTTGCTGAACAGTGCCAGGATGAGCAGTGCGCATGGCCTCTTTTGCTATGCTGCGCCTTGGCTGGGTTCCACTGATCTTATCACCTCCTCGATGCACTGTGAGAACTTGCTATTACTTTGAGGGTCATCATTTTGTCAATCTTGACAGGACTTGGTCGTCATACGAAGAAGACGCTAATGGGGAGTATGAAGAAGGAGAACGAGGAGTGGGGGAAAAAATAAGCAAAAAGCTCAGCGCTCTGGTTCACTGCCGTTTGTCGTACGACCAATAACTTATCGCGATGCGCCCTTGTATGGCGTCATCGTGTGATCTTGGTGTCGTCGGTTTGTGCGGAACTTGCTTTTTTGGTGTCCTCCCGCCATTTTGTTTTTCGCATTGGAGAGGAGATTGCTAAGCTTGGATTCGTGGATAGAGACAGAGGGAGAGAAACAATTTTATTGCCATAGAATGTCGGGATTCAGGGTAGGTGGGCTTGATGTGGCCCCCAGGTGGGGGCGGCCTCCTGAGCCCAAGTGAAAGCCGCTGCAGTCTAAGACCAAGTGCGCCCTGTTATGGTAGGTGTACTGCATTTTTACTATGCCTGCTTACACTTTCCTTTAGGTACTAGCTGAATGATGCAAGCGCGGAGTGTCTCGTTCGTGCCACCACGCCCTGGCGGCCGGCGTTTCTCTCTACGGTCCCGTCGTATCCCCACCATCTCTAGGGACATTCCTATGCCCGTTATTATTGAGCCCGGTCCTCCCCAACAATAGAGGCAGCCTTGCACGGGTGAAGACAACACGCCAGCCCGTTCCAATGCGAGCCGATTGCGTGTTTGTGACACTTCTAAACAACGTGCTGCCGTGCTTTTGTGCGGTCTGCTTTTAGACGTGCTTTGCACACGAAAGTGCTCGTTTGTTTCCTACTCCGCTTTCAAATTGAATCAGGGTTACTAATCTTAAATTGCTTACTGTTTCAAAAGTACCACGCATCGTTCTGCTCAAGACGTTGCCTGCCTTCAGTTTTGAAACAGCCACTGGAGATCGAACGGCCCGCATCGCGAGGGGCTGGCGTGTTCCCTGCCGTATTGCCCTGTAGTACCTATGGTAGGTGCGTTCGCCCCTCCCTCGGCCTCCAACCGTTTCATCTGTCCCTGCTGCTGCTCTCCAGTCGGCTCTACTTGCGCGTTCTCCTTACTCTACACAGCCGTGCGAGGCGGTTGTTTTAAGCTCCTGCTGCACCCGCCGCACTTGGGCGTGATGGCTTTGAGGTCCGGTATGCCTGCAGTGAGCTGAGATAGCTTTGTGCGCGCGTCTCGATTTTGAAGAATCAGCATGTTTAATTTCATTTTATCACCTTAAAGGCCCCAAAAGAGGGGTGCTCCATAAGGGGTGGCAACAATTAAAAGCGCATATTCACAATGACAGAAAAGTTTTTACATTTTCAGCGAAAAGACTTGAGCAAGTGATGATGGCAACGTTGTTTGGAAGGCCGTTCCAGTCTGCAGCTGCACGACGAAAGAAGGAATTACAAAATGTGACGGTGCGTGAGCGTGGACGGGCAACTTGTAGGTGATGGCTGGTGCGATGAGATATGCGTGCTGGGGGATGAATATAAGGTGCTATGTGCATAGGGCTGTGGAAGAATTTGTGAAATAAAGACAGGCGGGCAATGCGACGGCTGAGCGATAAGGGTGATAATCCGGATGCTGTTTTTAAGGAGGAAACGCTGATATCATAAGATTACGATGAATTAATGAAGCGAGCAGCGCGATTTTGAAGAGATTCGAGGCCATTGATGAGGTAAGATTGATGAGGATTCCAAATGGGCGATGCAAATTCTAGTTTGGACCTAACGGATGATTTGTAAGCTAATAACTTTACATGTTTTGCAGCATGGTGAAGATGACGCTTGAGAAAACCTAGCGCCTTGTTTTCTGACGATATTACGTTAGTAACATGCAAGCTCCAAGAAAGATCGCTAGAAATTGTTATGCCTAGGTACTTGTATGACTGAATTAGTTGTAGGGGAACTTCTGATATTTCGTAAGAGAAAATTAGAGGATTGCGGCGGCGGCTGATGGACAAAAGATTACATTTACGTAGGTTAAGTTCCATTAGCTACATTACACCACTCCTGAACAGCAGTGAGATCATGTTCAAGAGAAGATTGGTCAGCATTGGTGAGAATAGCGCGGTAAAGTACACAATCGTCAGCGAACATGCGTATGTTAGATGTTACGTTTGAAGGCAGATCATTAATGTATATGAGAAACAGTAGTGGGTCAAGCACAGATCCCTGTGGAGCGCCCGACGTTACTAGGAGTGAGTTCGAGCTCTTATTGTTAACGGAGACAAACTGCGAACGATTAGTTAAAAACTCTTCAATCCACTTCAAAATGGGGGGGTGCAAATTTAATTGGGAAAGTTTTATCAGCAGGCGTTTATGGGGTACTTTATCAAAGGCTTTTGCAAAATCTAAAAATACGATGTCAGTCTGTAGGTTACAATCAAGGTTAGCATGCAGATCGTGAATGAACGTAGCAAGTTGGGTCTCGCAGGAATAACCCCGGCGAAACCCGTGCTGAGCAGGTTGAAAAAAGTTGTTCGAAACAAGGAATGCCATGATATGGGTATAGATGACGTGTTCCATGATTTTGCAGGGAATACTAGTTAGAGAGATGGGACGGTAATTAAGTGGCGAGTTCTTGTTACGTGATTTGTAGACTGGAATGACCTTCCCAATTTTCCAGTCTATGGGCAGTTGACCTGTGAAGAGTGACTGAGCGAATAACAAGCACAACAGAGATGAACATAAATCTTTGGTATTAATCAGTATTTTAGCGTTGATATTGTCAGTTCCTGCCGATGATGAAAGTTTAATGTTTTCAATTAGTGACGAAATTCCTGCTGAAGAAAACGTAAGAGAAGGCATAGTATCTTGAATAGCTGGGGCGTTTGGCGGAAATGCCGGATATCTTTCATTCGCAAACACGGAAGAAAAGGCTGCGTTGAACATATTGGCGCATTCTGTTTCGCATACAGTTTCACCCGAACCATCGGTGAGGGAAATAGTGCGTGTGCGCTGGGTGTGCTAGGAAGACATGCTCGCAAGCAGAAAGAGCAGGCTACACCACTCCGGGAGCCTTAGCTGCCCTGTCAGCTTAAGAGCGAACCGAGTACCGTTTAGGATGCTATGCCTATGGCACCAAGCTTGGTGTATGCCTAGTCCGATATAATATTGAAAATTCGCAACGCAACTTTTAAGTCAGTAGCATTACTTCCTTGTAATTCTGTATCTGGGTTTGCGAGTACTTGTGGAAAATACGTGAAATTAAAAATCTATATTGTTGCACGAGCATTTACTGAATAAGTGTGCAAGTCCAGCAATTTCGTTCCCATGCAGGCCTGGGCAGCGTCCATCGAGTCGTCGATGGAAAGGAGTTCATCTCCACTGCGAAGAAGGGGCTCCTTCATGGAGCTTTTTTTTGTTTTCAACACCTGTTACCCACCTCGCTGCGCTCTCACTACGGCGTTTACGCCAAGGTAAATGAGTACGAAACAACGGGAACAATAATTTCGATTAGAGTAAGAATTTCAGATAACGGTAAAAATGTATTTCAGTGGTAAATGTTGCTGAAAATGAAGTACTTTTTCTGCGGACGCAAAAGGTAACCCGATCTTTAGGCAGCCTTCTTGGATTGTGGTTTTCTGAAGGGTTCCGGCGCACGACTGAAATTTTTTCTTTCGGCAATTTCTATTTTCTTCTCTGGTTTGACGGCATGCGAGTAAAATTATCTGATGCCTGCTTTTAATACAGCGAGATGGCGCTGCGCAATACCAGGCATCCACGCATGCGATGCCGACCAAATTTCTTACATTATAGTTCGCATGCTTTGTGGATTTTAAAATGCTTAAACATTTCTCAGCATTTATCATTCAGCTAATGCTCATATCTAACCCAGTACCTGCTGTTCTATTTGCAGAATTAAAGGCGTCGAATTTCACAAAAATCAGAACTAATAATCTCATACGGAACTCTAGAAAATCTGTGAAGTATAGTTTTCGTTGCAAATATTGTTTGAAGTTTTTTTAGCATAATGAATTTCTTAATGCTATGAAGTACATAACCTTTTAACTGTTTGGTAACATCGGCAATATCATAAACTTCAATGTTTTTTTTGTGACGGAGGGAATACTGCTTAATGTTGACACAAACTGTTCACCTATCAAAGTGTGCTTAATAATATTGTCTCTTATTTATTTATAAAGACACATCAGCCGAACACATAGTTATAGCAGGCATTGGAGCGAAACAGCGAAAGAAAATTTCGAATAAAAGCTGACTGAAAAGGCAAAATTGGGAGCAAAAAATTAAATGCTATCGAAGGGCGAGCAAACCAGAGCAGAAGAGAACCCAGTAAAAGCGTGCCCTGCACAGAAGCACTTGTACATATAGAATCACCGGTCGATACCTGGCGGCACTGAAGATCAAAACCCGCACCTCTCGCAAAAAAGGCTCAAACCACTATAGAGGATGTGGGATACACTGGTATCCCTCCTCGTTGTTGTGCTCGCGCTCCCTACCTGCTGTTGAGTTCGGCGAAGTTTGACATGAGGAGGATTCCTTGAAAACCACCGGGAAGGTGAATGAGCCCTCTGGAAGAAACGTGGCTGTAGGAATGTCGGAAGCAGCGACGTTAATAGCGTCCCCACGTGTTCGAACATGCCATCGGTTCGACGAACGGAGTGTTGTCCTCTTCAGTCACGCTGGGGTTGAACAATTGTCCGAGAGCTGCGCCATCGACAAAGGTTCCACGTTCCGGTCATCAGACAACGAAGTACGAGATCTTTCAACACCTCCTGGGCGACAGCCCGCATTCCTGTGTCACGCAGGCGCCTTCCTGTTCCACATGGGCGCAGTCCGGACCAACGTGCGCGCCCACCTGGAGCCCGTGTGGACGACAACGTGACCGGGTCCTGTTCCCTTTCCATCGACCAAGCTGAAAGAGAACATCAGGACCGCCCTGCTGTGGGTGGTACCAACAGTGCCATCGTTTGGTTGGACATCGCTCTTCGATTTGGCAGCGACGGCAGCTCGAGCAACACGTCCGTAACGCCGTTCTTCTGCACATGCAGGTTGATCGGTGCCAGCCGGAAATTCTTGCGGCTGCCTACCCACCTTCGTGCTTTTGCAAGCCTTTTCTGCCGAAGACTGGACAGTGATTTTGTTTGCCAGTCACCGTTCTCAACGTTCCGGACCATTCCGGACCATTCGGCGGCGCGTCTGCGACCGCTCCTGGCAACCATTTCGCCACCAGCAGAGACATCTGTGTTCCGGACTGCTACAGGGGGGCGTGTTTCGTCACGCATTTTGGCAGCGACGGCAGCTCGAGCAACACGTCCGTAACGCCGTTCTTCTGCACATGCAGGTTGGTGACCGTCACTTATCTTTACCACGCGGTTATCACGCGCTTTTGCTGCCGTTGCTGCCAACTTGCTACAGTGTTCAGTGCTTTAACTGCGAGCCATGCCTCGGTGCTGTACTTGTCGCGTGGCGCTTCGTGATGACGAGCCTTCAATAGTTTGCTGTGACTGCAAATTTCATTTTCATGCTGTTGAGTGTTCTGGTATGACTGAAGAAGTGTTCAACTCTAAAAAAAGCAAAAAGTCCTGGAAATGTGCAATGTGCAGGCCAAGTGGCGCTCGGGACGACGGTCCCGTGGCTTTTGGAAAGGAGGACGCTGAACTAAAGTCCCTCGTATTAGAGATCAACCGGAAATTGTCATCCCTTCTCCCACTAACAGACAAAGTAGATGGCATTGAACAATCGATCCAGATGTTATCGAACCAGTTCGATGCAGTGCAAGAAAAGTTAAAGCAACAGGGAAAGGAAATAAAAGACATTAAGGCACGAATTGACCGAATTGAGAGAGAGGAAGACATTGGGGGCCTGGCGCGACTGCAAATGGATGTTGACGAGCTTGAGTGGCGGAGTAGGCGGTTAAACATTGAAATACATGGTCTAGCGGAATCTCAAGATGAAGACCTCCTTGCTAAAGTCAATGAACTTGCGGACGAGTTGAACATGCATCAACTCGTAAAGGAGGACGTTCTAGCTGTTCATAGGCTGCCCGCGAAGCCCGGGTACACAAAAGCCGTGATCGTGAGGTTTGCGCGCCAGGACCTAAGAGATGCATGGTTGGAAAAAAGAAAAGCTCTGAGGGATTCCGAGGGAAAGAGGTATATCACAGAAAACATGACAAAGCGTTCAAAAGCGCTCCTGGTAGCTGTCAAGGCATGGGCTAAATCGCATGACTATGACTTTGCCTGGCACTCAAACGGAAAGGTCCTGGTGCGCAGAAGGCCTGGGGACTCCGCCGTAGTCATCAAATGTGAAAGTGATCTCTCAAACCTGGTCACCTGAGTCTTGTGTCTGTGCTGTGTTGCCTTTTTTCTGTCTAAATTCCAAGTTCAATGGCGCATTTGGGATACATATCTTTGGATGAGCTAACCAAAGAATATGGAAATAGAGACACTCTCCTGCGTTGTTTCCACTTAAACGTTCAGTCTCTACAAAACAAAACTGCTGAACTTGAGTGCTTATATAATAGAATACAGAATTGCTTCAATGTACTTATGTTTACCGAGACCTGGCAAGCTCATGAAACGGATGCGTTTTACCTTCCTACCTTGAAAACATTTTATGTTCATAGAACCAAGCGCCGTGGTGGGGGCGTATCTCTTCTTGTAGAAAACTCCTTACAAGCCCGTTTATTGGCAGACTTCTCTGCTGTTACAGATAGTTATGAAATTGTGTGTGTGCAGGCAAAAGATATCGTTATTGCAGCATGCTACCGTCCTCCAGATGGCAATGTGTGTGATTTTTTTGAGTTCCTAGACAATATGTTAACATTTGTAAATGAAAATCATTATAATGTCATTATTGGCGGTGACTTTAATATTGACATGTCATGTAATACCTCCAGAAAAGTTGAATTTGAAAATCTGCTTAGTAGCAATGCCTGCTCTAACCTTATAAATATGGCTACTCGGTTGACACCTACTTCAGAAACTACTATAGATTTGTTCCTAGCTAATTATGATATAGGGTCCATCACTACAGCTATTCTTCCCTGTTCCATTAGTGACCATATGGCAATATGTTGCAAGGTTGACACTAATCCGTTTAATACAACAGAGAGCCCTGCGATGTTTTGTCAGTTGATTTCACAGAAAACACTAGACTCTTTCCGTACAGAGTTAGAAACTACAAGCTGGGACTACATCCGGAACATTGCTGATGCAAATGCTGCATATGAAGCGTTTATGGGTCGTTTCTTATGTATCTATAAAAAGCATTTCATTCGTAAGGAACGTGTAAAAAACAAAAATTATAAAAAACCTTGGATGACCCGTGAACTTCATAAAAAAATCCATAAAAAAGATCGACTTTTCAAAAAATTTATGAATTCCCGTAATGAGGCGGACCTTCTAGCTTTTAAACGTTTCCGTAATGTTTTAAATAAAGAACTGAAAAAGTGCAGGGACGCCTACTACTTTCGTTACTTTTCTATGTGTTCAGGTCGAATGAGTGAATTATGGAGTAAAATGAATGCTCTTATGGGACGTGGGCAGGAAAAAGATTCTGTAGTAGAGATTATACATGACGGAAAAACGCTGAGAGGGGACGCAATGGTTAATGCTATTAACGAGTTCTTTGTTAACAGGAATGTGACTGCACGCCCTTCAGGAAACAACACAATGCAAAGTACAGCTAACACCAATACTTTTTTCTTGGAACCAACCGACATTCAAGAAGTTTGCTCTGTGTTTGCAAATTTGAAAAATTCGCGTAGCTGCGACGCTGACGATGTGCAAATTAGTCCAGTGAAATATGTCCTTGACGTTATAAGTCCCATACTAACCTACATATATAATCTTTGCCTTTCAACTGCAGTTTATCCAACAAAAATGCAAGTGGCTCGAGTGATTCCGCTATACAAAAAAAAGGGTGATAATCGAGATGTTTCGAACTACCGCCCCATATCAATATTGCCTGTGTTTTCTAAAGGTCTGGAAAAAATCCTATTCAAACAACTTTCACGTTTCTGCCACAAATATGATATAATCACAAAATCGCAGTATGGCTTCCAAAAACATCGGTCCACAGAACTGGCACTTCTTGATCAAAAAGAATACATTTTGCAAAACTTCGAGGATAAAAACTACGTTCTGGGGATTTTTGTTGACTTTACGCAGGCTTTTGACAACATTAATCACTCTATTCTTTTTGATAAATTACATCACTACGGTATCAGAGGACATGCACTTAATATGTTAATTAGTTATCTCTCTCACAGAAAACAATTTGTTCAAGTAAGCCATTTAATATCTAATCAGAAAGCAATAGTCGCAGGCGTACCTCAAGGAAGTATTCTTGGTCCCTTACTCTTTAATTTATACATTAATGATATAGTATGTATATCATCTGACCTGAAGTTTGTTATATATGCAGACGACACTAGTATATTTGTGCCTTCATCCTCTTGTGCTGACGCGTTCGTTAAAGGAAACATAGCCTTAAAAAAGTTGGAAGCATGGACAGACAGTAATCAACTGAATATTAATACAAAAAAAACAAAAGCAGTAATTTTTCACCCTAAGGGTAAGCAGCTATCTACCGATTACGATCTTCTGTTTAGAGGTACAAGGATTGAGGTCGTCGAAATAATAAAGGTATTGGGCGTTTTCTTTTCCAAGACGTTGCAATGGGATGACCACGTAAACCATATTTTGCAGAAATTATGTTCCATAACAGGTATACTCAGTCGAAATCGTTATGTCTTTCCAATGTCTGCAAAACTAGCCATTTATTATGCCTTATTTTCTTCTTACATGAACTATTCTCATTTAGTCTGGGGCACAACGACCGACAAAAACCTTAGTAGTCTTTTAAGGATGCAAAAAAAGGTTTTACGGATCATTAATAATTTGCCTAAGTTTTACTCAAGTAAATTTATCTTCAGAAATCTTAAGGTCATTCCAATAACTAAAATGTATCATTATAAACTCCTACGCGAATATAAACTCAGCATCAAGGAAAATCAAAGGCTGTTTTTGGACATATCGAACTTAGAATTAATAGGCAACGCGGCCTACAATACGAGGACAACAGACCGTTGGAAAGTGCCAAAATGCCGTACGAACTATGGGTTTCAGAGTCTTAGGAATAACCTGCCTAGATTACTAAATGAACATATTAAAGCGGGAACAGATATTTTAGGACTAAATTTTCGGAACCTGAAGGCGTTGTTTTATTAATTTGCATGTCCCTAATACACACCACACATTTCATAAACAAAACACCTTGTACAGATATTTAGCCACTGTTTCATTATGATTGCATGTCTTTATTTCCCGACCGTTCCATGAGCTTGTCGCCATACCTTTCATAAAAATGCCCAGTTATAATTTTGTTTGTCTCTGTATATTTCTGTATATTTTTTTCTGTACATTTGTTTCTGGACTGTGTTGCTTCGTTGCCGTCAATGCCAGGGGGGACCAAGATTTTTTTTCAAGCCGTAAAGGAACGGCTTTTCTTCTTGGCCCCTTTCACAATGTGTACGTCATGTTGTGAAGAACAAATAAAAATGAATGAATGAATGAATTCCCCAGCTAGGGATCTGGGGAATACGAAGGGCACTTAACGAGCTGCTGGTTTGGGTACGGAGACACTTCCGACCGCCAAGACGCTCTCTTTATTGAGAAGCACTTTCAGTTTCTCTCACCTGTACAGTATGTAAATAGTCTTTGTATAAAGTTTTCCAAGTTTTCTTCCTCCGATCGTCCTCGTCTCTTCTCCGGCCCAGTCACGCCACCTGAATCCCAATATCGTCCCCCGCGCGAGCGGTCAACGTGATTCCCAAGCGCGCGCGCCGCCGAGAACGTGGAGAGAAGGCACTCTTGCGTCGCTGCTCATTCGCCAACCTTGACGTGACGTCACGGCAGCGCACGGGCGACTTAGGGAAGGGGTTGCATTCCTGAGCCCGCGAGTGTAATGCCCGAGGGGTATAAAAAGGAGAAGACCGTGGCGGGGAATCCCTCTCTTGCCACACACAGGCGAGTAACGCCTGCGTGTAGCCACCACGGAAGCTCGCCTTCCCAGCCAGCTGAACGCAGTGCCCCATAAGTTAGTGCGCTATTATCCCGATGTCGGTTAAGTATTTTAAAAACCAACTTTAACTTGCTACTGGTATAGGTAGTCACTGTTGCCCTTGACCTGTCATCATCATCATCGACATCCAGGGCTGTGAAACCACTCTCAACTACACTGAAAAATCAATTAAAAGCGTTGACCAAATGTTTACGGGAATCCCTCAAGTAGATTTCTAAGAAGTGAGTAATTACTCATTGGCATCCACCAGAGCGCAGCAATACGGCTAAAAACGAAAGCTTACTCAACCTTGAGGGATTCCCTTCAACATTTGACCGACACTGTTCCCACTTGGAATTATTGATCAATTCGCTATCGCCCTAACATAAGCATGGCGCTCCGGTTAGCCCAGTTGGCACAGCGACTGCTCCGGTTAAACGGTGGTCGTGGGACTGGAATCCGGAGCGGAATGAATTTTTCTTTAAGTGCGAAGTTTCTGAGAAAGTTTCTTCGCTTCCCTTTGTAGCCGTATGGCTGCGCTTCGGTGGATGCCAATGCGTAATTACTCCCTTATTACTCATTAAAAGCACCGGGCAAGCGCGATGAATCTGTCTGATGAGCGTCAGCTGTCAAGGTCGTCATTTTATTTGGGTAAATAATCCTATTTAAAAGTCGATTAGGCTGTTTCCACTTATCTTTAGAATTACAAAGCAGTTCCCAATAAAAAGTGAAAAGTCGTCGAAGCTGACCTCATTTCACTGCTTCAATCGTTGTTGAATGCTTTAAAACGTCCTAAGAGAACAGTATTATATCTCCTATCTTAAATTACTCCCCAGTGTTTCGAGGTTTTCTTCAGATCCGCGGTATTTATGGTTTCAAGGCATGTATTGCGTACCATTGTTTCTCAGTCTGGGCAATAAAATTGTACGGACACTCAAGCCCAGAAATTCTGGACAGACGCATTCTTCAACAGGGAGTAGTTTACGAACGCAATTTCTTCATATGTCGTCACATTCGACAACTGCACTGTATTCGATGAGCTCGCCCATAGCGCAAAAGACCTGTGTTAAAAATGCATTTCAAACACATTGTATTAATTTCATATTGGCTTTGCATTTTTGCCTCTGTTATATCATTGCCTTCGGGCCTTTTCATTCATCTTCAGATTGCGTGCAGGCAGGGGCTTATTATTTTTCATTTTTTAGGTTGCACCAGCCCTAACGATTGTCCCTATGCTTAAATTGCAATATCAACGCTTTCTAAGTATGCTAGGAGTAATATTTTATACATTCTGACAAATTCGCCAATGATACATTTCCTGTCTGGTGATTATTTTTATAACACATTAAAAATATGTACATTAAATGAATTACATTAAAAATAAAATAAAAATGTACAACTAATACATTAAAAATATACCGAAAATATACAATTATTACAGAAAAATATACTAAAAATATACATTAAATACATTACAGTACAATAAAAATGCACTAAAAATGTGCATTTAATAGATTAAAAATATAGTCAATTCGCCTTAAAAAAGGTGTACTAGTCGGATTCACCTGATGGTGCTGATCAAGATTGTGAACAGCAGAAGTATTGAAGTAATGACAGCGTGAGGTGACAGATAATCCCAGAGAAAACGCGTTGTCATCAAAAAGTCTATGCCGGTGCAAGGCCGCGTGACGGGACTTGAACTGAAAAGATGGCGCCACACAACAAATGCCGACAGAAAGTGGCGTCAGTGAACACGAGCTATTCCGACAAGCTTGATACTTGGCTTGGCTTATAAATACCCCTTCAAAGGAGACACATTATCTTGCCGAGTGAGGCGCTTTTTGCGCAAAGACTGTGGGCCTCCAAATTGTCGCACATACGTCGAAGTGGTCGCTTATGAATCTGCGGTCTATCTAGAACCAAACTGTTAGTCGTAACTTGCGTCAGGCATCGGTTAGGAGTCGAACTGTCAACCAACAAATACATGGACGTCTATAGGAGACGGTCAGCCCTGCCAGTCGGGGTCCTTTTCGCTGGCGTGTTCAGGCCCGGAGGCGAGCATGGCGCCATTGCCGGTATATTGCTATCACGCTGCCCACACGTTATTTAAATAAGTGGTGATTGCCTTTCTGCTAAAAGTTAACATAAAAGAAACGACGACAGAAAAACGAGTTTTCACTCTTCTCGGAAACGTCATTTCGAGCACTAGGTGGTTCCAAGGCAGCTTGTAGTGTGCTGAAAATATGCTGAAGAGGACTACCCATTTGTTAGAATTGAAGTATACAATGTACGAATTAATTTCGTATTTACGAAAGTACACTTTAAATGCATTGCCAACATGTCATTTCCCAAAACGCAATTTCGAGCACTTACTGTTCAATGGCAGCTTGAAGTGTGCTGCAAATATGCTGACGCGGACTACCGATTTGTTAGAGTTGAAGTATGCTATGCACGAATTAATTTCGTGTTTACGAAAGTACACATTAAATGCGTTGCCAACATTTCATTTCCCAAAACGCAATTTCGAGCACTGACGGTTCAATAGCAGCTTGAAGTGTGCTGCAAACATGCTAATGCGGACTATCCATTTGTTAGAATTGAACTATACTATGCACGAATTAATTTCCTATTTACGAAAGTACACTTTGCATTGCCAACATGTCATTTTCCCAAACGCGATTTCCAGCACTAAGTGTTCAAAGAAGCTTGAAGCGCGCGCTGCAAATATGTTGACGCGGACTACCATTTGTTAGGGTTGAAATATACAATGCACGAATTAATTTCGTATTTACGAAAGTAAACTTTAAATGCATTGCCAACATGTCATTTCTCGAAACGCAATTTCAAGCACTATCTGCTAAATGGCAGCTTGAAGTGTGCTGCAAGTATGCTGACGCGGACTACCCATTTCTTAGAATTACAGTATAATAAGCACGAATTATTTTCCTATTTACGAAAGTACAATTTTAATCCATTGCCAACATGTCATTTCCTGAAACGCGATTTCGAGCACTAAGTGTTCAATGGCAGCTTGAAATGTGCAGCAGATATGCTGACGCGGACTGCCCTTTCGTTAGAGTTGAAGTATACTATGCACGAAATAATTTTCCATTTACTAAACTACATTTTAAATGCATCGCCAACATGTCATTTATCGAAATGCGATTTCGAGCGTTAACTTTTCAATGGCAGCTTGAAGTGTACTGCAAATATGCTGACGCGGACTGCCCATTTGTTAGAGTTGAAGTATACTACGCTCGAATTAATTTCCCATTTACGAAAGTACACATTAAAGTACACATGTCATTTCCCGAAACGCTATGTCGAGCAATAACTGTTGAATGGCAGCTTTAAATGTGCTCTAAATACGTTTACGCGGACAACCCATTTGTTAGATTTGAAGTATATTATGCACGAAATAATTTCGTATTTACGAAAGTACACTTTAAACGCGTTGCCAACATGTCATTTCCCGAAAAGCTATTTTTAGCACTAACTGTTCAATAGCAGCTTGAAGTGTGCTGTAAATATGCTGACGCGGACTCCCCATTTGTTAGAGTTGAAGTATACTATGCACGAATTAATTTCGTATTTCCTAAAGTACACTTTAAATGCATTGCCAACATGTCATTTCGGGAAACAAGATTTCCAGCACTAAGTTTTCAATGGCATATTGAAGGGCGCTGGATATATACGCTGACGCGGACTACCTATTTGTTGCAGTTGAAGTATACTATGCACAAATTAATTTCGTATGTACAAAACTACACATTAAATGCAATCCCAAATGTCATTTCCAGAAACGCGATTTCGAGCACTAACTGTTCAATGGCAGCTTGAAGTGGGCTGCAAATGTGCTGACGCGTACGACCCCTTTGTTAGAATTGAAGTATACTATGCACGAATTATTTTCCTATTTACGAAAAACACTTTAAATGCTTCGCCAACATGTTATTTCCCTAAACGCGATTTCGAGCACTAAGTGTTCAATGGCATCTTGAAGTCTGCTGCAAATATGCTGACGCGGACTACCCATTTGTGAGAATTGAAATATACTATGCACGAATTTGTTTCGTATTTACGAAAGTACACTTTCAATGCATTGCTAACATGTCATTTCCCGAAACGCGGTCTCGAGCACTAATTGCTCAACGGAAGCTTGAAGTGTGCTTGAAATATGGTAACGGGGACAAACCATTTGTTGGAATTTAAGTGTACTATGCACGAATTAATTTCCTATTTATGAAAGTACACTTTAAATGCATTGCCAATATGTCATTTCCCGAAAGGCGATTTCGAGCTCTAGTTGTTTAAAGGCAGCTTGAATTGCGCTGCAAATATGCTGACCCGGGCTACCCTTTTGTTAGAATGGAATTATACTATGCACGAGTTAGTTTCCTATCTACTAAAGTGCACTTTACATGCATTGCCAACATGTCATTTCCCGAAACGCGATTTCTAGCACTAGCTATCAATGGCAGGTTGAAATGTGCCGCAGACATGCTGACGCGGACTACACACTTCTTATAATTGTAGTGTACTATGCACGAACTGATTTCTTATTCACGAAAGTAGCCTTTAAATGCATTTCCAACATGTTAATTCCCTAAACGCGGTTTCGAGCACTAATTGTTCAATGGCAGCTTGGAGTGTGCTGTAAATATGGTAACGCGGACTACCCATTTGTTGGAATTGAAGTATACTATGCACGAATAAGTTTCCTATTTTCGAAAGTGCACTTTACATGCATTGCCAACATGTCATTTCCCTAAACGCGATCTCTAGCACTAACTGTTCAATGGCAGCTTGAAGTGCGCTGAAAATATGCTGACGCGGACTACCAATATGTTAGAATAGAAGTATACTTTGCACGAATTAATTTCGTATTTACGAAAGTACACTTTAAATGCATTGCCAACATGTCATTTCTCGAAACGCAATTTCGAGCACTAACTGTTCAATGGCAACTTGAATTGTGCAGCAGATATGCTGGCGCGGACTGCCCTATCGTTAGAGTTGAAATATGCTATGCACGAATTAATTTCGTATTTACGAAAGTACACTTCAAATGCATTGCCAACACGGCATTACCCGAAACGCGGTTTTGAGCACTAATTGTTCAATGGCAGCTTGAAGTGTGCTGTAAATATGGTAACGCGGACTAAGCATTTGTAGGAATTAGTGTTCTATGCACGAATTACATTCCTATTTACGAAAGTGCACTTTATATTATATGAAGAAGTTAGCTCAAAACTAAGACAGAGACCGAGAATAAACACAACAGACGACAGACGAGCGCTTGTGTGTTTCTTCTCGGTCTCTGTCTAAGTTTTGCGCTAACTTCTTCCATATCATGCAAGGCCATCTTGCCCACAACACGTTCTTCTGCACTTTATATGCATTGCCAACATGTCATTTCCCGAAACGCAATTTCGAGCACTATCTGTTCAATGGCAGCTTGAAGTGTGCTGTAAATATGGTAACGCGGACTACCCATTTTTTATAATTGTATTGTGCTATGCACAAACTGATTTCGTATTTACGAAAGTACACTATAAGTGCATTGCCAACATGTCATTTCCCGAAACGCGATTTGCAGCATTAACTGTCAATGGCAGCTTGAAATGTGCAGCAGGCATGCTGACGCGGACTACCCATTTGTTATAATTGTATTGTGCTCTGCACGAACTGATTTCGTATTTACCAAAGTACACTATAAGTTCATTGCCAACATGTCATTTCCCGAAACACGATTTGGAGCATTAACTGTCAATGGCAGCTTGAAGTGTGCTGAAAATATGCTGACGCGGACTACCCATTTGTTATAATTGTATTGTTCTATGCACGAACTGATTTCGTATTTACGAAAGTACACTATAAGTGCATTGCCAACATGTGATTTCCCGAAACGCAATTTGGAGCATTAACTCTCAATGGCCGCTTGAAGTGTGAAGCAGGCATGCTGACGCGGACTGCCCATTTGTTATAATTGTATTGTGCTATGCACGAACTGATTTCGTTTTTACCAAAGTACACTATAAGTGCATTGCCAACATGTCATTTCCGGAAACGCGATTTGGAGCATTAACTGTCAATGGCAGTTAGCAGTGTGCTGCAAATATGCTGACGCGGACTGCCCATTTGTTATATTGTATTGTGCTATGCACGAACTGATTTCGTATTTACGAAAATACACTATATGTGCATTGGCAACATGTCTTTTCCCAAAACGCGATTTGGAGCATTAACTGTCAATGGCAGCTTGAAGTGTGCTGCAAATATGCTCACGCGTACTACCCATTTGTTACAGTTGGAGTATACTATGCGCAAATTATTTCGTATATACGAACTACACATTAAATACAATCCCAAATGTCCTTTCCAGAAACGCGATTTTGAGCACTAAGTGTTCAATGGCATATTGAAGTGCGCTGCATATATGCTGAAGCGGGCTACCATTTGTTAGTGTTGAAGTATACTATGCACGAATTAATTTCGTACTTACGAAACCACAATTTAAATGCATTGCTACATGTCATTTCCAGACACGACATTTCGAGCACTAACTCTTCCATAGCAGCTTGAAGAGGGCTAGAAATATGCTGACGCGTACGACCCATATGTTAGAATTGAAGCATACTATGCACGAAATAATTTCCTATTTACGAAAGTACGCTTTAAATCCTTCGCCAACATGTCATTTCCCTAAACGCGATTTCGAGCACTTACTGTTCAATGGCAGCTTGAAGTGTACAGCAGATATGCTGACGCGGACTGCCCTTTCGTTAGAGTTCAAGTATACTATGTACGAATTAATTCCGTATTTACGAAAGTACACTTTAACTGCATTGCCAACATGTTATTTCCCTAAACGCGATTTCGAGCACTTAATTTTCAATGGAAGCTTGAAGTGCCCTGCAAATATGCTGACACGGACTACCCATTGGTTAGAATTGAAGTATACTACGCACGAACTAGTTTCCTATTTACGAAAATACACTTTAAATGCATTGGCAACATGTCATTTCCCGAAACGCGGTTTCGAGCACTAATTGTTCAATGGCAGCTTGAAGTGTGCTGTAAATATGCTGACGCGGGATACCCTTCTGTTAGAGTTGAATTATACTATGCACGAATTAGTTTCCTATTAACGAAAGTGCACTTTATATGCATTCCCAACATGTCATTTCCCGAAAGGCGATTTCGAGCTCTGTCAATGGCAGGTATAAGTGTGCTGCAGACATGTTGACGCGGACTACCCATTTGTTATAATTTTAGTGTACCTGGCACGAACTGATTTCGTATTTACGAAAGTACACTTTAAATGCATTACCAACATGTTATTTCCCGAAACGCGATTTCAAGGACAAACTGCTCAATGGCAACTTGAAGTGTGCAGCAGATGTGCTGGCGGGGACTGCCCTTTCGTTAGAGTTGAAGTATACTATGCACGAATTGATTTCGTATTTACGAAAGTACACTTTAAATGCATTCCCAACACGTCAATTCCCGAACGGCGGTTTCGAGCACTAATTGTTCAATGAGAGCTTGAAGTGTGCTGTAAATATGGTAACGCGGACTAATTGGAATTAGTGTACTATGGACGAATTACTTTCCTATTTACGAAAGTGCACTTTATATGATATGGAAGAAGTTAGCGAAAAACTAAGACACAGACCGAGAATAAACACACCAGACGTCAGACGAGCGCTTGTGTGTTTCTTCTCGGTCTCTGTCTAAGTTTTGCGCTACCTTCTTCCATATCATGCAAAGCCAACTTGCCCGACAACACACTCTTCTGCACTTTATATGCATTGCCAACATGTCATTTCCCGAAACGCGATTTGGAGCATTAACTGTCAAAGGCAGCTTGAAATGTGCAGCAGGCATGCTGACGCGGACTACCCATTTGTTATAATTGTATTGTGCTATGCACGAACTGATTTCGTATTTACGAAAGTACACTATAAGTGCATTGCCAACATGTCATTTCTCGAAACGCAATTTCGAGCACTATCTGTTCAATGGCAGCTTGAAGTGTGCTGTAAATATGGTAACGCGGACTACCCATTTTTTATAATTGTATTGTGCTATGCACAAACTGATTTCGTATTTACCAAAGTACACTATAAGTTCATTGCCAACATGTCATTTCCGGAAACACGATTTGGAGCATTAACTGTCAATGGCAGCTTGAAGTGTGCTGAAAATATGCTGACGCGGACTACCCATTTGTTATAATTGTATTGTTCTATGCACGAACTGATTTCGTATTTACGAAAGTACACTATAAGTGCATTGCCAACATGTGATTTCCCGAAACGCAATTTGGAGCATTAACTCTCAATGGCCGCTTGAAGTGTGAAGCAGGCATGCTGACGCGGACTGCCCATTTGTTATAATTGTATTGTGCTATGCACGAACTGATTTCGTTTTTACCAAAGTACACTATAAGTGCATTGCCAACATGTCATTTCCGGAAACGCGATTTGGAGCATTAACTGTCAATGGCAGTTAGCAGTGTGCTGCAAATATGCTGACGCGGACTACCCATTTGTTATATTGTATTGTGCTATGCACGAACTGATTTCGTATTTACGAAAATACACTATATGTGCATTGGCAACATGTCTTTTCCCAAAACGCGATTTGGAGCATTAACTGTCAATGGCAGCTTGAAGTGTGCTGCAAATATGCTCACGCGTACTACCCATTTGTTACAGTTGGAGTATACTATGCGCAAATTATTTCGTATATACGAACTACACATTAAATACAATCCCAAATGTCCTTTCCAGAAACGCGATTTTGAGCACTAAGTGTTCAATGGCATATTGAAGTGCGCTGCATATATGCTGAAGCGGGCTACCATTTGTTAGTATTGAAGTATACTATGCACGAATTAATTTCCTAGTTACAAAACTACAATTTAAATGCATTGCCAACATGTCATTTCGCGAAGCAAGATTCCCAGCACAAACTGTTCAATGGCAGCTTGAAGTGTACTTAAAAAATGCGGACGCAAACTACCTATTTGTTAGAAAAGAATTATACTATGCACGATTTAATTTCCTATTTACGAAAGTACACTTTGCATTGCCAACATGTCATTTCCCCAAACGCGATTTCGAGCAATAACTGTTGAGGAAAGCTTGAAGTGCGCTGCAAATATGCTGACACGGACTACCCATTTGTTAGAATTGAAGTATACTATGCATGAAATAATTCCTAATTAAGAAAGTACACTTTAAATGCATTGCCAACAAGTCATTTCCCAAAACGCGGTTTCGAGCACTAATTATTCAATCGAAGCTTGAAGTGTGCTGTAAATATGGTAACGCGGAATAACCAGTTGTTGGAATTGAAGTGTATAATGCAGGAATTAATTTCCTATTTATGAAAGTACACAATAAATGCATTACCAATATGTCATTTCCCGAAAGGCGATTTCGAGCTCTATTTGTTGAAAGGCAGCTTGAATGTGCAGCAAATATGCTGACGCCGGCTACCCTTTTGTTAGAATTCAACCATACTATGCACGAATTAGTTTCCTATCTACGAAAGTGCTTTTTATATGCAATGGCAACATGTCATTTCCCGAAACGCGATTTCGAGCACTAACAGTCAATGGCAGGTTGAAGCGTGCTGCAGACACGCTGACGCGGACTACACAATTGTTATAATTGTAGTGCACTATGCACGAACTGATTCCGTTTTTAAGAAAGTACCCTTTAAATGCATTACCAACCTGTCATTTCCCGAAACGCGATTTCAAGCACAAGCTGTTCAATGGCAACTTGAAGTGTGCAGCAGATATGCTGGCGCGGACTGCCCTTTCGTCAGAGTTGAAGCATACTATGCACGATTTAATTTCGTATTTACAAAAGTAAACTTTAAATGCATTGCCAGCATGTTATTTCCTTAAACGCGTTTACGAGCACTAATTGTTCAATGGCAGCTTGGAGTGTGCCGTAAATATGATAACGGGGACTACCCCTTCGTTGGAATTGAAGTGTACTATGCACGAATAAGTTTCCCATTTTTGAAAGTGCATTTTACATGCATTGCTAACATGTCGTTTCTCGAACGCGATTTCGAGCACTAACTGTTCAATGGCAACATGAAATCTGCTGTAAATATACTGACGAGGGCTACCCATTTGTTTGAGTTGAAGTATACTATGCATGAATTAATTTCCTATTTACGGAAGTACACTTTCCATTGCCAACAGGTCATTTCCCCAAACGCGATCTCGAGCACTAACTGTTCAATGGAAGGTTGAAGTGCGCTGCAAATATGCTGACGCGGACTACGCATTTGTTAGGGTTGCTGTATACTATGCACGTATTAATTTCGTATTTACGAAACTACACATTAAATGCAATGCCAAAGGTCATTTCAAGGAACGCAATTTCGAGCACTAACTGTTCAATGGCAGCTTGAAATGGGCTGCAAATGTGCAGACGCGTACGACCCATTAGTTAGAATTGAAGTATACTATGCAAGAATTAATTTCGTACTTACGAAAGTACATTTTATATGCTTCGGCAACATGTCATTTACCTAAACGCGATTTCGAGCATTTACTGTCAATGACAGCTTTAAGTGTGCAGCAAATATGCTGACGCGGACTACCCATTTGTTATAATTGTATTGTGCTATACACAAACTGATTTCGTATTTACGAAAATACACTATATGTGGATTGCCAACATGTCATTTCCCGAAACGCGATTTGGAGCATTAACTGTCAATGGCAGCTTGAAATGTGCAGCAGGCATGCTGACGCGGACTACCCATTTGTTATAATTGTATTGTGCCCTGCACGAACTGATTTCGTATTTACCAAAGTACACTATAAGTGCATTGCCAACATGTCATTTCCCGAAACGCGATTTGGAGCATTAACTGTCAATGGCAGCTTAAAGTGTCCGGAAAATATGCTGACGCGGACTACCCATTTGTTATAATTGTATTGTTCTATGCACGAACTGATTTCGTATTTACGAAACTACACTATAAGTGCATTGCCAACATGTCATTTCCCGAAACGCAATTTGGAACATCAACTCTCAATGGCAGCTTGAAGTGTGAAGCAGGCATGCTGACGCGGACTGCCCATTTGTTATAATTGTATTGTGCTATGCACGAACTAATTTCGTATTTACCAAAGTACACTATAAGTGCATTGCCAACATGTCATTTCCGCAAACGCGATTTGGAGCATTAACTGTCAATGGCAGTTAGAAGTGTGCTGCAAATATGCTGACGCGGACTACCCATTTGTTATATTGTCTTGTGCTATGCACGAACTGATTTCGTATTTACGAAAATACGCTATATGTGCATTGCCAACATGTCATTTCCCGAAACGCAATTTGAAGCATTAACTGTCAATGGCAGCTTGAAATGTGCAGCAGACATGCTGACGCGGACTACCCATTTGTTATAATTGTATTGTGCTCTGCACGAACTCATTTCGTAATTACCAAAGTACACTATAAGTGCATTGCCAACATGTCTTTTCCCGAAACGCGATTTGGAGCATTAACTGTCAATGGCAGCTTGAAGTGTACTGCAAATATGCTCACGCGTACTACCCATTTGTTACAGCTGGAGTATACTATGCGCAAATTAATTTCGTATATATGAACTACACATTAAATGCGATCCCAAATGTCCTTTCCAGAAACGCGATTTCCAGCACTAAGTGTTCAATGGCATATTGAAGCGCGCTGCATATATGCTGAAGCGGGCTACCATTTGTTAGTGTTGAAGTATACTATGCACGAAATAATTTCGTACTTACGAAACCACAATTTAAATGCATTACCAACATGTCATTTCCAGAAACGCCATTTCGAGCACTCACTCTTCAATAGCAGCTTGAAGAGGGCTAGAAATATGATGACGCGTACGACCCATATGTTAGAATTGAAGCATACTATGCACGAAATAATTTCCTATTTACGAAAGTACGCTTTAAATCCTTCGCTAACATGTTATTTCTTTAAACGCGATTTCGAGCACTTACTGTTCAATGGCAGCTTCAAGTGTGCTGCAAATAAGCTGACGCGGACTACCCATTTGTTAGAATTGAAGTATACTATGCACGAATCAATTTCGTATTTACGAAAGTACACTTTAAATGCATTGCCGACATGTCATTTCGCGAAGCATGATTCCCAGCACTAACTGTTCAATGGCACCTTGTAGTGTACTGCGAAAATGCTGACGCAAACTACCCATTTGTTAGAAGTGAAGTATACTATGCACGAATTAATTTCCTATTTACGAAAGTACACTTTGCATTGCCAACATGTCATTTCCCCAGACGCGATTTCGAGCACTAACTGTTCAATGGAAGCTTGAAGTGCCCTGCAAATATGCTGACACGGACTACCCATTGGTTAGAATTGAAGTATACTACGCACGAACTAGTTTCCTATCTACGAAAATACACTTTAAATGCATTGCCAACATGTCATTTCCCTAAACGCGATCTCGAGCACTAACTGTTCAATGGCAGCTTGAAGTGTGCTGAAAATATGCTGATGCGGACTACCCATTTGTTAGAATTGAAGAACACTATGCACGAATTCATTTCCTATTTACGAAAGTACACGTTGCATCCAACATGTCATTTCCCCAAACGCGATCTCTAGCACTAGCTGCTGAATGGAAGCTTGAAGTGCGCTGCAAGTATGCTGACGCGGACTACCCATTTGTTAGGGTTGAAGTATAATATGCACGAATTAAATTCGTATTTACGAAAGTACACTTTTAATCCATTGCCAACATGTAATTTCCCGAAACGCGATTTCAAACACTAACTGTTCAATGGCAAATTGAAGTGTGCAGCAGATATGCTCGCGCGGACTGCCCTTTCGTTAGAGTTGAAATATACTATGCATGAATTAATTTCGTATTTAAGAAAGTACACTTTAAATGCATTGGCAACATGTCATTGCCCGAAACGCGGTTTCGAGCACTAATTGTTCAATGAGAGCTTGAAGTGTGCTGTAAATATGGTAACGCGGACTAATTGGAATTAGTGTAGTATGGACGAATTACTTTCCTATTTACGAAAGTGCACTTTATATGATATGGAAGAAGTTAGCGAAAAACTAAGACACAGACCGAGAATAAACACACCAGACGTCAGACGAGCGCTTGTGTGTTTCTTCTCGGTCTCTGTCTAAGTTTTTCTCTACCTTCTTCCATATCATGCAAAGCCAACTTGCCCGCCAACACACTCTTCTGCACTTTATATGCATTGCCAACATGTCATTTCCCGAAACGCGATTTCGAGCACTGACTGGTAAATGGCAGATTGAAGTGTGCTGCAAATAAGCTGACGCGGACTAACCATTTGTTGGAATTGAAGTATACTATGTACGAATTAGTTTCCCATTTACGAAAGTACAATTTAAATGCATTGCCAACATGTCATTTCGTGAAACGCAGTTTCGAGCACTAATTGTTCAATGGCAGCTTGAAGTGTGCTGTATATATGGTAACGCGGACTAACCATTTGTTGGAATTGAAGTATACTATGTACGAATTAGTTTCCCATTTAAGAAAGTACAATTTAAATGCATTGACATGTCATTTCTCGAAACGCCGTTTAGTGCACTAATTGTTCAATGGCAGCTTGAAGTGTGCTGTAAACATGGTAACGCGGACTAACAACCATTTGTTGGAATTGAAGTGTACTATGCACGAATAAATTTCCTATTTACGAAAGTACACTTTAAATGCATTGCCGACATGTCATTTCCCGAAAGGCGATTTCGAGCACTAACTGTCAAATGGCAGCTTGACGTGTGCTGCAGATATGCTGACGCGGTCTACCCATTTGTTAGAATTGAAGTATACTATGCACGAATTAGATTCCTATTTACAAAAGTGCACTTTTAATCAATTTCCAACATATCATTTCCCGAAACGCGATTTCAAGCACTAATTTTTCAATGGCAGCTTGAAATGTGCAGCAGTTATGCTGGCGCAGATTGCCCTTTCGTTAGAGTTGAAGTATACTATGCACGAATTAATTTCGTATTTACGAAACTACACTTTAAATGCATTGCCAACACGTCATTTCGCGAAACACGGTTTCGAGCACTAATTGTTCAATGACAGCTTGAAGTGTGCTGTAAATATGGTAACGCGGACTAACCATTTGTTGGAATTAGTGTACTATGCACGAATTAATTTCCTATTTACGAAAGTACTATTTAAATGCATTGCCAACATGTCATTTCCCGAAACGCCGTTTCGTGCACTAATTGTTCAATGGCAGCTTGAAGTGTGCTGTAAATATGGTAACGCGGACTATCTATTTGTTGGATTTGAAGTGTATTATGCACGAATTATTTCCTTATTATGCACGAATTATTTCCTATTTACGAAAGTACACTTTAAAAGCATTGCCAATATGTCATTTCCCGAAGGGCGATTTCGAGCTCTAATTGTTCAAAGGCAGCTTGAATTGCGCTGCAAATATGCTGACTCGGGCTACCCTTTTGTTAGAGTTGATTTATACTATGCACGAATTAGTTTCCTATCAACGAAAGTGCACTTTATATGTATTCCCAACATGTAATTTCCCGAAAGGCGATTTCGAGCGCTAACTCTCAATGGCAGTTTGAAGTGTGCTGCAGACATGTTGACGCGGACTACCCATTTGTTATAATTTTAGTGTACCATGCACAAACTGATTTCGTGTTTACGAAAGTACACTTTAAATGCATTACCAACATGTTATTTCCCGAAACACGATTAGGAAAAAAATAACGATCGTTTAGGATGATGAAAGAAACCACTAAGAAAGCGCTGAAATGCCCAGCTTGCAAGCAAGCAAATGTCTTGGAAAGCTTCCAGGCAGAACTAGCGGAAATAAACGGAAAATTGTCTGGCATGCTCGTACTGGAGACCAAATTAGACAAGCTAATGAGCATGCAGGAAACTGTGTTGAGCATCGAGAAGTCAGTACAGCTTCTGTCTGACACTTATGATGACATAAAAGTGAACCTACAACGACAGGACAAAGAAATAGGCGACTTGCGGCGTCGAGTGGAGGCTGTCGAGAGTGGAAGCGGTGAAAGTACTGTCCAAACACTAAAACAAGAATTAAATGAACTCGAACAGTATAGCCGCCACCAGAACATTGAAATCCATGGGCTTGAGCTGAGAGAAAATGAAGACCTCATGGCTGAAATTAACAAGATTGCCCGAAAATTGGAGCTCCCTAATTTATCCGATAGCAACGTTGAACATGTGCATCGTTTGCCTCCCAGAAAGGACAGAAGGCCTGTGGTGATTGTAAGGTTTTCAAACCGAGCCCTCAGGCGCAAATGGTTTGAAGCACGCAAGTGCGCCCAAGAAAAGTTGACCAACATCAGCTTCTATAAAAACTTGACAGCAATGAACAGGCGATTGCTATGGCTGGCGAAGATAAGGGCAAAGGAAAATGACTACAAATTCGTGTGGACTTCTGAGGGTAAAGTGTTTGTAAGAAAACAAGCAAAAGCAAGTGCTATCAGGATTGCAACCGAAAATGACCTGAGCAAAATTGTTTAGATCAGTGACGACAGGTATTTTGATTTCAAAAAATCAAGATGGCGTACCACACGACAACTTCGTTCAATGATCTGGTGAAAAGTAACAAGTGTTTTCTTGAAAAGGGGCTTTCTTTTTTTCATTTAAATACACAGAGTCTGAGGAACAAACAAGATGACGTCGGTACATACCTCTCACAACTACAGTTCCTTTGCTTTCTTGGCTTTTTCAGAAACATGGTTCTCAAGTGTCACTGATGTTACGAATTTTTCCGGGTACAGTCATGTTTCAGTTTATCGTGAGCAAAAACGTGGTGGAGGGGTGTCCCTATTTATTCGCGACTGTTTTCACTATGATACCATAGACGACTTTACTTGCATGTGTGACGACTTTGAAACTGTTTCCATCATGTGCAAAAACATTGCCATCGTATGCATTTACCGACCGCCCCAGGGCACGCTGTCAATCTTTTTAAACTACATTGAATCACTCATGGATTTTGTCAATTCCCGGAAGAGGCATGTAGTGATCATAGGGGACTTTAATATCGATCTTAACTCTAATAACCCTGCTAAAGTTCAACTTCTTGAAATTATGCTTCAAAATGGTTGTGAGAACGTCATTGAACAGCCTACGAGAGTCACATCGAATACAAGTACGCTGATCGACTTATGTTTCACAGATTTTTCTAAGTCTGCTAGTTGCTCCGGTGTACTTTGTTCAGGATTGAGCGATCATCTACCAATTTTTGTAGCATTACCGATCGCCACGCGTACACAGTGTACAAATAATACTATCCGTATCATCAATGAGGGCGGTAAAAAGACCTTTCATTCACTTGTTGAAAACTTGAACTGGGCGAACGTATATAAGGAACCCGATCGATCTGTATCCTACGATATTTTTATGTCCGAATTACAAATTTGTTACGATGCTGCTTTCCCACTCACGACAGTTGTTCGGCACAAGAAAGCAAGAAAAGAATGGATTACGAATGACCTTTTCAAGCGCATAAAACACAAGGATAAGCTGTTCGAACAGTTTCTGCGAACGCGTGATATTGCAAAGCTGCAAGAATTCAAGCGGTTCAGAAACAAGCTTAGCTCTGACTTAAAAAAAGCCAAGTGTAGATTCTATCAACATCAGTTCAAAAAGTGCGCAGATAACCCCCGAAAAACATGGAAACAATTCAATGAACTAAACGCTACGCATGTTTCTGGTATACCATTTGAATTAGTTATAAATGGAGCCACTTATTCGGAGCAAAACTTAGTTAACCTTATCAATGATCATCTAGCTAACGCAGGTGCTGGAAACTTTTCATCTCTTTCATTGCCTCACAGCAGTCTGGAGAGATATATTGGGCAGATGCTGCTTGAAAGTGCATTTTTAATGCCCACTTCTGAGGTTGAGATAAACCTTATCATAAACTCGTTCGATAACCGATCGGCAGCTGGGCACGACGACATTAAAGCCGCACCTATAAAAGAAATTGCCCACTTAATCTCAAAACCGCTCGCTTACATCTGCAACCGCATACTTGCTTCGGGAATCTTTCCTGCGAAAATGAAGATAGCTCGTGTCGTCGTCATTCACAAGGGAGGAACATACAGTGACCTGAACAACTATAGGCCGATTTCAGTTTTGCCTCTTTTTTCGAAAGTGATTGAACGTGTCATACACAAACGCCTCGACAACTTTTTTGTTATAAAAAACATCATATCAACAAAGCAGTACGGGTTCCAGAAAGGAAGATCAACTGAAATGGCCCTCGTACAAATAAAAAATAAAATAATTAAAAATATTAAGGATAAGCTCTACACCGTTGGAATATTTCTAGATTTTCGCAAGGCCTTCGATTCCATCAAACATCATATTTTGCTAAGAAAACTGGAAATATGTCGAATTAGGGGCATAGCACTTCAACTCATGCGCAGTTACCTTGAGTCGCGTTTTCAGTTCGTATGCCTACATGACTATAAATCAAACCCAAAGACTGTAAAATATGGTGAACCGCAAGGATCTATATTAGGCCCTTTGCTCTTCTTGATCTATATAAACGATATAGTTAACATTCCTCAAACTGATGATATAGTATTATATGCAGACGATACGAATGTATTCTTCTCTGGAACAAATCTTAAAGAACTTGAAAACACTGCTAACACGTGGCTATTAAATCTTAGTGTATGGCTAAACCTAAATAGCCTAGAACTCAACGAGAAAAAAAACTAAATTTATGCTTTTTTGTGCAAAAAACAAGCCAATTGATTACGATTTTAAGCTTCGTTACGGCTCTTGCTACCTTCAGCGTGTCAGCTCCCATTCCTTTCTAGGAGTTAAATTCCATCACAGCCTAGGCTGGAGCGACCACATAGACCACACCCGTGTCAAGATAGCGAGAGCTATTGGTATGCTTTCCCGGCTTCGAGATCTTATACCTTGCTCGCTGAAAAGACAGTTGTACTTCTCTCTTATCCATTCTCGCATCAGTTATTGTCTTCTTATCTGGGGTACTTGTAACAAAACTGACTTAGAAAAAATATCAGCCCTGCAGTCGCGTGCAGCTCGGTTTCTTTTACCTGCAGGAAACAACACAAATAGTTGCTCGGCAAATACAGTCTCGAATGATCCCTGTGAAAACCATGTATGAACTCAAAATATGTATGTTTATTTATAACGAAATAAAATCAAATTACATTAATTTTTTTAACACGTACCTAAATAGATCTACTGGTTACAGCTTGCGTCAGACTTCTGTTGTGGTAAATAGGCCTCGTACTAACTACGGAACACAATCAATTGAGCACCAAATCATGTTGATGTGTAATTCTCATCCGTTTGTAATAGTAGTTCCACGCCCAGGGGTTTTAGACGCATCTGTTCGTCTTTCTTTTAGTTTAACGTTGTCTCCTAGACGACCAAATGCTTACTTCTGGTTCCGTTTGATGTAATATTATGTCGGTTCGAACAACCCTAATGTATTGCATTTCTGTACCATTTTTGTATATGATTTAGTGTGTATTATTATTTTATTATCTGTATATATTTACAAGAACTGTTTATGATGCGTCTGTTGTGTAAGTGATGGCAAGGACAGCCTTTTTTTTTGTTGTGTAATGCAATACCGCTCCTGCTGCTGTACCCAAGCGAGGACAAAACCCAGTCAGGAGGTTTAGCACCTCCTTTTGTCTTGCCTCGTGGGCAATACCTGTATGTTGCCCAAAGGAGAAAAAAAAAGGACAAACTGTTCAATGGCAACTTGAAGTGTGCAGCAGATGTGCTGGCGCGGACTCCCCTTTCGTTAGAGTTGAAGTATACTATGCACGAATTGATTTCGTATTTACGAAAGTACACTTTAAATGCATTGCCAACACGTCATTTCCCGAACGGCGGTTTCGAGCACTAATTGTTCAATGAGAGCTTGAAGTGTGCTGTAAATATGGTAACGCGGACTAATTGGAATTAGTGTACTTTGGACGAATTACTTTCCAATTTACGAAAGTGCACTTTATATTATATGAAGAAGTTAGCTCAAAACTAAGACACAGACCGAGAAGAAACACACCAGAGGACCGACGAGCGCTTGTGTGTTTCTTCTCGGTCTCTGTCTAAGTTTTGCGCTACCTTCTTCCATATCATGCAAAGCCAACTTGCCCGACAACACACTCTTCTGCACTTTATATGCATTGCCAACATGTCATTTCCCGAAACGCGATTTCGAGCACTGACTGATCAAAAGCAGCTTGAAGTGTGCTGCAAATATGCTGACGCGGACTACCCATTGGTTAGAATTGAAGTATACCGTGCACGAATTATTTTCCTATTTACGAAAGTACAATTTAAATGCATTGCCAACATGTCATTTCGCGAAACGCAGTTTCGAGCACTAATTGTTCAATGGCAGCTTGAAGTGTGCTGTATATATGGTAACGCGGACTAACCATTTGTTGGAATTGAAGTATACTATGTACGAATTAGTTTCCCATTTAAGAAAGTACAATTTAAATGCATTGACATGTCATTTCTCGAAACGCGATTTCGAGCACTGACTGATCAAAAGCAGCTTGAAGTGTGCTGCAAATATGCTGACGCGGACTACCCATTGGTTAGAATTGAAGTATACCGTGCACGAATTATTTTCCTATTTACGAAAGTACAATTTAAATGCATTGCCAACATGTCATTTCGCGAAACGCAGTTTCGAGCACTGACTGATCAAAAGCAGCTTGAAGTGTGCTGCAAATATGCTGACGCGGACTACCCATTGGTTAGAATTGAAGTATACCGTGCACGAATTATTTTCCTATTTACGAAAGTACAATTTAAATGCATTGCCAACATGTCATTTCGCGAAACGCAGTTTCGAGCACTGACTGATCAAAAGCAGCTTGAAGTGTGCTGCAAATATGCTGACGCGGACTACCCATTGGTTAGAATTGAAGTATACCGTGCACGAATTATTTTCCTATTTACGAAAGTACAATTTAAATGCATTGCCAACATGTCATTTCGCGAAACGCAGTTTCGAGCACTAATTGTTCAATGGCAGCTTGAAGTGTGCTGTATATATGGTAACGCGGACTAACCATTTGTTGGAATTGAAGTATACTATGTACGAATTAGTTTCCCATTTAAGAAAGTACAATTTAAATGCATTGACATGTCATTTCTCGAAACGCGATTTCGAGCACTGACTGATCAAAAGCAGCTTGAAGTGTGCTGCAAATATGCTGACGCGGACTACCCATTGGTTAGAATTGAAGTATACCGTGCACGAATTATTTTCCTATTTACGAAAGTACAATTTAAATGCATTGCCAACATGTCATTTCCCGAAACGCGATTTCGAGCACTGACTGATCAAAAGCAGCTTGAAGTGTGCTGCAAATATGCTGACGCGGACTACCCATTGGTTAGAATTGAAGTATACCGTGCACGAATTATTTTCCTATTTACGAAAGTACAATTTAAATGCATTGCCAACATGTCATTTCGCGAAACGCAGTTTCGAGCACTAATTGTTCAATGGCAGCTTGAAGTGTGCTGTATATATGGTAACGCGGACTAACCATTTGTTGGAATTGAAGTATACTATGTACGAATTAGTTTCCCATTTAAGAAAGTACAATTTAAATGCATTGACATGTCATTTCTCGAAACGCCGTTGCGTGCACTAATTGTTCAATGGCAGCTTGAAGTGTGCTGTAAATATGGTAACGCGGACTAACCATTTCTTGGAATTGAAGTGAACTATGCACGAATTAATTTCTTATTTACGAAAGCACACTTTTAATCCATTTCCAACATATCATTTCCCGAAACGCGATTTCAAGCACTAATTTTTCAATGGCAGCTTGAAATGTGCAGCAGTTATGCTGGCGCGGACTGCCCTTTCGTTAGAGTTGAAGTATACTATGCACGAATTAATTTCGTATTTACGAAAGTACACGTTAAATGCATTGCCAACACGTCATTTCCCGAAACACGGTTTCGAGCACTAATTGTTCAATGACAGCTTGAAGTGTGCTGTAAATATGGTAACGCGGACTAACCATTTGTTGGAATTAGTTTACTATGCACGAATTAATTTCCTATTTACGAAAGTACTATTTAAATGCATTGCCAACATGTCATTTCCCGAAACGCGGTTTCGAGCACTAATTGATCAATGGCAGCTTGAAGTGTGCTGTAAATATGGTAACGCGGACTAACCGTTTCTTGGAATTGAAGTGAACTATGCACGAATTAATTTCTTGTTTACAAACGTACACTTTAAATGCGTTTCCAACATGTCATTTCCCGAAACGCGATTTGGAGCATTAACTGTCAATGGCAGCTTGTAGTGTGCAGCAGGCATGCTGACATGGGCTACCCATTTCTTATAATTGTATTTTGCTATGCACAAACTGATTTCGTATTTACGAAAGTACGCTATAAGTGCATTGCCAACATGTCATTTCCCGAAACGCGATTTCGAGCACTAACTTCAATGGCAGCTTGAAGTGGGCTGCAAATGTGTTGACGCGTACGACCCATTTGTTAGAATTGAAGTATACAATGCACGAATTATTTTCCTATTTAGGAAAAACACTTTAAATGCTTCGCCAACATGTCATTTCCCTAAACGCGATTTCGAGCACTAAATGTTCAATGTCATCTTGAAGTGCGCTGCATATATGCTGACGCGGGCTACCATTTGTTAGTGTTGAAGTATACTATGCACGAATTAATTTCCTAGTTACAAAACTACAATTTAAATGCATTGCCAACTTGTCATTTCGCGAAGCAAGATTCCCAGCACTAACTGTTCAATGGCAGCTTGAAGTGTACTAAAAAAATGCTGACGCAAACTACCTATTTATTAGAATTGAATTATACCATGCACGAATTAATTTCCTATTTACGAAAGTACACTTTGCATTGCCAACATGTCATTTCCCCAAACGCGATTTCGAGAAATAACTATTGAATGAAAGCTTGAAGTGCTCTGCAAATATGCTGACACGGACTACCCATTTGTTAGAATTGAAGTATACTATGCATGAATTAATTCCTAATTAAGAAAGTACACTTTAAATGCATTGCCAACAAGTCATTTCCCCAAACGCGGTTTCGAGCACTAATTGTTCAATGGAAGCTTGAAGTGTGCTGTAAATATGGTAACGCGGAATAACCATTTGTTGGAATTGAAGTGTACTATGCACGAGTTAATTTCATATTTATGAAAGTACACTATAAATGCATTGCCTATATGTCATTTCCCGAAAGGCCATTTCGAGCTCTAATTGTTCAAAGGCAGCTTGAATTGCGCAGCAAATATGCTGACGCCGGCTACCCTTTTGTTAGAATTGAACTATACTATGCACGAATTAGTTTCCTATCAACGAAAGTGCACTTTATATGCATTGGCAACATGTCATTTCCCGAAACGCGATTTCGAGCACTAACTGTCAATGGCAGGTTGAAGCGTGCTGCAGACACGCTTACGCGGACTACCCATTTGTTATAATTGTAGTGCACTATGCACGATCTGATTTCGTATTTAAGAAAGTACCCTTTAAATGCATTACCAACTTGTCATTTCCCGAAACGCGATTTCAAGCACAAACTGTTCAATGGCAACTTGAACTGTGCAGCATATATGCTGGCGCGGACTGCCCTTTCGTCAGAGTTGAAGCATACTATGCACGATTTAATTTCGTATTTACAAAAGTAAACTTTAAATGCATTGCCAACATGTTATTTCCCTAAACGCGGTTACGAGCACTAATTGTTCAATGGCAGCTTGGAGTGTGCCGTAAATATGATGACGGGGACTACCCATTTGTTGGAATTGAAGTGTACTATGCACGAATAAGTTTCCTATTTTTGAAAGTGCATTTTACATGCATTGCTAACACGTCGTTTCTCGAAACGCGATTTCGAGCACTAACACTTCAATGGCAGCTTGAAGTGTGCTGCAAATATGCTGACGCGGACTACCCATTTGTTAGAAGTATACTATGCACGAATCAATTTGCTATATACGAAAGTACACGTTGCATTGCCAACTTGTCATTTCCCCTAACGCGATCTCGAGCAGTAACTGTTCCATGCAAGCTTGATGTGCGCTGCAAATATACTGACGCGGACTACGCATTTGTTAGGGTTGATGTATACTATGCACGAATTAATTTCGTATTTTCAAAACTACACATTAAATGCAATGCCAAATGGCATTTCCAGAAACGTGATTTCGACCACTAACTCTTCAATGGCAGCTGGAAGTGGTCTGCAAATGTGCAGACGCGTACGACCCATTTGTTAGAATGGAAGTATACTACGCACGACTTAATTTCGTACTTATGAAAGTACACTTTAAATTCTTCATCAACATGTCATTTCACTAAACGCGATTTCAAGCATTTACTGTTCAATGGCAGCTTGAAGTGTGCTGAAAATATGCTGAGGAGGACTACCCAATTGTTAGAATTGAAGTATACAATGCACGAATTATTTTCCTATTTACGAAAATACACTTTAAATGCGTTGTCGACCTGTCATTTCCCGGAACGCGTTTTCGAGCACTAACTGTTCAATCGCAGCTAGAAGTGCGCTGAAAATATGCAGACGCGGACTACCTATTTGTTAGGGTGGAAGTACACAATGCAAGAATTATTTCGTATTTACGAAAGTACACTTTAAATGCATTGCCAACACGTCATTTCTCGAAATACGATTTCGAGCACTATCTCTTCAATGGGAGCTTGAAATGTGCTGAAAATGCGTTTACGCGGGCTACCTATTTGTGGTAGTTGAAGTATACTATGCACGAATTAATTACGTATTTAAGAAAGTACACTTTAAATGCTTTGCCAACATATCTCCTGAAACACTATTTCGTGCACTAACTGTTCAATGGCAACATGAAATCTGCTGTAAATATACTGACGAGGGCTGCCCATTTGTTAGAGTTGAAGTATACTATGCACGAATTAATTTCCTATTTACGAAAGTACACATTGCATTCCCAACATGTCATTTCCCCAAACGCGATCTCGAGCACTAACTGTTCAATGGAATTTGAGACAGAAATGGTAATAGCGCTGCAATTAGACGTACACAAGAAAGACTGACACAGGACATGCGCTAATTTCTGTCTTCATTTCTGTCTCAAATAATGCACCATCCAGCCCAAACTGACGTTCTTCTAAACCATCTGTTCAATGGAAGGTTGAAGTGCGCTGCAAATATGCTGACGCGGACTACGCAATTGTTAGGGTTACTGTATACTATGTATGTATTAATTTCGTATTTTCGAAACTACACATTAAATGCAATGCCAAACGTCATTTCCAGCAACGCGATTTCGAGCACTAACTGTTCAATGGCAGCTTGAAATGGGCTGCAAATGTGCAGACGCGTATGACCCATTAGTTAGAATTGAAGTATACTATGCAAGAGTTAATTTCGTACTTGCGAAAGTACATTTTAAATGCTTCGCCAACATGTCATTTCCCTAAAAGCGATTTCGAGCATTTACTGTCAATGACAGCTTGAAGTGTGCGGCAAATATGCTGACGCGGACTACCCATTTGTTATAATTGTATTGTGCTATACACAAACTGATTTCGTATTTACGAAAGTACACTATAAAGACATTAACAGCATGTCAATTCCCGAAACGCGATTTGCATCATTAACTGTCAATGGCAGCTTGAAGTGTGCAGCAGGCATGCTGACGCGGACTACCCATTTGTTATAATTGTATTGTGCTATGCACGAACTGATTTCATATTTACGAGAGTACACTATAAGTGCATTGCCAGCATGTAATTCCCGGAAACGCGATTTGGAGCATTAACTGTCAATGGCAGTTTGAAGGGTGCTGAAAATATGCTGACGCGGACTACCCATTTGTTATAATTGTATTGTTCTATGCACGAACTGATTTCGTATTTGCGAAAGTACACTGTAAGTGCATTGCCAACATGTCATTTCCCGAAACGCGATTTGGAGCATTAACTCTCAATGGCAGCTTGAAGTGTGAAGCAGGCATGCTGACGCGGACTGCCCATTTGTTATAATTGTATTGTACTGTGCACGAACTTGTTTCGTATTTATGAAAGTACATTATAAGTGCATTGCCAACATGTCATTTCCCGAAACGCGATTTGGAGCATTAACTGTCAATGGCAGCTTGAAGTGTGCTGAAAATATGGTAACGCGGACTATCCATTTGTTGGAATTGAAGTGTACTATGCCCGAATTATTTCCTTTTTACGAAAGTACACTTTAAATGCATTGCGAATATGTCATTTCCCGAAAGGCGATTTCGAGCTCTAATTGTTCAAAGGCAGCTTGAATTGCGCTGCAAATATGCTGACGCGGGCTACCCTTTTGTTAGAGTTGAATTATACTATGCACGAATTAGTTTCCTATCAACGAAAGTGCACTTTATATGCATTGCAAACATGTCATTTCCCGAAAGGCGATTTCGAGCACTAACTGTCAATGGCAGGTTGAAGTGTGCTGCAGACGTGTTGACGCGGACTACCCATTTGTTATAATTTTAGTGTACCATGCACGAACTGATTTCGTACTTACGAAAGTACGCTTTAAATGCATTACCAACATGTTATTTCCCAAACGCAATTTGCAGGACAAACTGTTCAATGGCAACTTGAAGTGTGCAGCAGATGTGCTGGCGCGGACAGCCCTTTCGTTAGAGTTGAAGTATACTATGCACGAATTGATTTCGTATTTACGAAAGTACACTTTAAATGCATTGCCAACACGTCATTTCCCGAACGGCGGTTTGGAGCATTAGCTCTCAATGGCAGCTTGAAGTGTGCTCTAAATACGTTAACGCGGACTACCCATTTGTTAGAGTTGAAGTATATTATGCACGAAATAATTTCGTATTTACGAAAGTACATTTTGAACGCGTTGCCAACATGTCATTTCCCGAAAAGCGATTTTGAGCACTAACTGTTCAATGGCAGCTTGAAGTGTGCTGCAAACATGCTGACGCGGACTGCTCATATTTTAGAGTTGAAGTATACTATGCACGAATTAATTTGGTATTTACAAAAGTACGCATTAAATCCATTGCCAACAAGTCATTTCGCGAAACAAGATTTCCAGCACTAACTGTTCAATGGCAGCTTGAAATGTGCCCCAAATATGCTGACGCATAATACCCATTTGTTTGAGTTGAAGTATACTATGCACGAATTAATTGCGTACTTACGAAACTACACATTAAATGCAATCCCAAATGTCATTTCAAGAAACGCGATTTCGAGCACTAACTGTTCAATGGCAGCTGAAGTGGGCTGCAAATGTGTTGACGCGTGCGACCCATTTGTTAGAATTGGAGTATATAATGCACGAATTATTTTCCTATTTACGAGAAACACTTTAAATGCTTCGCCAACATGTCATTTCCCTAAACGCGATTTCGAGCACTAAGTGTTCAATGTCATCTTGAAGTGCGCTGCATATATGCTGACGCGGGCTACCATTTGTTAGTGTTGAAGTATACTATGCACGAATTAATTTCCTAGTTACAAAACTACAATTTAAATGCATTGCCAACATGTCATTTCGCGAAGCAAGATTCCCAGCACTAACTGTTCAATGGCAGCTTGAAGTGTACTGCAAAAATGCTGACGCAAACTACTTATTTGTTAGAATTCAATTATACTATGCACGAATTAATTTCCTATTTACGAAAGTACACTTTGCATTGCCAACATGTCATTTCCCCAAACGCGATTTCGAGCAATAACTGTTGAATGAAAGCTTGAAGTGCGCTGCAAATATGCTGACACGGACTACCCATTTGTTAGAATTGAAGTATACTATGCATGAATTAATTCCTAATTAAGAAAGTACACTTTAAATGCATTGCCAACAAGTCATTTCCCAAAACGCGGTTTCGAGCAATAATTGTTCAATGGAAGCTTGAAGTGTGCTCTAAATATGGTAACGCCGAATAACCATTTGTTGGAATTGAACTGTACTATGCACGAATTAATTTCATGTTTATAAAAGGACACTATAAATGCATTGCCAATATGTCATTTCCCGAAAGGCGATTTCGAGCTCTGATTGTTCAAAGGCAGCTTGAATTGCGCAGCAAATATGCTGACGCCGGCTACCCTTTTGTTAGAATTGAACTATACTGTGCACTAATTAATTTCCTATCTACGAAAGTGCACTTTATATGCATTGGCAACATGTCATTTCCCGAAACACGATTTCGAGCACTAACTCTCAATGGCAGGTTGAAGCGTGCGGCAGACACGCTGACGCGTACTACCCATTTGTTATAATTGTAGTGCACTATGCACGATCTGATTTCGTATTTACGAAAGTACACTTTAAATGCATTACCAACCTGTCATTTCCCGAAACGCGATTTCAAGCACAAACTGTTCAATGGCAACTTGAAGTGTGCAGCAGATATGCTGGCGCGGACTGCCCTTTCGTCAGAGTTGAAGCATACTATGCACGAATTAATTTCGTATTTACAAAAGTAAACTTTAAATGCATTGCCAACATGTTATTTCCCTAAACGCGGTTACGAGCACTAATTGTTCAATGGCAGCTTGGAGTGTGCCGTAAATATGATAACGTGGACTACCCCATTGTTGGAATTGAAGTGTACTATGCACGAATAAGTTTCCTATTTTCGAAAGTGCATTTTACATGCATTGCTAACACGTCGTTTCTCGAAACGCGATTTCGAGCACTAACACTTCAAGGGCAGCTTGAAGTGTGCTGCAATTAAGCTAACGCGGACTACCCATTTGTTAGAATAGAAGCATACTATGCACGAATCAATTTGCTATATACGAAAGTACACGTTGCATTGCCAACTTGTCATTTCCCCTAACGCGATCTCGAGCACTAACTGTTCCATGCAAGCTCGATGTGCGCTGCAAATATACTGACGCGGACTAGGCATTTGTTAGGGTTGATGTATACTATGCACGAATTAATTTCGTATTTTTGAAACTACACATTAATTGCAATGCCAAATGTCATTTCTAGAAACGTGATTTCGAGCACTAACTTCAATGGCAGCTTGAAGTGGGCTGCAAATGTGCAGACGCGAACGACCCATTTGTTAGAATTGAAGTATTCTATGCACGACTTAATTTCGTACTTATGAAAGTACACTTTAAATTCTTCGCCAACATGTCATTTCCCTAAACGCGATTTGAAGCAGTTAGTGTTCAATGGCAGCTTGAAGTGTGCTGAAAATATGCTGACGCGGACTACCCAATTGTTAGAATTGAAGTATACAATGCACGAATTAGTTTCCTATTTACGAAAATACAGTTTAAATGCGTTGTCGACATGTCATTTCCCGGAACGCGATTTCGAGCACAAACTGTTCAATCGCAGCTTGAAGTGCGCTGAAAATATGCTGACGCGGACTACCTATTTGTTAGGGTGGAAGTACACAATTCACGAATTATTTCGTATTACGAAAGTACACTTTAAATGCATTGCCAACATGTCATTTCTCTAAATGCGATTTCAAGCACTATCTCTTCAGTGGCAGCTTGAAATGTGCTGCAAATGCGTTTACGCGGACTACCCATTTGTGGTAGTTGAAGTATCCTATGCGCGGATTAATTACGTAATTAAGAAAGTACACTTTAAATGCTTTGCCAATATATCATTTCCTGAAACACGATTTCGTGCACTAACTGTTCAATGGCAACATGAAATCTGCTGTAAATATACTGACGAGGGCTACCCATTTGTTAGAGTTGAAGTATACTATGCACGAATTAATTTCCTATTTACGAAAGTACACTTTGCATCGCCAACAGGTCATTTCACAAAACGCGATCTCGAGCACTAACTGTTCAATGGAAGGTTCAAGTGCGCTGCAAATATGCTGACGCGGACTACGCAATTGTTAGGGTTGCTGTATACTATGTACGTATTAATTTCGTATTTTCGAAACTACACATTAAATGCAATGCCAAACGTCATTTCCAGCAACGCGATTTCGAGCACTAACTGTTCAATGGCAGCTTGAAATGGGCTGCAAATGTGCAGACGCGTATGACCCATTAGTTAGAATTGAAGTATACTATGCAAGAGTTATTTTCGTACTTGCGAAAGTACATTTTAAATGCTTCGCCAACATGTCATTTCCCTAAACGCGATTTCGAGCATTTACTGTCAATGACAGCTTGAAGTGTGCTGCAAATATGCTGACGCGGACTACCCATTTGTTATAATTGTATTGTGCTATACAAAAACTGATTTCGTATTTACGAAAGTACACTATAAGTGCATTGCCAGCATGTCTATTCCCGAAACGCGATTTGCATCATTAACTGTCAATGGCAGCTTGAAGTGTGCAGCAGGCATGCTGACGCGGACTACCCATTTGTTATAATTGTATTGTGCCATGCACGAACTGATTTCGTATTTACGAAAGTACACTATAAGTGCATTGCCAACATGTAATTCCCGGCAACGCGATTTGGAGCATTAACTGTCAATGGCAGCTTGAAGTGTGCTGCAAATATGCTGACGCGGACTACCCATTTCTTATAATTGTATTGTGCTATGCACGAACTGATTTCGTATTTACGAAAATACACTATATGTGCATTGCCAACATGTCATTTCCCGAAGCGCGATTTGGAGCATTAACTGTCAATGGCAGCTTAAAATGTGCAGCAGGCATGCTGACGCGGACTACCCATTTGTTATAATTGTATTGTGCTCTGCACGAACTGATTTCGTATTTACCAAAGTACACTATAAGTGCATTGCCAACATGTCATTTCCCGAAACGCGATTTGGAGCATTAACTGTCAATGGCAGTTTGAAGTGTGCTGAAAATATGCTGACGCGGACTACCCATTTGTTATATATGTATTGTTCTATGCACGAACTGATTTCGTATTTGCGAAAGTACACCGTAAGTGCATTGCCAACATGTCATTTCCCGAAACGCGGTTTGGAGCATTAACTCTCAATGGCAGCTTGAAGTGTGAAGCAGGCATGCTGACGCGGACTGCCCATTTGTTATAATTGTATTGTACTGTGCACGAACTGATTTCGTATTTATGAAAGTACACTATAAGTGCATTGCCAACATGTCATTTCCCGAAACGCGATTTGGAGCATTAACTGTCAATGGCAGCTTGAAGTGTGCTGAAAATATGGTAACGCGGACTATCCATTTGTTGGAATTGAAGTGTACTATGCACGAATTATTTCCTTTTTACGAAAGTACACTTTAAATGCATTGCGAATATGTCATTTCCCGAAAGGCGATTTCGAGCTCTAATTGTTCAAAGGTAGCTTGAATTGCGCTGCAAATATGCTGACGCTGGCTACCCTTTTGTTAGAGTTGAATTATACTATGCACGAATTAGTTTCCTATCAACGAAAGTGCACTTTATATGCATTGCAAACATGTCATTTCCCGAAAGGCGATTTCGAGCACTAACTGTAAATGGCTGGTTGAAGTGTGCTGCAGACATGTTGACGCGGACTACCCATTTGTTATAATTTTAGTGTACCATGCACGAACTGATTTCGTATTTACGAAAGTACACTTTAAATGCATTACCAACATGTTATTTCCCGAAACGCAATTTCCAGGACAAACTGTTCAATGGCAACTTGAAGTGTGCAGCAGATGTGCTGGCGCGGACTGCCCTTTCATTAGAGTTGAAGTATACTATGCACGAATTGATTTCGTATTTACGAAAGTACACTTTAAATGCATTGCCAAAACGTCATTTCCCGAACGGCGGTTTGGAGCATTAACTCTCAATGGCAGCTTGAAGTGTGCTCTAAAAACGTTAACGCGGACTACCCATTTGTTAGAGTTGAAGTATATTATGCACGAAATAATTTCGTATTTACGAAAGTACATTTTGAACGCGTTGCCAACATGTCATTTCCCGAAAAGCGATTTTGAGCACTAACTGTTCAATGGCAGCTTGATGTGTGCTGCAAATATGCTGACGCGGACTGCTCATATTTTAGAGTTGAAGTATACTATGCACGAATTAATTTGGTATTTACAAAAGTACGCATTAAATCCATTGCCAACAAGTCATTTCGTGAAACAAGATTTCCAGCACTAACTGTTCAATGGCAGCTTGAAATATGCCCCAAATATGCCAACGCATAATACCCATTTGTTAGAGTTGAAGTATACTATGCACGAATTAATTGCGTACTTACGAAACTACACATTAAATGCAATCCCAAATGTCATTTCAAGAAACGCGATTTCGAGCACTAACTGTTCAATGGCAGCTGAAGTGGGCTGCAAATGTGTTGACGCGTGCGACCCATTTGTTAGAATTGGAGTATATAATGCACGAATTATTTTCCTATTTACTAGAAACACTTTAAATGCTTCGCCAACATGTCATTTCCCTAAACGCGATTTCGAGCACTAAGTGTTCAATGTCATCTTGAAGTGCGCTGCATATATGCTGACGCGGGCTACCATTTGTTAGTGTTGAGGTATACTATGCACGAATTAATTTCCTAGTTACAAAACTACAATTTAAATGCATTGCCAACATGTCATTTCGCGAAGCAAGATTCCCAGCACTAACTGTTCAATGGCAGCTTGAAGTGTACTGCAAAAATGCTGACGCAAACTACTTATTTGTTAGAATTGAATTATACTATGCACGAATTAATTTCCTATTTACGAAAGTACACTTTGCATTGCCAACATGTCATTTCCCCAAACGCGATTTCGAGCAATAACTGTTGAATGAAAGCTTGAAGTGCGCTGCAAATATGCTGACACGGACTACCCATTTGTTAGAATTGATGTATACTATGCATGAATTAATGCCTAATTAAGAAAGTACACTTTAAATGCATTGCCAACAAGTCATTTCCCAAAACGCGGTTTCGAGCAATAATTGTTCAATGGAAGCTTGAAGTGTGCTCTAAATATGGTAACGCGGAATAACCATTTGTTGGAATTGAAGTGTACTATGCACGAATTAATTTCATGTTTATAAAAGGACACTATAAATGCATTGCCAATATGTCATTTCCCGAAAGGCGATTTCGAGCTCTAATTGTTCAAAGGCAGCTTGAATTGCGCAGCAAATATGCTGACGCCGGCTACCCTTTTGTTAGAATTGAACTATACTATGCACTAATTAGTTTCCTATCTACGAAAGTGCACTTTATATGCATTGGCAACATGTCATTTCCCGAAACGCGATTTCGAGCACTTACTCTCAATGGCAGGTTGAAGCGTGCTGCAGACACGCTGACGCGTACTACCCATTTGTTATAATTGTAGTGCACTATGCACGATCTGATTTCGTATTTACGAAAGTACCCTTTAAATGCATTACCAACCTGTCATTTCCCGAAACGCGATTTCAAGCACAAACTGTTCAATGGCAACTTGAAGTGTGCAGCAGATATGCTGGCGCGGACTGCCCTTTCGTCAGGGTTGAAGCATACTATGCACGAATTAATTTCGTATTTACAAAAGTAAACTTTAAATGCATTGCCAACATGTTATTTCCCTAAACGCGGTTACGAGCACTAATTGTTCAATGGCAGCTTGGAGTGTGCCGTAAATATGATAACGTGGACTACCCCTTTGTTGGAATTGAAGTGTACTATGCACGAATAAGTTTCCTATTTTCGAAAGTGCATCTTACATGCATTGCTAACACGTCGTTTCTCGAAACGCGATTTTGAGCACTAACACTTCAATGGCAGCTTGAAGTGTGCTGCAAATATGCTGACGCGGACTACCCATTTGTTAGAATAGAAGTATACTATGCACGAATCAATTTGCTATATACGAAAGTACACGTTGCATTGCCAACTTGTCATTTCCCCTAACGCGATCTCGAGCAGTAACTGTTCCATGCAAGCTTGATGTGCGCTGCAAATATACTGACGCGGACTACGCATTTGTTAGGGTTGATGTATACTATGCACGAATTAATTTCGTATTTTCAAAACTACACATTAAATGCAATGCCAAATGTCATTTCCAGAAACGTGATTTCGAGCACTAACTTCAATGGCAGCTTGAAGTGGGCTGCAAATGTGCAGACGCGAACGACCCATTTGTTAGAATTGAAGTATTCTATGCACGACTTAATTTCGTACTTATGAAAGTACACTTTAAATTCTTCGCAACATGTCATTTCCCTAAACGCGATTTCAAGCAGTTAGTGTTCAATGGCAGCTTGAAGTGTGCTGAAAATATGCTGACGCGGACTACCCAATTGTTAGAATTGAAGTATACAATGCACGAATTAGTTTCCTATTTACGAAAATACAGTTTAAATGCGTTGTCGACATGTCATTTCCCGGAACGCGATTTCGAGCACAAACTGTTCAATCGCAGCTTGAAGTGCGCTGAAAATATGCTGACGCGGACTACCTATTTGTTAGGGTGGAAGTACACAATTCACGAATTATTTCGTATTACGAAAGTACACTTTAAATGCATTGCCAACATGTCATTTCTCTGAATACGATTTCAAGCACTATCTCTTCAGTGGCAGCTTGAAATGCGCTGCAAATGCGTTTACGCGGACTACCCATTTGTGGTAGTTGAAGTATCCTATGCGCGGATTAATTACGTAATTAAGAAAGTACACTTTAAATGCTTTGCCAATATATCATTTCCTGAAACACGATTTCGTGCACTAACTGTTCAATGGCAACATGAAATCTGCTGTAAATATACTCACGAGGGCAACCCATATCGTAGAGTTGAAGTATACTATGCACGAATTAATTTCCTATTTACGAAAGTACACTTTGCATTGCCAACAGGTCATTTCCTCAAACGCGATCTCGAGCACTAACTGTTCAATGGAAGGTTGAAGTGCGCTGCAAATATGTTGACGCGGACTACGCATTTGTTAGTGTTGCTGTATACTATGCACATATTAATTTCGTATTTTCGAAACTAGACATTAAATGCAATGCAAATGTCATTTCCAGGAACTTGATTTCGAGCACTAACTGTTCAATGGCAGCTTGAAATGGGCTGCAAATGTGCAGACGCGTACGACCCATTAGTTAGAATTGAAGTATACTATGCAAGAATTAATTTCGTACTTACGAAAGTACATTTTAAATGCTTCGCTAACATGTCATTTCTCTAATCGCGATTTCGAGCATTTACTGTCAATGACAGCTTGACGTGTGCTGCAAATATGCTGACACGGACTGCCCATTTGTTATAATTCTTTTGTGCTATGCACGAACTGATTTCGTATTTACGAAAGTACACTATAAGTGCATTGCCAACATGTCATTTCCGGAAACGCGATTTGGAGCATTCACTGTCAATGGCACCTTGAAGTGTGCGGAAAATATGCTGACGCGGACTACCCATTTGTTATAACTGTATTGTGCTATGCACGAACTGATTTCGTATTTACGAAAATACACTATATGTGCATTGCCAACATGTCATTTCCCGAAACGCGATTTGGAGCATTAACTGTCAATTGCAGCTTGAAATGTGCAGCAGGCATGCTGACGCGGACTACCCATTTGTTATAATTGTATTGTGCTCTGCACGAACTGATTTCGTATTTACCAAAGTACACTATAAGTGCATTGCCAACATGTCATTTCCCGAAACGCGATTTGGAGCATTAACTGTCAATGGCAGCTTGAAGTGTGCTGAAAATATGCTGACGCGGAATACCCATTTGTTATAATTGTATTGTGCTATGCACGAACTGATTTCGTATTTACGAAAGTACACTATAAGTGCATTGCCAACATGTCATTTCCCGAAACGCGATTTGGAGCATTAACTGTCAATGGCAGCTTGAAGTGTGCTGAAAATATGCTGACGTGGACTACCCATTTGTTATAATTATATTGTGCAATGCACGAACTGATTTCGTATTTACGAAAGCACACTAAAAGTGCATTGCCAACATGTCATTTCCCGAAACACGATTTGGAGCATTAACTGCCAATGGAAGATTGAACTGTGCTGAAAATATGCTGACGCAGACTACCCATTTGTTTGAATTGAAGTATACTATGCACAGATTAGTTTCCTATTTACGAAAGTACACTTTAAATTCGTTGCCAACATATCATTTCCCCATACGCGATTTCGCGAACTAACTGTTCAATAGAAGCTTGAAGTGCGCTGCAAATATGCTGACGCGGACTACCTACTTGTTAGGGTTGAAATACACAATGCACGAATTAATTTCGTATTTACAAAAGTACACTTTAAATGCATTACCAACATGTCATTTCTCGAAATACGATTTCGATCACTATCTCTTCAATGGCAGCTTGAAATGTGCTGAAAATGCGTTTATGCGGACTACCCATTTGTGATAGTTGTATACTATGCACGAATTAAATACGTATTTAAGAATGTACACTTTAAATGCTTTGCCAACATTTCCTTTCTCGAAATGAGATTTTGAGCACTATCCGTTCAATGGCAGCTTGAAGTGTGCTGAAAATATTCTAACGTGAACTGCCCATTTGTTAGAATTGAAGTATACTATGCACGACTTAGTTTCGTATTACGAAAGTACGCTTTAAATGCGTTGCCAACACGTCATTTCCCGAAACGCGGTTTCAAGCACTAATTGTTGAATGGCGGCTTGAAGTGTGCTGTAAATATAGTAACGCGGAGGAACCATTTGTTGGAATAAGTGTACTATTATCCATGGTAAAACAACGCGGAGAAAACACAAGGTCGGAACAAACACGACGACAGGAGCGCTGTGTCATCGTGTTTGTTCCGTTCTCGTGTTTTTTCCGCACTGTTTTACCATGGATAATAGTAACCAACTTGCTCAGCTTTCCGTACTTCTAGTGTACTATGCACGAATCAGTTTCCTATTTTCGAAAGTGCATTTTACATGCATTGCTAACGCGTCGTTTCTCGAAACGCGATTTCGAGCACTAACTCTTCAATGGTAACTTGAAGTGTGCAGCAGATATGCTGGCGTGGACTGCCCTTTCGTCAGAGTTGAAGTATACTATGCACGAATTAATTTCATATTTACAAAAGAAATTTTTAAACGCATTGCCAACATGTTTTTTTTTCTTCGTATCACTTTATTCTCAGAAACAGTACACAAACTGTTGGTTGGACCCATAGCCTTTACGGCTAGTGAGGGGTCCAAATACAACACAAGCACAATACTACCGCAGACCGTGTAAAATAAAAAACTTCAAGATTAACACGCACAATTGATTCCTACATTTCCATGGAAATTAAATAGTGTTTTAAAGATGCTGAAAAGTTATTTTTGTCTTTAACTTCATTCGGGATTTCATTCCACACATGGGCTCCACTGTTTTCTAGGAGTCTCCGGCCGTACATATTGTAACAAGGTGGTAAATTAAATAGATTGTTAGTTGCAGCTCTTGTTTGTTTCATTGGTAATCTAAATAAACTAAGGGGCAGGGGGTTGTTAGATTTTATTACATTGTTTACTATTTCAGCTATCTTCAGTTTATATGCCATTGATAGGGGTAAGATACGAAGCTGCTGAAAGAGTGGCCTGCTGGGGTGTGTATTATTTGAATAAGTTATCATACGAATAGCTCGTTTTTGAAGGCCAGAAACAGGATCTAGGTATCTTTTATATGTACCACCCCACGCTTCCAGGCAATAAGATAATTGACTGTGCACAAAGGCGAAATACAGAACGCGTAGAATTGGAAGATCAAAGCAGTCCCTGGCCTTTAGTAAAACATGACAACCATAGGCTAATTTGGAGCAAACATTATTAATTTGTTCTTTCCAGTGCATATCAGACGCGAACAGGACACCAAGATACTTGTATTGAGGCACCCTCAGCAGAGTCGTGTTGTCGATAGTTACAGATATACGTTCGTAGTTCATGTTCTTCCTGCGCGAGTGAAACACGGTGTACTTTATTTTCTCAGTATTAAGGGATAACCGATTACTTTTGAACCCTAAACGCGGTTACGAGCACTAACTGTTCAATGGCAGCTTGGAGTGTGCCGTAAATATGATAGCGGCGACTACCCATTTGTTGGAATTGAAGTGTACTATGCACGAATAAGTTTCCTAATTTCGAAAGTGCATTTTACATGCATTGCCGACATGTCATTTCTCGAAACGCGATTTCGAGCACTAACTGTTCAATGGCAGCTTGATGTGCGCTGCATATATACTGACGCGGACTACGCATTTGTTACGGTTGATTTATACTATGCACGAATTAATTTCGTATTTTCGAAACTACACATTAAATGCAATGCCAAATGTCATTTCCAGAAACGTGATTTCGAGCACTAACTGTTCAATGGCAGCTTGAAGTGGGCTGCAAATGTGCAGACGCATACGACCCATTTGTTAAAATTGAAGTATACTATGCACGACTTATTTCGTTCTTATGAAAGTACACTTTAAATTCTTCGCCACATGTCATTTCACGGAACGCGATTTCGAGCACTAACTGTTCAATCGCAGCTTGAAGTGTGCTGCAAATATGCTGACGCGGACTACCTATTTGTTATGGTGGAAGTACACAATGCACGAATTGTTTCGTATTTACGAAAGTACACTTTAAATGCATTGACAACATGTCATTTCTCGAAATACGATTTCGAGCACTATCTCTTCAATGGCAGCTTGAAATGTGCTGCAAATACGTTTAGGCGGACTACACATTTGTGGTAGTTGAAGTATACTATGCACGAATTAATTACGTATTTAAGAAAGTACACTTTAAATGCTTTGCCAACATATCATTTCCTGAAACACGATTTCGAGCACTAACTGTTAAATGGCAACATGAAATCTGCTGTAAATATACTGACAAGGTCTACCCATTTGTTAGAGTTGAAGTATACTATGCACGAATTAATTTCCTATTTACGAAAGTACACTTTGCATTGCCAACAGGTCATTTCCCCAAACGCGATCTCGAGCACTAACTATTCAATGGAAGGTTGAAGTGCGCTGCAAATATGCTGACGCGCACTAGGCATTTGTTAGGGTTGATGTATACTATGCACGAATTAATTTCGTATTTAGGAAAGTACACTTTAAAATCATTGCCAACATGTCATTTCCCAAAACACAATTCCGAGCACTAACGGTTCAATGGCAGCTTCAAGTGTGCTGCAAACATGCTGACCCAGACTCCCCATTTGTTAGAATTGAAGTATACTATGCACGAATTAATTTCGTATTTACGAAAATACGCTTTAAATGCATTGCCAACATGTCATTTCTCGAAACGCGATTTCGAGCGCTAACTTTTCAATGGCAGCTTGAAGTGTGTTGCAAATATGGTGACGCGGACTATCCATTTGTTAGAATTGAAGTATACTATGCACGAATCAATTTCCTATTTACGAAGGTACACTTTAAATGCATTGTCAACTTGCCATTTCCGGAAACGCGATTTTGAGCACTTACTGTCAATAGCAGCTTGAAATGTGCTGCAGATATGCTGACGCGGACAACCAATTTGTTAGAGCTGATGTATACTATCCCCAAATTATACTATACCCAAATTTTTTTCTATTTATGAAAGCACTCTTTAAATGCATTGCAACATGTCATTTACCAAAACGCGATTTCGAGCACATACTGTTCAATGGCAGCTTGAAGTGTGCTGCAAATGTGCTGACGCGGACTACCCATTTGTTAGAATTGAAGCATACTACGCACGAATTAATTTCGTTTTTACGAAAGTACACTTTTAATGCATTTCTAACATGTCATTTCGCGAAGCATGATTCCCAGCACTAACTGTTCAATGGCAGCTTGAAGTGTGGAGAAAATATGCTTACGCGGACTGCCCTTTCGTTAGAGTTGAAGTATAATATGAACGAATTAATTTAATACTTACGAAACTACATTTTAAATGCGTTGCCAACATGTTATTTACCAAAACTCGATTTCGAGCACTTGCTATTCAATGGCAGCTTGAAGTGTTCTGCAAATATGCTGACGCGGACTGCCAATTTGTAGTAATTGCAGTATACTAAGCACGAATTATTTTCCTATTTACGAAAGTACAATTTTAATCTATTGCAAACATGTCATTTCCTGAAACGCGATTTCGAGCACTAAGTGTTCAATGGCAGCTTGAAGTTTTCAGCAGATATGCTGACGCGGACTGCCCTTTTGTTAGAGTTGAAGTATACTCTCCACGAATTCATTTCTTTTTTACGAAAGTACACTTTAAATGCATTGCCAACATGCCATTTATCGAAATGCGATTTCAAGTGCTAACTTTTCAATGGCAGCATGAAGTGTACTGCAAATATGCTGACGCGGACTGCCCATTTGCTAGAGTTGATGTATACTACGCACGAATTAATTTCTTATTTACGAAAGTACACATTAAAGTACACATGTCATTTCCCGAAACGCGATGTCGAGCACTAACTGTTGAATGGCAGCTTGAAGTGTGCTGAAAATATGCAGACGCGGACTACCCATATTTTAGAGTTGAAGTATACTATGCACGAATTAATTTGGTATTTACAAAAGTACGCATTAAATGCATTCGCAACAAGTCATTTCTCGAAACAGGATTTCCAGCACTAACTGTTCAATGGCAGCTTGAAAAGTTCTGCAAATATGCTGACGCGGACTACCCATTTGTTAGCGTTGAAGTATACTATGCACGAATTAATTTCGTATTTACGAAAGTACACTTTAAATGCATTGCCAAGATGTCATTTCTCGAAACGCAATTTCTAGCACTATCTGTTCAATGGCAGCTTGAAGTGGGCTGGAAATATACTGACGCGGACTACCCATTTGTCAGAATTGAAGTATACTATCCACGAATCATTTTCCTATTTACGAAAGTACACATTTAATCCATTGCCATTATGTCATTTCCCGAAAGGCGATTTCGAACTCTAATTGTTCAAAGGCAACTTGAAGTGTGCAGCAGATATGCTGGCGCGGACTGCCCTTTCGCTAGAGTTGAAGTATACTATGCACGAATTAATTTCGTATTTACAAAAGTAAACTTTAAATGCATTGCCAACATGTCATTTCTCGAAACGCAATTTAGAGCACTATCTGTTGCTCAATGGCAGCTTGAAGCGTGCTGAAAATATCCTGACGCGGACTACCCAATTGTTAGAATTGAAGTATACTATGCACGAATTATTTTCCTATTTACGAAAGTACACATTTAATCCAAGGCCAACATGTCATTTCCCGAAGCGCGATTTCAAGAAATAACTGTGCAATGGCAACATGAAGTGTGCAGCAGATATGCTGGCGCGGACTGCCGTTTCGTTAGAGTTGAAGTATACTATGCACGTATTAATTTCGTGTTTACGAAAGTACACTTTAAATGCATTGCCAACACGTCATTTCCCTAAACGCGGTTTCGACCACTAATTGTTCAATGAGAGCTTGAAGTGTGCTGTAAATATGGTAACGCGGACTAACCATTTGTTGGAATTAGGGTACTATGCACGAATTACTTTCCTATTGACGAAAGTGCACTTTATATTGCTGCGGTTGTGCTTGTGCTTGGAACGCTCGTGCTTGGTGCGCTCGCGCTTGGAACGCGAAGAGGACGAAGTGCGTTTCTGCGGCTGGGCTTCGCGGGCCCGGTTGTTCGGCTGCGTGGCTGTAAGCTGTTTCCCTGTAAATATATTTTTCCCTTTTGGTGTGCACATCTTCACGTTACATTATTGGTGGAGGTGCGGGGTACAGCCACAGCAAGCACGGAACTCCGCAGCGGTCGTCAGCTCGCCGGCTCTTCAACCATGACCAGCGAAGGGGCCGCTCCGTCGGCGTCCGCCAACCCGGCGTTCATCATTGCCCATCCGAGAGATCCTGGGACCTTCAACGGAACGGACGGCGTCGACGTGGAGGACTGGCTCGCAATGTACGAGCGCGTGAGCACACACAACAGGTGGGACCCGACCCTAAAGTTGGCCAACGTCATCTTCTACCTGACGGGCACTGCCAGGGTATGGTTCGAGACCCACGAGGATGAACTCACCAGCTGGGATCTCTGCAAGCGCAAGCTTTGTGACCTGTTTGGTAAGCCATTCGGGCGTCAGCTCGCTGCGAAGAAGGAGCTCGCATGCCGTGCACAAACGTCCACAGAGTCCTATGTATCATACATTCAGGACATATTAGCTCTCTGCATGAAAGTCGACGCCACTATGTCAGAGTGCGACAAAGTAGGTCACGTGCTCAAAGGCATCGCAGATGACGCCTTTAACCTTCTTGTATACAAGGACTGCGGAACGGTTGACGCAATCATCAAGGAATGCCGCCGGTTCGAACAAGCGAAGAGCCGCCGAATTTCTCCGCAGTTCACGCGGTTGCCGAATACGACTGCGACGTCGTCCTGTGTAGACTCGACTCCACCGAGCCGTCTGCCGACATCTGAGAGCCTGACACGACTTGTGCGCCAAGAAGTAGAGGCAATGTCCCCCGTTGCGTTTCATCCACCCGCAACAGACAGTACTCCAGCAGTATCCCTTATACAGGCTGTCGTTCGCAAAGAATTTGCCAATCTTGGGATTCAACCTGTTTGCTCAGTTAGTGCCCCATATGCTCGCCGCATGTCCCCGGAGCTCGGTTCTGAACGTGCATACTACCCTCGACGCAGCCGCAATCCAGATGAATGGAGAACACCTGATGACAGGCCCATCTGCTTTAACTGCTCCCGAGTTGGCCACATATCTCGACACTGCCGAAGCCGTCCGTCCTCGACCTACAGCCGCTACCCGCCGGGTTCTGCATATTCCCGCCGCTCTCCCTCGCCCTCGGCAACGACCTCTTCTGGCCACCACGCTCAGACCCCGCTTACCAACCGTTCGTCGTCACCTCAGCGCCGTCGATCTCCATCGCCCCGACCTCGCCGCCCTTCGTCGCCGGCCCCATATGCCCGCTCCCGGTCGGAAAACTGATGGCTGCAGCGTCTGGGGGTGATGCTGCTATGACGACCCGACCAGAAAACCCTCCTTTAACTCTTCATGCTCATCGGAACATCCTTAACGTCGACGTGGACGGGGTCCCTGTTACCGCTCTGATCGACACTGGAGCGCACGTCTCAGTCATGAATGCTCGTCTTCGCCGTCGCCTAAGGAAAGTGCTCACTCCTGCCCCCTCAACTGTGGTCCGTGTTGCAGATGGCGGTATGTCTATTGTCGTCGGAATGTGTACTGCTCCTGTTTCAATAGCCGGCCGCCATACTTCTGTGCTCTTCACTGTCCTCGAACACTGCCCTCATGACATCATTCTCGGCCTTGACTTTCTCACCGACCATTCCGCCCTTATAGATTGCGCCACAAGCATCGTTCAACTCGCTCTACCTGTTCCTTCAGAGCCACCGGATCCAATTGTTCACCGACTGTGCACCGCCGACTTTGTCCGCCTGGACCCCGATGCCGCCACTTATGTCCGTTTCTCCTCTGTCCCGCCAGTTCCCGATGGTGACTACATCATTACTCCGGTTCCTGATGTGCCCTTTACACGCAGTGTTGCCCTTGCGCATACAGTTGTCACCATGTCGGCAAATCAAGCGTCCCTTCCGGTTCTCAACTTTGCCTCTTACGTTCAGCCGCTCCCACAAGGTATGTCGCTCGCCACGCTGCGCCCTGCTGCCGAATGCGTCGTATCGGCGGTGAGAAGCGTCCCACCCTCGTCGAACTGCCGCGACTCTGACGTCCCACCACCTGATGAATATGCAAAAATGATTGCTGCTGACCTCTTACCAGGGCAAGCTCACGACCTTCGGTATCTTCTGTCGTCTTTTCGCGACATCTTTGACTTCGATGACCGCCCTTTGGCTCGAACATCTGTGGTCACGCATCGCATCAACACCGGTGACGCAGCTCCTATTCACAGACGACCCTACAGAGTGTCCAGTACAGAACGCACCATCATACAGCAAGAGGTGGACAAGATGCTCAGTAAAGACATCATAGAGCCCTCGTCGAGCCCTTGGGCCTCACCAGTTGTGCTGGTTAAAAAGAAGGACGGCAGCTGGCGCTTTTGTGTTGATTACCGGCACCTAAACAACATAACAAAAAAAGACGTCTATCCACTCCCAAGAATAGACGATGCTTTGGACTGCCTTCACGGAGCCAAATTTTTCTCTTCAATTGACCTTCGGTCCGGGTATTGGCAAATCTCTGTTGATGACAATGACCGCGAAAAGACGGCATTCGTCACACCAGACGGCTTATATCATTTTAAAGTTATGCCATTCGGTCTCTGTAATGCGCCAGCTACCTTCGAAAGAATGATGGACTCCTTGCTTCGCGGCTTTAAATGGTCCACATGTCTATGTTACCTCGACGATGTTGTGGTTTTTTCGCCCACGTTTACCACGCACCTCGAAAGACTGGCGAGCATTCTTTCTGTCTGCCGTAGAGCCGGGCTACAGCTCAATTCGTCGAAATGTCAATTCGGTCGCCGCCAACTCACCATTCTCGGACATCTAGTCGACGCTTCTGGTGTCCGCCCGGATCCTGTTAAAGTTAAAGCCGTCAAGGACTTCCCTATTCCCCAGTCGTCTACGGATGTGCGCAGCTTCGTCGGCCTCTGCTCGTACTTCCGCCGTTTCATCAAAAATTTTGCCGGCACCGCTCGCCCCCTGACCGACCTTCTAAAGAAAGACACCCCTTTTACCTGGGGCCCTGCCCAAGAGGAGGCCTTTTCTTCGCTAGTCGACTTACTCACCTCCCCACCTATTCTGGCTCATTTTGATCCGTCGGCTCCGACTGAAGTTCGCACAGACGCCTGCGGTTATGGGATTGGCGCCGTGCTAGCCCAACGTCACCAAGGGCAAGAACGCGTTATTGCATATGCCAGCCGCCTCCTTTCTACAGCTGAGCGAAATTACTCAATTACAGAGCGCGAGTGTCTAGCTCTTGTTTGGGCTGTAGCTAAGTTCCGACCGTACCTGTTTGGCCGTCCATTCTCCGTAGTGACCGATCACCACGCCCTTTGTTGGCTGTCTTCACTGAAAGACCCCACAGGCCGGCTCGGACGTTGGACGTTGCGCCTCCAAGAGTATTCTTACACTGTTCATTACAAGTCAGGGCGTCTCCATCAAGACGCCGACTGCCTGTCTCGGCACCCTGTGGAGCCGCCTGATCCTGGAGACAACGACCTCGGCCCGTGCCTCTTCGCTATCTCCGATCTGGTTAACATCGCGGACGAGCAGCGACAAGACTCTTCCTTGCGTATTCTCATTGATCGCTTCAACTGTGCCAGCCGAGATCCTTCATTGCAACTGTTCGTCATTCAGGATGGCGTCCTATACCGCCGCAACCTTCGTCCTGACGGACCTCCGCTCCTGCTAGTCGTTCCCCACCGTCTCCGTTCATCTGTCCTAGCGGAACTACACGACCTACCGACCGCAGGCCACCTCGGCGTCTCCCGCACATACGATCGGGTCCGACGCCGCTTCTTTTGGCCTGGTCTGTACCGCTCTGTTCAGCGTTACGTTGCCTCCTGCGACCTCTGTCAACGCAGGAAGAGACCATCAACGTTGCCTGCTGGCCTTCTACAGCCTATTGACGTACCTCTCGAACCATTCTACCGTGTTGGACTCGACCTTCTCGGACCTTTTCCGACGTCCTGCTCCGGCAACCGTTGGATTGCTGTCGCGACCGACTATGCGACCCGGTACGCTATCACGCGTGCGTTACCAACAAGTTGCGCAACCGATGTCGCCGACTTCCTATTGCAGAACGTAATCCTTCACCACGGCGCTCCACACCAATTGCTGACGGACCGCGGCCGCTACTTTTTGTCCCGAGTAGCTGACGATATCCTCCGGTCCTGTGGCACGCAGCATAAGCTCACTACAGCTTACCATCCCCAGACGAACGGGCTTACCGAGCGCCTCAACAGGACTCTGTCCGATATGCTATCCATGTATGTCTCGCCCGACCACCGCGATTGGGACGTTGCCTTGCCTTATGTAACATTTGCTTATAATTCGTCGCGGCATGATACCACCGGCTATTCTCCTTTCTACCTTCTGTTTGGTCGGCATCCTGCGCTGCCATTGGATACATTACTACCGAGTTCTACTGCCTCGACCTCAGAGTATGCACGTGACGCCATCTCCCGAGCAACTATGGCCCGTGAAATCGCCCGAGACCGGCTCACCGCATCTCAGACCTACCAGAAGTCAGTTTACGACCGCCGGCATCGCCCAGTACACTATCCGCCGGGCTCACTCGTCCTCCTTTGGTCTCCTTCTCGCCGTGTAGGTCTCTCTGAGAAACTTCTACGTCAGTACAGTGGCCCTTATCGAGTTCTCCGTCAGGTGACCGACGTGACCTACGAGATTACACCTCTTCATGCTCCGACGTCGTCCACTAGCCCTTTGACTGACGTCGTTCATGTAGTCCGTCTCAAACCGTACCACACGCCTGCTACATCATCCACTTAGCACCGGGACGGTGCTTTTGCCGCCGGGAGTTATGCTACGGTTGTGCTTGTGCTTGGAACGCTCGTGCTTGGTGCGCTCGCGCTTGGAACGCGAAGAGGACGAAGTTCGTTTCTGCGGCTGGGCTTCGCGGGCCCGGTTGTTCGGCTGCGTGGCTGTAAGCTGTTTCCCTGTAAATATATTTTTCCCTTTTGGTGTGCACATCTTCACGTTACAATATGATATGGAAGAAGTTAGCGAAAAACTTAGAGACCGAGAAGAAACACACCAGAGGACCGACGAGCGCTTGTGTGTTTCTTCTCGGTCTCTGTCTAAGTTTTGCGCTACCTTCTTCCATATCATGCAAAGCCAACTTGCCCGACAACACACTCTTCTGCACTTTATATGCATTGCCAACATGTCATTTCCCGAAACGCGATTTCGAGCACTGACTTTTCAAGGGCAGCTTGAAGTGTTCTGCACATATGCTGACGCGGTCTACCCATTTGTTAGAATTGAAGTATACTATGCACGAATTAGATTACTATTTACAAAAGTACACTTTAAATGCATTGCCAACATGTCATTTCCCGAAACGCGGTTTCGACCACTAATTGTTCAACGGCAGCTTGAAGTGTGCTGTAAATATGGTAACAAGGACTAACCATTTGTTGGAATTGAAGTGTACTATGCAAGAATTAATTTCCTATTTACGAAAGTACGCTTTAAATGCATTGCCAATATGTCATTTCAAGAAAGGCGATTTCGAGCTCTAATTGTTCAAAGGCAGCTTTAATTGTGCTGCAAATATGCTGACACGGGCTACCCTTTTGTTTGAGTTGAAGTATACTATGCACGAATTAGTTTCCTATTTACGAAAGTACACTATAAGTGCATTGCCAACATGTCATTTCCCGAAACGCGATGTGGAGCATTAAGTGTCAATGGCAGCTTGAAGTGTGCTGCCAGCATGCTGACGCCGACTACCCATTTGTTATAATTGTATTGTGCTATGCACGAACTGCTTTCGTATTTACGAAAGTACACTATAAGTGCGTTGCCAACATGTCATTTTCCGTAACGCGATTTAGAGCACTGACTGTTCAATGTCAGCTTGAAGTATGCTGAAAATACATTTACGCGGACAGCTGACTAGTTTAGTTAGAATTGAAGAATATTTTGCACGAATTGATGTCGTATTTGCGAAAGTACACTTTCAATATATTGCCAAAATGCGGCCATAACCCGAAACGCGATTTCGAGCACTATAATTTTCAACAGAAGCTAAAAGATTGCTTCAAACATGATTAAAGCACTGTCCGTTTGTTAAAATTGGAGTATAATTCAGACAAAATAAATTTGTATTTGTAAAAGTACACTTTTAATACATTGACAAGATGCTAAAACCGCATACATATTTTTTTTCACGTGCTTCAAGCGTGCTCGCAACATGCTTTAAGTGACGTATACTTCGAATGAATTAACTTCATATTTACGAAAGTAAACCTTCACTACATTGGCAGCCCCGCCGCGGTGGCTCAGTGGTTAGGGCGCTCGACTACTGATCCGGAGTTCCCGGGTTCGAACCCGACCGCGGCGGCTGCGTTTTCATGGAGGAAAAACGCTAAGGCGCCCGTGTGCTGTGCGATGTCAGTGCACGTTAAAGATCCCCAGGTGGTCGAAATTATTCCGGAGCCCTCCACTACGGCACCTATTCTTCCTTTCTTCTTTCACTCCCTCCTTTATCCCATCCCTTACGGCGCGGTTCAGGTGTCCAAAGATATATGAGACAGATACTGCGCCATTTCCTTTCCCCAAAAAAAACAATTATTATTATTACATTGGCAAGATTGACATATGTGGAGCGCCATCTTTTCGGGCTAACCTGAGTTATTTAAGTTAATTGGTGTGCCAGCCGCTAGATGGCACTACATGTAAAAATTATTCACAGTTGACAGCCGTGCGGTGCGGACACTTGTTTCGGTGCTCTTCGGATTACGAGTGGTGACCGGGACCTGACGGACGGACGACTGCGAGAGCGCCGTGACTACGACAAATCGATGAGTTTTTTCCTTTAATATTTTGAGAGCTTATATTTAGGATAGCTTTAGATCTAGGCTATTTCGGTGAAGGGCTCGCGAAAGAGCAGGTCAATGACCTAACGACCGGGCCTTTTCCGGCCTACAGCTGTAGATTTGCGGGGCTCATTTGTGAGTTAACTGATTTAGACAGGTAGTTAATTAGTATTCTTTTCTGGGTGATTGGCTTTTGCGGTAGGCATAATTTTATTTGAGCACGTGGTTGCAAGTGGTTTATTCTTTTCTAGCTATTTGTGGTAGTAATAATAGAGTGCTGGTAAGATGGTCCAGGAGCTGAAGGTTAAATGCAAGGAGTGTGAGGCGTCGGTGAATTTTAAAGAAACGCTGTTCGAATTTGTAGAGGAGACCGACGGCGCGGATTTTATGTGCAAATTCTGCGTATTAAGCACACGCCCGGACAGGGCTGCAGAAGCGAACAGCAGCCTAGCGCTACGTATGGATGCCCTAGAAAAAGAGCTGCAGGTAAAGAGGGCAGAGAAGCGGAGACTTCAAGAACAGCTTAGTCAAGTGTTGGAGGCAAAACTGGCTGATACCGCCAAGCGAAGCCACATTGGCGGACATTCCAGCGCCAGCCAAGCGGATAGGGCCTGCGCTGGCATGGACAGCGATAAGGAATTATGTCAGGCAGGTTCAGACAGGAATAGCTACGCACACGTGGCAGCTATGAAGTCTGGAGGAGATGGAGAGAAGGGGAACAAGCTAACTTCTAGGAATGAGGTCGCAGTCACTGATTAGAGGCGGCATAATAATCCGGAAGTTAGGATGGAGGAAGGTGCTGATCGGTGGTGACTCAAATATAAGTAGATGCAGAAGAACTATAATGGAGCGTGTAAAGGGATCACTGATATGTGGGTAGCAGTCGGGGATTCCCGGGCAGGAAAATGGACGCAGTACTGAGAGAGACAAAAAACGAACTTTCTAAGAATGTTGCAGAGCGCAATTTGGTAGTGATAGCGGCGGGGCTAAATGATGTCTTGAATGGTGAAGCCGCAAAAGTAGTGGATAGATTAGCGGAGGAAGTTGACGATTTAAAGGCGATAGCACAGCAAGTCCAGATCGTGGTGTGCACAGTGCCGGAAGTGCAAGGACGCAGTGCAAGGAAGTGCAAGGAAGTGCAAGGAGGATAAACAGCAACCTCAAATTGCCAAGGACGTTGTGGCTGTTAATCGGGAGATAATGAAATTAAGCCAGGAGAAAGGCTTTGAAGTGGCAGACATAAACAGGGAAGTGCATAAAACAGGCTTTGGCGGAGGCTTTACACGAGATGGCATACACTTTAATGGAAGGCTAGGAGCCGAGATCAGGTGGCGCCTGGCAGGCCGGGCAGTAGCTTTTTAGTGGGTCCACTGCGGCTCACGGCATAGGGGTAGGTAGAAGCAAATTAGAAAGTGTAGCAATGGAGACTGACGCCAATAAAATGGCCACTAGGAGGTCGAGGAAGAAAACTACAAAAAATAAATTTAACGCCAGGATCAGGTACATAAACATGCAAGGCGGTACAAAGAGAGCGAAGTGGTTAGAGGTAGAACAGCAGTTGAAGGACGAAGAAGTAGGTGTATACGCGCTATGCGAGACACATCTCTTATTATTCCTATAATTTTAAAAATCAAAACTCTCATCCCTTTTCTGTTCATGACGAAGAATTCACCGGTGTTGCGCTCCGACGTGCTTTTCCTTTTTATTGACTGCGTTCAGGTGAATATCCACCTGATACTTCGCCGATCCCACAGTGTGGGTATGTGCCATCTTTTGATAGGCGAACAACATCTCAGGGATCTAGAAGACCGACCATTTAATGATGGCTACGTCTGGGAACGAAGCAACAGAACAACAACGGAGAGGAAGGGAGGAGGAGTAGGTATGCTGATACATCAAGGAACAAATTGGCAAAGAATAAAGTCAACTTGCAAAGAACATGTCTGGGTATCGGGTACAGTTGCCTGTAAAAGGACATGGCTAGGAATAGTTTATTTAGGGACAGGGGACAAATGCAGGCAAGAGAACACGGTTCTAGTTGTCTCAATGACGATATAAAGCAGTTTGGAGAAGGTGTCGATATTATTCTATCGGGGGACATGAATGCCACTTCTAGGATGTGGATGGATACACAGATTGTAACGGGAAATTGATGCTAGACTCTGTGAGCGACACAAACTAGTTATTGTAAATAGAGAAACTAAGTGTGAGGGACAAATCACGTGGAAATCCCGTAACAGGCAAACGACCATTGACTACTGCTTAATCTCTCAGGGGATGTATAGCAAGCTCACAATAACCGAAATAGACAAAAAGGGAAAGTACAGCCTCGGTAGTGATCATAAGCGTATATGTCTACAGTTTGGAGCCCTGCTCAAAAGAGAAATGAAGGGGAGTCAAAAAGAGTACGCAAAATTAAATGACGAACAAATAGCGCAAATAGCGGCCTGCGTAGAGGAAGCAATAGAGGCACGTCGCATGGAAAAGAGTGATTATAAGTTAGAACTTCTCATTAGTACAAAGATAAAGCAAATAAAAGGAGTAAACCGCTGGAGAGGAAAGAGGAAGCCACGAAGTTGGTGGAATAATGAAATTAAGGAGGCCATCGAACAACGAAGGTTGGCATCACGGGAACAGAAACAAGCAAAGAGGCCGCAGTTATCTGAAGAGGAAATAGGCCATAAATGGGTATCTTATAGACAAAATAAACAGCAAGTGCAGGTCCTCGTTCAGGCTAAAATAAAGCAGTCCTCCGATCGCTGGCTGGCTGAAGTTCGCGATGCAACTAAAGGTGGGCCAATAAAATTTTGGAACCATATAAGCTGGCTGAGCAAAGCGAATCACAGAAAGCAGGGACAGATTCACGAGTCCGAGGGAAAATGTTTAGAGGGAGATGACGCTGTGCACTACATTTCATCAGTTATAGCTGAGTCATTTAAGAAAGACGATAAAGTAATCACCTCAAATGAGGGAGCAACACAGGACAACACAATAGAAAACAGCGTCGAACTGACGAATCTTAACTGGAAAACGGCGGAAGCAAATATTCCAAGATGTACGTCTGCAGGAATCGACGAAATTCCAATCAACCTAATTATTCAACGCGGCCCAAGAGGCAAGGAAACGCTGATAAAAGTATTGGAGGCAGTAATAACAAATCAGCAAATTTCGCACAGCTGGAAACAGAGTAAAATGAATTCGATTTATAAAGGTAAAGGCAATAAGACGAACATAAAATCCTTCCGACCGATAACGATAACATCACTTACATACATGCTGGCGATGCAGGCGATGAAAATAAAAATGTAGTCATGGGTAGAAATTAATAGAATACTCGGAGAACTTCAGAACGGGTTCAGAAGTGGTAGGCGCTTAGATGATTGCTGTTCGTGCTTACCCAGTGCAAAGAAATAGCTAAGGCGGAAAACAGACCTCTGTATTTAGCCTCCCTGGACATAGGCGGTGCATACGACAACGTGAACAGGGAACTCCTGTGGAACATATTAAAATGGGAAGGTGTCGGTCATCAGGTAATTAATTTTCTACAGGAAATCATGATCATCATCATCATCAGCCTTACTACACCTATTGCAGGGCAAAGGCCTCTCCTATGTAACTCCAATTAGCCCTCTCTTTTGCCAGCTGCATCCACCCTTTGCCTGCAAACTTCTTAATCTCATCCGCCCACCTAACCTTCTGCCGCCCCCGGCTACGCTTACTTTCTCTTGGAATCCACTCCGTTACCCTTAAGGACCAGCGGTTATCTTGCCTTCGCATTACATGCCCTGCCCAAGCCCATTTCTTTCTCTTGATTTCGACTAGGATGTCATTAACCCGTGTTTGTTCCCTCACCCACTCTGCCCGCTTCCGGTCTCTTAACGTTACAACTATCATTTTTCTTTCCATGGCTCGCTGCGTGGTCCTTAACTTAAGCTGAACTCTTTTCGTTAGCCTCCACGTTTCTGCCCCGTAGATGAGTACCGGTAAGATAAAGCTGTTGTACACTTTTGTCTTCAGGGAAATTGGTAAACTGCCACTCATGATCTGCGAGAACTTGCCATATGCGCTCCGCCCCATTCTTATCCTTCTAGTTATCTCCCTCTCATGATCCGGATCAGCTTTCATTACCTGCTCTAAGTAGACGTATTCCGTCACAACTTGTAGGCTATCGCTGCCAATTGTGAACTGTTGTTCCCTTGCTAGGCTGTTAAACATTACCTTGGTTTTCTGCATGTTAATTTTTAGACCCATCGTTCTGCTCTGCCTGTCTAGCTCATTGATCATAATTTGCAGTTCACGTCCTGAGTGACTCAGCAAGGCAACGCCATCAGCGAATCGCAGATTATTTAGGTATTCTCCATATATATTTCAACAGGAAATATATCGAGAAAATGAAGTTGAAATAACATGGGAAGGAATTAAGAGTACAACAACTGTCCAGGTACACAAAGGATTAAGGCAAGGTTGTTCTCTATCACCGCTGCTGTTAATGCTTTATATGATAAGTATGGAAAGAAGGCTACAATGAAGCAATTTAGGTTATGATCTGTCGTACACATTAGGCGGAAAGGTTGTTGAGCAACGACTACCGGGTTTAATGTATGCGGACGATATACTGTTAGCAGATAGCCAGGAAGATTTGCAAACTTTGGAGAATTGCTGTGGAGACGAAGGAGATAGTGTAGGTTTCAGTTTTACCCCGACTAAGTCAGGTGTGATGGTTTTCAACGGTACAACTGATCAGGAGCTTACAATACAAGGCCATGAAATACCCCGAGTGGCCGAATACAAATATCTCGGGGTATGGGTAAACAAAGGGCATATGTACACGGAAAAGCACGAAGAGTCTCTCATAGCAAAGGGGCGAAGAGATGCCAGGATAATGAAACGTAGGGCATTGTGGGGGTACAACAGGTATGAAGTGGTCAGAGGTATTTGGAAAGGAATAATGGTGCTGGGGCTTACTTTCGGGAATCCGGTTCTATGTTTAAGGGCTGCAGTTCAGTCGCGATTACAAGTTAATCAGAGAACTGTTGGAAGATTAGCACTAGGTGCCCATTGGAAAACCACAAAAGAGGCAGTGCAGGGGGTTATGGGCTGGCAACGTTCGAAGCACGGGAAGCTCAGAGTAAACTACTATACGAAGAACACCAGATGAAATTGGACGATAACAGGTGAGACGCTAAGGTATTTAAATGCCTGTACAGAAAGAGCGTTGACACAAAGTGGCGGGAACGAACTAGAAAGCTGGCCAGTAAGTTTGCCAGAGACGAGGAAGGAGAAAGAAAGAGCATTAAACAGCAGGTTAAAAACGTCGAAGGTAAAAATTGGATAGAGTCAATGAAAAAGAAGCATAGTGTAGAACTATATCGATAATGAAAAAGGCAGATCAGGAAGGAAACGTTTTATGATAACTCAAGAGGCAGCGCCCTCATCTTTGAAGATACGTCAGGGTGTCTTAGAACGAGCAGCTACAAAAAAAAAATTTAACGAAAATGACACATGTGCTGTGTGTGGTAAATCGGTAGAAACAAAAGAACACCTCATTTTAAAACGTGATGGTATCCATCCCGATGTCGATGCAGGCACCGTCACTCTTCCTGAGGCCTTAGGATTAGAGATAACAATAGTCGTGTAAATAAATCTGCGGTGGAAATTAGCAAAAAGCGATTGGAGGATTGGTGGATCAAAAGCAGAGAGGTTACATAAGTTTTAAAGTGTAGGAAGGCGTATTTTAAAGAAAATGGCGAACTTTATTAACAACTTACAGAAGAGTTAAGCAAAAGTAAAGGAAAAAAACTGCATGGTGGCAACTACCACTGCCCCGTTTTTTGTTGGACAAATCACTCTGCTATGTCCGGTGAAACGGACGCGCGGAGCGGCAAAACACGCGTATCAGCGCTGCCAGGCGCCTTGTCGAAACGCGCGGAACTCAAGTTGCAGTCGTAGTTCGTCGGCACATCGTTCTCGACAAACTCGATGCCACGAACACCAGCATAGCTTCCGCGCCAAACAAACGGGCAGCAAGCCGCAAGCTTCGTGGTGAACGCGCTTTGGAAGTGCGCTGCGTTGTTCGCCGCTCACCGCGTGATTCCTGCGTGCCCGCGCAGCCCCACTGCGCCCGAACGAGCGATGTCACACGAGTCACTTCCTTTCCTTGAAATCAATTTTCATTTCATTTTCCTTTCCTTATGGCGCGGTTCGGGTGTCGACAGATATATGTGAGAAAGGCCTCACTTTCTTTCCTTAAAACCAATCATTTCATTTTCGTTCCCTTGCGGCGCGGTCCGGGTTGCCCACCGAAATATGTGACAAGCGTCCTTTCCTTTCCTTGCGCTGCTGTCGCGCGCTATCTGTTGGGGCAGTGGCGTACATTGCGAGGAGGCGCACGGCCAACGCCGCCGACGACACCGGCTTTTCTACGACACGGGGCTCTTAACGCTGTCGCGTTAAAAATCCATCCTGCTCCGTGAGCGAAAAATCCCTCCTCTCCCTCCTCCTGCTCCTCGCAATGTACGCCACTGCCCCAACTCATCTCGTTCGGGCGAAGTGGGGCCACGCGGGCACGTAGCAATCACGCGGTGAGCGACGAACAGCGCAGCGCACATTCAAAGCGCCTTCACCACGAAGCTTGCGGCCTTCTGCCCGTTCGTTCGGCGCGGAAGCTATGCTGCCGTTCGTGGCATCGGGTTTGTCGGGTACGATGTGCCGACAAACTACGGTTCCAACTTGAGTCCAGCGCGTTTCTGCAAGGCGCCTGGATGCGCTTCTACGTAGTTTTCCACTCCACGCGTCCGTTTCACCGTATGTAGGAGAGCGATTTGTCTAACGGACAAGGCGTCGCGCCGAACGGGCGATGGCGTTCCGCGAACTCCCTGGCAGCGCTCCAACACGCTCTCGCGTTCCACTCTTACAGGCGAAGCTCAAGCGTCCTCCAATTTTTTCGCTCACGGCCGATGCCGACGACACCGGCTCTTCTGTGACACGAGCTCCTTAACGCTATCGCGTTAAAATACGTTGTCACTAGTCTGCGCAATCTACCTGTGAGTGAATGTGGAGAGATGGACGTCCGCCTCGAACAGTGTAGAAACATAAAATTCTCTGAAGCTTGGCAAGACAGCCACCCAGACGTATGAACTCCTTCGTGACGCATACGGCAAAGAGACGTTATCGCGGGCGCGAGTTTTCGAGTGGCACAAGAGGTTCATTTCGGGGAGAACGTCGGTCGAAGATGACACAAGGCAGGGGCGCCCTTCAACTTCACGGAATGAAAACAACGTGGCCCGGATCAAGGAAATCGTACAGCAAACTCGCACCAGTACAGTCCGCATGCTATCAGATACTCTCGACATTAGTAGGACAACATACCACCAAATTTTGTGTGACAACTTAGGGAAACGAAAGCTGAATGTCAGACTTGTGCCGCACTCCCTCACACAGTACAATAAGGACACGCGGGCATCAGTGAGCACTGATTTGCTCTCCGAGGCAGAGAAGCATTCTGCATTCGTCGGCAGCATTAATGCTGAAGACGAAACATGGTGTTTTTCAATACGATCCTCCAAGAGAGAGGCAGAGCGCCGAATGGCGGTCCACAAGCACTCCGGCGTCGAGAAAGTTGCGGCGACAGATGACGAATACAAAGACGATGCTGATAGTTTTTTTCGATGCCAGAGGTATACACCACGAGTTCGTCCCATAAGGGCAGACGGTGAACCAGGAGCTTAATGTCCGCGTGCTCCAACACATCCGTGATGAACTGCGGCGCCGTCGCTCTGACTTATGGGCATCTGGACAATGGAGCCTTCTCCACGATAACGCAAGGCCGCACACTGCTCTCAGCATGACAAAATTTCTCGCCAAGCACAGCATTACTGTACTTCCCCATCCGCCATACTCGCCTGTCCTCTCCCCATGTGATTTTTTCCTGTTTCCTTGTGTGAAGAGAGCCCGAAAAGGTCGCTGGATGGGGAGTGTGGAGGCCATTCAAGACGCCACGACAAGGAGCTGACAGTGTTGCCAAAAGAAGCGTTTCCCAACTGTTTCCAAGACCTCAAGAAGCGTTAGAAGCTGCATATCGACTGCACGAGAGACTATTTCGAAGGGGTGCTGCATAAATTATTTCAATGTTAAACGCACTTTTTTCAATGGACCCAGTATCGAAACTTTACGGACGAAGGTTGTATTTTACACGAACAACCCTGAATACTTATTTGTTAGGTGAACTCCGAGATATTTGTAGGAAGTGACATTTTGGAGAGCTATAGAGTTAATTCTGTAGGCGTAGGGTGTATGCGTGTTCGTACAGCAGGAAGTAGTCATTATTTTGCATTTTTCAAGTACAGAAGCCATTCGTTACAGTAAACGAAGATAGCGTCAAGGTCGATCTACAGAAGCGTTTTATATTGAGCGCTAGCTATTTCACGACAAAGAACCCAGTCATCGGCGTAATGTTTTATGGATTAGAATATACAGTCAGGAAGGTCATTTTAACGGGAATAATAACGGAGTAATAATAATAAGAAATTATAATAATAATAATAATAATAATAATAATATTGTTGTCTTGAAGAGAGTGTTCTCCATCCCAACAAACAAACGAATAATTCGTTTTGCCAGAAGGGCATGCCTCCACCATGTTTAGAGATGCCATCAAGAAAGAATTACGTACCACAGAATGTGAATACCATCGGTATTGGAGCCATATAATCTTTCAGAGAGGCAGAATGCCTCACGAGAACACATATGGCTTGCCAAAATTACTTTCCGTGGGCCTCTTTTTCAAAGTATACTCCATGCTGAGTTCCCGCACTTACCGCGATTATTGTTGCTAAGCAAGCAGGTAAACTGAAATCGTGTAAAAAATGCAGCCTCTTTCAATCAGTCCGAGAAACGTAATCACGTGCGTGTGACTAGTGAAGGCAGCCACTGCGTCAATTTTGACAAATCATGCTCTAAGTTGAGCAAATAATTCCGGATTACTCTGCTTTGCTTGCACTGATGGCTTCATTTCTTCTCCGTTCGATTTTACCGGAAGTCTCCTTTTCCTCTGCAACTGCGGCTGAAAGAATGCTTTTCTTTTCAAGTGTTGGATGATCACTGACATACCAAGTATTTCAGAGAAGATTTTAAGCAATTTAAAAAAATATCCTTTTTGGGTAAAAATGTAGCTTTTGCGGCACAGTATCACCGGTGTTATCGGACACTGGAAAGCCGGTGAATTGTCTTAATTATTATGCTGGTCATCAATATTCTGGCAATTAACGCTTTATATATTACTGCTAGGCAGCTGTTTGGAATTAGAAATTGGTAGCCTGTCGTTACTAGTAATAGACATATCATTTTTCAGAATTTAGAAAACCCTATAATCCTGGCCGCAGTGACTCAACAAGATTCGGCTTTTTTGACTAGTTACCTGCACTGGAAAGGTTGCTCTGCCTGCATGCTTTTCGAAAGCGCATGCATTTTGGCACGATGTGGCCACATTTGGTTCAGCCACAACGGCGAGGATTCTAGAAAGTGATATGCCTATTACTAATGAGTGGCTACTACAAACCTTTAATTGCAACTAGGCGCCTAACTCTAGTAATTCAAAAGTTAATTATTAAAAATTAGATAACCACCCGACTACTTAAGCCCATTCAACGCTTTTCTGGTGTCCGCCGACATTAGGAATACCTAGCTGCAAAAGCCATGCTTTTACCTCTCAACACCTTTTTTGAGAAAACTGAATGTCCTCCTATCGTCCGTTCTGGTGTTAGAATCCAACTCCATGATTAGTTACTACTCTGCATTTCCAAGTTTTAATACGACATCATTCAGGCTTTCGTCTTCCAGAAACCATCCGGTTTCTCCACAACGAAAATCCTTTCTTGGTCGAGAGGGCAGTTACACCATCAGCGCCGCCAAATTTCAAGATGTGAGGACAAGAATGTTCGAGTACCTTCCACTGGATGATCGTACGAAATTATACTAAGCAGACCCACTGTCCCCCTTTATTATACCCACTAATTTCCACTAGTGCGCATTATTCTAACCACTAATCCCCAATGACCTACTAACTAATCCCCACTAATCCATCTGAATTCATTTTTTCGGAAAGGCCTACTTCGAAACTTTTCGGAGTCCTTCGGAATATTTGGGGAGGTGGAGGGTCAACTTCGAAATGAATAATAATAATAATTGGTTTTGGAGGGAAAGGAAATGGTGCAGTATCTGTCTCATATATCGATGGACACCTGAACCGCGCCGTAAGGGAAGGGTAAAGGAGGGAGTGAAAGAAGAAAGGAAGAGAGAGGTGCCGTAGTGGAGGGCTCCGGAATAATTTCAACCACCTGGGGATCTTTAACGTGCACTGACATCGCACAGCACACGGGCGCCTTAGCGTTTTTTCCTCCATAAAAACGCAGCCGCTGCGGTCGGGTTCGAACCCGGGAACTCCGGATCAGTAGTCGAGCGCCCTAACCACTGAGCCACCGCGGCGGGGCCTTCGAAATGCTATCGCATTCTCTTTTTTAAAAAGAAGTGGTGAAGACGCCCCTAAGTTGTTTAGAGAACCGCAGTAACATTTTCGTTGCCTTTTTTTTTGGGCGGGGGGGGGGGGGGGGCTCTGTCAAGGTGCAATTAATTTACGAGAATATTGCTCATTCCGAACAAGACGCTTCTGAAGGCTATGAACACGCTGGGTAAACTCCATCCAGGGAAGAAGGTATCGTTGAGAAATTGCAGACCATAAAACTGTCCCAGCGACGATTACCAAGCGAAGCAATGCTGAGCTTTTGGGTGTACGTAACCACAAATAGTCGGCCATGGCAGCAATGGCGTAGAGGTGCATAATCCGCCTCAAGTGCAAGAGGACCGGGCTTCGTATCCCGGTGCCATGCAATTCTCCGCCGGATAAAAAATAAAATCTGCGTGTCCATGAAATTGCATAACCATGAAAGGATACGGCTTCATCTCAGTGATAAGAGCCGACAACGCGCTCCCTCGACGGCACAGAATTTGGCCACCTTGATTGGTGGCACCCTACAAGAGGATGCCACCAATCATGGCGCCCAAATTCTGTGCCGGCGAGGAATCCTACAAGAGGATGGCTCTACCTTGCTCCAAAGAGGATGCGCCGCACGATGGTCCATTCTCCGAAACCCAGCCATTAAGAAGCTTCCTCCGGTTTTCCATAATTCTGGTCTCGCCGCTCTGTTCACCAGCGCCACTGCTAAACCGTCTGAACACTTACCCCCATTTTATTTTAATTGTTCTCTCTTTTACTTTCCAGTTTAATTATTCTTTCTCGTTTTAACTTTTCCTGGAATATTGATTCCCATCCGTACTATCATGCGCCTCACGCGCAGACTGGACGCATCAGACGGCTCTGTCTGGTATTTCATCTCCTTCCACAGCATTTTTCCTTCTCTTCCTCCGGAGGCCTTTAATACCGCTCTATCTAATATTTCCAGCCATCAACCCCTCACTTCCCCACACCCCCTCGCTTTCACATCCCCTCCCCCTTACCTACTGACTGTTACACTTTCTAATGTTTAAAGATGTATATTTATAAATCTTCCACTGTATATGCCTTGCAAATAGGGGGCTCGAAGCTCGTTAAGTGGAAACTTCCACTTTTTCTTCGAGCCCTCTTCGTCCTTCGTTAATCTTTTTCTGACGAAGAAATAAAAATATCGATTGATTCATGAATTGATTGATTGATTGATTGATTGATTGATTGATTGATTGATTGATTGATTGATTGATTGATTGATTGATTGCCATATGTTGTCATAGCATATGTTGTCATAGCAGTTGCATAGCAATGAGACGTCCGCCAGTGATGAAAGAGGAAGTAAAGAAAGCCTTAGGAGCAATGCAAAGGACGAGAGCAGCTGGTGAGTATCTGGTAACAATCTCTTGATAGACGCAGGGCAGAATGTGATAGAAAAATTATCCACCCTATATACGCGATGCATTTGTGGCGACACACTATGCGCACATTTCCGCGCAGCCTTTACCTTGTTATCATCCGGCCCAGCGTAACACGGCCACACACTGGACCGCATTCCTAATAAAGCCCAGCGCCACCACTGCGTCACCCGAGGCATGTGTCACCGACGGCGGCTACAAAAACAGGCTGCCCGGCTGGGAAGAGCGCTAGTCTACCTTCCGCTACCGAGACGAGCGTAGCGTCGGTATGTGTAGTACAAGTGTAGTACGCAGATGGTAACTTTCCCCCGCCCTTGCCCCTGACTCCACCCTTCTCCTTTGTCTAACCACCGCGTACTGAGATGTTTGATTTGGAAAGTCTGTGACCTGGTATTTACTGTACACAGATTTCTGGCCTGTTCGGTACCTGTTTCTTTCTGTTCAAATTGGTGACTGCTTCGCCAATTTTTTTGCATTTCTTGTTTCGAGATTACCTTATGTGCTATTCGGGTCTAATTATTGTATGGTGTACTACCTTATGTGCTATTCGGGTCTAATTATTGTATGGTGTACTAATAAATTCTCTTTGTGACCACCGCGTTCTGAGATGTATGTTGGATTTGGAAAGAGGCCGTGCCATCGTGTTTACTGTACATAGATTTTTTGGCCTGTTTGGTACCTGTTTCTTTCTGTCCGAAGTGGTGACTGCTTTGACCATTTTTTTGTGCTCCTGTGGTTTCGATATCACCTCATGTACTATTCGTGTCTAAATATTGTCTCGTGTACAAATAAATTCTCTTTGTCAGCGTCGGTATGCTCGTCCGCTGCCATCGACAATCGAATAAACCCTTCTTTCGTTTTTAAATTCGTTCTTCGGCCAAAATGACATCCCACATTTGGTGACCCAGACAACGGACAAAAACGCATCGCCATGGAGAAGCAAGACCAACAGCCTCAGGAAGTACGTCACGGCCAACTTAATGCTTCCGTGCAGCAGCATCCTGCCGGCATCGCCGAGGACGTCAGAAACCCGGCAGACGGCATCCCGCACGCTGCTCCGCAGGACGTCTGGCGTGTCGCAGTGAAACTTCCGAAGTTTTGGGCCGACTCGCCCGAGGTATGGTTCGCCCAAGTCGAGGCCCAGTTCTGCCTAGGGCACATCACGCAAGGCCGGACCCGCTACGATTATGTCGTCGCCCACCTCGATTCCCGCTACGCCAACGAGGTCCGGGATATCCTTGCCAACCCGCCAACGGCCAACGTCTACGAACTCCTCAAGACAGAACTCATCCACCGCCTGTCACTCTCGGAAGACCAGAAGGTGCGACAACTACAGTCTGCAGAACTTGCCGAGCGCAAGCCTTCGCAGCTCCTCCGCCACATGCGTGCTCTCGGGGGAAACATGCAAGTCCAGGATTCCTTTCTGCGAGCGCTTTGGCTTCAACGTCTTCCACCGCACGTCCAGGCAATTTTGCTGCTAAGCTACCGCTACCTCTTGACCAACTTGCCGAGATCGCTGATCACGTCATCGAGGTCTTTTTGCCGCAGTTGTCGCCCACCGTCCAGGCTGTCGCCGCACCGCAGAACGCAACAGAGCTTGCGCGCCGTATTGGTGACATAAATCGACAGCTCAGCTTCATTCCACGACGCCTGGATCAACATTTGCCGACGCGCCACCCGCAAAGTCGTGACCGTAACGACACCCCGTAGCAGCAGCCCGGTGACGACGACTGGTGCTACTACCATTGGCGCTTCGGGGACAGAGCGCGACAATGTCGACCACCCTTCTCCACAGGACAAAAGGAAAACGGCAACGGCAGCTCATATACACGGCCGCAAGCTACCAACCTGGAGGCCGTCGCATCTTCGTCACCGACCAATTTACAAAGCAGCGGTTCCTTGTCGACAGCGGTTCCGACAACTGCTGCTACCCACGAGCCCACCTTTAAGGTACCCTCCTCATACGTCTTTCGGGCTAAGCGAGGCAAACCGGTCCACAGTCAAGACTTACAGCTCACTCCGTCTACACGTCCAGTTTAAAAAGCTACGCCATGGACTTCAGTTCAATTTTGTGATCGCCGACCTCAGCGAGCCAATCATTGGTTCAGATTTTTGGCGCACTACAAATTCCTTCCGGACTGCCACGACCACCTCATCGACGCGAAGACGGGACATTCTTCACCAGGACAGCGAACGACTATCCCCGAGCCGAGCATCAAAGCACTCGGTGTTGAAAATCATTCACCGCACCACGCAATCCTTGCCGAATTTACCCGTTTGACGCGCCCTAGCGGATTGCCACGTGATGTGCAGCAAACCACTATGCACTACATCCGTACCACCACAGCCCCCCCCCCCCCCCCCCAGTTTTCAGCCGCGCCCGTTGCCTTGCCCCAGACTGCATGCACATAGCCAAAGCAGAGTTCGAAGCCTTGCTACGTGGAAGAATCGCCCGCCGCTCCGACGGCCCATGGGCCTCGCCACTTCACCTTGTCCCGAAGAAGTCCGAAGGCTGCCGGCCCTGTGGGGACCACCATGCCCTCAACTCCCGCACCATTCCGAACAGGTACCCCCGTTCAAAACATACAGGACTTCGTCCATCGCATTTATGGCTGCCGCGGTTTCTCCTTTCTAAACTTGGTGAAGGCATACACGCAGATACCCGTCAATCCGGACGACGTCTGGAAAACTGCGATCATTACCCTTTTCGGCTTGTTCGAGTTTCTCTTCATGAGCTTTGGCCTGAAGAACGCTGGACAAACCTTTCAAAGCTTCATCGGCGAAGTCGACCGCGGCCTCGACTTCTGCTTCGTCTATCTTGGCGGCATATTGGTCTTTTCCTGCAACGCCGACCAACACCACACGCACCTTCGTCTACTTTTCCAACGCCTCGATCACCACGGCCTATTCGTCAATGCCCCAAGGAGCACGCTCGGCGCTTCAGTCGTCAGATCCCTTGGCCATGAAGTTTCATCAGAGGGAACTCGACCTCCGGGAGCCTCGGCGCATCTGAGACTTGCAAAATTATCCCCAACCCACCACCTCTAAAGACTTTCACCGTTTCCTCGGCATGCTGAACTTTTCCAGGGGTTTCTCGCCACACGCAACCGACTACTAGGCGCCCTTCCATGATGCCTTGGCTAGACTACGAGGAAACCAATCCGTCACGTGGACACCGGCGTTGACGCAACTTTTCGAAGAATGCAAAGCTGCTCTCTGCAACGCCACACTTCTCTCTCATCCCGTGCCAGACGCTCCCTCGGGGCTCTTAACGGACGCCTCCAACTTTGCCGTCGGCGCCGCCGTTATGCAACGCGTAGACAACACCTGGCATCCCTTGGCGTTCTTCTCCAAGAAACTCTCAGCTCGGAAAACGACGGCCAGTCCCACCAAAGAAACCACAACCCCCGCCCCATTGAGTTCACCAGCTCATTATAGAGAACTTCTGGCGATATACGAAGCAGTTCAACATTGTCGCCACATTCTCAAAGCACAGCAATGCACTATCTACACCGACCATAAACCTCTGACTTACGCCTTCTCTCAACGCTGTGACAAACTCGCGCAGGTCCAGCAGAACCAGCTCTCGTTTATCGCCCAGTTTACCACCGACATCCAACATGTCAGCGGGAAGGACAACGTGGTAACCGGCGCACTTTCATGTGTGGCAGCTATCAGCTCTTCGCAGATAATTGCTGACGTCCTCGCCGAGGCTCAGACTACGGACGTCGAACTGCAAGAACTTGTTAAGGTGGGATCCTCACTAGAGCTGCAACCAGGCTCATACCTGGATCGACAACGAATATCTACTGGGACATGTCAACAGCACGAAGCAGGTCTTACGTGCCCCTTTACAATCGCCGTGGCCTCTTTAACCAGCCTCATAACCTCAGCCATCTTGGCATATGCTCCTCTACACGCCTTGTGGCCGACCGCTATTTCTGGCCCTCCCTGCAACGGGATTGCCGCACGTGGGCGCGCTCCTGCATTCACTGCCAGCGCGCTAAAGTCACCAGGCATGTAACTTCACCACTCGGAGCATTCCCCCCAGCCCTCTAGTCGGTTTCAACACGTCCACCTTGATATCATAAGACCCTTTCCCCCAGCTGGACCTTATCGCTACTGCCTGACCGCCATCGACCGGTGTACTCGATGTCCTGAGGCATGGCCCCCCGTGGGAATCACCGCGGAAGACGTCGCCTCGGTCTTCTTCGCCGGCTGGATTGCTCGCTTCGGGCCCCCTCGCCACATCACCACCGAGCAGGGACGACAGTTCGAATCGCACCTTTTCAGGATCCTCGGGCTGACCATCGGGTTCGAGCGCTCGAGGACCACCAGCTACCACTCGTGCGCCAACGGGATGATCGAGCGTTTCCACCGTCATTTAAAAGCAGCCATCATGTGCCACCCGGACTCAACCTGGCTCGAAGCCATCCCAGCCGTTGCCCTAGGTCTTCGCGCCACCTTCAAGCCGGATATTTAGGCAACACCCGCAGAGCTCGTCTACGGGGAGCCACTCCGTCTCCCAGGCGAATTTCCTGCTGCACCGCCATCCACCGCCGCGACGTCAGATCCCACCGATTTCGTCACCCGGCTCCGACGCACAATCGCTGCCCTCCGCCCGTCACCTGCAGCTCACCACTGTAAGCCTGCCCCTTTCGCGTTCAAGGATCTGGCAACTTGCACGCCCCGTTTTCTCCGTGACCACACCGTCCGCACGCCTTTCCAGCCAACTTACAGCGGCCCCTGCCAAGCTTTCCGTCGCGACGACAAAGCCTTCATCCAGCGCGTTAACGGGAACGACGTCCGCGTCTCTATCGACCGGCTGAAGCCAGCCTACATCGACTTCGCCGATCCAGGATATACCAGTGCACCCACAGGCGTCCATCCACGACCCCCAACATCGCAGCCTGCTTCTGTCACTACACGCTATGGACGTCGGGTACGCTGCACAGATTTTTACAAGCCCTAAGGACTCTCCACTTCTCGGGGGGGGGGGGGGGGGGGAGGGGGGCGTGATGTGGTGCGGCGCACGTTTCTGCGCAGCCTATACCTTGTTATCATCCAGCCCAGCGTAACCCGGCCACACGCGGGACCGCGTTCCTGATAAAACCGAGCACCACCGCTGCGTCACCCAAGGCATGCGTCACCGATGGCGGCTACAAAAACAGGCTACACGGCTGGGAAGAGGGCTAGTCTACCTTCCGCTACCGAGACGAGCGTAGCGTCATTATGCTCGTCCGCTGCCATCGGCAATGGAATAAACCGTTGTTTCGTTTTTATGTTGGGATTCTTCCTTCGGCCAAAATGACATCCCACACCTTATAACCTCGAGCGTACCAGATTCGTAGCTTAAAACAACTCTAACATCATCTTAATCCATAGGATAGGGGACGTCAAGGACTTAAAAAACTCCAGATCGACCAGCTGGCTTACTTTCCGTTGCCTACAAGGTATTTATTAAGCTAATCGCTAGTACAATCTCGAAAATCATAGACTTAATTGAAGGATCAGGCGGGCTTTAGTAGAAGCTTCTCGACAATAACCCATATTCACACAATCAATGAGGTGATGGATAAATGCGAAGAATGTGACTAACCCGTATATACACTATTCGTAGATTACAAGAAAGCACTTGACTCAATCGAAACCGCAGCAGTGATGCAGGCATTACTGAATAAGGGTGTAGTGGAGCCTTGTGTATATATATATATACTGGAAGATATCTATAGTGGATGTAGAACCACCCTAGTACTCCCTAAAGTCCCCAATAAAATTCCAAATGGGAGGGTGTCCGGGAGAGAGACACGATATCGCCGGTGTTATGCACCGCCCGTTTACAAGGATATTCAGATGCCTGGAATGGGAACAGTTGGGGATTAGAGTTAACTGCGAATACTTTAGCAGTCACGAGATTCGCTGATGGCCTTGCTTTGCGAAGTTCCTCTGGGCATGAATTGCAAAGCATGACCAATGGCTTAGGCCGGCAGAGCAGAAAGGTGCGTCTAAAAATTAATATCCAGAAAACCAAAGTAATGTTCAACAGTCTCTGATGGGGACAGCAATTTTCGTTTTGTAGGGACACGCTGGATGTGGCAAGAGAAAATGTGTACTTAGTGCAGGTAGTGGCCGCTGATCGGGATCATGAGAGTGAAATAACTGGAAGAATGAGAATGGCGTCAAGCGCGTTTGGCAAGCTCTCTCAGATGATGCATGGGGGTACAAATACCCCTTAATTAGTACCCTACCTTTATTCAACTATGGTGCAGAAACGTTGCAGTAACTAAAGAAACTCAGCCTAAATTAAGGTCAACGACACGTGCTATGGAAAGGAAAATGATAGGTGATACGTGCAAAAAACTGAGTGGCTGAGGGATCAAATATGTATTAATGACATCCCAATGTAAATCAAGAGAAAGAAATGGGTTTGTATTGCGAAGGCAAGATAACCAATGGTCATTATGGGTAACGGAGTGCATTCTAAGGGAAGGGGTGGCCGAAATTTTGATCGGTGGATGAGGTTAGGAAGGTGGCGGTGGCAGCAGCTGTCACAGGAGAAGGTTAATTTGAGAAGCGCTTGTCCTGCAGTGGGCATAGTGAGGCTCATGCTGATTATGAAATAATCGGCAGAGTTGTCCTCAGTGTTCCTCGGTGACATTCTACGACCAGTGGCGACACGCTGCGGGCATTCCCGAGAATGTAGGCCCACGTGACCTCTAGGCGCGTCGAGCGCATTCGTTTCCGGAACGCCCGCGGGTACACGAGGAAATAGAAAGATGCCAAAATAGAAAGCAAGCCCACCGCACCACAGTTCAGTCCTTTAATTATGCGCGCAGACGGCACAGGGCCATTTCTCTGTCCACGCAATGGCCGGCTACCAACCTGCTCCGTTGTGGTGTCAGGTACGGTTGAGCAGGGCCCTTCCCCGTGCCCCAGGGACTCAGTTTCGCGAGTATGCATGGCCGCCCCGCGCCGGCAGGGCAAGCGTGCGTAGACGTACTGAGGCGCCCGTTGGCTCCCGATTCAAATGCCCAGAAGTGATTTGGTCCCTGCAATGAACGGGATAAGCGTGTCGAATGCAGCTGCCTGTAACGTGGTGCTAGATGTTAGGGTTCCGCTATTCTTTGAGAACAATCTAGTGCACAAAATAAGTATTTGCTCGTAGGCTGTGCGGCCATACGACGCAATGCGAAACGGCAACTGACGCTTGCGATGCTCCTGCAGCGCCTTCATATGGCATTCCCGAGATAAAAACCTTGACTTGGACAGATATTTTAACACCTTCGTTACGTACCCAAAGCGCCAATATGCGAATGTGCGGAGGGATCATCTTTGAGACCGCGATTCCTGTTATCTGCAGCAGCCTTGCGCAACGAAGAAAAGGAAGGCGCCGGTTTCGCTTCAATGCCAGAAATGCGCTCCTAATATGGAATTAAAAGAATATTTCTCCGTGTGTCTGTGTTGTGCTGTCCGCTGTCAAAGCCAGCAGCATTAAATGCGACTTTGATGTCTAGAGAGAGGCAAAATCCGTGCTGCTGAGTTTTCCGATATTCTCCAGCTCAAAGGGAATGTCGCCATCTGGTTGAGGAATTCCGCAGGCCTCCGCTACAAATAGCGGCTATAAGTCAGTCTTGATTTATAGGAGTGTACTTTCCGTCGAGTCTGTCTTCTGGCGTGTGTACATAACAGGGTGTACACATAGCGACCAAGGCATGGCGATTACTGTAGGTATCGCTCTTAGCTTCAAATAAATTAATAATGAATGGATTCGTCTATGGTAAACCAGCAGTGGTAGCAATGAACAAAACTGCTCTGTCACAGCCTGTTTTGAGGGCAAATACGTAGGGTGTTCTGCAGAATTATTTTTTTCCAGAAATTAGGAGTCAGTCGGAGTATCCAATGTCTGATCATACAGTGTTCGGCGCTTGCTTATTCGGCTACAAGCTGCAGAAAATAACCTTAGGGCACAGAAACAAGCAGTGTCGCTACTAAAGTATGTAACCAAAATAGCTAAAAAGTACAGAGCACCTAGTTAGAACTTGCGATGTATACAAGCCTGCATCTGAAAGTTGGCGTCTGAAACTGCAGCACATTTCTCTATGTTTAGGGCAAGGAAAATCGGCAAAGCCCTGTCACGTCCGCACTCGGCTGTGTACAAGAACGGACACTACTTTGAGTGCGCAACGAAGGAAAACATGCATGGCCCACAGAGGCATTGGTTGTCCGAAGTTCCTCATTTTGTAGCCTACGGTGGGATACGCGGAACGCCATCAGTTCCTTGTATAACGAAAGCCAACACTGGAAAGTAATCCTCGCAGAGTTCACAAAAGCATTCTTTATGAAGACACCTCCCCCCCCCCCCTTCCTCGTAATACTTTTTAAAGGCTCCTTAAAGCTTCGATGAATTAAATGATCACGACAGTAGACAGAGCTCAATGTTTCTTTTCGTCCTGGTTGAAACAGTATACTTGGTGTACCGGAATATATCATTAAAGTGCTCCTGCTACATAAATGTCAGCATTTTCAGGATGTCATTAAACTGTGTTTGTTCCCTCACCCACTCCACCCGCTTCCGGTCTCTTAATGTTACGGCTATCACTTTGTTTCCATAGCTCGCCAGGTTGTGCTTAATTTAACCCTTTCGGCCCTGGTGGAATAAATTGACACCGCAACGCAAATATTCCGCTCACGCCTGAGTAACGCACAAAATTAGCATTAATATTTGTTAGGATAGTTCCTCCGCGACCACTATTCCTATAGGCATCGCCTTTCATTTAGCTTTGCAGTCCAAGCAGCATGATGGGCATGCGATGAAGAAGCAGAGGTTGAACAAATTTCCAGGCATATCTCAATAACCATCCCTTCTTTACCGCTAAGGTTGTTAAATGTTTTGTTAGAACACACATCTAAGCTCATATTCACGTCGCAAATATTATTGAATGGGTAGGAACTGCGCCGCAACACGTTTCTGACATGTGCGATTTGGACACCACCAGGGCTAAACCGTTGCAAGCGGTGGCCATTGAGTAAAGATAGCTAATCTTGCTAGAGAAAATTCTGCTAGTCTTTTTGCTCATGCTCCTATACTGATCAGTTTGTTGGACTGCTGGTATGAATATTCCTCGAGGCGAATAGACTAATTAATAAAGTTAGCTTTTTGACGAACTGTAAAACGGAAATTTTCGCTGTCGTACAAAGCTAACGTTTGGATCGAGCCTGGAAGTGACAATGCGGATGCCAGCGAACAGCAACCGGAGCAAAGGAACGGTGAGAACAAATAGGCGCCTGGCCTTGCACTGCCTATCTATGTCATTGATCACATTTTGCACCTCATCTCCTGAGTGACTTAGGAAGGCAATGCCATGAGCGAATCAGACATTACTAACGTATTATTAATTCTCGTCCCTAACTTTTTCTTATTGAGGCCTCTAAATACCTCCGGTAAACTGGTGGAGAATAGCACTGGCGAGATCCAGTCTCCCTGCATGACCCCTTTCCTTAGGGGAATTGTATAGCTACTTTATGGAGGACTATGGTGGCAGTATGGCCGTTATAGCTTTATTACAGTATTTTTACATAGGGCTGATTTACACAGTGATTCCGCAATACCTCCATGCCGGCTGAGGTTTAGAGTGAATCAAATGTTCTCTCGTAATCGATGAAGGCTACATAACAAGTTTGTTTTGTAACGAGAGCTACACTGGGCTACCCGTCGAGCATTTCGCGGTACATGGGAGAGACCAGTTTTGCACATGCGCCGTTACTATGGCAACCAAAGAGAATTGTGGCATGCACTTCGCCGCGCCCGTGCGCCCGCTCCACCGTCAAAGCCGAGCGTGACGTCACGCGGATGAGCAGTTGTGCGCATGCGCCGATACCATGGTAACCAGAGAGATCCCACAGCTACGCCGCGTTCTTCGTCGCCGCCTCGCCGCACGCCGCTCTATCATTCGAACGCGCGTCGCATGCGCAGGATTCGTATAAAAGGCGGAGATGCAGAGGGCGTCTGTATCAACGTTTGACATGCATGCAGAGAAGGAGAGTCCAGCCGCTGCTGAACGGCGGCATAGACCAGCATCTTTGACCCTCGCGCAAAGGCTGCCCGCCCGCGCCGCTAGTAGAATGTGTGTTTACGTGCGCTTCGTTTCCGCCGTTTATGCGCTGCAGCACCTGACGTATGTGGGTGTGTGTTGTGCATCACTACTCGCATTTTCCCCCTACCAGACCGTACTGCGGTTATCGGAGACACATTGTTACTCGTTAAGATGACATCCGAGGGTAAACCCGAACTTACGAGCAGATTTATTCGCTAGCGCGTCATTTGTTGCCGTCCTTCACGTGCGCTACCATCTATAATAATTTCATGCATGAGAATCTCGATTTATTGACGTGACTCGATGGTTAAGTGATGTGCAAGCTGTAACCGGATCGGCCTGCTGCAGACTGAAAATTGTCCAGGTGAGGCGCATGCTTTCAATCACCAATACGTCGTCTACGTATATGCGCTGAGGTTGCTATTGTTCCCATTAAACACTTTCCGTGTACGGGGATGTAATCGCGACCGCTGCAAAATTAAGTTGCTATTTCCGCACGTATCTCAGAGGGATTGGCGGGGTGAAGGGCTGGCCGTAGCATTTCGGCTGTTGGTACCTTCCTTAATCATAGCAACATATGCACGATTTTATTACATTCTATGACACTTGGCGAAACGGCTACGCGTCGCCCTCACACATGCCGAGAGCTTCCGAATAAAATAAACGCGACTTCGAGCCGCAGAATTCGTGAAAGCTGGCATCTCTGGTGATGACTAAAATTTGAGTTTGGGCTAGTGGCTTGAATTACTGGAACTGAAACAGCATACTATCTGTGCACATAATGCGTGATACTGACCAAACAAGTTTTCTCTGCGATAGAGTACCAAGATTGCTGTAATATAAGCGCGAGCGCGTGCTAAGCGCCGCACAATTTACGTGAATGCCAAACCAAATGTCATGGTTAACGCATCACTTTTACGCCTTTGATAACGCAAAGACTTCCTGCAACACCATCACGTTGTCCAAGTATACTGGACAATGCTTTTTAGCGTCCGCAGGGCAGTAATTTTAGGCGATATACAGGCGCGACCGCCAAGCTGCCGCAACCCCGCAGTCCCCAAACAAACGCCCGCAGCGCGGCGCGCCAGTCGGCGGAAAATGGCCGCGCCCTAGAGCGGCTCTGGATTCTGGTCTCTAGGAAAGATAAGATTAACTCTTCCGGTCATGAATAAGAACGCTGGAGTCTGTGTGTAAGTGAAACAAGGTATCACCGCTGTCGAACATCTCCCTTCGATCGTAGTAAAAAATGGTGAAGCCTGCTGTGTTCGGCTTCTGTAAAGCGGCATTATCATCCAAGGCGTCTACGTGGCACAGGCAACATCTGTCAAGCAGACGATTGACGTGGTTGCCCCGTGTATACCAGCCTACGCCACGGTTTCACAGTTGTGTATGACTTTGGGTGATTTCAACAGGAAACAGGACTCTCTTAATCAGTGTATGAATGAAAAGTTTGACTTTAATTTAGCTTCGGACCCTCACGTCCAGAATAGACAATGGGGAACCACTGCAGAGCTTGTATACTGAAGAGGCTGTACCAAATCGAAATACTGTATCCACAAAATTGAGACCGCTGCATGCTACTTCACACATCGCGCATTCTTCTTCTCTGTCAAGAAAAATGAATAAAAGATGTGTATATCCAATATCTCTCATTGCTAAACATACAGTGACTACAACACACTCAGTCAGGGAAACGTTCCTCTCGCTAGCATAGCTGAGGTAAGCGACTGCCATTTTTATTTTGAGCATTTCTTTATGAACAGATTGAGAGGGTGGACACGGCCTATTGTCGAGTAGCGTTTATAAAAGCCTGCCTGATCCTTTGGTATAATAATGCGAAAGCATTGCTTGGCTATGTCGGCGAGGTCGTGTCCGCAAAATGTGTCGGTAGCCGTTGTGTCGCTCTCAGAACCCTTGGGATGAAACGAATGATTAAAACGGGCAGTGGATAATCTGACGCTGATGTGCGACAATATCTGCGGTCGATACGATGATTAGTTAATTGATTAGAGCCAAAAAATTATGAAAACCTTCGACATAGCGGGGACGTGGATATAGTGAGCGGACGGGAAACCAACCGGGGACGGCAGAAAACCAGAAAAATGTGGAAAGGAGTGTAAATAAAGTATTAAATGGATTGAAATGTGGTTTCAGTGAAACAAAAATGTTTCACTGACATAGACTAATTAGTTAATTAGAAGAAAAATGCGGACAGCCGAACAGGCTGTTCGGGGTTATAGTAGGCAGACAGAAAAACAGCAATGGGCGAAAGATTTGAAAAACCAAGATGTGTGATTGAGCTGACAGGGGGATTTAAGTACAGTAACTGTGCGAACCTTCTGAAATCCTTACTAGAGGAAAAAGAGGAGCAAAGAGAGGCGATCCCGCTGGCGTTCCTGACTGCTGTTCTGTTGACGTGGCTCAGCTACCCAGGCTGCGGGGCAGTGGCTAAGTACCTGGCGGTGTTGCGTTAGCTTGCTAAATTTCTCCTTCTTTTTGTCTGTGCCTGTTTGCTCCTGTTCTGGGGTGATTGGGTGCGGGACGAGAGCTTAATGTCGACTTCTTCTCCTGGCCAGGGGTTTTCCCCTTGGTCGGCATCTCTTCCTAAAGACCAGCTCCCACTTGATCTCTTCTTCCGCAGCGGTGTTTCAAGCATTCCAGTCGCATTAGTGCCTTCCGATGGCGGCGCTATCCGACTGAACAACCCGGAGGCAGTGCAGGCAGCCCTTCAGTCCACATCGAAACACTTTATGCACATTACCGATGTCCGGCAGTTCGGCAGGGGTGGTGTTTTGTGCCGGTCGTCGGATAAAGACTGTATTGAAGATCTTCTAAAGTGCACGACCTTCGCCAGCCACCCGGTGAGCGCATTCATTCCGCCTCATCTAGCATGTTCCAAGGGCTTGGTCCGAGGGGTCGACTCTCGATTGAGCCCTGCGCAGACGCTTGAGAACCTCTCGCCTGCGGGAGTGATTGCTGTCCATCGCTGCAGCAGGCTGGTTGACGGAGTAAAAATTCCTACTGAGTCCGTCATTGCCACATTTGCAGGATTATTTTGCCCTTCAGAGATTAAGGTATGGCCATTGGTTTTTCGTGTAGATGCCTTTAACTCTCGGCCCCTTCAATGTCAAAACTGCTGGAGATTTGGCCACAGCGGCAAAGCCTGCAAATCGGCCTTACGCTGCTGTGCCTGTGTGGAACGTCATTGCAGAGAGGAATGTCCTGAACAGCAAGAGCAGTGTTGTTTGTGTAGCGGTGCTCATCCTGCTGATTCGCCTGATTGTCCTGCACGATCACAAGAAGTTCAGGTGCTCGAGCTTATAGACAAGCGCAGATGCACGCGGAGAGAGGCTTTTGCCGCAGTCAAGGAGAGAGCCTCAGCCTACTCTAGTGTGGCCGCCAAATGCCCACCCATAATGGATTCTAGTTTGTCCCAGGCTATTACAGCGGCAGTTGAGAAAGCTGTGGCAAATGCAATGGATCGCATTATGGAAACCGTGTCCACGTGCATTTCGCAGGTCATAGCTGCTCAGATGACCAATCTTCTGCAGGCGTCCACCACTCCGCTCTTGTCTTCTTTGGCTTCGGAAGCTACCCCTCCTTCTGTAGTAATCGATCCCGCTCCACAGGGCCAAAAGCAATGTGAGCAACAAAAGACCTCTCAGCCCTCTCCTTCGAATAGCGTTATGGACGCATCCTCTATGGATTGTATTGATATGGAGTGTGATCTCCGCGCCCAGAAACGAAGTGGGTCTCCTCTGAATATTGCAGGTCCATCTTGCCCCCAGTCAAAGACAAAGAAAAATCACACAAGTCAAAACGCTAAGACCAGTATTCTAGAAAAGGCAGTCGCGGCTGCGGCACTTCCGCCAAGATAGGGTTCTTAAGTGTCCTCCAGTGGAATTGTCGATCAATATTCTCAGCTTCAATAGATTTAAACTGCCTATGCAATCAGCTTCTACCAGATTTAGTTGCTTTACAGGAAACATGGCTAACTCCAAATTTCAATTATCATCTCAAGGATTACCATCCGTTCCGGCTTGACCGGTCATCACGAGGGGGAGGGTTGTTATTGCTCATATCTAAAAAGTTTTGCCACAGGGCATGCATTTCTTTTCAATATGCGGACAATGAATGTGAAATCCTTGCGGTTGACCTCAGTGTCCCAGGTCAACAGCCCTTTACGGTAGCTAATGCATATTTCCCGTCTGGTGTGCGTGACACTCTGCCCCTTGACTCACTCATGTCTAGTAGCCGATCTCAGGTTCTATTACTTGGCGACTTCAATTCGCACCATGTGACTTGGGGGTTTAAAACAGACAGCTTTGGTTCTAGGCTATTTGATTGGGCTTCTGGCAACAACTTGATCTGCAACAATTCCGGATTGCCTACGTTTGTTCGCAGTCAATGCCGCTCTGCCCTGGATTTAACTTTTTCCTCCCCAGGATTCTCCGTTATGTCTTGGGCGCCTGTTGACTGTGCAACAAACAGTGATCATCTACCGATTAGTTTCAAGTTTGCGTGTAAATTAACTCTTCCTGAGCGACATCAGCGCACGTTAATAAATTACAATTGCTTTAAAGACACTCTAAAATCAGCCCTCCAAATCACTTCAGACACTCGCGCTCAGATAAGTGCCGAAAGCAAGGCTGCACATCTATGTTCAGTACTGGACCATGCAAGGCAAAAGTCTGAATTTTTGGTTAAGAGAACAAAGGGTGCAATCGCGAACAATTGGTGGAATTCTGAGTGCACGCGTGCATATAGACGACGGAAAGCAGCTTGGAAGAAACTTCTCATCAATCAATGCCCAAAAAATTGGCTGGATTATAAGTATGTTGCAGCAACATTTAAGCGCACTGTCGCCCGTGCAAAGGAGGAGTATAATACAAATCATTATGATTTCCTTTCCCAATCGGGAAGTAAACGAGCCTTGTTTAGTTTCATGAGGCGCAACAAGGTGATTCCTCCGACTGCCAACATTGAATCCCTCGTTCAGTCCCCTGCTGACATCGCAAAGGCCTTAGAAGATATTGCGTGTGGCCTAGAGCTTCGCTTTACATCTTCTTTACCTTCTACTATATTCACATGCACCTCAAGTGATTTCACTGAGGTCTCTATGCCTGAGCTGTCGCAAATTGTTCTGCGCTTATCCCCAGCGGCTCCTGGCCCCGATAAGGTCACTTCATCTATGATCAAAATTTTGTTCAATGAATCTCCTGCAGACCTGTTGGCTCTAATTAACCATTCTATTAAAGGTCCTTGGATACCGCATGAGTGGCGTCTTGCTGAAATAGTTCCATTGCTTAAAAAGCAAGGGGAGGGCTTAACTTTAGACAATATACGCCCTATTTCGTTAACATCGAACCTAGTGAAATTGGTGGAAAGGGTCCTTCTCGGCCGTGTCATGTCATTCATTTCAGAAAATGCTGTATTGAATCCATGTCAAATTGGTTTCAGGCCGGGTTGTTCAATTTGGTGTGCTCATACTGATCTTGAGAGTCGTATTAAATTAGCTCGCAATAGAAAACAGTTTGCTGCGCTTGTCACCTTGGATATCAGTAAAGCATACGACAGCGTGGAGCACTCGACTCTATTACTAAGATTACAGGAACTCAACTTCCCAGGCTATTTTGTAGCCTGGATTTCTGTTTTTTTTAGAAAATAGAGAATTTTACTGCTGCCAAAATGGTATTTCCTCAAGGAGATTTCCACAGACAAGAGGTGTTCCGCAAGGATCAGTTCTCTCCCCTGTTCTTTTTAACATTTTTCTAAGCGCAATTCCATGCATTCAAAATGTGAAAACTTATGTGTACGCCGACGATATTGCATTTTTTGCATCAGCAGGTGACATTCACACTCTTTATCGAACCCTGCAAAATTACCTCAATGTTCTTGACACCTGGCTAGGAAGAATTCATCTGTCCCTTAATGTGAAGAAATGCGCATTGTTAGTATTTCCAGTTTCTGTTCCTGTAAACATCTGCCTGGTCTATAGAAATAACATAATACCTCAAGTTCAGACGGTGAAGTATCTCGGTGTAATATACGACTCTACTCTCTCCTGGCGGCCACACATTGAGCAAGTTTCTGCAAAAGGAGTTCGGGCCATTGGCATCCTGCGCAGGCTTTGTAGTGCTAGGTCAGGCATGAGAAGGCATACGCTTCTGATGATTTATAAAATGTACGTCCGCCCAATTTTGGAGTTCGGGTGTGTTTTATTCTCAGGAGCTCCTGCCTATAAACTTCGCCCTCTTGTGCTTTTGGAGCGTGAGGCGTTGCGCCTTTGTCTGGGGCTTCCAAAATATGTCGCCAATGCTGTTCTGCACCTTGAGGCGCGAATGCCTTCGTTACCAGCTAGGTTTCGCCTTTTAACAGTTCAAACATTTTTAAAATTGTGCGACTCCCCTCTTCACGCTTCCAGTATAATATTTCTTAGTCAACCTTCCGCCTTTTTTAGTGCTGCCTGGTCTCGATTTCATACCCCGCAGATATGTTACGTGCAGTCCCTCCTTGATCGCATAAATATCCATTTCACTGATGTCCGCCAAATATATAACAACTCCTCATCTGTCCAGATTGAATTCGATGACATTTTCCCATCGAATGCAAAGCTGCAGCCCTTCCCGCTTCTTCAGGGTCTATTGCTGGACCACCTAAGGTCCTTTCCCTCTCATGTTCTTATTGCTACCGATGCCTCGCAGGATCGCGAAAAGGCAGGTGTGGGAATTTTTTCACCTTCACTGGATTGGTCTTTTTCTCTCCGTCTTCCTGACTTCACTCCAATTTTTCTGGCTGAATTATTAGCAGTAATCTTAGCCTTACGAAAATTAGAATCTACCGTTTCCCAGGTCGTGGTTATGACAGACTCTCTGTCCATTTGCTCTTCCTTATCCTCGCCCACTGACTCTCGGCCATTACGCCTCTTTAAGTTCCTGATTCCGCTGCATCTAAATTCGGTAAGGTTGCTTTGGGTACCAGGTCACATGGGCTTTCACTTAAATGAGGTTGCAGATTCCTTAGCAAGAGCCTCTCTCAGCGGCCCAATTGTTGCTGTCATACCATCGTGTGCATATACAGCTGCGGTGAGGTTTCGCAGCTACACAATATTTCAGGAATTTGCTGCCTCGGCTCTTACATCGTCTCCCGAATATCAGCATCTTCTGCATCCTTGGAGTAGCAAAGACTGGCGCTCACGCAGACTAGAGGTCTCTTTCACGCGCTTGCGTTGCCGGGTTCCCCTTCTAAATTTCTACCTTCACAGATCTGGCCTGGCAGCTTCCCCACTGTGCCCTTTTTGTGCCGAACCTGAGACAATAGATCACTTCCTGCTGTTCTGCCGCCGCTTTTCTAATTTGAGGAAGCGTCTTTTGCAAATTCCATTTCATCAACTGGGCTTGCCTGTGTCTTCCGCGGTTGTTCTTTCCATTGGCGCTTCTTTGCTTGGACGAAGCGACAGGAGTGTGCGCTCTGCTGTGCAAAATTTTCTTCAAGAAACGCAGCGACTCCCATTCTAATTTCTTTTTCCTGATCTCTGTCAGTAAGACATTGCAACATTACAGGCATTGTGTACTATTATGCACATTAAGCAATTGTCCCGTCTTCGATCTCCAAGTTAACTGGACCCCTTTCCTTCCCTCTTCCAATCTATCAGACTACATACTATTTCCACTGCTTTTCCCGTCAAAAATTTCCTGTATCCAGTAATTAACCGCCTGTGTCTTGGCCACTCCCCCGTAGTGGGTATGTGCCAGCAACTTCTGAGGCCTTCCTTCCTTCCTTCCTTCCAGTTATCGTCAAAATATGTTATTTCGCATTGCTCGACGTAAGTTGACTTAAGTGCCCTTAGAATCTTTAGTTTATGGTTCTCCTGACTCTATTAGCGATAAGGATAGTTAGTACCTTGTAGGCAATGTAGAGAAAGCTGATAGGTCTGTAATTTTTCAATCCTTGATGTGCCTCTAAGATGATTTTAGCGTTCTTCCAAGCTTCCGGTATGCGCCAGGTCATATGGCATTGCGTATGCAGCGCGGCTAGTTTTTCTAGCATAATTTCCCCACCTTGCTATCTCTCCACCTTCCTTCAACAGATCTGCTGTTACTTGATATTCTTAAGGGCTTTTACATCACCTTTCATTAGTGGCGGAATGCGCCATCGCATGTGCGGTACTGCCTCTCTCATTAACGTCCTGATTACATCGATAACTGTATAGATTTCCGGGTAATTCTTCGGCTAAATCAAATAATCTCAAAATCTCGAACTACCTAAAATGTGCATTCTTAAATAACATGTCCTCTATCTGTTTCAAACTTAGCTACGGACATATACCGCGTGTTCTAATCGTCGTCATCATCATCATCCTGAGTACGCCCACTGCAGGCCAACAGCCGCCCCTATATCTCTTCGATTAACTTTGTCCTGTGCCAGCCGCGGTCCCCTCATCTCCTCAAAATTCTTTTTCTCAAGCGCCCAGCAAACTTTCTTCCGTTCCCGGCTTACCACACAGTGTGCTGCTGTAATTTTATGTTGTATACACAATGAGCCCACTGTAGGGGGCGCGACCCTATGCCGTCTTGTCCCCGCCCCTCCGCATCAATGATGTGAAATAAAGCTGATTGACTGATTGATTGATTGATTGATTGATTGATTGATTGATTGATTGATTCTACTTTCGACCAGAGGTGGGGATCCTCACGAGGGCGAGCCCGCTTGAGTGCGTCCTCACCCTCAACTCATGACGATTTCCCTCGGTGAGGTGAGCGTGAGGGAGGATGGGCGCATGAGAATTCGTGAGGGCGAGGGAGGAAAGACGTGATGAGGTGAGGGTGAGGAAAAGAAGACATAATTAGATGACGGCGAGAGAGGGCAAGATCACAGTTGAGTTTCCTATGTGCTGCGCCAGTTGAGATTCTGTGTCGACTGTGCCAGTTGCGATCCTGTCTCGACTGTGCCAGTTGAATTTCCGCCTTCAGGTGGCGATGAGAGGAAACTACTTGATGATGAAATCGGGGTTTCTTGATGACCCGGTGGTTCTACTCGCAAACATTCACATTACTCAAGGAAAGGAGAAGGTTAACTATTTATTTACAACATAGGTAAAAAATCGAGAAGAAACAAGCAAGGAGAAAACTATTTACATGACTAAATCGTGGATCAGACGAATTCAGCCCCCGCTCAACCCAGAGCGCTTGGTTTTAAACCCTCTGTCTCCGCCCTTAGCGGGGACAGCAACCAATAAGATAACAAACGACCCATCTCGCCAATCAGTGGTTAGGGAAAGGAAAACAAGGTCCGCCCACTGATCAGAGATTGGGGAAAAAGTACTGATTAAACATTTGGGAAAGGAGAGGTTGCAATCAAATAGACAAACAACACAAATGCGACTTCCGTTCCCCACGCCACCCACGGCACCACCGACGCTAGAAACATGTGCCGACGAGGCGATGACTCAGGTTGTTGACAGCAACAAAGGGAAGTAGACAGTCGTTACAGGAATCGTGGGTTTCCGGTCACTCGGCTAATACTCAGCCGTATCTCGTGCGCCCCCGAAACCTCGTCAGCCCCTTAACAACCACATGTCGACAGCTGTACTTGGTTCGCGTTTTTCCCGGCGGGTCATCCCCGTGACGGCGCGGCGTAAACGAGGACGTCCGCTGCACAAAGGGGAGGCAGGGACGGGACGAGCCCCTTTGTTGGGGACTTCCGACCCCGCTGGAGCCGCCTTCCTTGCGAACACAAGACCAACGAGTTCGCGGAATGGTCAGCGAACTCCACAATCACTGTCTGAGGACGAGCGTGGTGGCCCTAACTGCACTCCGGGCTAATTCTTTTTGTCTGTGGTACCCGTTATGAATTCCCGTTTTAAATCGCCAATTCTTAGGGTGAAGACTCAGTGAAGTAGTAGTTCCTGCAGGATGGAGGTATACGAGACGAACACCAACGGCGGGGGGCCGCACGCCTTCTCTGTCGCAGCGATGTACTGCACCGCTGACAATGCTATGCCGAAAAAAGCGCTCTTCTATCTCAAGAAGCCTGTTTTAAATATTGTGTAAAATCTTAGGAGAAACACCTTGTATATTATGCTGAAAGCGGACACTGGCCGGGCTGTGCAGGTGGCCGTCGGTCCAACGCGAACCGTGGTATTGCAGTCCGCATTTTCATTATCAGCCCCGAGCAGAGGTGGACGAATGCCCTCATCGTTACTTTTTCCCCTCACCCTCACTGTTGAATCCATGGCCCTTCCTCAATCTCACCGTCATTTTGAAAAATTATCTGGCCCACCCTTGCCCTCACTTTGCTAAACATTGCACAAGGGTGTCTCGGGTCTTGAAATGCGAGGAAGTATAGCGAAAAGGTCGTTTAATAATCAAAATCACATTTTCGGTATGCTTACGCCTTCAACCTGTGTTCGAAAAACAGCACCTGATAATTTCAGTCTAGTAATACAAAAAAATGAATGTTTTATGCGATCGTGTGATCAAAAAACACTCCAAATTGGCAAGACGAAGGCTAAGTGAGCGCGCTGCTCGTTCACCTCCTTCTCGTTCGACCGCGGCCATTTTCGAAAGCTTGCCTACTCCGCCATGGTTTGACTGCTTGAGCAGCTTGGGCGCCGCTAAAGGCCGCGCAGCAAGCAACCGAATCCGCCCGATTCGCTCGCCTCTGCGTCGTCTGCTTCGTTCGCTTTGTTCCCTCCATTGATTCGCGGGCTTTTGCATCCCAGCGATCGCCTAGCTAAGTTTCTCTTTCCGTTTTAACGTGACAGCGTTAAGGAGCTCATGTCGCAGAAAAGCGGGTGTCGTCGGCGTCGGCCGTGAGCGAAAAAATGGCAGTGGCTTAGCTCTTCTATGCCAGGATATATGTAGCGAAAGCAAGTGTGAAACTTCCCGGTTGGCCTTGTTCACATATTCCAAAACGAATGAAGCACAGGCATAAACGTCCAGTACGACCTGTAGGCCCACCTTTGATTTCAGCACCGAGGCTATCCAAGGATTGAAGGGGTCGCGCCACTCTTACGCCTATTCTCTAGGCTAACGGCTCTCCTCCGGCTGCTGTCGCTGCTGCTAGCGGTCGGGACACCGTACGTTAAACGTGCCTGTCTCGCGGTGGCGTATTCACGGCGGCGTTTAGCCAGTCGTTCGGCGCGCTGTTCGTCTGTTTCCTGGGCGATTCGTTTCCTCTTCATCTCGTTCCGCTGTCGATTCCAGCCCTCCTCCCAGCTTATCAGAATTGTCGCCGTCCATACTGTCGCCTCAACTGTGGTTGCGGCGCACGCCAGCTCTCCTTTTCAATCCTGCGACATCTTATCACGCATGCGACGCAGCTGTCGAAGCGAGCGGAGGCGGGCGCAACGACGAGGAACGCGGTGTCGCGTCTTACCATACGGCGGCGGCGGCGAGCAAAGCGGTGTGACGTCATGCCAAATGGCGAGGCGAGCGCGCGAAGCACAGTAACCTTCATTAAAGCTGCGAATTGGGCGAGTTGGTATTGATTCATATTTGAACAGCGCAAAAAAATGGGACATACAATACGGGACATTCGGCGAGATACGATGTTGATGTGGTCTTTTCAGCGCCTAAAAAACTTAGAGGTGTTTGCAGGCAGGTGGAAGAGAAGGCTAAGGCAACAACCGCGAAGAAAAAGTCTGGGGGTTGTCAGACCAACCATAAGAGCCCTTTTGTTCCCTGTAATGTGGGGGTTGTCTACAGGATTCCGTGCACGTGCGGGTTGAGTTATATTGGCCAGACAGGACGTTGCATCAACGCTCGTCTTAGCACCACAGGTCCCGAGATAATGGGTCTTCTTGTAACCTTGCCCGCCACTGGACAGAAGGTACTTGCACCCCTCTGTTGTCTAACACCGTCATCCTAGGAAAACATAATGACAGCCTAACGCGGGAAATTTTGGAGGCTTTTCACATCCGCTTGGAACCTGATAGCTGCATTAGTGATCCTTCTGTCACACTAACTGATAAAGAGATGATGTTTTTATCCGGCCAAGATGTGTAGTCTCGCGCTCGTGCTGATTGTCACCTTTGTGGGCATGATTAGAAGCTTTGTGTCGTTTTTCTTTTGGTTTTCCCTCTTGTTTGTGCTTGGCGTTCTTAGTATTTCATTCATTCATTCATTCATTCATTTTTATTTGTTCTTCACAACATGACGTACACATTGTGAAAGGGGCCAAGAAGAAAAGCCGTTCCTTTACGGCTTGAAAAAAAAAAAAATGGTTTGACATGTATTAAAAATCTAGTTGCGAGTCAGCGCTTGTGGTGTCCTTTCTTCGTTGTGTCCCGTTTTTTTGCGCTGTTCAAATTTGAAACAGTAACCTTCTGCGGCGAGGCGCGCGTTGTGACGTCACGTGCCTCGATGGAGTACCGCCACGGCGAAATCGCGAGTTTGCGGCCAATAAAGCTTTCGTTTTGAAATCCCTCCTCCTCCGCGAGAGCGAAAAATCCCTCCTCCTCCTCCTCGAAATGTACGCCACTGCCCCAACAGATGGCGCACGACGGCAGCGTCTCCCGCTCGTCTCGTCCGGGCCAGTGGGCCGTACCAACACCATCTAGATAGGCAAGGCCTCTGCTCCTCCGTGAAGTCATCACACTGCGACTGGCGCCGGAGTTCGTGTTCTTCATGAAGGGACGGTGCTGCGCGCTCGTTCGTTCTTGTGTAACTGCAGCGCTACTTGAAATCGTCCTTTGAAGATTTTGGCCTCATGATTTAATGCTGGCATATATGTATGATGTCATTTCCGGTACACAGTCCGAGGTGAATAGGCTTAAAAACTGAATGTTAGCGGTTTTTGAATATGAATATATGTTGGCTATTCAGTATTTTTTACTATCGCCTAATATTGCCTGAAAGTCTGCACATTTTTTTTTCTGCCGGGCATTGATTTTCTGCTGTGCGTTCACATATATCTTTATTTCTGTTAATAGCTCGTTGCATGACGCGGACTTGGAAATTATTTTCGGGCAATAATTGAACCGTGTGGTATATCACCTAGCGCCGACTGTTTTCCAGGAATCTGACTAATATTGTAACTTTTTCTTCCAAACCAACGCTGACCCTCCCTCCACAAACACACGCAAAAAAAACATTGCCATAAGGTATGGCTCTCAGAACAGCTTACAGCTCCATGCATGGCATCTGAACTGAGCGACTGAGGATATGCCTTTCGATTTGATAAAATTGAAGCAAGCTGTGTTACATAAAAAGGATAAGTTTATTAAGAAGTACTTGCAGCTGGGCTTGTTGGTGCGTATTCGTGAAAGACATGAGAGCGCAAAATGGCAACACGGACGAGTACGACAACAGGACGAGCGCTGCACTTTCAACAGGATTTATTCAAGGAAGCGCGTTTATATAGTCTCTGCCCTTATCCATGCTCTTGATCGCAATTGATGAGGGCACTCTCGCGCGCTTCTTTACCGCTGGTAGCCCTAAGAGCAAACTGGTGCTACGCTTGAACCATTTGAGCGCAGTAAAAAATAAAACGCGTTCTTTTCCATGACCGCTATCAGATGATGTGTAGCTTCTGGTTGTACGCAGGGCTATTTTTTGACACCCGCGCGATGACTTCGATTGGATGGGTATAAGCGCTGCTGGCATTCGTAGAAGGCAAACATGCCTTCACGTTCGTCGAGTATGTGACCACGCCAATTGGTTTCATCTGCTGAAGGAGAACGCGGGCGTCGTACGGCGCAGCGTTTATGACTGCACGTCAGCCGAGAAGGCAACAAGCGGCTACAACTTCTCACCTTGCTCACCTTCTCCCTGCAACACTTGTAACCGCTTTTGCAATTTCGAACAAAACACCTGCGTCCCATCTTAGCCTAGCAAGTTCCGAAGGAGGCCTCACTGCGCGTAGCAGCGCTGTTAGTATTACGGCCCTGGAACAGACCGCGACAAGAACTGTTGCTCTTTGACTTAAGGGCGCACAATACAACTGCTTGTCGTCTGCTTTAAGCGCGCGCCGCAGGAGCCGCCTGCTCGGGACGCTGCATTTTTTTCTTTTTTCGCTGCGGCTTCTACGACGCGCCGCATGGCGCCACCACTGCATACGGCCCCGTCGGCGCATATAATTGTCACTTTATCTGGTCGCCCGCGCTCGCTCGGGCTGACGGGGAGTTTCACCTCTTAAATGGTGTTCCTCCGTGACTACGACTACAACTTGAGACCCCGCGCGTTTCGACAAGGCGCCTGGCAGCGCTTCTACGTGGTTTGCCACTCTGCTCGTCCGTTTCACCTTACGTAGCAGAGCGATTTGTCTAACGGGCAAGGCGTCGCGCCGGAACGGGCGATGGCGTTCCGTGGACTCCCTGGCAGTGCTGCAACACGCTGTCGCGTTCCACTCTTAAAGGCGAAGCTCAAGCGTCCTACAGTTTTTTTACAGCTTGTTTGGCGACGAAAGATCTGATTAAGAAGCGCCAAAACATTAAAGCATCGAACACTACCGATAGAATAGAACTAACGGAGCTATCAAAGTTAATAAATAAGCGCAAGGTAGCCGACATAAGGAAGTTTAATATGGAGAGAATCGAGCATGCTATAAAGAACGGAGGTAGCCTAAAAACAGTGAAGAGGAAACTAGGCATAGGTAAAAACCAGATGTATGCATTAAGAGACAAGCAGGGCAATGTCATTAGCAATATGGATAAGATAGTTAACGTAGCCGAAGAGTTCTATACAGACCTGTACAGTAGCCAATGTAATCAGAGCGCTAATGAGAAAGACAGCAGTGCACAGCAATGCGTCATCCCGCCAGTAACGCAAGATGAAGTAAAGAAAGCCTTAGAAGCAATGAAAAGGGAAAAGCAGCTGGGGAGGATCAGGTAACAGCAGATCTGTTGAACGATGGAGGGGACATCGTGCTAGAAAAACTAGCCACCCTGTATACGCAATGCCTTATGACCTCGACTGTACCAGAAGCTTGGAAGAATGCAAAACATATCTTAATTCATAAGAAGGGAGACGCCAAGGACTTGAAAAATTACAGGCCGATCAGCTTCCTATCCGTTGCCTACAAAGTACTTACTAAGGTAATCGCTAATAGAGTCAGGCCAACGTTAGACTTAATCAACCAAATGATCAGGCAGGCTTTCGTAAAGGATATTCCACAATAGATCATATTCACGCTATCAATCAGGTGATAGAGAAATGCGCAGAATATAACCAACCTCTATATATAGCTTTCATTGATTATGCGAAAGCATTCGACTCAGTGGAAACCTCAGCAGTCATACAGGCATTGCGTAATCAGGGGGTAGAAGAGCCTTATGTCAAAATACTGGAAGATATATATAGCAACTGCACAGCTACTATAGTCCTCCATAAAGTCAGCAATAAAATTCCAATAAGAAAGGGCGTCAGGCAAGGAGACACGATCTCGCCAATGCTGTTCACCGCATGTTTGCAGGAGGTATTTCGAGGCCTGAATTGGGAACAGTTGGGAATAAGAATAAATGGAGAATACCTAAATAATCTGCGATTTGCTGATGACATTGCCTTGCTGAGTCACTCAGGAGATGAACTGCAAATCATGATCAACGAGTTAGACAGGCAGAGCAGATCGATGGGTCTAAAAATTAACATGCAGAAAACCAAGATAATGTTCAACAGCCTAGCAAGGGAACAACAGTTCACAATTGGCAGCGAGAGCCTAGAAATTGTGCCGGAATACGTCTACTTAGGGCAGGTAGTGACAACTGATCCTGATCATGAGAGGGAGATAACTAGAAGGATAAGAATGGGGTGGAGCGCATATGGCAAATTCTCGCAGATCATGAGTGGCAGTTTACCAATTTCCCTCAAGAGGAAAGTGTACAACAGCATGATCTTACCGGTACTCACCTACGGGGCAGAAACGTGGAGGCTAACGAAAAGAGTTCAGCTTAAGTTAAGGACAACGCAGCGAGCCATGGAAAGAAAAATGATAGGTGTAACGTTAAGAGATCGGAAGCGGGCAGAGTGGGTGAGGGAACAAACACGGGTTAATGACATCCTAGTCGAAATCAAGAGAAAGAAATGGGCTTGGGCAGGGCATGTAATGCGAAGGCAGGATAACCGCTGGTCTTTAAGGGTAACGGAGTGGGTTCCAAGAGAAAGTAAGCGTAGCAGGGGGCGGCAGAAGGTTAGGTGGGCGGATGAGATTAAGAAGTTTGCAGGCAAAGGGTGGATGCAGCTGGCAAAGGATAGGGTTAATTGGAGAGACATGGGAGAGGCCTTTGCCCTGCAGTGGGTGTAGTAAGGCTGATGATGGTTTCCTACGTCGCGTACTTTTGTGAGCAGGAAGGCACTGATGCCGGGGGCGCACTTTGCAAGACCTACGATGCGTCATGCATGCGAGGAAAGAAAGCGCCGTACGCTGCACCTAAAGTCGCGTGGTACGATGAAGGGATGTTCGATGCTTCCCCTAGAGCCGCCAGCCCCATCAGCTGATCAGCGTCATCTAATAGCCGATGAAGCATGAGCCAATGAAGCACTGCCATCGCCTTTGCTTGAATTGGTGCTGAAAATGTTTGGTGAATTCATAATGACATATTTTGGACTCACTCTGTAATATATTCAGAATACAGTTTTGAAAACTGGAAGAGCGTGTTAGCTTCATTGGGAAATATCGCGGCTTCAATGCGCCGCATTTTATCTCCTGTCGGGTCCCGCGATCACAGTGTTCTGGAGGACGCCCTCAATCATTGCTTTTGGAATCGAAGCCCTTGGAGATGGCTTCTCGAGACCGCATGCTGGGAACACGTTCGAGTCTTAGCGTCCGGTCGAAAAACAAGTTTTGCTGTTTGCACTGCTTGGCTTGACCCATGATGCTCAGGCGCTAGCGGACCTGAGGCGGCGTGCACGCATGTGTGAAGATTTCTGTGCCTAAACTCCGGTTGGTGGACTGGTTTATGGCTTTCTGCCCCACTTGTTCGGCGTTTCATTGGTTTTTCTTTCCCTTCTTTCCCTACGAAGCCTATAGCTGTAGCTTTTCGTGCGCGCTTCCTTTTTTGTTTTATTCACAACACGGGCACGGCGACGGAGAAGGCGTGCGGCTCCCCGCCTTTCCTGTTCGCCTTCTGTACGTCCCGAGTCCTAACTGTAGAAACTACGTCTTCTTCGGGAACCTTCGCCCTAAGAAATAGCGCTCTAAAACAGTTATCCATAATGGACTACACAGAGAAGAAACGTTAGCCAGAAGCAGCGTTTTTCAATAAGGGCAATTGGAAAACAGCCGCGGCTCACCAGGGAGCGGCACAGACTCACACGAGTGCCGCTTAGGCGGTGGCGCTGCGGTCGCTTTAGTTGGGGCGCGTCGTCTGCTACTTTGAGGAGCGCCGCGGACGGTGGCTCGCGTGCGTACACAAATGTATTTAAGGAATACAAAACGTAGTTTTCGCCTTGAAGTCTTTGCTACCAATCAAACAAGACGATTTAGTAGCATATAAAACTATAACTTTAGCCGAGCACGTTAAAACGCGTTATCAAATGGCTGCTCGTCTCGTTGTGACTTCCTAGCTGTGCAAACTTTCAGAATGCGATACGGTGACCGAATGCTTTGTTCTATCACGGAAGCTCAAAAACTCGTGGATGGGGCTTCTTTTACCGTATCTGCATGCATTCCGAGGCAAGTTTTTTTAGTTAGCCACATAAAAGCCGGTTTTGTCGGCTTCTAAACGGCAATTTTCGTCTTTACCGGCGTGGTTTTACGAAGCAAATGGGAATTTGCACCTAGGCCGAGGCTAAAGTGTACTAGAAGGGGGCAGTGGGCTTACTCTCCAGCCAAGCTCCCACTGGCGGGGGAATTTGCACCTAGGCCGAGGCTAAAGTGTACTAGAAGGGGGCAGTGGGCTTACTCTCCAGCCAAGCTCCCACTGGCGGGCGCGCCGGAAATGTCAACGATTTTAGCTTCACCGAAAGGCCGCGGCGCGGCGCTGATGTCAAACTTCACTGTAGCGGGCCGTGTCGACCGTGTTGGAGCACGTGCGTGCGTGCGTGCTTGCGTTAGTTATCGCGTTTTCTTCAAACGTCGTGCTGCTGGCGTTTTGTCCATGACTTTTTGTTCTCCAGTAACATGCGGAAAAGGTGTGTGCAGCGAATGTGACCTAGACATCGCGTAAATTTGTGTAGCATGTCTAAACGCCGACAAAACCACTGCTACGCGCCTGGGTGTAGGACGGGTTACGTTCACGTGAAGGGTGCTCCAAAGATATCATTATTTGGAGTCCCGAAGAACGAAGAGTTGCGAAAAAAATGGGAGAAAAATCTGCACCCCGCGGACAGAACCCTGGAAGACACGAGCGCGGTTTTTGAATTGCATTTTGAGCCGCAATATGTGCTTCGGGACTATGTGCACACTATCGAAGGAAAAGAAGTACGAATTCCACGTGGGAAGCCGATTCTTCGTGCCGACGTAGTCCCAACTATTTTACCTAACTTGCCCACGTACTTGTCAAAAAAGACAGCACGGGAGAGACCGTGCTGTCAAAAAGAATAGGACCAGACCACTGTGAAGTTCCGGCTAAAGTGTCGTGCGCTGGCAGTGAAGGCGCTCCCGAACGTGATGCCGGCACCAGTCATCAAGACAGCTTAGAACTTTACTGCAAAAGCTCTCTACGTGCCCAGAAAGTTTCAGGAAGCAGTGAAGTCAGTCTGAAGTTTTTGTGCTGCCTGAAAACGCCATCGGAATATTGGAGCATGCACAAATTCCCCAATCACGATGGTGTCATATACTGCACATCGTTTCTGACCTCGAAAGGAGAAGTCAAGTCAGAAAAGGTCGTCATGTTTTTTCACTCGTCATCCGGCCCCAACTGCAAGATATTTGCCAGAGGTGTTTTGCTGAGCGAGTGTCAAGTGATGACGGAAAAGGATGCGGAGGCCGTGCTTCAGCAGTCCAACTCTGTGCACCTGTGTACAGGCGCAATGGGGCAGGCGGACTACCAAGAATCGCTGCTGACAGAAAAGCTAAAAACAAAAGTCATAATCCGTCATGGAGTGTATTTCAGCAGCAACTGCAATGGTGCAGTTTCCAAGCAAGGTACTTGTTATTCATAACCTTTTAGATATAGATTGCGCTGAAAAATAATATCATACTGGGGAACAGCGCAACAGAGGCGGGACAAGGACGAGACCAGCGCTTGTCCCGTGCAGTGCGTTTCATGCAAGTATTTGAGGCAAGCATTGCTCATGCGTAAATCAAGGATTAAACGCAGCACCACAAAGACCAGCCGTGCTCCTTCACGGAAACTTAAAGCTGCAATCCAGAAGAGCCGGAGGCTTCTGACTCGTCTCGGCAATGCCAATGAGAAAATTTTGAAGCTGCAGAAGATGAACTCCGTCATCAAAGCAGAGGTACTTGATGAAAATATTGCAAGCCTTCCGCCGCGACAGCAGGAAGCTGTCAGGCAGTGCTTTTCAGCGTGTAAAGCCCAACGGCTTGCGATATAGCAACAGTTGGGTGCTTGACTGTATCATGATGAAAATGAAGAGCCCTCGCCTCTACGAACACCTTCGAAGGAACAAAATTTTGTCCCTTCCGAGTAAAGCAACGCTTAAAGGTATATGTCGTCATACCGCACAGTTTCCGGCTTCAGTGAAAAAGTTCTGCAGAAACTGAAGACAAAAGCAACAAACCTTGACAGCTGCAAAAGGCATGGAGGCCTGTTAATCGACGAATTGAAACTTTCGGAACACCTGTCTGTTAAGAACTCTGGCATTGTGGAGGGCTTTGTAGATCTCGGGCCCTTCACGACAACAAAAGATAAGCAAATACCATCTGATCATGGCATGGTAATTCTCTTTGTGCCGTTCCCAGGGAAATGGAGCCAAATTATTGGCTGTTTCGCTACAAATGGGAATATGAAAGGTGATACCGTGGCTAAAGTTGTGACCGAGGCTACGATACTAGCCGAGAAGAGTGGTCTCTTTGTGGACTTTATTACCACTGATGGTGCTGCTTGGAATCGGAAGATGTGGAAAATCAAGGGAGTGCTGGCAACTGCAAAGTCGACCACCTGTAAAGTGCAACATCCTGTTGATTCAGACCGACATTTATTTTTTGTCTCAGACTTTCCACATCTCATAAAATGCCCCCGGAACTCCCTCTTGAAATGTGGATTCAACACTCCAGCTGGTCATGTAAGTTGGCTCAGATGTTTAAGACAGCAGCATGTTTATAAAATTTAGAGTATTTCTGATATCTGTTTTTCGGGCACATTGCAGTGCTAATTCAGAAGATGAAAATGGGTTGCATTGATGCTCTGAATATGGGCGTGACACTTTCCCCCTCTCTGATGTATATGGTATTTAGCCAGCTTCATATTTTTTACCGGTTACTATGCAGCATGTGAAGGAAGCCTTGAAAATAGACTCTTGCAACGTGACCCTTAAAGCCATGCCAGGGATCACACGATGCCACCTAGAACCGAACGGGTTCGAGAAAATGAGAGTTGCCTACGCCTTTCAACTCTTTGGGACAAGTCTCCTACAAGCCCTTCATCTGTACCAAGAAAAGCTATGCAAGATATTTGGCACCATAACCGCCACCCAGCATTTCTTCAGGTGAGGAAACTTGACAAGATATTTCAAACAATAAATAACACTAAACGGTTGTAGCTTAACCTGATATTTTTTCTCTCGCATTGTGCTCTAACACTAAAGTTAAATCTTCAATATTTTTTTCAGTAAGATTCATCATCTGATCACCCTAATGACGTCAAGGCATCCAGGAGATGCCCTGCGACCACATTCTTCTCATGCGACAGAGCTCAAGGAATTTTTGTTGTACTTGAACCAATGGGAGAAGCATGCGAATGGCAAAGGGGATTCATAAGTGATTCTACAGCGACAGGGTTACGCGTCACCATATCAAGCACACTCGAATTGTTTGCCTACTTAACTGAGAAGGTTTGGTATAAGCATCTGATGACTTCAAGAATTAGCCAAGATAAACTTGAGAACCTTTTTGGAATTGTGAGACAAGCCTCTGGCAGCAATGACCACCCTACGCTGTCCCAGTTCATGGTAATTGTAAACTGCCTCTCCTTTTATGGCCTCGTGAAAGCAATCAGCCATGGGAACTGTGAAGTGGATACACTGGCCTCATTGCTAGAAATCAGCTCAGGTGATGATATGCAACCCGACAACCCTGACCCTCCCAGCCTTGATGCGTCCAGCTCAGCAGCACAGACATCTTTGCCAGCACAAGCATCTCTGTCTGACCACAAACAGCATGTAGTTAGCAGTGATTCTCGGCTAATAATTCATATTGCAGGGTATGTTGCACGTCGATGTGTGATGAAAGGTTGCATGTCACTCCTCACAATGCCATCTCCAGATGATGACTTCCAACTCGCTCGGTTAACACATTTTCTTGATAAAGGGGGACTGCTGTACCCGTCGAGTGTGCTCTTCGACTTTGTCAGCAAGCTTGAAAACATTTTCACTGAATGCTTCAGTTGCCATCAACTGCAGACTGACAGCATCCAGGACGTGCTGGCAGTTGTGAAAGAAAGGTTTGGACAAGAGGTCGGCTGCTCAGCTCACGCACCTATTCTTTCTGCCAGGATCATCAGCTTTTACATAATCTCTCGGCTGCACTTTTATGTGAAAGGGATAAACTCCAAGCATATGGGCAAGCGAGAAAAAGCAAAGCATCTTAAGCTGAGCCGTTGTTCATGATGTAAATGTGCAAGTGCTTGTAACTGTATTGTTGAATTAAGTGACAAATAAATTTTTTTGAGGCCTGATAACGAATTACTTTTGTCAGGCCCCTCTTCACGTGTATACATTAATCACGTAAAGGAATGTTAAGAGGCCGTGAAACACGGTATAAGAGAAGCGTGCGCGTTCAGGTTTCACTGCACAGCATTCGCCGACGCTTGTTGGCTATCTTAATGTCCAAGATAAGCGTCAAGGAATACTGCATGTGCTCAGAATTTCCGTTGACATCAAAGACTACCACAGATTTTGTCCTACAGTTAGAGCTGCTAATAATAAAAGGTTAGATGAGCTCTGGCTAACTGCTTGATCAGTGTCGCCAGAGTTAAAATCACTACCTTCAGCAGCATGGAAACATTGGCGCAGAAACCTGAGAAAAATAGCATTTACTTTGATACCATCTTCCTCCATCAAGCCTTTACGTATTGCTGATTGGGTACCGCGCTATATATCGCCCTGTCTGGGGCATAAAAACGCTAACTAATGAATTCCTTTGCAGATCATGTACGGAGCGTCCGTCAGCCGTTTCCCCCATAAAAGTAGGTGCAGGAATTAAAGCAGCGCGTACATATATGTGAGCGACCGAGCAGCGCCGACCAGCACGAAGCTACAGTGAAGTTGCTGGTGGCGCCACCTTTCGTGTTTGACATGAACGGCATCAGGGAACGACGGGCAGTGAGCCCACTGCCCTCTTCTAGTACACTTTACCGAGGCTGCGAAATTCAGAAGGCGTTGAAATTAGTGCTCAGAATGTCAATCCCTCAAACTTGTATTCCTTAACACAGCTGTTGCAAGAAGCCAAGGGAAAATCTCCTAATAAGGTGATTTTCTATAGCAGTCGGTTTAGTGCGGTTACTGTGACTTCAGCCGCGACTAAGCGGACCTGGAAGCTACTTTGCAAAGCTCCGTATTATCCACGTGAAGGATTTTACCAATCCAAATTATGAAGGGGCAAGCGGCACATCCTGTCTCTTCGATTTCACCACGTAGAACCACGGAAAGAAGGGCTTTCAGTTTCGACCGAGATCTGCACCCAAAACCCGCACTTCCCGAGCACCCTGCCTTCTCGTACCCCAGCTGTAGAGCACACGCGAACTTATCGATACGTAGGTGAAATCCAAGCAGCGAACATGAACATCGACGCGCGGCTGAAAACAGCCGCACCCGGCGCAGACGATGCGCGGCGCGAGCCAGCGTGGACCAGTTATGCATCAAACCGTGACCACGTGGTCAAGCGCAGCCAACGGGCTTGGTGCAATGAACGTGGTACTGGCACAACCCTAGAGATAGCGCTCGCGTCTCTTTGAGATTAAAGTGGGGCCGCATCCCTGGAGCAAGTTTTCCAACTGTTCTTATGTAAAAACGTTGGCCCGTAGTACGGTTCGGGACACCACCCTCGCCTTCAGACCATGTATCTTGCCCTCCCTCACCCTCACTCACCATGTCTTTCCTCCGTCGCCCTCGTCCTCACGAATTTTCATGTGCCCATCCTCCCTCACCTCATGAGGTGAGGGCGACAACGCCCTGATGCCCACTTCTGGCCTCGAGTCTGTCAGATATCAGAGTGGAGAGTAAAGCATGTAGCACTTACACCTACTAAAGCTATTAAATTCCCAAGTTATAAGCCTTCTTTCCCGGAACGAAGTCCGATTTCAGCACAGTGAGGTTTCAAAGAACTGGTTGCAGCGCAAAAAATGTTTCTACGAAATTCCGCTGTCAAAGCAAGGCCTTTTGGAGACGTGGTGTTGAATTTTTTTATTCACAGTGTGAGTAGTTCAGTACAATCGTATCTTGTTTCGATTTTCGCTGGAATTGTGGTATAGGAAAGCGGTGCCGCAATGTGGTGGGCAAAGCCAACGACTGCACTCTTACCATAAAAATAAACAGCAGCTTAACCACCTTGGTCTCATCATAGCGGCTCCGCGTTGCAAATAAACAAAAAGCTGTGCTCCTCTCCAGATAACAAGAACATCTCTTTGTTTGTTTCGGTCCCTGATGAGACGTGCCACCACGCGATCGCGCGCCTGATTTTATGAACCAAATTTCTTTGAGGCATGGAAGGGAATTGAAACTCAGCGTTTGCGTAATGCGTAGGCGTGTAAGCAAAAAATCAAGGCCGGTTTAGCTTGGCGTTAACCAAGAGTAATCGCGCGTTCGTTAGCGCGATTACACCTGGTTTTGCATGGATTATCTTTACTTGCTATCGGGCTGCTCGACCTAAACTGGCTTACTTTTGTTGATGTATCATATGATGTAAGTTTGCGTGATATTGCGTCATTTAGGACTTGTACTGTGGAAGAATTGGTCATTCTCTACATTCACAAATCCCTGGGAGTCCTGATTCCGCTCTTGGCGCAGATATGCAGCGGTTAAGCTATACGCCACTGCTCTGCGATAGTAGGTGCTGCCATAGCTACGGCTAGACCCATGTTGTTCCTGAGGAAACTCTAGCGACTAATCATTAATTGAACTGCCACGGTAAGCAGTTTGTTCACAATCCGGTGGCCAGCTTGTGAGACGTCACAACATCACGTGACCAAGGTGGCCCACGTGCTATAAGCACGCTTCGGACACACAGACAACAGCTTTTCGGCGGAGTGGAAGCGCTAGGACAATGAAATGGCAACCACAGGAACCGTTCACTCCAGACTCAGGGAGTCAGTGATTACCATTATTCAGCCCAAAAGCTGCATTTCAGCGACCCATTTTATTTTCGAGTGGCCTGAAGAATGTTTCATTTTAAGCTACAGCATAAGAACCTCACTGCAGCGGGAAGCCAGCATCACACTGGGGGAAGACACTATACAGAAATAAGAACTTCGTAGCTGGGGGAGCGGGATCTGAACCCGCGGCAGCGCTAAAAAAATTAGTTCTGCTGGCCGCTGCTTCAGACCACTACGCTATAGCCACAACGTTTTTAAGCATGGTATTCATTCTATTGAAAATATATTCTATTTACATTAACCAAATTATTTACAAAGGAAACGACACGTAACACATCGCAAAAAAAAGATGAGCCCACGCTGAGGCAGCGATCGAATATGGAACGTTAACACACCTAACAAGGGTCGCCGCTTCGATTTCCTGCCCAGAGCTGGGCCCTAACATAACTAGTACGTTTTTGTTGCACGAAACGCGAAATCGTATGCCACCACCCCGAACGATCCGCGACAAACGGCTGAGCCACAATGTTAATATGAATGGTCGTAAATACGTGGAATGAGTAGTAGTTGGTCGCCAGTTCGAATCTCTGCCGCGAGCTTGTGTGTAACATAACTAGTAGGTTTATTCTACATCGAACGCTGAATCGTATGCCACCATCCGGAACATTGTGCGGCTAAAGTGTGGACCAGAAAGTTCACACGAATATCAGCACTAAGTACGCCTACTTTAACGCCTGCCAGACAGGGATATATATATATATATATATATATATATATATATATATGCCGGACCGACATAATTAAGGTTCGTTGTTGGTGCTCGGACATCACGCTGCGCCTTTTGTTATTTTATTCCGTTATTTTGCCACCTTAGTCACCATGGTGACCACTGGGTTCGATTTGCGTTATAATGCATAAGGCTGAGCCCCGAAACGCCAAAAGTAGCTTAACGGTCTAGAAAGCACAAGAGCACTAGACGCTAGGCAAGGCTGAGCACATCACCAAAAAAAAAATGGAATGGTTTAGGCCTGGTTAAACCTAGTGGGCACAAGAAAGCTTCATTGCACGCGGTCGAGTGCACGCGCCACTGTTTATCTCCCAAGCGCTGCAACCGATGAAAGATCATGATGAACATGCACAGTAACGAGGCGCATGAATGGATGGATGATAACTTTTATTTCCGCCGGAATTGGAGACCCGTTACTACTCCCTGCCCCCGGCGCGCAGGCCTGGAGGACGGGGGCCGGAGCCTCCGCGACTGAGGGCTAAGCAAAAAGATTTTGTCTTGTTTCTGTCGAGCGAGATCCTCGCTCCGCAGCTTCCCAGCTTTCTCTGATATCAATATCTTCTTCGACTCCGGGGGAGTCGTCACATTCCCATACTACGTGGTCGAGGGTGCCCCTCACCCCGCACGTTTTACAAGTCCAGATCGTTTTCGAGTTCCCCTGGTAGGACGTGAAAGGCCCATGCTGGGTTAACAGAATTTCAGGCTTGCAGGCGCCGCCATGCGGTCGCGTCTCTATTACTCACTTTGTTATCATTTCTGCTTAGTGGTAGCCGAGCGATGACGTCAAGCGCAGCGGCGATGCGGAGGAGACCGGCGCAGCTGCTGTGGTTTGGCGCATGCGCAGTAGCAGCCGGAGACCCGCATCGTGACCTTGGCTTTAAATGGCGCAGTGAAGCTTTCGCTTCAAAAGAGGGAGTGCCACTCCGTTCTAAAGTAGGTCGGTTTATACACTTCCCTCAGATGAACAATCAGTTGGGAGAAAATATATCCTGCCTGTACGAACTGGCAAGCTCTCGAGCTGTACATGCATGTCGTCGTCTTGGTCACGTACCCGCGTTCACGCCTGTTACGCTGCCAGTCTCTCACGCTGTAGTTTTAAAGCGTGGTCTTCGTCATCTTCCATCCGTGCTCGTGAAGCGTCATCAGACGAGCATGCAGCAAACCGAACGAAATGGCGGGCAATTAGAAGCAGTGAAATTCACAAGACCCAGCGCTATCGCAGTGTCATCCGGTAGTGGAAATTAAGCGACCCACAAACTTTCCTAGTTCTGAGTGCATTCTGTTCTTAGCACTTCCTGTTTTATAAATATTCCTGCCGTATATTAGTTTTCGTGCACGGAAACAACAATGCGCTGACTCATTTTAGCGGTGCATACAGATAACAATGAAGTGCAGGGGACATGTGTGCATTCAGTGCATGCCACAAGTAAAGGCAGAGTGATTTTTTGGGGCTCAGCTCGTAAGTGTTTCGATTTTTTCTTACGTATTAGCTGAAACAACATATACTCGTACACGCGTACACACAACAATATAAGAATATATCCTCTCGCCCCATAGTGGTGTTAGGGATTTGCTTATATGTTTATTACTCAGTAATATTGCCAAAAATTGCCAACTACAAAATAACTCGAGTTTTAAAACAACTGTTAGTGAGGGTGAGGGAGGGCCGGCGATATGAGGCTGACGGCGAGGGAGGACCAGCAAATTTTTCGAAGTCAGGGTGAAGGTGTGGAAGGGTCGGATAGCTTTTCAAAATGAGGGTGAGTGTGAGTGAGGGCCGCGTATTCAAAGGTGAGGGTGAGGGAGCAAAAGTAAAAATGAGGGCATTTGCCCACCTCTGGTGTCGACCTCTTGCTGGGTGCGTGAACACACTGTCTCCGATGACGAGTTTTTCATGGCGCCTACTGGTGCTGAAATGTGCGATGGTTCTGCGCCTAGCGCCCCAATTGAATGCTGGTGGACTGGAGTAACAGAGGAATGTGTACAACAGCTGTATGTTGCCGGTACTCACCTACGGGGCAGAAGCGCCGAGGATAACGAAGAGGGTTCAGCTTAACTCTTTCGCTACCACGAAAAAAATGGCAGATATTGGGTGTTTTAAATTAAAAATTATTTCTTCAAGATGTGGCAAATAAACTTCGCATTGGAATGCATGAATGTAGCTTATTTATTATACTTCTGAACGAAAAGAACGTGAGAGTTGTGTGTGCAAAATTTTTACAATATTACTAGTTCAATGTGCTGGTAAAACAAAAATAACTCAACCAATATATATGTAATTCACTGCACTGGGTGCGAAGCTATTACCACAAAATAAAAAAATATATAAAATGGTGCACATATTCATAGCTGCAATTCTTATAATTTTCAGCTGCGTACATAATACGCCGTACTTCCTGTGGACTTTCAAGCTACGGAATATAATTGCCGTGCCAACAGGGAAAGCAGTCGCTTGAGAATATGAAGTGGAGATAGATCATAAATGTGTTGCAATAACACTTGTTGCGAATTCTGTTCATATTTTTTATAGCAGAGCTTGCAGTTCCTCCTTTTCTCTATTTTTTTTTCTGTTCGTAGCCAATGGGTTCTATGGGCAAAAAGGCGGCATGGCCTTCCTTGAAATCATCATAATCAAAAATCTGCTCGCGCATTTGGTAAAATATTTTGGAAGTATGTTGCTAAGACACTAAAGTGCAACTGAAACCATTCTCATCATTTACAAATTATGCGCACTGCATAAAGTACAACGTGAATGGTAAAACGAAACACATGCGAGCAAGCACTGATGTCAAGGGCCTCCTAGACGAAATCTCGCTATCAGAACCGAAATCCGATTGTTCCATACCGTTGTCTAACTCGCCACTGCTGCTATAAAAGAAAATTACGGCATCAGAATTGACTAAAGCGTCCCATGTAGCCTCTCGTCATTGAAGAGCACGTGGCGAAATGGATGCCACGATCGCTGACCGGTCGACTACGTCCGGTAAAAATTTCATTTTTCACGCCCAGTCCTCGAGTTAGAAAATGAGAAAACAAATCTGAAACGAAAGAGTTGCTGTTAAGGAAGCAACGTAGATGGCACAGCTTGTCCAGAAGCGCCGTATTTAATTTTTGGCAGCAGGTTCATAACGTCGGTCATATATGACAGATGGCCTCAGGCGCGGTAACGCAAAAGTTAAGGACAGGGCAGCGAGGTATAGAAAAGGAAATGATAGGTGTAACGTTAAGAGACAGAAAAAAGGCATAGTGGGTGAGGGAACAAACGCGGGTTAATGAAATCCTATCCGAAATCAGGAGGAAGAAATGGGCTTGAGCAGGACTTGTAATTTCGCGAAGGCAACATAACCGCTGATCATGACATAAGGTCCAAGAGAAAACAAGTGCAGCAAAGGTCGGCAGAGGGTTAGCGGGGCGGATGAAATTATTTTCGGGGATTGGGTGGCCGTGGTTGGAGTGCATACAACGGGGTTAATTGAAGAGATATAGGAGAAGCTTTTGCCCTGCAGTGGGAGTAGTCAGGCTGAAGATGATGTTGATGGATCGGAGTTTCACGTCGTAAAACAATACGACATTTCAGCTTTGTCATTTCCGGTTCACCGCTTCTCAAAGGTCTGGTGTCGACGTATGCGACCAATATGCGATTAAGTACGGTGGCCCTTTTGAAACATACTGGTTTTCGATAACTTTTTAGCATTTCTGCTCTCCTGCCTTGTCACCTCGAAAGCCTGCTCGTGCGCTTGAGGCTCTTAAAGTCTGACCTCAATGAAGCCTCCGTTGGGGCTAGTTTGTGCACGGTATTCTTAGGATGAAAAGCTGAGCCCAAGAGCAAGACAACCCACAAAAAAGAAGAGATTTTATCTTTTTGTGTCTTGTGTTCGGGCTCCCCTTTTCACCTTCATGCGAGGTCTATTGAAGAGACACAGAATAAAAGGTAATCTAACCTTTGTACTGAATACAAGTCTATTCGGGGGCACTCTCTGCCTATGTTGATGGTTGTCTGGCCGCGAAAGTCTCTGTGATTGTCACGAAGATTCGAATTAAGAAATTTCTCGCTGCTCGATACAGGCTCGTTTGCATCAGGAGCAACGCAGCCTGGGCTCTGAGATCTCGCGAGAAGAGAAACTGATTTGACATGAACGAAACTTGTTTACAATAACGGCCGATGGTGGCGACATGTGTATTTCGTTTCTTTTCTTTTCTTTTTACAGCTTATGAAAGCCCTGTTTTCGAGTAAATACCCACTTTATCGTTATAATTGGATAACATGTTCCTACAGGCCGACCTTTGTTTCTCCTGAGTGTCCCTTTTGCTTATCAGTTCCGGAAAGAAGCACGCGCATGGGTGTAGAACTTCCTCTGAAGGGAGGCTGTTGAGGGGCACGAGGGTGGCCACACTGGAGCCGGGCTCGAATATTCCAATCAAAGCCCACATGTGTCAGCAGAACAGGCATGAGTAGGAGTTAGGCCACAGGCTGTTTTTTTGCCATTTGTTTCGTAGCCTGTCGCAGCATGTAGACATCCATAGCGAAGGCATTTCAAGGGAATTGCATCACAACGATATCGCATTGTTTGGAACAAAACACTTAGGCGATCCTCAGTGGATCGTCTGAATGTGTTTGCGTATTGTGTTGCTGCTGAGTCTCTTGCTGATTAAAACTCACATTGGTTTCACATGTCTTTTAATTTTTACAACACAGTGAATGTGTCATTTGCGTTGATCACGCACACACTGCTAGCACCTAATCTAGTGGTGTGTACTTAGGCTCATTATATCTAAGGTTGACACACAGAGGTTTCTTATATTAAAGGTCAACATATGTAGTTTGTTGTATCCGAGGTCAACACACGATAGCTCGTTATATCTGAGGTGGCATACTTAGGTTCGTTATTCCGGAGGCTTGCACACTGAAGTTTGTCATATCACAGGTGGCCAAGTGTGACGGTGGTAGCCATTTCCGCCTTCACATACGCTCCTAGTGCTAGCGCATTAAGACCCAACACAGGAGGTTCTTTAACGTGGGCCTCACTGCTTGACGCTTATGCGTGCATAAATAGGCTCACTGGGATCGCCACCTGCAGTCAAACACCAGAGACGGTTTCGGAGAGTCTCGCTGCCGCACGTCGAAGTGGTAAGCTCGGAATGGGCGGTCATTTTGGTCTCCTAGGCCTACATAATTGGGTTCACGGCCGGAATATGCGAGCTAATAAGCTAAATGATCTTCTTAATGAGTACTTGCCAAATTTACTAGCGCCTTTCCGCTTGGAGCGCAGTGACGGCGTCTACTGCTATGCACCTTTCGGGGATATTCGCGTTCGGATTATATAATATTTGTTGCCAAATTTCTTGCCCTTGGCTCAGTTCTCCACTAACTACAATGCAATTCCGGACACTCAATCATACTCGCGTACGTCCTCTCTGTTTAAAAGTCCATGAAAAGGGTTCAGCTTAAATCGAGGACAACGCAGCACCCTGTAAAAAGGAGAATGATAGCGGTAACCTTTGTACAGGAAATTTAATAGAGATCAGACAGACCAACGACAGTGGATATCAAGAGGCGATGTAATGCCGAGAAGAGGCAGCCGTTAGCCTAATTCATAGCCAGGAATCGAAGGGAAGACATGCGAAGTAGGCAGCGGCAGCGAGTCAGATGGAGTGGTGATGAGGTTGGGAAATTTTGCGGGAAGAGGGTGCCAGCAGTTCGAACCGGGACAGGGTTAACTGGAAGTCATTTGGAAGGGCCTTTATCCTGCAGTGGGCGCCGCAGGCCTCGTAGTAGCGATGACGAGCTCATGTAGCCGCTAGGCTCAGTGCTTTTGACGATTGACCGTTTGCAGCGTTCCGAAGGCTTTCTCCCCATTGTCCCGTCCCCTTTCTTCCCACCAATGAGTACCAGCATTTATCGTTTCCAACGAGCATCCGTCCACCGAGCTCACGGGAATATGAGGTGTCAGTGCCGCTTTCGTGGTGCAGACCATCCCGTTTAAATCTTTATTTGAGCAGGCCTGGGTGGCAACCGATCTCTGCTGGGTGGCATGGGTGGCAACCCATGACTGCGCAGATTAATTTATAGTGTGAACACACCAGCATAAATGAATTATACCAGCTCAACGGTCCCCTTTCTGCCGACTCTTCGTGGCTCAGAAAAACGACGATCTGACGATCACCATCGCACAGTTATGGCTTGCTATTTGTGTCCCCTGCACGAACATCGAAAGGCGTGCTGTGAACTCACCTTCCGGGTTTCTCCACAGTAATGAATTTGCCACCCATGTATTATCTTGTTATCTTGGAAATTTTGATAACCGTAGAAACCGCAGATAAAACATCACTAACGCTACGTAAATAGTCCCCCCCCCCCCCCCCCCCCCCCAGAATGGCTGCCAGCCATGATTTGGAGGTCGGTCGTTCGCGCTACTCGCCGTAGACCACTTGTGCCCTCTAACAGCAGCAAGCACACTGCGAGTCACGTAGCCGTATTGTGCACCGTGGGTCACCTCTTGCGGCTTCACTTGCTGTGGAAGAGCCTGAAGCCATGAATTGCGCGTGTTCATCGATCCGTCGCTACGAAGCTTTGTTACGTGAGAACTTGACTTTCCTTCGCTGCCTTCAGTTGCACTCTCTTTAGCTCCTCGCCGGCGATGTGTGTCCGCGGAATGGGTGTACGTGGCCCGAGAGAACAACAAAGACGAGAGGACCTCCCCATCCGGTGCTGCGGCCGTCGCAGCGGCGTCGTCCATACGTGGGCCGCCGTCGATTCGCACGCTCGTTTCCCGGCGCCTGCTGCTCAGACGCTGCTCAAAGCGGCGCCGTGGCTTCCTGGTCGCTTCGTGCCACTCGGCCGCGCTGCTGGCGGGGCCAAGAGCGACGTGCGATAATCGAGCGCGACATGGTGCCCATTTCCGCTGGCGGCTCACTGCAGCAGCCCTGCGTGCGGCCCCGATGCGAGCGTCGCGCACCGCTGGCGTCGTATTTTGAGGAGCTTAGAAACCCATCAGACACGCGCGAAAAAAGCTGACTCCAGTCCTGCTGTCCCGAGTACGCTTTGTTGCTGTCTCAGTACAGAGCGTCAGCGGAGTGGCTTCGTGGCTACGCCATTTCTATTCTCTGGCTCATGAAACAACGAGAAACTATAGGCGCAGTCCACAAGACATAGTCTGTACTTCTGACCCGATCGCGATTAGCCTGACGCACTCCGGGAGTCTACGCCTCCCTGCGTTTTTTTTTTTTGAGACACATGACGCCATGTTTGCGGTAGAGAAACAAGGGGCCGTAATCCGAATTTATGCCAAATAAAAAGCGTCATAATCTGCCACAGAGGCCACACCTGATTGGTCGAAACGCCCGAAGCGGATGTCGGTTCAATTGCGACTGTGAGCGGCGGCAGGACGTCACTGCGTTGCGGTTGCCGCAGCGAAACGTCCAGCGGCGCTTTTGCTCTTTGCCGACAAATAAAACGTGACTAATGATAGAAAGCAAAAATTCAGCCGCAAGTTTAGTAGCGCACTGGATTCCACTTAAAGGGGTAATATCAAAGCTGCTTTATTTACCTACTGGACTTCTACAAGAGGAAACAATAGTTCAGATATCCTTTACTGCATCGTAAAAGACGGAGGTGTACTTAAAGAAGAAACTACGCCCCTACGCAACTAAACATGGGGTTTCAGTGACAAAAGGCGGCCAACACAGCCGTCGATTGACGTTGGTAAATAAGAGACAGCTAGCTTGTTCGCACAACAAGGCGTTTTACATTTATCTTGAGGAAAAGGGAACGGATAGTAAAATTTGTGGCAGGCATAATGCGCGCTGCGTGCCGTGCTGAACCAATTAAGACGCCGTGACGACTCGCCGTCTGCAACATCGCTGAACGTAAGTTGGTGCTGTGATCGGATGGTTGTGCAGATGGTAATGTACGTTTTTCATTCTTTTTATATAAGCACTGCAAGAACCGTGAGATGCCTCAATTGATTTGTTCTGATAGCTCTGTCTTTTGTATATTGTCGTTGGGGCTAGAAGTCTTCAAGCTTTGACGTTTGTTAATTGGATATTTAGTCTGCGGATATAGCTTGCCGGTATCCTGTCGAGCCGTCCTACCGCCTACTTCTACTGTGTATTCCGTAACGATAGCTGTGAGATTATCGGTAAATGCATGAAAGCTAAGGTCTTCAGCTGAAGTGTTCTCCAGCGAGGTTCTGAGTTCCACTGCCTTTGCTCTAACCGCTGACTTGTTAATGGCTTGCGCTGCTCCGCTTCAGTAGCGCTCGTGTCTCGTGGTGTTCTTATGTGGTGTTGTCCCCTTGTCTTGATTGTAACGCTCCCCAGTCTCAGTCTGCTCCGCATCACTCGTTTCTTCAGTTCCCTCTTCAAATCAAGGCTGATATTATCGAGAGCGAACGGCGCTACAGCGCACCTTTCCGAGGACCACCTCGTCCCGCATAATGCCAGGATGCCCACCGTGCGAAGTCTATTCCATGTTTAGCCTCACCATTCCACTGCTCCATTCCACGTCCATTTCTTTTTATCCCGTTTGCGGAAGATGGTATTCACGATCCTCGAATTATTTTCGTCCTGGAACTCTATTCTACTCATAACTGTCCGTGGCGGTCCCTAGAGCCAGTTGTACAGTCGCCTGCTGCCTGGTCTCAAGCCTTCTTCTTGCTTACCTTCACACTGAAATCACACATCATTACAGCGTGCCGTGTTTTTACTTTGCTCAATGCAGATTCCAAGTCTTCATAGAATCTTTCAATGATTTCACCATCATGGCTGGATGGAGTCGCATAGGCTTGTGCCAGTTGTGTTTGTTACTCTTATATAGGCTTGCTTACGATAACTGCCGCCCTCTCGCTAATAACGTACACTTCCTCTACATTGCCCGCTATGCCCAGATTGATGATAAATACCATACCTAGTTGTGTTCTGTCCCGCTAAAACATGTATTTCCCTAGGTAGAATAAAGGTTACCTAAAGCGAACGTTAGCATAGTATATGCCGTCCCCCCCTTTCTCCACTGTATATGCGTCATCTGTCCTCCTAACTTCACTAAGCCCTATAGGATTCCTATCCTTTAATGCCCGCGAGTTCCTGGTATACCAGTAATAGAGCAGCCGCATTGGGATAAGGTGGTACAGGTCGGACCACCACCTTTGCTCCGCAGCCGTTCAGGACTGCGGGACGAGGGCTAATTGGTATATCCATAGAGGAGGTTGTGGCCAACTACTACACCAGGGTGAGCAAATCCTGCTCCGGTGAGGGAGTGCGCCCTCGGTAGTGGTCATCCAGATCTGGCCGCAACCGGTGTCTAGTTATGTAATTGCGCTGACACGCAGATTTTTTTTTTTCGTGCGGGGAATTCTGCGGCACCGGGATTCGAACCCCGGTCCCTTTGCACACGAAGCAGATGCTCTACCTCTACGCCACCGCAGCGGTCATCTACGTCTTTGAGACCTTAATTTTGTACCTTTATTAAGCTTAATTACGATAACCGCCACCCTCTCATTAACGCTATAGGATTCCTCTATGCTGTGATATTCAGGGAAGCGAGAATTAGAGAGATGTAGGAGAGGCCTTTACCCTCCAGTGGGAGTAGTCAGCTGATGATGATGATGATGATAGCCTGGTTTATGAGCATTCCCTCATCTGGAGGCAATTTCCGAATGACGCTGAGGACTCTGTTTCTCGTACGCTATACGTTATGAAGAGGCATTTGCGGCAAAATTTCGAAGGAAATTGTTGCGGATGCTCAAGTGGTATGAATTTAACTAAAAGAACTTACAGGTCTCGACATCGTAACACTCGTCTCCCGTTCGGCTCTGTTTGTGGCAGGGGTGTAGGAATACCGTGTCCTGTGACACCCTACCCTTCACTGCGCTACGCGGTCGCGTGCGTTCTTGCTCATAATGAGCAACGCCTTTGTTTAGTGCATGTTGACGATGCGGTGTTGAACCGGAAACAAAGGTTCTTTCTAATCTCTGAACACCGCATAGCTCTTGTGCATCTGTGTAGACTAGTTTTTTCTCCACCTCGCCTAGTGACATTAGTAGTCGTAATGGTATTTACCAAGACTTTTTAAGGAAAAGATGTTGCCTAATAATATTCAGATAAACCTGCTGCTCATTCTGTTTGCTATTTGTTTTCTTACTTTCTAACTATAGTCAGATACAACTCAAGAACTAAGTGGCGTATACCCCTCAAAGGAGCCCCTCCAGCCAATGGCGTCCAGTGATCCCCCTTCCCTTTGGATCGGCTAACGTGAAATCGCAGCGGATGGCAGATTAATGGGGAATAACGACGGCTTAATCGAATCAACTGCCAGTGGCAGGAGGGCCTCCTTTGAGGGCACCTGCCACTTCGTTCTTGGGTTGTATCCGACTATGTGAGTACGGAAAAGAGGGGCGAAACATGTCATCCGCAAATCAAAGGCGCTACAGCACAGGTGCAGAGAATGAAGCTGTGTGACGAGGATGCGCAATTTGCCGTGTAAGGCCACCGGGGCGTAAATGGCACTGCTTTGTCCTGGTGTGCACTTAACATATAGACCGCGATGGTTAACGGCGGTCACAGTTTTAACTACACTCCATACACCTTTCCACCGGGCGAGGAAATGAATGGAAATGCCTACTCTCTAGGCTGTTGCAAACCGGTTTCGGTGGCGACTCCACCGCGCCAGCGCCAAGTGCACACAAAAGCCCAGCAAACAATGTGGCGACGGCCAGGGAGCCCTGAATGACGAGGTCTACGAGGCAGCGCTCACTAATTCTCACTCGCAAGGACTTTGCATTTTGCGTAAAGTTCGCGAAATTTTACCCCAGCTGGTATACCTGACCGTGTAAAATCCGCTCGCTCTTTACACACGAAAACACATTGCACACGACAACACATTGAGTGCGAAAACCTGGTGTGCACCGCGTCGAGAGTTCCTGTTGGTTATTTTCGGCAGGTCTTCCTGCAGAGACGATTTCGTTCATGGGCTGTGTTCGCTACGACGCGCGCGAATGGTGCTGCAATGCATCCTTTCCTAGTTTCAGAATGGACTCGCTTGACACCACGAAACATCTTTGCGTATCGAGATCGGTCTCGCTGGAGGGTGCCCAACATCCTGCCCATTTTCACGCCTGGATCATGGGTACAGATGGCTGTTGCTCGTGCCAAGCGTGGAGAAGAACACGTGATAACGCCTATAAATCGTGATGTGCAGTTGCTAATAAATGTGCAGTTAGTAATAACGCCTGGTAAGCACGATATTTAAGCCTGCGGAAACCTCACTTCTCAAATAAGAAGGTCAGGATATTAATGCTTGCTCAGCGTGGACTCCTTTAGAGTGCAGGTTCAGCGCAGTGGTTGAGAGCAAGAAATGTGTTCTTTCAAACAATTTACCCGCCGCGGTGGCTCGAAGGTCAGGGCGCTGGGCTACTGATCCGGAGTTCCTGTGTTCGAACCCGACCGCAGCGGCTTCGTTTTTATGGGGGCAAAACACTAGGGCGCCAGTGTGCTTTGTGATGTCAGTGAACGTTAAAGATCCCCAGATGGTCGAAATTATTCCGGAGCCATCCACTACGGCACATCTTTCTTCCTTTCTTCTTTCACTCACTCCTTTATCCCTTCCCTTACGGCGCAGTTCAGGTGTCCGCCGATGTACGGGAAAGCTACTACGCCAATTCCTTTCCCCCAACAAACAATTATTATTTTTCCAAACAATTGATGACCTTGCATGAACTCCTCCTTCAGTAATACAGCCAGTAACACAGCTCCTTCAACGCACGCCCACCTTTCGCCATTTCGTTGCTGCTAAACTTGGAAGTTTCGCTCATCCGCCCTTGCGCCATTCAAATTCCTCACCGTTCCGTTACTGCTGCTATCTTTCTTTTCATCGCGCCCACTGTGTTCTTCAAGCTTGCCAACTCTTTCAATTATTCCTGCTCGAGAAGCTTCCTGCCGCAGTGACCGCACACGTGCAGATCCTCGGCGCTGCTCCTCGGATGTATGGTCCCCGTGCAACGCAACAGATGCGCCACCTGGCGGCTGCCCCCTGCAGCTGCCATGCTGCCGTTTTAGGATGCTGTCTTGAGCAGCATTTCGAGGCCTTCATTTTGAGGCCCGGCGCCTCGCCTGATAACGGAGTTGGCGCCAGCAATCGGCACGGGGTGTTCACGTGATCGATGATCTTTTTGGCGACTGTTGCTAATAACATGGGTGAGGCTGCAATGGAGAAAATTTTGATTTTTGCTTTCCTAGCAATTTGTGGTGATAATGTATTTCCGAAAAACATTCAGTGACTCGCATGCTCTGCCACCAGGCCGTCTTTGTGAACCAAGTGGCAGGACGATTTCTTCGGACCCGCTTGCATTCCTTCCGTAAAACCAAAACTGTAGTTTTGGCTAAGCTTCGCCGATTTCTCAACAGCAGAGCAATTTGCCTTAGTTACTCCGGCAAGTTTTATTTTCAGCTCTTCTTACCTCCTGTGTGGACATTTTTAGGTTGTTTGTTTGGCGTTAGATTTGTAAACACGTGTAAAGCTGTGCGGCCATCATAGACTGCGTATTTTACCGATTCTAAGCATCCACGTACCCCCCTCTCTCAAAAAGAAAGTTTGCCCCTGAATTTAAGAATCTAAGCGCCTCCCTCCTTTTTTTATTGGGGAGGGGGGGGGGGGGGGCGGAAGAACGCCGTGCCAAGCCGCCAAGCACGCTTGCCCACTCTGCACTCTTAGAAAAAAAGGTAGTAGAACTTACTAACTTTGGGGCAGTGACTGCTTGTCACATATGTTACTACCATGTTAGTAATTGCAGTTAGTAACGGGAAGGCTAGTAACAGTTACGAACCCATTGAGTTAGTAACGGCTGCTACCTGCAGTTAGTGACGGGAAGCTAGTGGTATTTACCAAAAAGATGAACAGATATTTTCGCATATGTTTCTTAACTTGTGCAAACCGCAAAAAAAGAAACAGTGACACAGTCAATTCGACTAAATCTCGAAACCAGTCAGAGGTGTTAGATCGCACTGGCCGTAAATCACACACTTAGGTTTAGGATTATTGCGCATTACATGTACAAAGTATGCGAGGTGATGGCATCAAGCAAACTTGCCGGGCGCACACAAAGGTTCAGAATCCAAGAAAAGCACGAACAAGGAAGAGTCACCCACGTTCACTGCGCTTCCACAGCTAAACCTTTCTCAGTCTTATAAACTCTAATTATAAGCGCTAATTATGAAGTTGAGATCGTAAAAGCAGCTTAGTCTGCCTTACCACACGCCCCTGCAGAAATGTTTAATTACAAAACAATCTTATTCGCGCGACAGTCTGCGTCAATTATATTCTTTGAGTATATTTTAGGGCTAAAGGAACGGTTACTAAGTAGCAACTAGCAACCAGAGTTAGTAAGAAGGTAGCAAGGGCTACGTTTACAATGTATACCTAGAAGAGGGCAGAAAATAGTAACGCGCAGTCCCAGTTAGTAACTGCTGCACTTACTACTTTTTTACTACCCTTTTACTAACTGCTTTTTTTAAGAGTGTGTACCTAGGTAGTAACGGGCAGTGAAAAGTTAGTAATGGTGCACGAGAAGTAGTAACTGCTGCAGTTACTAACATTTTGCTTGCAGTTACTAACTCTTTACTAACTTTTTTTAAGAGTGTGGGTCTAAGTAGTAACGGGCAGTGAAAAGTTAGTAACGGTGCACGAGAAGTAGTAACTGCTGCAGTTACTAATATTTTGCTTGCAGTTACTTTTTACTGACTTTTTTTAAGGGTGTGTCGTCGAGCAAGCCGCCGGCGTTCCTGTCAAGGACACACGTCGTCTTTGCACTCTGCCAAGTTCGCCGAACACGTGACCCCCCCCCCCCCCCCTCCCTCCAGGATTTCGCGTTAAAAGATAAGCACGCCATGATGTTATCGCCGCGCAGAATCCTGGCGCGCTGCCAAGGGAAGCGCTGCAGACGGTGCATATCTGAGCCACACGCTGAGAAAAGCAGTGGCTTTAAAAAGAGTACATTCTCAACGACAAAAGTGGGAAGTCATTCATTATACGAGTCACTTCGGCACTCCTCGCACCAGTCTCGTCGAGATATCACTCCGGAAACGGGGGAGGTCATCTTCGAGTTCTCGAATCTAAGCACCCCTTCCCCCTAATTAGGCATCGCTATCGTAAAAAAAAAATAGCGGTCAGATTCGAGTAAATACGGTAACATGTTTGACACCGACAGCGGCTCCTGTTACGTGCTGTGTTCCAAAGCCCACGACACATATTTCGTGCACGCAAGAAAAGAAGTACGCTTTTTCTTAATCAGCTTGATCACAAAATGTTCAATCTGGATTCAAGCTTGTACTTGCGGCCGCCCAGAAGATTGTCATCGCGTACTAACGATCATTTTGCAGTTATGCCGTACATGCTGAGAGTTGATGTGTATAAGTTTTAGTTTCTACCTAAAACATGTATAGAATGGTATAACCTTGACCGACGCGTATTTGACAAAACATATTCACTTGTAACCTTTGTAAAACAGCTGGAACTGTGTTGTATTGACTAATTTTCCCATTCCCACCTTGTAAGAGCCCGCAAGGGCTAACAATATTTGTAAATAAATAAATAAATAAAATACTCCCCTTATAATGAGTTCTTCACTGCGAACGGTCTGCTTCCAGTATCGAGAGCAGCCAGGGCTTCTGAAGTTCTGCCTACATTGAACAACCCAAAATTCCAGTAAGTTCGTCTGGAACGAGCAGCAATTATTGCCTTCGTTCGATGCACATCTCAGAATTACCATCTTAGACGCGACGCTCAAAATCGGTGATGACTAGACGCGCCCTGAGCTAACGTCGTATGATGTCCGAGATGATATGTCAGAGCACTTAGGATATCCCTGAGGTGCTAAATCGTGATATGGTTGCGCCTGAAGCGCCGTTGCGAGAAACACTTCGCCGGGTGAGAAGAAAAACAGATCACAGAATACGTCATAGAAGCAAGTAAAAAGAAAAGAAGGTTGAATCTCCTAGCCAAGCCTAGGGAAGTTGAGCGCACTAGCGTTAGAAGCGACTTGGCCCTCCTTCGCAACTCGCACCGCTACGGCACGCACGCATCCGTCTTCGAGCCTCTTTTAGAGCGAATGCTCTGCTACGCTAGTCCGAACCAATGAACCAAAATTTCGCTCCGTGCTGCCGATGCCTCGAGCCGAGTAGCAGGTGGTTAGCAACGGCGTCCCTATATATCAACCGGATCTGTGTCTAGTAACAGCTTATCGCCGCGGCATAGTTGAATTAGCGTGATAACGCGTGCGGCTTTTGCTCCGAGGGTCAGCTTTAACGTTACCACGTTAGTATTGAAGTGCAAAACATTGCAGGCGGTCAGCAGGAAAGCGCAACCGTACGGAAGAGGAGCAAATTGTCACCGTGGCGATGCCGATGACACCTTCATTTGAGAATCGATGGCCCGGGCTGCTGCCTGCGGTGGTAGCCGCGTTTCGATGGAGGCGAAGCAGGATAAGGGCAGCCTGCGATATAGGGTGTCAGTTCAAGCTTTCTTTTTCTTTTCGAAGCACCACATGGGGTTGCAATTATTCCATCACTTCGCCCCCTCTAAAGCGCATACTAGGAATATTAAGCCTCACACGTTGCGAATCGACAGAGTTAGGTAGGTTCGGCATACCGATATGTCAAAGCCCTCATACATTTTGGTTTTACGGACACATGCCTACAACATCATATAAGAAGCGTGCGTTCGAAAGGGAATTTCTGGCTGCGAATTACGAAACGCTCTCAATCTGAACACCCGTTCCTATTGGTCGGCCCTCAGGGACCACCGCCATTTTTTTAGTCAGGGCCTCTGTCACGTTTCAGTGACGGCAGTAATTGGCGTCCAGTTAGGCTGCATCAGGATACGATATTGGAATCTGGTTCTGAAAGGAAGTCGTTCTTTGTGCGGGAAAGCCCTTTCGTCTTTAGTTCGCGCTACACGCAGCGAGCGAAGGAAGGCCAAGCTCGCTCTGTGCAGCACCGCCATGTTCCACGCCGCCGGTAAAGGAAAATCTGCCCTTTTACCGTAACTTCGCTTGGAGAGAAAGTTTATCCACGCTTTTAGTGCATGGGCAGATGACCACGTTGCAACCACTCTCTGCTTGTATTAATTGAAGGCGGTGCCGTTATTTCCTCTCCACTTCCGTAGCTTAATTCACAGCAAAGCCGGCTGCATTGAATTGAAAGACTATATAGCCTCGAGATTGCAAATGAATCACCCTTTGCATGCACAACTCTAGAATATGCCAAGAAGCTTCGTATAATCGGAACACACACACCCCTTGACAATTAGCTGATTTTCAGTCATTTAACTGCCCGTTCTTGTTAGTGGTCCGCGGCGTTCCACTTTATTTGCCAAGTCTTCCCTCAGTGCACTTCTGCTGGAAGAAGTTTCCAAGGTTGCGCTCATGCTGTCGATCGCTTCAAAGTGGGAACACCTCGAAACAACACCGAGGTGAAGCAGTCTTGCCGCGCTGAAAAATCCAACGTCTGCTTCGAAGTCAGCGTAACTCGCTTATGTCTCCCGTCCATATGAACTGCACAGTTCTCAATAGCTTACCGTGGGCACTTCCGTGCAAGTAATGCCAACAAAGCATCGCAGTTTTAATCCTATTCCTTTATACTTGGACTATTTACTGAATAACATCTTGTATTTTCCCGCCTTTGATGAGGTCACACCATTTCGGCCAATCGCTTGTTCTGTAACGTCGCCACGTATGTTCACGCACCCCTAAGCGAAGATGTACGACCAACTAACCCCCTTTAAAGTGTGACGTTCCTTGTGTGTGCTACGAAGGGCCTCGTTTCGGCGGGCCTGGCCCCGTGACAAGACGGCGGGCATCATCAATTACCGAGCCATACTCGTTGAGAGTAAACGACCAAAACGAAGGGGATTAAGCACAACCGGACCCCCTTTGTGTGACGTTCTTTGTGTGTGCTACGAAGGGCCTCGTTTCGGCGGGCCTGGCCCCGTGACAAGACGGCGGGCATCATCAATTACCGAGCCATACTCGTTGAGAGTGAACGACCAAAACGAAGGGGTTTAAGCACAACCGGACCCCCTTTCCATAGTGTCGGCACGTGTCGAACGCCGCCGCCGCCGCGGGGAGACGGGCGTTATCTTCCCCAATTGCCGTAACCGTACCGGGGACAAAGGGCCTCGTTTCGGCAGGGCCTGGCCCCGTCACAAGACGGCGGGCATAATCACCAACACTCCCGAGCCCATCCTAGGACAAGAAACCCCTTTCCCGGCCTTTTAGTGACCTCGCGTTCCGACCTTGAGTGGCGAGTGTCATTTGATGGAGAACGGAGGTCGGTCACCCGCGGGAACCGTCAGCGGGCCATAGACCGTCTACCACAGCCGACGCTACCTCGACGACAACCTTCTGTCCCTCGGACTCAACACGTGACGGGGGCGAGACCATAAGTGCGGTGGTGTGTTTGTGCGCCCAAGTGAAAGCCCTAGGCCCCTCCCACTCAGGCGTGGGCGTCCTCACCCTAGGGAATGTGGGGATAAGAGGATATAAAAATCGACAAGGAGTACGGAAGAAAGAACGCTCAGGACGACATCGTTCGCCAAGGGGGCCTTCAGCGCCGAAGCCCGACGGCGTGCAGCTTCTGCCAGCAACCATTCGAGCTCAACTCCGGAGCCCCTCCATCGTCCCCATGAAGTCGTCGGCACGTAAGCTCGGATACCCCAGCCTCTGATGTATAATCATATTCATGTATAATTATTGAATATATCTATTTGTTTAAACTGAGCCATACGGTGTCTCTTTGCCTCTCCGTCCCGTGTGGACCTGCGCATTATGGGGGGTCGTCACACTGGTGTCAGAAGTGGGGTCTCAAAAGCAAATGTCCTCTGAATGCTGCGACATTCATGACTTCAAAATTGTAATCAAAAGGGAATCACGGGACTGATTGTGGGACTTTTACCCCCATTTGAGAGGCTTGAGGCACCGGAGGGCTTGAGCGAAAAAAAAATGTCTGTATCTGAGGGAGCTCCCACTCCACAGCCGTCGCTCGGAGCAAGCATGCTGGCATTAGGAAGCGTCATTCCGACGTTTACGGGAGATAAGACAGGGGTTCCAATCTGCGATTTCTTTTCCATGCTAGAAGAGATTGGGAAAATGGGAGGATGGTCCGATGCTCAAATGCTGGGAATGGCGAGGTGTAAGACGGCAGGAGCTGCTCATCATTTTGCATGGCGAGACGAAAAGGTAAAATCCACAAAAACATTTGCGGAATTTAAGAAGCTCGCGTTTGAGCATTTCGACACTGAACCACGTCACGTGCGGGTACAGAGGTTCCGTGACGCCGGACAGATGGTAGGGGAGGACGTGCGAACGTTTGCGTCGCGGCTTCAGCGCCTAGCACGCGATACGTTAAGCAGGGAGGAGGAAGGAGACCAGCTAAAGAAGAAATACGCGGAGGATTTACTTAAAGAGGAAATGACCGCTTTGTTCGTGGCTGGTCTGCAAGACCCCGTGCGCCGGTTCGTGCTCTCGCGCAAGCCGAGCAATTTCGACAAAGCCGTGGCGGCCGCATTGGATGAGGAACAAAATGAGGCGTTAACGACATCCGCAGCGAGAGTACGCGTCATAGAGAGAGCGGTGCTCAACCCTGAGGTTGCTCTCTTGACAGAGCGGTTAGATCGCTTAGAACAGCTGCTATCTCAGCAGGTGGAACGCCAGGTTGAAGCGCGCGCTCAACAGCGCCCATTCGCTGGAAACCGGAGACCGCCACAAAGCTACAGGCGCGGTATGCGAGATTTTGAAGAAATCGTATGCTTCGCTTGCCAGGGTCGCGGACACATCGCCAGGTGCTGCCAAAACGTGCGCCGTGGGGAGCCACAAAGAGAAGCAGGCGAGACACGCCCTAAGCAAGCCTACAGCGGGGCTCCAGATACCGAGACCAAAAACTAGATAGTCCCCCCCATCCTGAGGAGCGTGGGGAGGGAGCAGTTGATGATGAGGTGGTTGTGGGTTGTGTGGCCGACAAGGCATGCCCTGTTGTGCGTTGCAAGTTAAATGGTTGTTGCATGGAATTGTTGATAGATACGGGGTCAAAGGTGACATTGCTTAAGGAGAGCAATTTTAACACGCTTCGAAGGAAGGGGGACCGCGAGGTGTTGGAAGCGTCTGGTGGTATGGCAACCAAATTTGTAGGCATAACGGGGGATCCTCTTGGCATAAGTGGACTCTACCGGTTACACTTCTCTCTCGGCGGAATTGCATTGGAGCACCCCTGCTACGTATGCCCGGACAGGTTGTCTCTGCCAAACGGAGTGTCAGGTATATTAGGGCAGGATTTTTTGATAAAAGGGAAGGTAGTAGTCTCATTCTCTGAGGAAGAAGTTAATGCGGGCGGCTCAAAAGTTCCGTTTTTGAACAGGAGAGGGGCTGAGATTCGCATTACCGATATTGACACCCGTCAAACAGTGGGATCATTGGAGAAGGTATATTCGCGGGTTGCCGTCAGGCTGGTCGATGAGGCGGTCGTCCTTCCTTGGTCGGAGCACATTTTGTACGCGTGTGTGCCTTCAGATGTAGAGAGCGGCGCCTTGGGAGTGCTTGAGCCGGTCGACTCTCTCAGCAATAGCCTGAAGGCAGCCGCGTGTCTCGTGACAGTTAATGACGCCCACAGAGTGCCCCTACGGGTGGTTAACTGTAGCCAGCAGCCACTGAGCCTTCCCAAGAACAAAACATTGGCTTTCTTCACCTCTGCGATAGAGAAACGTGAGCCCACCGATACGGTACTCGCAACTGTAGAGCATGCTAGTCCTTCGGCTGCTCCAAAGGCGTCGTTCGATCTTTTTCACGTAAAATCCAGGGAGAGGGAGGCTTTGGCTGGTTTGCTGAACGACCACTCGGAGGTATACGCCGCGTCCAACCTGGATTTGGGCTGCTGTGGCGTTATAAAGCACAGGATAGAAACCGGCACTTCATCGCCCGTTTACCAGCGTGCGTACAGGATTCCTTACTCCCAACGTGAGGAGATGGAGCGGCAGGTGCAGGACCTGATTGATCGCGGCATTGTCGAACACTCAAAGTCACCCTGGGGAGCACCAGCACTATTGGTGGAAAAGCCAGATGGCTCGTATCGATTGGTAGTGGACTACCGCAAACTAAATGCCGTAACTCGCATCGATCCATACCCCATCCCCAATATACAGGAGACGCTTTCTCAGCTGGTCTCTGCCAGGTACTTCACGGTAGCGGACATGGCGGCGGGATTCTGGCAGATAGCAATGGATCCGGCAGATGCCGAGAAAACGGCATTCAACACGCCCTCAGGGCACTATGAATGGAAAAGAATGCCGATGGGTCGGGCCAACAGCCCTGCTGTCTGGCAGAGAACCGCTGATGTCATCCTGGCAGGTCTTCTGGGGAGGCTGTGCTTCGTGTATATGGATGACATAATCATATACAGTGACAGTTTTGAGAACCATTTGCGCGATATTGAGCAGGTTTTGGTGCGACTAAGAGGAGCTGCTCTCAAGCTGAAGCCCTCTAAGTGCCAATTCCTCAAAAACGAGGTGAAATACCTCGGGCAAGTTGTTTCAGCTACGGCGTGCGACCGGACCCTGAGAAATTAAGGTGTGTCTCGGATTTTCCATCCCCGACTAGCGTCCGCCAGGTCCGGCAGTTTCTCGGCCTGATCGGTTACTACCGAAGGCACATAGAGGAGTTCGCCAAGCTCGCTAAGCCGCTCACCGCCTTAACAGCCAAAAATGTCGCCTTTCGCGGGGACGAAAACGCGGAGGATGCTTTTGGGGCCCTGAAAAGGAAGCTAATGAGTGCACCGCTGTTGCGCCACCCAGATTTTAATTTGCCCTTCGTTATGGCCACAGATGCGTCAAAGTTCGCAGTTGGTGCCGTGCTATCTCAGGTTATCGAGGGCAAAGAACATCCCGTTGCTTTTGCTAGCCGACAGCTGAGCCCCACAGAGCAAAAGTACGGAGCTACGTAAAGGGAGTGCCTCGCCGTTGTCTGGGCAGTAAAGCACTTCAGATGCTTCCTTTACGGCCGCAAATTCAAGCTAGTCACAGACTTCCATCTTCTGAAATGGGTGATGAGTGTCAGGGACCCTAGCTCGCGACTCGCTAGATGGAATCTACACCTGCAGGAATACTGCTTTGAAGTGGAGCACAAGTCAGGAAAGACACATCTGAATGCTGATGCACTCAGCCGCACAGCTGCCGTGGCAACTATAGATGAGTTTGTCCCCGTAGTCGACCCCGCCGAATTACGCACAGAGCAGTGCAAAGATCCTGACCTCAAGCGAATAATCGAAAGCTTAGAGGGCGCACCGTCTCACCCCGAACAGCTAGGTTATTTCATTGGCAAAGACGGCACCCTGTGTCGGCGCACGAGGCCAACCAGGAAAGGGAGACCAGAGAAAACCGCTTGGGAGAGAGTCGTCATACCTCGGTCGTGGACAGAAAGGGTTCTTCGCGCGTTTCACGATGCGCCATGCGCCGGTCATTTTGGCTTAGCGAAGACACGCAGGCGTGTGGAGCGTTTGTACTTTTGGAGTGGCATGCGACAGGATGTTAGAGACTACTGTGCGAAGTGTCATTCCTGTCTCGAAAGAAAAACACCCAAGGGACGAAGACCAGCTCCAATTCAGCCATTCCGTGAGGTTTCGGCTCCCTTCGAGCGGACAGGTATGGACATAATGGGTACATTGCCCACGACCACTTCCGGAAACAGGTACATTTTAGTATTTGTCGATCACCTTTCAAAATACGCGGAAGCGGTAGCACTCCCAGATCAGAAGGCAGACACGGTTGCAAGAGCATTTGTCGAACAGATCGTGCTCCGACATGGACCCCCGAGGCAACTCTTGACAGATCGGGGAACGAACTTCGTGTCGCAGCTGAGGAGAGTTTGCGAGCTGCTTAAGATCGCTAAGAAGCAGACAACACCGTACCATCCGGCTTGCAACGGCGCGGTGGAGCGACTGAACCAAACCGTGGCCGGCTTCCTGTCGCATTTTGTTTCGCGCGACCAGCGGGACTGGGACTTGTGGCTCCCGTATGCAATGTTTGCCTACAATTCCGCAGCACACGAGAGCACGGGCGAATCGCCATTCTTTCTTCTCTACGGCCGAGACCCGGACCAGCCTAGTGAAGTGCCAGAGGGCCCCCGTCGTGTCCCATACGCTTCACTGGACGACTATAAGGTTGAGCTAGAATCGCGCTTGCAAGTGGCGAGGGACATCGCAAAGGAGGCCTTAAAGAAAGCGGCGAAGCGCAGGAAGGAGGTGCACGATCGCAGTGCTAGAGACGCGCCGTTTGATGTGTGGGACAGCGTGTACATTGAAAACAGCCAAAGGCAGATTGGGCAAGCTCGTAAGTTCTTGACGAAGTGGAGAGGACCGTGCGAGGTTGTCGAGAAGCTTTCTCCGGTAAACTTCAGAGTCCGAGACGTGAACCGGCGCTTGATAAGGATACACGCGAATCGCCTCAATTAGGCACCGGTTCAGTATTCACGAAATGAGGAAAGGGAAAGCGCGGATTTTGATGGGGACAGAAGTGAAACGGAGCGCGCAGATAGTTCGCAAGAAACGCCCTCTCCTGCATTTGTTCGGCAGGCACCAGAGGTGACGGCCGGAATGCCACCGGATTTACTTCATGCATTGCTAGAAGAAGAAGAAGCGCGCGAGGTTGCCGCGCAGATAACGCCAGGAGAGGCTCCTGCCACGAGCCCTCGCGAGTCTCAAAGCAGACAAAGGGTCACAGACTTACTTGGTATGACTCATGAAGGCCGATATCCGCTGCGAAATCGGAAAGCTAAGTCGGACTAATGGCGTAAACAGAGCGGAGTCGTGAACTGGTTAGAATTGTGTAATGCCGCAGCTCATAACATTGCTATGTGCTTATGTGTTAAGATATCGGAGTTGGTAGTTGAACCTTTCTGTCATTAAGTAACACCTTCACAGGAGAGTATGCGGAGCGCATGCAGAACCTGCCCTACTTCCTTTCGTTATCTATATTTTTGTCTGTGCCGTGATCGTGCTAGAAGTGGGAGCTCCTTTGTAACTGTGGTAAAGTTATTTCGTCCAGTTTGGACTAGAAAGGAGAGGCTTGGGTGCTGAGTTTCATGTTTATCTGTAAAAGAAGATCAGTGCTGCCCCTGGAGACGCCAGTTATGACAGCTGAGGCATATGGTGTTGTGCAGTGGTGTTGAGTGCAGCGAAAAGTCTTTTGTCGGACGCAATGTGCGAGGAGATTCAGAAAGCGAAGGGGAGCTGCATGGACTCAAATGTTCGGAGAACATTTTTCTGGAGGGTGAGCGAGTGTGACGTTCCTTGTGTGTGCTACGAAGGGCCTCGTTTCGGCGGGCCTGGCCCCGTGACAAGAAGGCGGGCATCATCAATTACCGAGCCATACTCGTTGAGAGTGAACGACCAAAACGAGGGGTTTAAGCACAACCGGACCCCCTTTGTGTGACGTTCCTTGTGTGTGCTACGAAGGGCCTCGTTTCGGCGGGCCTGGCCCCGTGACAAGACGGCGGGCATCATCAATTACCGAGCCATACTCGTTGAGAGTGAACGACCAAAACGAAGGGGTTTAAGCACAACCGTACCCCCTTTCCATAGTGTCGGCACGTGTCGAACGCCGCCGCCGCCGCGGGGAGACGGGCGTTATCTTCCCCAATTGCCGTAACCGTACCGGGGACAAAGGGCCTCGTTTCGGCGGGCCTGGCCCCGTCACAAGACGGCGGGCATAATCACCAACACTCCCGAGCACATCCTAGGACAAGAAACCCCTTTCCCGGCCTTTTAGTGACCTCGCGTTCCGACCTTGAGTGGCGAGTGTCATTTGATGGAGAACGGAGGTCGGTGACCGGCGGGAACCGTCAGCGGGCCATAGACCGTCTACCACAGCCGACGCTACCTCGACGACAACCTTCTTTCCCTCGGACTCAACACGTGACGGGGGCGAGACCATAAGTGCGGTGGTGTGTTCGTGCGCCCAAGTGAAAGCCCTAGGCCCCTCCCACTCAGGCGTGGGCGTCCTCACCCTAGGGAATGTGGGGATAAGAGGATATAAAAATCGACAAGGAGTACGGAAGAAAGAACGCTCAGGACGACATCTTTCGCCAAGGGGGCCTTCAGCGCCGAAGCCCGACGGCGTGCAGCTTCTGCCAGCAACCGTTCGAGCTCAACTCCGGAGCCCCTCCATCGTCCCCATGAAGTCGTCGGTACGTAAGCTCGGATACCCCAGCCTCTGATGTATAATCATATTCATGTATAATTATTGAATATATCTGTTTGTTTAAACTGAGCCATACGGTGTCTCTTTGCCTCTCCGTCCCGTGTGGACGAGCGCATTATGGGGGGTCGTCACAAAAGGTTCACTTTTTGGGTTACGTCGGCAAACTGACGTTGGCCCTTCCAAGCGTCAAACGCGTGCCCCGCATATTAATGAATGGGACGCTTTCCGCCACGCTCGTAACCAGGACGAGATAAAAGCAGAGCTCACAGACATGGAACAGTGGACGGAGGAACTCCGCAATGATGCTAACAATGCGACTGAAACGCTCGACGACAATACGGCAATCGAAGTACTAGATAGCCGCCTTCTTCATATGTGGAAGACGAAAGCAAAGATGGAAAACCGATTAAAAAACGTCAGTGGAATCGCAATCTCAAAACACGCCTAGGGCGCCATAAAAGAGAGATTGAGGAATATGCACTTCGATTCTGCGATCACGACTATGGAACAATGTGTGACCAGCTTGAGGGCAACATCGGCCTTCCCAAAACATGAAACCTCTTTCGACCCCTCCTCGATCCAGAAAGTATTAGGTTAATACAGCGCCAAAATTAAGAGAAATTAGGTAATTTGAAGATTCGAACAGGAACTCCTCGATGCAATTTGTTGTCGATATATACAACTCCGCCACCAAAACCCCTTTACCGCGTTTTGCGGGTAAATCCAACATCAAACTATCAACGAGTTCGAGGTTTCAGCAGGTTCTGGCAAAACTTGAGAAAAACACGCATATCCTCCAGACTAGACCTAAAGAAATTTGGTTAGTGCCGACGCCTAGGGCATATTATACCGAGCAGTCTCTTTCTTATACTGTTCCAGTATTATTAAATAAATTAAACAAAGAATTGTTTGACCCCTTTCAGCATTCAAATGATGTTATTAACGATTGTTTCTTAGCAAGATTGCGTAATATTGCACTCAGTTTAAACCTATACCTGTTATTATTTTTTTCGTTTCCCCATGACCAGTTATTTGTTTTTCTAATACCTATGTTTGTGCTGCAATGCATAGCGCTGCTTTTTTACAGTGTTTTGTTATTTTGTTTCAGTGTTTATTTGGAAAATTAAAAATCTCTGCCTGTGTACTGTACTGCCAAGTTGATAAAGGGGGCAGGACCTCTGTCAAGCTTACGAGCTTTTAGTCCTGTCTCCTTCTCTGTCCAAGAGAAAAAGAAAGACTGAATGAGTGAATGAATGAATGAATGAATGAATGAATGAATGAATACTCAAGCTCAAAACCAATTCAGCCCCCGGGCCCGATGGTGTAACCAACAAAAAGCTTAGAAACCTAGACGAAAAATCTATAAGAGTGCTGACAAATTTTATGAAAGAATGCTGGGAGAAGGGGGACATTCCCAGCCAGTGGAAAACCGCTAAGGTAGTTTTCATACCTAAGCCAGGGAAACCACTCACCCTAGGAAGTCAGAGGCCTATATCCCTCACATTTTGCGTCGGAAAACTGATGGAGGATGTGATAAAAACGCGACTAAAAATGTCATGGAAGACAATGACTAATACCCCCTTCGATGATAGGTTTTAGATCACATTTGTCCACGCAAGATGTCATGAGACAACTCCAACATGACATAATAGACACTAAATCGTTCTGTGCGAAAGTGCTAGTGGGCCTTGATCTCACCAAAGCTTTCGAAGATTGAAAACACGAGGGGATACTAGAAAACCTGGCTCTTTTAAACGTCGGGGAACGCACATCCAACTACATTGCCAATTTCCTCTCGGGCAGGATAGCGCGCATTCAATTTGGTGAAAGTCAGTCTCACGACATACACTTTGGCGGCATAGGCACCTCGCAGGGTCTGGTACTTTCCCTCTTCTCTTCAACGTGGCCATAATACGGCTACCGATGGGGCTGGAGAGGCTAGATGGCTTGAACTTCTGCATGTATGCGGACGACATCACCATGTGGATGAGCCGTGGAAACGACGCGCACATCGAATGTACGCTACAGAGGGCCATAAATAAGGTCGAAAACAATGTCAGCCGTAGGGGCTTGCAGTGCTCGCCGCAGAAGTGTTAACTTCTTTGTTATACACCTCTACATTAGAGACAAACTAGAACCACCCTTAAAGGGACTATGCAATGAATAAAAAGTGGCTTGTAAAAGTTTTCAATGCTTAGAAATGATGGTAAGAAGCATTCACACCGAGTATAAGCCTTGGGAACTGAGCCGGCAAATTATAATGAATTTTTAAAAACCATGTTTTTAAAATTTCGCTGCCCGATTGGTGTGATCGTAGTGACCAATTTTGAAACTAAAATCGTGAAAAAAGGCGTCACTCTAACCATGACTTCGCCAGGCCACGACACGCTGTCATTCGCTGGAGCCACGGCAGCCACGAGGTCACGGGCACACTTCCGGCAGCCGTGAAAATCGCCTGCTCGTGCCTCCGCGCGACCCTCTCAGGCAAGTGCGAGCCAGGGCATTGCCTTCGCGCTTATGGTTTCAATTTTCCTCTGCCGCCTCCTTCTGTCGAGAATTCCGGAGCCACTCGCAGTGGCTCGCCGAGTCGCTACTGTCGTCGCTGGCGTTGAGTCGGTGCGGCGTGAACGCATAGGGCTCGATGCCCATCGCGGCCGTAAGAGCGAGCAGCCGCGCCTCGAGGTCCGGGTTCATTACTGCTAATTACAACAGACAACAAGCGAAGAAACCCGACGCGCGCTGCAGTCACGCCGCCGACGCTGCTGCTGGGGTGCTAGGAGCGACAGCCGGAGGTTGCAAAATGAACGTCAGCGGATGACGTATTCATGGACGGGGCCCAGTCCCAGAGGTATTTTCTTTATCTTTGTCTGGTGCCCCGCGTGGACGAGCTGAGGTGGGAGAGGAGGAGCGTGATCTTTAATCGTCTATATCTTCGCTCTTATTGATGCTAGCTTAAACATTCTTGTGTTGGGGTGACGAGTGATGAAATGCCTATCTCTCGTCTGCTTTACGTAATCTCAATTATTTATTGCATAGTCCCTTTAACATCAAATTACAAGTGCAAGGGGCGGAGATACCTCATAATGAAAAAAATCTAAATTCGAGACATGCTTATACAAGCAACGGGTGTAACGGTGATGCAATAACGAAGATGGAGAACTGCGCACAACAAACGATGCGCCTCATAAAGCGAATTGCGAACAGGAGACACGGCATGAAACAGCATTCGTAGTTAGCCGTATCTGTTATGCTGCCACCTACCTTCCTCGAGTGGCAGAAAAGGAAAAGATAGATTGAATTATCAGACGGTGCACGAAGAAAGCCCTAGGCTTGCCCATCCGTAGTTCCACTCACCGCCTCCGAGACCTAGGCATGTCCTTCCAGGCATGTCCTGGAAGAAATTACGCAAGCAGTAAGAACGTCGCATATTGAACACTTAGCCGCGACCGCAACCGGCAGGGCTATTCTAGACAAACTCCATCTGAATCGAGACGACAGAACAACCGCCAAAGTAGACATGCTCGATGAAATTCAAGACAATATAATAGTACCACTGCTATCCAAGAATATGCATCCTATACATCACTCAGTGCGCCGGAGCAAACGGGCAAAAGCGCCCGACAAACGCTTCCGTTCCTACAGAGTCGAGGACGTGGTCTACGCGGATGCCACTGAATATGGTAAGAACACGATGACCCTCGCTGTCGTCAATAATAAACAAATCCTCAAAATAAGTGCCAGAGACTGCAGAGGGAGCTGCCACAGCACTGGCTTGTGTAGGCACAAACGCGAGGTATACTACCAGTGACTCCAATGACTCCAAAGTTCCCATACTAAATTTCAGCAGGAATCGGCTCTTTCCTCTGACGAATACAATTCTAAGCCATCATAAATAGACCGAAAAGTTACCTCAGTCTGGACACCAGCACATGCATCCCTGCCTGGTAATGAGACGGCCCATGAGTTCGCCCGGGGCATTTCCTTCCGGGCGAACCCGAGCGAGGTGCTCTTCACAGACAGGTATCGTATGGTGGGATACAAAGAAATTACACAGCACTATCGTTCGCGAAGAGCTAGACCTCCTCCAGCGAACAGATCCTTGGCTAGACACCAAGCCATCAGCTGGCGCCGGTTACAAACTTACATCTTTTCCAAACCCGGTTCACGGGAGTCTTATGTACACAGGGCAATTTTCAGAAAAAATCGCAAACTGCAAACTTAGGGCAACCTTGGACCACATGCTATGGGAATGTTCACATGGCCTCGGGAAGGACGAGGCATAGACACGAAAGACCAATGGGAGGCCCTACTACTGAGCTCCGACCCGGCGACGCAGCTACTACTCGTCCGACTGGCCGAAGCCGTCTCCGAGAGTCAAGACCTCATCTAGGCGGGTTTCTGTTGGACAATTCCTACCCCACCCAATCGTACCGATGAGCCATCCAATGCTTTTCCATTAATAAGCTATCCACCATCGGCTGCCTCTGGTGTCGCGTGACAACTTCCACCGGCGGAGAGTGAACAATGCGCACGCAGATTCGCTGGCCGAGATCACGCATAGCGGAAATGAGCCATGCTCCCGAATGCGGACGAAGTGCCTGCGGGGCCCAGCCGTCACGCGAGGCATTTCCGGGGAATGGTGGTCTCGAGAGCCGCCGTGGTCGGCGCTCTTCCACGGCGATGAGGCCGCGTTCGCGCACACTCTCGCCCGTCGGCCGCTGAGCTCATCGCCCGGAAAGTGTGCGCCAACTCACCGCATAGTGACCGGACAGTAATGAGCTCTCGCAAAATCCACCGGGTGTCTCTGTAACGAAATTGCCTGATCGGTCGAGAGGCTCGTTACGTCATCAGCACCGCCAAATTTGAAAATCCGGGGACTGGAGGGTTCGAGTACCTGCGACTGAATTATTATATGGGATTATACTAACCCGTCAACTATACCACTTTAATGAACCCACTAATCGCAACTAACCGACCTCTATCAATTTTGTGGGATGGGCGTACTTTAAGTATTTCACGAGTATTTTGGAATTTTCTGTTGTCGGCCAGCAATCAAATGCTATCGCGTTTTCTTTAAAAATGCGGAAATAAGAGTCCAATTTTTATCGATTGATTTATTTAAAAATACCGGAGGCCACAATTTTTCGCTCATGCAGGAGGGGCAGTGCAGAAAGTAAAAACGTGAAAAGACAAATAAAAGTTAGTTCACGGGGTCTGGCAACCAAACAAAGACCGAATCACTCAGACAGTGTTCAAGGGCATGGAGAAAAGTACAACACTGGAAACTGGTCCCCGGAAAAGATAAGCGGTTCGCGGAAAAAACTGAGCTTGCCCGACGCAGTCCGTGCTGCAGAAATTGGCTCCAACACATGACCTCCCGACTGGCGTATTTGTCTGAAAACCAACTTATTTAAGATTTTCATGTTGAAATATCATTAGTGTAGGTGCTATAAGAAGTTTGTGCTAGTACTTCGTCTTATGTCCCGTTCGTGTTGCGCTGAGAGCTAAAATGAATACATACAATTATAAAGACGACATTTTTCTGCGCAGTAGAAGCTGTGGGATGTGTCTGGCTTTCATAATTCTTGTCGGTGACTCTTAGTTTCCTGCACATTCTAAAAATAAACCTACGCGCTTTCCTGTGCACCATTTCGAAAACATAAAATAAATATTCCAGGTTTTTGCTGCGAAAACTGTTGCGTTGGGATAAAGAGGCCATGAAAGCCAATTTTCGAACATAAACCTCTTATTGCATTTTATTCCCCACACGTCAAACCATAATTCCTTTAAATTGTGGTTCATTCGGTGGGATACATATTTTGAATACTACTTTTTCTCATTCTTTTGTAAACAGCTTGTTAGTTTGGCAAATTCTGATCGCGCACGTCACACCCGCGTTAGGTGCACGCCGTCAACGGTGGCCGCTCGGAAAGTTTGCTTTTTTTTCCTTTTAGCGAAACTAAAGTCAGTTTCACTTTTCCGTCTCATTTCGGAAGCACAGTAAGCGCACTTTGTGATCCTTGGAGACTGTTGAGGAAGCAGGAATCGATAGGCTCGTGCTGTGCGATTAAAGTACACGCTTCATGATCATCATCATCATTATCAGCCTTACTACACCCAGTGCAGCGCAAAGGCCTCCCTCATGTCTCTCCAATTAACCCGGTCCTTTGCCAGCTGCGCCCACCCTATGCCTGCGAACTTCTTAATCTCATCCGCCCACCTAACCTTCTGCCGCCCCCTGCTACGCTAGCCTTCTATTGGAATCCACTCCGTTACCCTCAAGGACCAGCGGTTCTCTTGCCTTCCCATCACATGCACTGCCCAAGCTCATTTTTTCCTCTTGATTTCGACTAGGATGTCATTAACTCGCGTTTGTCCCCCACCCACTCTGCCTGCTTCCGGTCCCATAACGTTACACCTATCACTTTTCTTTCCATGGCTCGCTGCGTTGTCCTTAACCTAAGCTGAACCCTTTTCGTTAGCCTCCACGTTTGTGCCCCGTAGGTGAGTACCAGTTAGATACAGCTGTTGTACACTTCTCTTTTGAGGGATATTGGTAAACTACCTTTCATGATCTAAGAGAACCTGCCATATGCACTCCACCCCATTCTTAACCTTCAAGTTATTTCCCTCTCATGATCCGGATCAGCTGTCACTACCTGCCTTAAATAGACGTATTCCTTTACCACTTCCAGCCCCTAGCTTCCAATTTTGAACTGCTGTTCCCTTGCTAGGCTTTTGAACATTACTTTAGTTTTCTGCATGTTAATTTTTAGACCCACCGTTTACAGGCTTAGAAACATGTTACGGCCAAGAGCAGCCAATTGCTCCCCATGTAAAAGCGGCACGTCTGCTTCAGCGTATGGGCGCCGCGAAAGAGGGGCCGCTGCCGACTATCAAACTCACTCCGTCCTCTTGATAACTTGACGAACTCATTAGCGCAAAACAGCATTAAAGGAAAACTTGCGACGCCAAAAGAGCAGAAGAAACTGCCGAATGCGACCAAGGCCCTCGCGGCATGAATGCTGAGAAATGTGTGCGTATGCGTGTTAGTCGAGCGTACATTCTTTTCGGCTTGCAGAACACTTTCGCAAAATGCCACACAGCTCGAATGCATCTCTGCCCGCTCGGAAAAATAGCCGCCGCCGTATTTCGCCCTGCCTGCAGCCGCAAGCTCGACCGCAGTGGAGGCTATGTGCTGCTAGGCTTTTTTTCTTCCGCTGTTTGTTAAGCATATCACTGGTACCTTCGCTGAATTAGTGCTTAAAGATAATAATACAGAATTTAGCACATGCTTGGCGCCGATTCTTCCTAGCGTTATTAATGTCTCAATAGCGATTTATTACATTCAAAATAAATATAAGAAAACGAGGTTTCTAGTCCGTGGCAGCTGCTAGCGAAGCTTGAATCAACTCTGCTGCGGCCAGTGAATACAAAAGGGAGAAGGAAAGGAGAGAGCTACCCCTGCAATGCGCCGACGCTGCTCTTTACACAGCTGTGTAAACAATGATTTTTACAGATTGTTTCGCGTAACACCAACCAAGGATTGAAAAAAAAGTGCCTCATCAGAGCTGGACGAAAGCAACGACATATTGTTTCCCGTCGTGTGGCACTCCTCACAATATTTTCAACTACCGCTAATTTAGTTAATTACCTAAGATTAATTATGAAAATTTTCTACTAATAACTTTATTGTCACGTGCGTTCTCTCAAGCTGTAGAGGGGGTTAAGAAAGAAGAGGTCCAGTTATTTCGGCAACATATCTCCTACGTGGTCCTTCATTGGGGCCCTTAAGAAAGCCCGCCCACGAAATATTAAAAAATAAACCATTTGACTGCACTCACGCGCTACCATATTCCAGCGCTCCCAGCCGTGTTCTGAACGAACGAAGCGTTCGCGCTCAGTGTGCCCAAGTGGGCGGCCGCTGCTCAGTAGGAAGGGCTGCAAAATTATAAAAAATAGCAGAAAAGATGTTCGCTTAAATGCGCGACCCCACCGCTTTCCCTTCCCTCTTTTGCTTTGTGTGTGCCATGGTACAATGCAAGGTCCGTCCGGATTGGCTGTCGATGATCCCTTGTCACTTTTCGCAGATCACTGCGCGAGCTTTCCCTGTTCAGGAAGATTGTGTGCGCACTTTCAAGACTATGCTGAGATGGCGTCACTTCGGGACGCTGAGCACGCACGCTCTGTTTATTCACTCATGACGGGCTTGGCAGCGCAGTCACGTAGTTTTTTTTCATATTTCGCGGGTTTTCTCTAAACGCTGGACAGAAGGACAACGAAGGAAATATGCTGCTACAGAAAAGTATACCGGTTGTTTCATGACCCCTTCTACCCTCTACAACTTGACCAAGCTCAAGTGACCCTAATGTGAACATTAAATATTTGCATAATTCTTCTGAGGCAATTGACTAATTAAGCGGAATTAAAAAAAAAACTCTGAGGAGCGCCACACGACGGGAAACAATGTGTTTGGAGTCAGCCAGCTCCGGTGTGCTACCTTTTTTTCAATCCTTTGTTCAAGTTACGTGAAACACCCTGTATACTGCTTGTTGGGCTAACGCGGTGGCTCAGTGGTTATGGCGCTCGGCTGCTGACCCGAAAGACACGAGTTCGATCCTGTCCGCGGTGGTCAGATTTCGATGGAGGCGGAATTCTAGAGGCCTGTGCACAGTGCGATGTCAGTGCACGTTAAAGAACCCAAGGTGGCCGAAATTTCCGGCGCCCTTCCCTACATAGCCTGAGTCGCTTTTTGACGTCAAACCCCCATAAACCCAAACTACCTGTTTAGATGACATAAAACGCGAGCTGAGCTTTCGTTGTCTGCAATATTTTTTTGCGCACCAGCTGTATCTTTACTTGTTTACACACTGCTGCAAGAAGCACTGGTGATGCGATCGCTTGCACGGGGAACGCTTTATTGGTGTATTGTTGACACGGCGTAGGACAAGCGGCTGCCACTAATTTCATCAGCGTTCTCTACTGTGAGTCAAGAAGTATGCTCAGCAAACGTATGCATTTAAATTTGCTGTCCTCGAGCGACGCCGTCGACTCTGGCCTCAACATTGCAGGACACACCAGATCATACCGGTTACTGGTGTAATATGCGGGAAGAAGGGGCGTCCTCTAATATAAAGAATCGTCTACTGAACGTTATCGTTGCCTGAGCTACATTCGGGGGCCATTTGCATTTGCCAAAACGCATGATTTCCCTCTCCGCAATCCCTGCGGACTCGCTTGTGATGCTCGTAGCGGAAGGGGCCGGTAGCGTTAACTAGAATTTCTGGCACAGATCAGCTTGTTCAAGTGCGAAATGTAGTTTCGCTTTCATAATGCAGATAAGCTGGAGACAGACGCGTACATGCCGTCCGTCGCCTCGTAGAGCGTGAAGCTTTCGCTCGGCCTACGAACTGTCCGAGGCAACTAGAAAGGGCGGTCGGTTTTGTCAGCGTATGTGGCCTGAAAACTTGCCACAGTACGTTGACAGACGATCGTTGGTCGTGCATGATTTGACAGACCGGTGGCACCTGCCGACACCGGCCACTTTATTCTGCACATGTATTTCCCGAACGAGCCACGCTTGGCCGGTGCTACAGTCATCACTTGGCAACAGTGCTTCATCGCGGGTGCTCCGACTTGTGAAGAAGGCAGCGCAAGAAAACGGAAGAGGGACAGAAGAGAGGACACATACGACGTTCATAAGACACATAAGGCGTTCAAGAGCGTATGTGTCCTCTCTTCTGTCCCTGTTCCGTTTTTTTTTTTGACAACATGCGTCACCAACTAGCCAGGCATCTTGCTCTCCTGAACTGCTCCGACTTGCAGCTGTTGTAGGGGTATTCGCCGCACTTGACGCGTGCAACCAGGCTGGGCCGTATTGCACAGCAGGAGACCGCGAGGAGAGAGGGTGTATGCGGGCGGTGGCCACTTCCTGACCAACGGCAGCATATATGCAGTTCAGCATGCAGTTAAAGTGATTTTCTTCCTGGTATTCGCACCCCGTCCTAAAAAACGCGCCGTAGGCACTAAGGAAAAAGATTCAAATACTTAGACTTCAGAATCGCCCTTTCTTTACGCGATATACTTGAAGATGCAATGAAGAGCCCAGCAGCGTTAATGTATCCCTTAAACCACATCTACCTGTGCTTATTGAGTGACAACCAGGCAGCAGCTATAGAGGCGAGAGGGCGATTTTCGCTGTCAGCGTTTCGCAGTAACCCAGGCTTCCGTTTCTTTATAGAGGATAACTGGTAGCGGGCCTCGTCCCCATAGAATGGATGGCCACAACGAATAGGCTTCGTGTTTTCTTCTCATTACACGTGAATTAAATGAGCCCTCTATATTAAAATCGGCATGATGTAATGCAGTGGAACCTGCAGTGGGACATCGTAAGGTTTCACTGCATTACATCATGGCGGTTTTAAAATAGAGGGCTCACTTAATTCACGTAATGCACCTGCCCCAGAACAGCACCCTTTACGCATGTACGCATAGTGGTGAAGTGACACAGCGAATCTTGCGCAGGCGTATTGGCGCGTTGGCGGACTGCAGCCGTTATAGGGGCAACACAAGGGCAGATCCATGCACTTAGAAAAAAGACGCCCTAGAAACAGACGCACCGGATCCTCCAGAAGACTGGGTTTCAGTAATACCGACATCACTTCATTACGTAGCCGTGTAATGAGAAGAAAACGCGAAGCGTATTCGTTGTGGTCATCCATTCTATGGGGACAAGGCCCGCGACCAGTTATCCTCTATAAAGAAACGGAAGCCTTGGTTACTGCGAAACGCTGGCAGTGAAAATCGCACTCTCGCCTGTAGCTGCTGCCTGGTTGTCACTCAATAAGCACAAGTAGATGTGGTTTCAGAGATACATTAAAGCTGCTGGGCGCTTCATTGCGTCTTCAAGTATATCGCCTAAAGAAAGGGCGGTTCTGAAGTCTAAGTATTTGAGTCTTCTTTCGTTAGTGCCTACGGCGCGTTTTTTAGGACGGGGCGCGAATACCAGGAAGAAAATCACTTGAACCGCATGCTGGCTGAACTGCATGCATGCTGCCGTTGGTCAGGAAGTGGCCATCGCCCGTATACACCCTCTCTCCTCGCGGTCTCCTGCTGTGCATCCGCCCTCCACGGGCAGCCGAGCCTGGTTGCAGGCGTGAAGTGCGGCGAATAGCGCACTTTATTTTTTTTTTATTTTTTTTATTTTAAAACCGGCATGATGTAATCCAGTGGAACCTTAGGATGTCCGGATTCGAACCCGACCGCGGCGGCTGCGTTTTTATGGAGGAAAAACGCTAAGGCGCCCGTGTGCTGTGCGATGTCCGTGCACGATAAAGATCTCCAGGTGGTCGAAATTATTCCGGAGCCCTCCACTACGGCACTCTTTTCCTCCTTTCTTCTTTCACTCCCTCCTTTATCCCTTCCCTTATGGCGCGGTTCAGGTGTCCAACGATATATGAGACAGATACTGCGCCATTTCCTTCCCCAAAAATCCAATTAAAAAATTTAAAAAAAACTTAGAATGTCCGATGTGTCATTTCACTGCTTCTCTTTAACTGCGCACCTCGAGTGTTCAAGAACTGAGCTGGGAGCTGGAAAATATAGGAGACATTTTCCATTCTGTTAAATGGAACAAACGGAGCAAATTTCCGGCGATCTTTTGTAAGTCCATTCCAATAACGTGCACATCAGCAGCGCCAGTTGGCAAAGCCCTACGCGAAGACAAGTGGCGGCACGTGTCTAGCACCGCCATTATAGCAGCTGAGCCAGTAAGGCTCTCATGTTTTTGGCAACAGCTCTTCAGAGCACTGAGGAAGGCAGTTTTACATGGAATATAAATAAAGACAATAAACGCATTAAGTTTTGCACCGAAGGAAAAAGTTTCTTTACACAATTGCTTTGCATAGCAACAAATTCCCCACTGTCAGTAGGGATGCATTCGTATTCGAGCATAAAAGAACGCCATTCGTTTAGGAAACCTCGCCTGTCACATGTGCGTTGCTATCCCCGCCGCCCATACAGCGGTTCTACGCCTACCGGCATCCAGTGGCGAAATCGGCCAATTGTGTAGAAGCGGAGGTACATGAATTCCCGGCCTGCTTGGAAGGGGGTCTATCAAGCCTCTCGCAGAACCCTTTCAAATGCCCTTTCGGATGAGGTAATCACGGTGGAATACGTTTTCAGGTGTGCACGTGCGCCTGCTCGCTTGGTGGGACTGAAGGCAAACGCTGCGAGGAAGCGACGACAAGGTCGCCTGGCCGCACATGCGCGAGACAAAAAGCGCGGAATCCGCCGACGAAGCGGGGCGTTTCGCCAAGGACGCCTGCTCTACAGCGGGGAGGAGGATAGCTAGCCGCTCTTCCGAGAGGAGGGACACGCCGGACGGGTGGCCCCAAGCTGCCCTCCTTTCCTTGTCTGGGCGGTCTGTTGCTGCTGCTCTCATCACTCAATTGGCCGCAGTGCAAATATGTCCCCTTCTCCCCTCTGCTGCCACATGAAAAGTATCGCGCTTTTCAGTAGCGAAGATCTTGTTACTTTACGTAGACGACCCGCCGTGGTTGCTCTTTCGTATGGAATTCAGCTCTTCTTCCCACGGCCGCAGATTGAATGAATGAATGAATGAAAGGATCAATCAATCAATTATTTAATTAATCGACCAATCATTCAATCAATCATCCGCCAATACATCTGTCAAATGATCAGTCAGCTTTGATTGCCCCTTGAAAGGAGAAATACGGGGCTAAAAGCTACGAAACAGCTTGACGGGCACCCGACACCTCAGTTGGACAAAACGAGACAACGGCCAGTCACACAACACAGAAATGACCAAACGCACTAAGAACATCTCGCAACGTAAAAGCAATGCGACCAATAGGCAACAAAATTATCATGTCAACACGACTCAGCAACGTGATGAGCAGCAAGAATAATTAGTGATATAGGAGTCATTACTAGTTGAGCAATAAAGTATGCTTACCGATCCGTTTGATACACATTACAACAATGGTAAAAAATGTTCCCGCTTAAACCTTTTCAGCAGCGAGTGTGTCATGTAGGGCTAGGAGTTATCAATGTACGACGGTCTGGGAGCTTGCATGAGCCACATTTTCTTGCTTTCTTTTCTGAAGAAAGCTTGTATTTCCTATTAATTTAGCATTATAGCATTCGCGCCAAATTTACCCAATGTTTTATAAGTTTTATACTGCCACATAGACTATGCCTTGCGCAAGCAGAACACAGCAATAATTTGGCATTTCCAAAGAAGGGCTTTCCTTAACTTGCACTAGGGTACGTAAGCAAAGTGTCGCACGGCACTATCCTGAAGTATACGTATTGCCGCGAGCTCATCGCGCATCAGATCGTGCTTCCGCACCTACAGGACAGCCTCGCTATAAATAAGAATGAATGCCCCGCCTTATTCCTATGGCGGCTGTGCTCCGCGATTTTAGCGCGCGTTATAGAACGGTACTCTGTCCTAATTCTTCCGCAGCCCTGCTCTGCGGCACGGCTCACAACACATGCGACCCTTTTGGACATCATACCACACGTAACCATAGGTGCCCAGACGGGGATCCGACGATTGTGACCCAATGCAGCACGTGCCGTCCTACGGCACTGCGGCGAAGCCGCGGTCATCATAATATGCGCCTGCATACGCCCCTTCTTTTCGCACCACTGCACTGTAGTCCCACGATTTTCCTATAACCTAAGCTGGCCTTAATAAAGTCAGCTACACAATTCCAATGAGGGAAGAAGTCACACAGGGAGACACGATCGCGCCAGTGCTATGCGCCACCTGTTAGAGGTGTTCCGCGGCCTGGTCTTAAGACAATATTTTTATTTACCAGCAGATTTTCATGGAAGTTGGAGTATTTATGTACTTTTTGTGCTCAATTCAAATATGCACTTTCTTTTTCTGTAAGTCACCTTGTTCCGAAGATATTGAGTACTTCATGCTCTTTCTTTGGAGGTGACCTACCTGTCAGACTGAAAGTGCTATACTGAAGATTTGCCTATAAAAATAATATCACGGTCTTGTGTTTTTCCTTTAGTCGGAAGTTAGCGCTCGTGCTGTTTGTTCGGTCTTTGTCCGTCGTCTCGTTTTCGCGCTCCTTTTCTCATGGATCGATACCGACTCGTCCAACTTTCCACCCTTGTCAAAATAATCTGCAACTAACAGGAAGTGCAATCAGAAAAAAAATGAATGTCCTAGACCAATTTTAAAGAAAGTTATCGCATGTCAAACATTTGAAAAAAAAAGGCCATCTGGGTACGCAAGAAAAAGGCCATTTTAAAACATTTCCTTAGAAAACACTAGAGAAACATTAATATTTTCGTGCTCTGCATGAGTTTATCTTTCCTGGGAAAAAGAACTATACTGATAGCGTGAGCAGAACCATCGATATCGCACATCCAAAGACGCAAGATTCTTAATTTTGTTGTTATGAGAAAATTAAGAACACAGTTTTAAAACTTTTTATTCAAAGAAAACTAATAAAAAACAGCCGAAAGCAATCAATATGCCGCAGGAGCATAATGTGGATGCAATGAGTCCTAGTGCTTTCGTTTAACGCCCTTCAACGAACGTGAATTTTCAAGTTTCTTGCTGGACATGCGTCTCCGGTGAGAGGCTTTCTCCGTGGCCCTCTTGAGGCCTGTTTTTGGAACACTTGTGTTCAGTTTGCACAATATCACAGCTGCTGCATGCTGGCTTCCTGTACTGAAGCACAGCAAAGTTTCAGCAACAGCTGCTTAAACGGCAAACAACGAAGAGTGCCGCTCTTTGCTTACCATGTTCCAGATCACAGAGTGGAAACCCTCATTAGAGTTCTGGACTTTTCCACGAGAACCACCTTTCCAAAAGTTTGTGTTCATAAAGCCGTTGATAGACCGGTAGTAGTGCACTTGCCACATATTTTGGCATGTTGTAGTTGTGCTCAAGATGTGGCTCCCCTTTTGCTGCAGCAGCGTTGTGTCGGCGCCACGCCTCTTTGCCAGCTGGGCACAGTGAATGGTTAGGCTGCTCGTTTGTTGACGTGACATGATAATAAGTGGCCATCAGATACTGTCAACGTCTCATTCGTGGGACTTGAAAGCAAGCCCGTAAAAGGTGCTCAACTAGTCAGCCTTCCTTTCCCTCCATCTTCAGTTTTGTGCTTCCGCAGTGCCTCTTCTTTGCATGGTGCACACAATCTTCTTTTTGGACAAGCCCAAAACCATAAACCTTTGCCTGGCTTATGGCACCAAAAGTGCGGCTGTCCCCATCACAGAGGACAGTTGTGTGGCGGACGTTTTTGAAATATAATGAGGCCTGCTTCCACCTCCATATGGCCTGGTCTGTAGACAGTGTTCTTTTGACACTGGCGATCCAGTCATCATACCAGCTTGAAATCAACTTCGCTGCCTCAGCACAAGTTGCTCAGCACGATGCAACCCAGCACATACCCGGTGCACAACTCGATGAGTGCTCCAACGCTGATATGTGACGAGTGACCCCGCGTCATCCAAGTGCCGTCGAAGCATACGGCGACATTGTTCCGATGCCCAAAGCCCAATTCCTCACACAGCGTCACCACCTGAAGCGCTCTTTGCTCCATCGCGGCCGCTCGCGTGGGAGCGGGTTTTAGCGCGTTTTTCAAGTGACCTTGGAATGTTTTTTGTGCATGCCCCTCCCGGACAACGCCATGACCGCAAATATATGGTTCATGCCCGTTTGGTCGTTGCCAGTTCACAGCATTTCCCTGCCCGCGAGAATGTTTACCTCGAAGGGATTGCAGCGCTCTCCGAGAGCTCCACTCTGACGCAACCTCGCCGCAGTTTGTGCACGCCGGCGTCTGCTTAGTAGCGAGGCCGCAGTGGCGCTCTCCCCGCACTACCTCCACAGAACGCCTTCCATGCCACAACACTGAGAAGCAACATCAGAGCGGCGAGATCCACCACAACGTAATCGGCAGCCGACGCATCCGCGCTACTTCTCTCAAAACACTTGGTTTTCCTTTGTGCGGATGGTGTTAATTCCAGCCTTCCAAGTGCAGCTCTTTCGCGAGCACTCACTTCTCGCAGGTCGCTGATCGGAACGGGCGCCATGTCGATTCTTACGCGACCGGAGTCGCCGCGAAGAGATGCGGTGCCTAGGCAATCCGCCGGAGGCGGCGATGCGTTGTTTTCCGGCGGTGATGCAGCATTGATATTAGATTTCCGTGCATCCACTACGCGTTGCGATGGCGTTCACTCTTTTGACCCTCCTTCGCTTCCGCCCATAGCGGTTCACATAAAGGAGATAGAGAGAGAGAGAGAGAGAGAGAGAGAGAGAGAGAGTTTAACATTTATTATTTCATTGAAGCGTTCTACGAGTCAAGTAGGCGGACTCCTCAGTTCAGGACTCCGGTGGCTTGGGCGGATGCTTGGACCAGTCTGATGATGCGACACTGGTCCTCCAGACCATTGCTGGTCAGGGCTACCTCCCACTGCTCGTATGATGTCTGTAATATTTTTAGATGAGGTGGTTTTGGGAGACAAGTCCAGGAAATGTGAAACAGCGTAGGCTTTTCGCCGCACCATGGACAGAAGGGGCGGTATTTGGAAGGGTGAATGAAGCTGTACAGGTACAGGTTAGGGAAGGTATTCGTTTGTATTCGCCTCCAAAATGTGGCTTCTTCTGTGGTGAGTTTAATATGGGGAGGGGGATATATTCTACGATCTAATCTAAGCATCTCCAGCCGTTCCCCATAGTTTGATGGTAGAGGGGTGAAGAACGGGCAAGGATCCGCTCGGTTTGTTAGCTCACGAGCTAGATCGTTTGCCGCCTCGTTGCCTTCAAGACCTGAATGGCCCGGGCTCCAAGTAATGTTATGGGAGCGTTGAAGTGTAGGTGAGAATCCCGACGGTATGAGTAGAGCCGCTGTCATTTTTGGGACTCTCCCTGTAATGTAATATTGACAGGCTCGCTTCGAGTCAGTTATTATGTGAGCTGATTTGTCCGCCAGATCACAATGCCTTATGGCAAGGGCGATGGCGGAGGCTTCCGCCGCGGCAGGATCATCAGCCCGGAGTGAATTGCACTTGTCAGTAGATGAAAATTGTGGTCAAGGGCGACTGCAACAAAGATGCTCGGTTCAGTGTACGCCGCCACGTCTACATAGACTGCTTTGCGATCTGACTCTAGGCGCCGGCGTAGATAAGTGACCCTAGCCTCCCGTCTGCCTTTGTGGATTTCTGGATGCATATGTTTTGGGAGCGGAGCCACCGAGATCTGTCTTCTTATGTTGGCAGGTAGGGAAGTGTGTCGCCAGAGCTCTTGTAGATCTCGTGGTGTACCAATGCGCTGAAGAATGGCTCTTCCGGTGGTGGTCTGTTGGAGTCGGGCTCTGTGCGATGCTAAGACCGCATCTCTGATCTCCTCAAAGGTGTTGTGGACTCCAAGCTTGATTAGACGTTCGGTCGAGGTGCTTGGAGGAAGGCCGAGAGCTGTTTTGTACGCGCTGCGAATGACAGAGTCGGCCTGCTTAAGTTCTCCCTTTGTGAGATGATGATACGGAAGGCCGTATGCTATTCTGCAGATAACCAAGGACTGTACAAGACGAAGAGTGTCTTCCTCGCACATGCCTTTCTTGTGGCGTGTTATACGACGAATCATACGTGTAATTTGGTGGGTGGTTGTTTTGAAGAGTTTTTATGGTATGTCCTGCGCGTAGGTTACTTTGAATCCAAAGCCCGAAAATTGTAATGACCGAAACCTCTCGAATCTGTTGGCCTTCTACATAAAGGTCTATTGGTCCAGAGTTATTGTAATTTTGACCGTGCACCCTGATTACTTCTGACTTCTCCGGTACACAGCGAAGGCCACTACTAGCGGCAAATGTTTCGACAATCGATGCCGCTTCCTGTAGGGCTTGGTCCTTCAATGCAAGGGATCCCTTAGCCGTCCAGATAGTTATATCGTCTGCATACAGTGTTAATCCTATATCGGGTAATTCCAACAGCCGACGAGCCAATCCTGTCATGGCAATATTGAATAAGAGGGGAGAGCTGATTGATCCCTGCGGAGTGCCCTTGTTTGGCATTGGTATGGTATCTGATCTGGTATTTCAAATTCAAATTGTTGCAGTGCGGTCCGTGAGGAAAGCTCTAATGTAGTTAAAGATCTTCTGTCCACATCCCAGGGAGTTCAGTTCGCGGAGGATAGCTTCGTGTGAGACATTGTCAAAAGTTCCCATAAGGTCAAGCGCCAAGATCAGATGCTCGCTTCCTCTTGGGATGCCTGTAAGAACTTCCTCCTAAAGCAAGAGAAAGGCGTCCTGGGTTGAGAGACCGCGCCTGAAGCCAATCATGGACTGTGAAAAGAGATCCCTGTCCTCAATGAAATTCATGAGGCGGTTTTGGATGACTCGCTCATAGAGCTTCCCGAGACAGGATTTAAGGGAGATCGGTCTTAATGTTTCAAGGGTGGGCCGTTTTCCGGCCTTAGGAATTGTGATAATCTCTGCATGTCGCCACTCGTTTGGGACTCGTCCTTCCTCCCACAGGCCATTAACGTAGTCGGTCATTTGCTCAATATGCTTTGAGCTAAGGTTTCTTATCATTGCGTTGGTCACTTTGTCTCCTCCTGCGGCTGTATTGCGTTTGGCGGCTCTTGCTGCCGCATATACTTCAGCCACCGTGATGGGCTCGTCTAGATCAGTGTTCAGAGCTTCTGTGTATTGAAGATTGCATGGTGGGATTGTATGAGTGCCAATCACATAACGGAACACGTAACGGAACTTTGCTGGACCTCCACGCATGGCGAGATGTGCGTCCGACGATGCTCGACAAAATGGCGCCTCCCGCTGCCGCCCGCTCCATTCGAGCCAGTCGCAACCGGCCATTTTGTTCACGACTCCCGTGCGTCAACTAGCCAATGGAAATGCAAGCTGCCTGTTCTCTTTGTGATCGTTTTTTCCTCAGACCACAGCAGCATCACTATTGCTGCTTGACAAAAAAAAAAAGCCCGAAGCGCAAACTTTCGAACGAGACCAAAATGGCGCCGCTGGACTGCGTCGTTCCCGAGCTGCGAGCGCCGGAAAAAGGGCGCAATCTGTCCCCAATTGAAAGGGGCGCGCTCACGGGCTCCATTCTTTAGACTCATATGCCGCAAGAAATACGCGTCATTTTTGCCCAAAATTTACGAACATGTGCGGAACTGCGTCAGGATCACGAAAATGGCAAGATTGAAAATTCGGTTTTTGGGCCGATTTTCCAACCCAAAGACCCGGGTCTCCCCTTAATGGAGCATACCTAAGTAACCTACGATTCGCTGATGACATTGCCTTGCTGAGTCACTCAGGAGATGAGCTGAAAAGCATGATCAACGAGTTAGAAAGGCAGAACAGAACAGTAGGTCTTAAAATTAACATGCAGAAAACGAAAGTAATGTTGAACAAAATCAGAAGGCACAGCAATTCACAATTGGTACCGAGGTGCTGGAAGTGGTGTGGAATAACGTTTACTTAGGGCAGGTAGTAACCGCTGATCCGGATCGTAAGAGGGAAATAACTAGAAGGATAAGAATTAGGTGGAGCGCATATGGCAGGTTCTCTGAGATCATGAATGGCAGTTTACCAATATCTCTCAAGAGAAAAGTATACAACAGCTCTATCGCACCGGTACTCACCTACGGGGCAGAAATGTGGAGGCTAACGAAAAGGGTTAAGCTCAGGTTAAGGACAGCAGCGAGCTATGGAAAGAAAAGTCATAGGCATAGCGTTAAGAGACCGCTACACCGCTACAGCCTTAAGAAACCGCTACGCAAGCGGGCAGAGTGGGTGAGCGAGCAAATTCGTGTTAATGACTTCTCAATCGAAATCAAGAAAAGGAAATGGGCTTGCATGTAATGCGAAGGCAAGATAACTGGTCCTTAAGGGCAACGGAGTGGATTCCAAGAAAAGGCAAGCGTAGCAGGGCATGGCATTAAAAGACGAAAAGCGCGAAAAAAACACAGGGACTCAAGGAAAGACCAAGGACAAGCGCTAACTTCCAACTGACGTTTATATTATCGCGCTTTTCATCTTACAATGCATTACCAACTAGCCCGCACTCACACCTTGCGTGGCATGAAGTTAGGTGGGCGGATGGGATTAAGAAGTTTGCGGGTATACGGTGGGCGCAGCTGGCAAAGGACAAGGTGTGCGAAGTCAGGCTGATGATGATGATGAAGAACCTGTCCAGGAACATTTTATTTTGCATGCAAATTTACTCATGTGAAAATCGCTAACTTAAGAAATTCACCACCTCAGCCGCCTCAGTGTGCTGCAATCATTCTTCAGCAGTGATGTCCGGTAGATTAGAATGCAAACAAAAATCCGACCTTTGTTATTTGAAATAAGCAATCGCTACAATATCCGTGCAAACATTTACAAGGATCGGATTGACGCCAACACAAGCGCAATTAAGGATAACGCCTAAGGGCTCGCGACGACGCGAAGAGCTCGGCTCTCGGACAACCGCCGCAGACGGCGCTTCCAAGGCCACACCTCACGATGTTCGCTTTGCACATCTGGCGCCACAGGGTGCGGCACAGCCCGCTTCTGCCAGTACCGTTCCAACCGCAAGTCACGCTCGCAAGGGGGTTCGGGGACCGATAACAATCGCTCCGACCGAGACGAGTCTCGCCTGCATGAGCGCCTTCGACCACCGATGACATACTTTTCAATATTCTTCTGAGCAACGCAGTGAAACGCGATAACCGCTCTTGCAGAATGCGAATTCGCCCACAGACCCTTCACGCGTGCAGTGCAGGGCTCCCGGCGGAAGCCACGACCTTCCCCATTAGTGGGGGCACAAATTGCCGGTCGTCTCGCGATGCGGTAGCAGAGCGCAACTGAGGAGGCCTGCACGTGTTTTGGGCCTCGTGTCCCTGGCTGCCGGCGCTCGGGGATCAGTGGCAGACTCTCGGCACTTTTGTGACATGTGGGGCACATTTAGCGAGTTCCTTTACCGTGCTGCTAAACTTGCAATCGCCGAACGTCAATCTTCACCTATGTGCGCTTGGAAGGACCGGTCAGTTCTGTGGAGAAGCCTGCATCTGTGAATTCCCCGCAAGTTTTGTTGCTGTGCGCACAATTTCACCAATACACGTACCCGTATGAGACACAATATTAACGCGTCAAAACACGAGCTTTCCTGACTGTAGAATACATTTTACGACATCCTCGTCATGCAATACCGAAGAATGTGAGGGAGCAATCAATCAGCAAACAAGCAAACCGCACGAATAAACATGGACAAGCAAAGCGGCTTTACAAGACGAGCACAGGAACTCAAAGCTCTGCCTATAGTACCCGTCAGAACCTTTCAAGAACTGCATGCCGAGTAAACGAACTGTCGTCGCACTTGCCCATCATGCTGGTGTAATCAAACATTTAAGCTACCGTTCTGGTTACAGGAGAGGAAGGTGACTCACTTAGCGCTTCTCTTTCTGAAACATTACGCCCCCAAAAAATTCGCTTTATGTTTCAGGCGATTTTTGAAAATAACTAACCGCTCCAAGGGACACGAAACTGCTAAGCAGAGTGCAGAGTTTCAAATATAATTTAGGTTCCTTGTACCTCGTGCTCAAAACGCGCACTAATGTTAAATGCTAGGTCAAGTTTGGCAGTCTAGCGCCGTGAGACAGCAAATATGCCCTCCCTACCGAAGACAGAAATCCGATACGCCAACAACCTGTGCATTCCTGCAACTGCCCCTGGCGCCGCGCTTCCCCAATGGTCCGTCGCTTTCTCGTACAGCGCTGTTTACGACGGAAACGGGAAAGTACCGTCTGAGGACTGGCAGTAGATTGTTGGCAGTGCGCTTGTAGAAATCTATTTTAAACGCATCATACGAGAGTTTGGTATGCGGCTGAGCAAACACAGTGTTCCCCATCGGGAGTTGTAGACAGACGTCCTGCGTCCCGCAGAAAGCGTGCTGCGCCTCAGCGGAGTGTACACGGGTGTTTTGATTTTTTAGGCGACAGCGTAAGGCTCCCGTCGTGCAGAAGATCCGGATTGGTGTTGAATGGTGAATGCGGCCACGTCATACGTGAAGCGGCGGATTTGGAAAGTGATTGAAACATTAGAAAGCTGCTGACTAGAAGGTCGCATCGCAACATGACTAAGTGTCATTAGGACATCTATGCATATAAAATAAGCGAACTGCGCTGATAAGACTATTGGGGTAATCATGCCGTCTGTAATTGAGCCCCGGACCCCTAGGTTGCCAGTCGGACACGCGACCCACACGCCACGCTAGTACGACTTAGCTAAAGCTGGACTTCGTGTATATGTCTTGTGTGTATGTAGCTGTCGCGTAATGCCCTTAAAGGCGGAGCTTAAATGTCCTTCCTCCCCACCCCCAATGTTTTTGTGGAAAAAAAAATCCAATAGCCTGAAGAAGCAGGCTCACTATCACGAGCGATGGTCAAATTTCCATTGCTATACCCCAACTCACAAACAGCTACATTTCATCTTCAATACGTGTTCACAGGCAGCACTGATTCTTATCAAGGAACAACATCTTCGTCACTGTCTAGCCCCTGAATGCACACTGCAAAGAACAATATTAGCATGAGCGTAAAATAGAAAAAAACATGACAAGCCTTGACGATTTGAGCAGGCTGCCGAAGAATAAACACAAACGAATATGCGTCAGCAGTAATGCAAGCAGCCGCAAAATGTATTCAAAATTTATTCATTTTTGACACTTCAGAAGAACAAAATATTCTTACATATTAAGCAAATAGCGAACGAAGAACGTACGCACGAGCATGGGGTAGGCTTCTTGTGCCTTGTTGTGCGGCTACAAATTATCTTAGGTTCTTTGCGAAACCAGAAGCACTGGTACCACAAAATGCATACGGGCGGGCAGTATATACAACACCATTCATTCGCAACTTCGTAATACGTTGCACTTGCTTTCATTCATTATTTATGATGAGTGGGCAATACACGGGCTGGCTTAAAGGGAGGGACGCCGACAGGCTGTGGTTTGTTTTTCTTGGCGTGTGCTTTTGTTTCACGAATGCCTGTCTCTTGAAGTTTTTTTATCCGCACTAGAGTAGGAGGTTCTGCACTAGGGCACGTTTCACACTTCTGTTCTTGACGTTACCGGCCACCGACACTTCCGAACGCTGTACTGCATGCCGTGGATCGTCGAGAAAGCAAGACCAGCAACAAATCACTTCACCCGTTCACTGCGCGATGCCCATCGACGGAAAAAGCGCCCAGAGGTCATCCGAAGAAGCACGGTATAATAATTCGTCTACTGCCAAGACCACGCTGTCGGTGAGTGATACCTGACGACGAAAAAAAAATGTTTTCTTAGGAAATGGAAGAGTCTCACATCTCGGTGGACACATCGACCGTGCCGAGAGGGAAGAAGAAAGAGAGAAAGAGGTGCCGTAGTGGCGGGCTCTTGAATAATTTCGATGACCTGGGAATCCTTGACGGGCACAAACATCGCACAGCCTTTTGCGTTTTGCTGCCATCGAAACGCGACCGCCGTGCAAGGTTTCGAACCCGGGTACTACAAAATGAAACCGGTGATCCAGCCTGACATCTATACCAGCCGCAGTCGCGAAACCTGGGTCGAATTTTGTACCAATGTACATCATTTTGATTCCATTTAGGTGCTCGGCTACTGATCCGGAAGACATGGGTTCAGTCCCGGCCGCCGCGATCTGTATTTTCATGGAGGGGGAATGCTAGAAGCCCGTGTGTGGTGCAACGTCAGTGCGCGTAAAAGAACTCCTGACGGTCGAAATTATCCGCAGCTCTCCACTATAATGCCTTTCATTGTCTGCGTCGCTATGGCACATAAAATCCAGCAAGATCAAAACAAACCATTCTATTTGGTTCTCTGTCGATAGTCGCGTCTGCCAGTGTCGTCAGAGAACACGTCACGATGGTCGAGACAGAAGCGCATCCTTGATGCCTCTTACCTGCGCAATACACGCCTCGAGCCATGTCACACTGGCGCTGACGTCCAGGAATAACCAAGCACGAGGACACGTTTGGCAAAGCTAATCCAGTCTCGGCAACGAAACTGGGCGTCGGCTGTGCGATGAATTGACACAGCGTGGTGTGTGTGGCTCAGCCAAGCCGCGACAAGACCGGCTATGTCAATTATTGGCCGTTTTATTTCACAACAGCTGTCGCTTTCGTCACATTGAGGTCCCGGCCGTATAAAAGGAGAACTAAATGGATCGTTGCAGAACGAGCGAAGATAGCGCGGAATGCGCGAAAAATGCAGACTATAAAATGACGAGATAAAGCAACGCCCTCTCAATACTTAAGGCCTCTCCTCCAGTCGCATTGCGTCAAGCCAAGAGACCATGCCGGCGCTGCGCTCCGCGATTTCAGCGCGCCGCGCCCGTCTGCACTATTCGGGTACTGCCGCACATAGCTAAGAAGCTCCTAGCTGTGTTATAAGTGATTTCTGTCTTATAAGTGATTTATATATATATATATATATATATATATATATATATATATATATTCAGAACACCTTACTGTCAAGAAAGTTCGCGCTTCGAGCTGTTAATCCAGTTTATTTCATAATGAACAGTTTAGCATACAGCCGCCAATTCCGCAATATAATATTGGTCATTATAATAAAAACTGATTAATTTCAATTAATGATCTAATTATTACGCTCTATCACGAACGTGATGTCCGCCTTGCGGTAAAACCCAACTGCACAGACCGCACATGCGTATATCTAGTTTTTAAACTAGAAGTTCCTGAAAGGTGAAAAAAAAAACCGTCTTCTGCGCATTCTGGTAGCTTATGTATTGTGTTTCGCTTAAAACTTTCACACAGGTATAATGACACTCACAATAATGTTGCGCAGTTAAGTTCTACCATGTGTTCGCATTTGCCTGCATAAGTTAAGTATTTGTACAGCTAGTCTGATCGTTGCAATAACAAACGACGAGACACCAGCAATGAAGTGTTCGCAAAGCATTTTTATTCCTTTGGGAATAAAACTTACGCGTTGCTGCTCTCCGGGCTGCGGCCTTCTGCTGCGCGTTGTCTTGTATGGCGTCATTTCTTAGTTTGCGAAAGTTGTTTAAAACAACGTTGGTTGCAACGCGAACTACGAAGTGCAGGAGAGTGTGTGCAGTGTGGCCATTTTCACATGTCTCAATGTCATTTACTTCCAGGAGGCAAATCGTCTGTGAAATCACGACACCACGTTCATTACTACAGGAGAGAAAATCTTCCGCGTTTGCTTCGAAAGGCAACTTCTTTGCAACTAGTTTTGTTATCAGTACCATGTGAACTGTGCATGGCTGGGAAAACTAGAGCCCTCCTCTTGACAGGTTAGCTGTCATGGCAGTGTTTTCCGCTTCGATCTCTCGATTTTCAATAACCAATGTGCTGAAGCAAGCAGAACATGAAAGCCTCTTTAAACCAGCATGAGCAGCGTATCCTGCAATGTAAACAATAGCATCCATGTCAGAGTGGGCGCGTGCAATATCGCCGTCACTGACAGCCACAGAAAAGTTGCACGTTACAAGATCTTCACTTCCGTCTTCACACTGTTTCCTCGCGTGGAAATGTCACAAGTTTTTGAAGACGAAGCTTCTTCTCACATTCGTAGATCTGACGCACGGAAATGTGGTACTGTGATCCTTCCAGCTGGCGGTAACGGCCGAACCGGACTTCTAGAGCGTCCGCCTGAAATTTGCCCAGCAGAACGTACTTGAAGTGAAGTTCTTCTAAGCAGTAGCGCGAGAGTTCTTCCAGAGAATAGCATGTCAATCGCAAAGCACTGTGCGTCTCTTTCGTCAGCGAGCCACTGGTGATGTCGATTCTCGCCCAAGCGTCCAACCAGTCGACAACGGCACTCAGTAAAACTAACTGTGTGTCATCAACAGACCTTACAGGGTCTCGCACGCTGTCCCTTAGCCTGTGGCCTTTGCAAGGGGTCTTAACATTGACTATTTGCCACCATGTGAGGATAATGTCAATGAAAAGAGCGGTCGACTCAGCTTGAGGAATCTTGAACGCGGAACCATGGGTTCTGAGGGCATTTGACACAAACTGATTAATGACTTCGAGAACGAGCTTTACATTTTGCCGCTCCATTGAAGTTGGATTCACTGCTTTTGCATTCGGTCTGTAAGCAGCTTTCACAAGCGACGTATTCTCTGAATTATAAAGCTGCCGCACAGCTGCGAAAGAAGCAGCTTTCATACGAGGAGACCCGTCAAGCATTGTTCCACTAAAGTCGATTTCAGGGAAATAGAGGCATGTTCAAGGGTTTTTCTGGTTAATCCAATTGTTCCTGACGCACTTCAAGAGATGCACAGGATCCACCACGTAGAAAAGAGGACGAGCGTCATCAGCTGGATGGGGATGGACAATGCTCGCTTGAGGACTTGTAGCAAACAACATCATCTCGCGGTTCATAGCGTTGTTGTCGGTTATCACAACGATAATTTTAAGCCCCATTTTCTCAACGTTAATGGTTATGTTCTTGGCATGATCGTGCAGAGTTTCTGCGCTCAGTTTGCTCACAGGTAATATGTGAATGACGTCCTTGCTTGCAGAAAGGAGTGATTGTACCATGAACACATGGGCTGTTGTCGCTGGTTCCGTGGAATTTACCGACGATCCTACTATTGTGCCCCTTTGTAGTCGAAATATGGTTTTATGTGGATCTCATCAATCATCAGCGTCACTGTCTTCTCGTGGTCTTTCATTGATTTTACTCGTTGTCGGATGTATGAGAGACAGTGTGATTGATTTTGCTCCTGAATAGGGTCAGCTTTGTAATTTGAGAAAACACGGCGCAGTGTAGAAGGATGGGGCAGAATGATTCTTGATGCAGAGCTTGTGAAGTGATATGCGTGAGGTGAAATGAAATTCAAAATACTTGCGAATACCAGCAGCTCTGCGCTATACACAGGCTGTTTCGCGAGATCTATCTGCTCAACCAGAAATTTCAGCAAAGCAGAATGTTCTTTTGGCGTATCACTGTCCTCAATGAGGTCTGCGAGCAGTGAACTGACAAACTGCAATACTTCGGTATGCTTCGACTCTTTCGTCACCCCAGGTATATTACACAAGCCTTTCTCGAGTTCTTCTAGCAGCAAGGACAGGCTGGAGGTGTCACACACTTGAATTGGCAGAGTGTTGCCCGAAGGAAGCGACTGAAGCTTCACTCCATTCAGTAAAACAAAAAGTGACAGATCAGGGAGGACTACCAAGGCACATTTCACATTAGGTGAAGGATCATTCTCGATGAGAATGAACCTAACGCACTGCTCATCGACAGAAACGATCCAGAATTTTGTGTTGCAAATCCCAGGCAGCTAAGATTTTAAGTCGTCGTAAGATAAAATTTTGTTTTTTCTGTTCAAGTTCACTAGACTCAAGTGACTTTCTCATAGCCTCCCGCAAATCAGCGTTTTCTCTTCTTGCTTTTCTTGCCTCTGGCGATTCACTCCGTCCTGGCATTGAGGACAAGTATTTTGGACCGTTCGAAAACACAGAAGGCACAGCATCATTCTTCAACTGTAGTCTATCACGCTTCACCTCTATTGTTTTCCCTGTGAGTTCATCTTGGTGAGACAACGTCGTAATGAAGTCGCCCGCGTAGAAGTGCTGTTCACACGCCTGCACGAGAAAATGACGCAAGGCCATTCGCCATGACTCTCCATGGCATAAAACGATAAGTAAAAAGAGTTTTAACAGTGCACAGCTTTTACACATTTGCCACACAAACAAGAATAAATCGCAGCGCGGAGGCCAAAACAGGCGTAATTTAAACTAGGAGGGACAGACAAAGCATACGAGATAAAACGTGAGAATGACGTTCGTCTAAGCTTCGACAGCGAAAATATTCATATCCCTGAACAAATGCATCGCAAGCCTTATGCACATCCACGGAAATAAATGCTTCCTTGACAATTCATAGATAAGTTATAGAAGTGCTACCATTGCCTGCAAAGGCAGCATGCCTTTCCCGGAGTCACAGCCTTTAACAATCGCAACAGCTCACAACTAACATAATTACGAGCGCCTATTAAGCAATATTTCCGGGTCTTACCCTCGAATGCACTGTAGGTGTGAAATCCTTCCGTGGAATGGCTCGCAACCAAGCTCTTCTTCGTACTTCGTCTCTTGGGAAGCAATAAACACGTGCTTTTGGGTCATTGTCGTAGTTTCCGCGGCACCAGAGAACACAGCACCGGCCCATGTTTCTCGAAGTTGCACTCGCGACACGACAGGCATTCAGCGATGAACTGCAGGCGAGCTTCCCATTCGCGCGCTAGCACAGGTAAAGCACGCCACACAAGAAATGGCCACACGAAACAGATACAGTCGGGCGAGGATGAAAAGAAATGAACCCAACACCAGACTCTGGCAGCCGCTAGACGCTCACTGCCAGACTGCGTTGGCGCCTGTGCTTGCCCGGGCAGCGCCTCCTCTATTTTTAAAATGCCAGCTGAATCGCCCGCTTCGCAATGGGAGCCGCCGGTACGCCTCACTTCAGTTAGTTGCCGCGCTGCGACGCTACCCAGATGGTTGGACTGCTTGCGTCATGCTTACGTATAGGCGCGCGCTGTTGGCATTCTGGTTATCGCTCTGCCCCTCTCCTACCCCATGCGTCTGTCAGATTCTGGCTTCGTAACCCTTCCTCTGTAGCTCTCGTTTCATCCGCGGCGCGGCGCTTATTCCAGCGCCAGCGGCTGGAGCATTGCTCGCTGTTCGCAGAGGCGGGCTGAGGCGTTCGCGCCGCTGATCACTTGACGATTGCAGCTGGCATATTTGAGGCGCTGCTTGGAGAGTTTGCGCCACTTATTAATACGAAAGCAACTATAGGCTCATGACTACAGGGCCGATTTGGACCAAATCTATGTCCAACCTAATGTCACTACGGCCAACACGATGGTGACCTCCAAATGTGACCTCCCCACCCCCGAAATATGAATTCGACAGATTTGGACCAAAATCGATTTTCAACCTAATTTCACAACGACGAACACGATAGTGACCTCCAAATTTGGCCTAGGCCACTCCAAAAGTTGCCCCACCTCGAAATATGACCTAGAAGCAGACATTCACCCAGCTGATTACGTTACATTCAAGTAAAGATATTAGAAAATTCATAAACAATTGCGCACTCTTTAATCAACATCTCCACCACACATCAGCGACACAAGCAGCAACACCGCGCAAAAGGTTTGCGCCTCACCGCACTTTCGGTCAACAAATGCCCCCCCCCCCCCCCCCCCTCTGAATATTTGCTGTTCCTTGCAGAGGAGTAAAGCGTTGCAAGCTGCTACTTTACTTCGCTCCGTGGCCGCATTGTTAAAGAAAATTGTTTTGTGCGGGTAAATGTTGTGGTCCGCGAAGCTGACAAACTGTTGTCATCGTAGCAGCAGTAAAAAGGCACCATTTAATTATGTGCCTTACGTCTGCTGCTTTCAGTTTTGCGTGAAGTCTGGGAGTTTTTAAGCTTATCTATGTGGAGCTGAAGAATCCACGGCATAGAGTGTATAAAGGAAGGTGGTGTTTACGTACGTTTATTTACATATATTTACAACTATATACAGTAATAACACATACAAGACTTTGAATGTGTCTGATGCTATATAAATTACAACTCTTTGCATCTACAGCCATTTACATTTACAGAATTCCTGTCTATTAACTTTCATTTACAGTCAAACGAAATTTTCAGTGTAGGACAACCACTTTCGTACACGGGAGCAGGACGAAGCACCTCGTACGCGAGCGAATCGCAGTAGCGAACGAAACAAAACTCACCTAACGCCCGGATGGAGCCGCAGCTATCTCTCTGTACTGGGCTAGCTCCATCATCTAGCTCTTATATATGGCTGGCCGGACTCAGCAATAAAAGTGATGCCACCTTTACCAACATCCATGCACCCTCAACATCACATATAGTCACAGTTTGAGCACTTTGCGTGAGAGGGGCTTTTTCGCGTGTAATTTGGCGACAGACTTCTGGTCCGTAATATCAAGGGCATGGTTGCTAAGGAGGGGCCTAATAAACTTCGTGCACAAAAGCTCTAAAACATTCTTCTGTGAGCAAGGCCTTCGTTGTCACACACCAGCACAGGAGCCTTCATCAAAACTTTAACGGCGTGTTCGACGCTCATTCTGAGGGGCTTGGTAATGGCCTTTCTGTGTTGCCGCACAACGTCCACAAAGGCCTTAAGCGCCATCAACACAGAAACAAGTTCCTTTGTAGCCTATTTCAGCCCTCCACGATCTTGGTATTTGATGAGGCAGTCGATCGGTGAGTCTCCGACTGGCTTTTGTACAAGTTGAATGCAGCGTTCGCAGCTCCAGTTTTCTGTTATAACTCGAACGATGTATCCGCCAATCATCGAGTTGCTGGCTAACTCTGGATCCGGAAGGGGATGACTTGGAGATATGCACAGTTGCAATAGTTTTTCCTCGGCGGCAGTGGGGAAAAAAGCTTTTGCCGAAGAACTGTTGGGGGTCACTTTAGCAGAAATGGCAGTGACACTGCAGAATGATGTAGAGCAGTTCACATTGCTTGACATCGACGAAGACACGATGCCTGTTTTTAGCATCTTTTCCAGTCCTGATATTACACTGGCCACATCCATAGTGTCGTTGCAACCAGCGGACCTTCGCAAAAATCCGAATAATGCCTCAATTGGATCACTGGAAAACTTTTGAGTGAGCACAAATTTGAAGCCCTTGTCCTTCAATGAAAAACGTATGCACTCCACATTCGATTTGGTGGTGAGCAAGAGTGTGTGGTGTGTCTCATTGCTGAGGTAGCTCTCCTGGCTGCTTTCTTCTTTCAGCCTCTACAGGTAAGAAATGAACTCTTGCTCGAACCATTCTAGTCTCGGGTCCTCGGCGTCGGTGAACGGTCGGCTGTCCGGGTCGTTCTTGTGAATGTGTTGCGTTGTATTGCTAAGATCCATGAAGGCGAACCACCGGCGCATTACCAGCATGAATTCGACCGTTGGGCCCACTAACACGAAATCCGCATCGCATGTGTGTCCGGCCTGACTTTTCATGTATTCCAGGGCTGCTGTAACCGGAGGGGAAAAAATCTGTACAGCAGTCTTTACGCTCATCTTCTCGATGTTGGACGGATACAAGTGGCGACGCGTGAGGAACCTCACCGGCTTCACTGTTGAGCCTCGCTGCATTTTATAGAGCTTCTTCAGCGGTGTCGCTGTAATCTGTTTGTTTCCCCCCGTATCTTTTGCCAGGAACTGCGACCTTACATTCTTTATGATGTGGCTCTGGTCGAATGCAAGGAAAATGCGCCTGGACTCGTCCAAAGGGTGCGGAGCAATGGCCGTGGCAGCCCCTTTGCAGAGGATGCCCATTGCAGCGACTAGAGATGCAAAATTTCAGGAAATTTTGAACAATCGGGAAAAAAACCGGTTTTCATGTTTTTTTCCGAAAATTTGTAAAAAATGGAAAAAAACAAAAATTTCTTTTGCGCATGAGAACGGTTTATTGTCAATGTCAAGAGCCATTACTTTCATAATGCAAATAACAGAAAAGAAAAAGAAATTCTTTCTGCCTTTTCACAAACAAGTGCAAGGATTTCACAGATTGAAGGAATTATAGAAGCATCCAGCAAAAGCGGTCTGTTCTCTGTAAATAGGCATGACATTGTGGAACTGTTATGAAAGTTATAACAAAAAACACTCTAATGCCTCTTCTGCGGCTGCTATTTCGTCATTGCTTCAACTTTGGATACATTGACCAATGCGGTGAAAAGGTGAACTTATACAACTTATTCGGAGTCAGTATCACTGGCTTCATCTGTAGCCTTCTTCATCATGTTGAGATGTGCGTGCACAAAAACAAGCTTTTGCACCTTGTCATTACTTAGCTACGCAGAGTATGAATGTTGGCGAAGTCATACCAGTTTCGCTCACAAGCAGCTGATGATGGTGGAATCTGTAAAACGTTTCGAGCCAGAGGCATCACCGTTTTAGTGGTGCAGATTCCCTCCCACCACGTTGAAGGCCGCATGTGGTTAGCAGAGGCCCATATTCCGGACATTAACCATATGCCTTCATTGGTCCTGTATTCTGCAACGTCGGAGTACACTTTTCCGACTTCGAGGTTCATGTGCTTACTGTGCTCAGAGATCCAGTCAAACGCTGACAAGACTTCCTCGTCAGTCAAGTTTTGCCCCTTGTATCTTGGGTCAAGAAGGTTTGCTGCACAGTGTATGGGACGAACTGTAAACGCCTTGCGTGTATTTAAGGCTTTTTCGGCGAGATCCCGTTCATTCTGCAGAAGAACAGAGCACTGCAGATTCGTTTGAATCTCCTCTGCTAGACTGTGAAACAAATTTTTGACGTCCGACAACACGGCTTTGGTCACTTTCTACGGCTTTGATAGCTTTTGCGATGGGTTCTAGCAAAGTATGGCAAGATTTCAATGCAACCCAGAACTCTTCGTCCAGAACGACAACCCTAAGAGCCTTGTCGAACTGCAGGTTCTCGATTATAGCAATTCCTTGCAAAACCTCCTTGTTTCGCAAAAGGCTTTCAAAGGAGAGGCAGACACCACTCCATCTCGTCTTGCTCAGAAGCTTCAGGCTGCAGCTCACACCTTTGCCGTACTTTGTTGCCTGCCTTTCCTTGAATGTGGCCATCACCAAGTGAGTTTTATTAACGTATTTGATGATATCTTTCGCCTGCTTATGCACATCTTGGATTGTGCCAAGTGTAAGTAGATCATTCATCAGCAGGTTCAAAGAGTGTGCGGCACAACCAATCGCGGTAACGTGAGGAAATCGCTCGATAACGAGAGCCCATGCTGGTTTCATATTACTGGCATTGTCGGTTACCAGCGCCTTTACCTTTGAGCTACCGACCGATTCCATAACTGCACAGATTTCTTCTTTCAGGTAGGCCGCGGTATGCCTGTTTGTGCCGGTGTTGATTGACTTGAAAAACAGTAGCGATGGTGTGCACAGCACAAAGTTTATAACCGATTCTCCTTCGACGTTTGTCCAGCCGTCAGTGACAAGGGTGATGCATGAAGCCTTTTCAATGGAATTTTTCACTGATACGGTAGCGGCCTCGTATTCTGCGTCGAGCAATGGTCCAGCCAAGCTGTGCCGGCTTGGGGGCTTGTAAGAAGGTCTGAGTGCTTTAAATGCAGCCAACCAATAGTCATTTGTAACCAAGGTGAAGGGAGAGTTGGAAGCATATATCGCATTTGCCAGCGCTTTATCGGCGTTCTTCTGCGCTTGAGGTGTCATCGTGTCGACGAACTGAGTCACCCTTCCACTCGCTGTGCTGTTTACTACGCCATGAGCTTCGCTTGAACTACGACTGCTACTTGAAGGGTTGCGAGAGCGGCTTCGTGGTGTCACTTCCTCTCTTGGCAATTTCACGCACTGAGCAATGTGCCCAGAAAGGCGCCTGGCATTGGGAAAAGCATAGCTGCTGTTGCAGTACTTACAGACTGCGGGTCCCCGTTTCCTGCCAATGGTCTCCCCGACCGTGAAGTGCATCCACACGTTGGAAAGTGGCCGTACCATTGCAGAATTCACTCCAACACGGATCTAAGTGAGGATTTCCGTAACAGTTTGCACAGGGATGCGAAGGAAAGCCAAAAGAGGACAAAACAAGCACCAAAACAAGAGCAACTGTATCCAGCCGACGAAGCTTCGCCGACAGCGGAGCTGACATTACGTGGTAACGATGGCGATTGCTCAGCCGTCGATCGGCATTTCGGTTTCACGTTCGGTGTTTCGGTTTCGCATTCGGCACTGTGTGTTGCGTAAACTTTATTTCTGTACATTTTTTCCCCGCAGAAATTTTGACTAATTTTTCCAACTGCTCCGAAAAGAACGAAAGAAAAACTGTTTTTTTTCGGAATTTTCCCGTTTTTTTCAGCACTTCGCATCTCTAGCAGCGACATTGCTTTTATGGTTGTCTGTCACCAAGCGCACGATCTCAAAACCAATTTCTTCAGTTTTCTTGATGACGTACGTCATGGTCTCAGCAAGCTGGACTCCGGTGCTAACTTTCGTGAAGAAATAGGCGACAGGAATCTTAAAGCGTGCGCTAAGACCACAGAGCAAAAAACATAGCAAACTGTTGGAAAGTTCACCATTTTCGGTGCCCACCAAGTGCTGTAATTCTGGGCTCATGTCGACTTCTCCCAAAAAAGCGTCACGCTGCTTATGATACAGCAGCCGTTCCTTGATTCGCATTTCATCAATTATTAAGCTGCGTGCTCTTGCCTGAGGAGCAGTTAGGGTCAGCAATTCTGCCTCCAGCCTGCAGCTTACGACAGTACTGAAACCGACTTGTCCGGCTGTGAATCCAAGGTACTTTTGCAAAGTGCTCCGGCAAGGCAAACGAAGGAGGCATTCTGGCCGCAGGTATTCGTATGCCTTTGCAGAGAGGCTGCGGAGGATGGTCGAATATCTGATTGTCGCTTCCGACCATGACGGCCGTTTTCGTCCGTAGTTCTTCACTAGATCGTGCATAAATAACGATTGCAGATCGTTTTCTATGGAAGCTTCTACAATTCTCAAGAATGCGCTCATTCTAGAATCTTCTTTCAACTTGCGCACCTCTTCCTTGTAACGTACCATCGTTTCAGTAAGGGTGTTTATCTTTTGTAGAAGGGCTCTTTATTTACGTTTCCATTTCCTGCGTTCCACCACGATTCTGAAACTTGTTTTGATGGGTTCCATCTGACAGCTGTAACTTCTTTTCAGTAACGGTGTTACGTTTCGGCGCACGGACACTCTGTTGGCGTCCCTCCGACCACTGCTAGGCAGTGAAAGCGCGTTTGTTGCAGTATACATCGCTTGCGGGTGGGATGCAGGGATGAGAGAAGTGGTAGGTTCAAAAGCGTGTTCACAGAAGGTGATCCCACGACCAACGGGCTCGGGGGTGCATGGTTGTCTTGCCGAGATACATCTGCCGAACTGGTCATTTCTGCGCAGGGTGTAACTACGGTCACAACGTTGAGTGTTCCTGGCTCTGTAGACGCTCCTTCAGCCGTCGACGTAAAATCCTGTGAGATGTTGTGCAACGATGGTACTGAAGAGGCGACAGAGCTGGTTACATCCATATGGTCACCGGTGATGTAAGGAACAGGACCGCCAAACGTGCCTCCCGCAGCATCAACAGAGAGCTCATCACAAGTGGTTTGGAGCTCTTCCTTGCGTGGCTTTTTGACTGCTACGCCGTCCTCGTCGAGTTCGTGTCCCGCCTCTGACAGACGTTTGGCCGGAATATAACTGCAGCTTCCAGGCGAGCTCGCTGCTAGCATTTGCGGGGCACATGAGGTGAGAATACTCGGAACCGACCCTTTTTTTAGTGTGCGCCTCTTGTAGCCCTCTCTGAAGTCCTCAGGTAGAAATTGCTTGCTGCAGACGGTGGAGCGAGACGGCGCGTAGTTGGGTGGCCAGTCCTTGCGCCCGATCACTTTCAGCCATTGCGCACGCAGCACATCGTCACTGGGAATCTCGTGAAACGAGACATTAGCATCGATGCTGTCTGTCCTCGACCTGCACGATGGCACACAGCAGTAACGCATCGTGCACCAAAAAATGGAATCCCGCAGACTGCACTGTATCCCCTTAGGAAAAGAAGCAAGGAATACGAGGTAAAAACTAGCTTCCAAGCTTTGAAGCTGAAGACGTGAACACGTATCTTATCTCGAGCAGTTACTGAACCGGTCGGTATGAAAATTCGCTTTGGTCACGCTCACTCTTCGATGTTACGATGACTGCGTCTGACCACGTGCTGAAGCGGACATGGTTTTTGTTTTATTTGCCTCTTCTTCTACCAGCGCTTTTTCATTTCTGTATCGCTTTCTCAGCCGTTTGTTGCCGCCAGCACCGAGCAGAACGTCCGTACAGTGAGTCGCCGAAAGTGAGTTTCCTACGTACGCACCCGTTAACTGTTTTTCTCAGCGCGCCCTCTATTTCTAAAAATAGAGGAGGCGCTGGTTTTTCCGAAGCTCCCCCCCCCCCCCCCACCTCTTGCCTCCCTAATTTGCCAATATGTTTTTTACACCCGACGAGGAAATTAATTTAATAGCGCAGGAAGAAAAGAAGACACCCGAAAGGGCACATCGTCCATAGCTGGTTTGTGGTGAAAGTAACCAAGACTTCCACGTGGTAGGAAGTTCAGTACGTTTGCCATTGTGAATCTTGATCTAGCAGTGCTTCATGGGAAGACCCACAAATCTCCATGACCTTTCTGCAAGGAATTCAGCCGACTCTTTGGAAGCGGCAACGGTGAAGAACTGAACTCATGAAAACAGAGCAAACCCCTGTTTTGACGCTTAAGGAGCTTTGTTACATGGCCGACGAGTGCACTGACTTTAACGGACGCGAAAACCTGAGCCACTGCATACGCTGCACACGAGCTCAAATTAGCAACGCAAAAACATCTTTTCGGAAAGCACCGCGCCTTTGAAGCATGAAACATTCACTACTGCTGCATGTTATCTTATTTCTCGTGAAAATTTGTAAGCGACTATTTAGCAACGACGCGCGTATGTTATTATAGCAACAATACTCACAATTCGCACAGTATCGCACAAAGTGCGAGGTGCTGGCCAAGAATGCCCTTCTCTATTAAAATTTCTGTAGCGCGCCGTGTTCTCGTCGGAGCAGCGTGTTGTATTTGCCGAAGCACCATGGCACGCACGCCTTTAATACACGTGTACAACCTTATTCAAACATTTTAGGCGGTAATAGGTTGATTATTTGGGGCATGCCGTATTCGAGGCGTGTCATAATGCAGGCCTCCAGATTAACGTGTGCTTAAGTGTGAATACACGAGCGCTTTTTCATTCACTGTTTACCAAAATGAGGCCACCACGGTCGTGGGTTGAACACGCAATCGCTGCTAAGCAGAATACTACGAGAAATAAATCTCATCATCGCATAATTATAAAACTGAGGATAAGCCGGTAATCTGGCAGCCAGGAAGTGCTTTGGCATCACTTGCGGCGAGATGCATTTGAGAATAGAATGCGCGTTTCGCTTCTAAAAACAATTGTTGCGGACAGATGTCACGAACAGAGAAAAACAATGTCGTCGTACCGATGACAGCTTACCCAGGGAAAACCAGAGCGACGGCTTGAAACTGTTGATACTTGCTAGTTTAGAAAAATGCCTTCTCGTGAGGATTTACGACATTTAAAATGTTTTTTCCTTCTCCCATATTCGTTACAAAACATGATTGAAACACAAACCAATATAGCAAACCTATTACTAACTACCTTTGCCCTGTGATTTCATATTTCGGCCAAGAAGTTTCAGTACTTCTTCCGGAATGTTTCAGCACTGTAGCTAAAATAGATAAACGACTCGAACAAGTCGCAATTACTGCAATTTACACGAGGCTGGCGTATTGTACCTAGCACCGTAGCTGTTAAGTGTTCCGAGTGGTGCTCTTAAGCTCCGTGAGTTATTTTCAAACATCGCTGTAATTTGCGTACAGGGCTAAGTATCTTCCCTTCCATTGCACGCTAATCTGTACTGAGAGCACCCGCAAATTTAGCTGCGCATATGTTCCGAGGGAAGAAGGAGGAGCCCAAGTCAAGTTCTTATATAGCACGCTTCGTTTTGAAGTAATTCATCTCGACCACCAGCGCAAAACAGACGAAGGGCCAACGAAAGAGAAGACGCAACGAAATCTCTCCTTCCCGCTGCACCTGCGGCACCGAAATGAGCGGGTACCGATTTTTAAAGGAGCTAGCGGTATATTTCGGCTGTTGTGCAATGTGGAAATGCTGCGTACATACGGAAATCCTGCTCAACAGACACTTCAGCGAGAAGAGTGCGCCCTTTTTTTTGTCTTTTGCGGGTCTCCTGGTTCAGCTTGGCGAACTGGTGAAAGTGGACGAGCAGTGTGCGTCAGAGTGGACGCTGTAGCGAAGAGAAGCCTGGCTTGGCTTCCGGCCTGACACCCCGGAATGGTGCGCCCGGCCGGCGGCATGCGCTGCTACGGAGCGCCTGAGAACCAGTACCGCTCGAGGCTCATCACGGGCTCTTCTACGAAGATTAGCTCTTAATTGCCGCGTCCACCGCGGCGACCTTTCCCAGGGGGAGACCTGCTGGTGGGCCCTTTGTTCTGGGCAGGCCAGGCGGCAGTGCGGACAAAGAGCGTGGCGTACTGTTCGCGACAGCTCACCGGCTCTCGCCCTGTGGAGCAGCAGCATGCGGGAGGTCTAGCAGTGCACTGGAGCAGTGCACTCAAGCAGAGAGCAGTGTCCCGAAGATGCATGTGTGGAGGCCTTCCTCCCGCTTTTTTTTTCTTCTTCGTGAGGACGTACTACGTGTCTTAGAATGTTCTGGTATGTTAGAGTTGCCGTTTACTTTGCTGTGTTGCTCAGCGTGTTAAAGGCGCCGGAGATAGCCGAGCAGCATCACATGCAGCTTTCTTCCACCCTCGTCACTACACGCTGCTGTTAGACTCATGAACGGTTAGCAACAAATGAACTGAGAGAACGGAAATGCCAACAAAAAACAAAAACATGACCTCCTAGAGAGGAAACGCAAGCGAGACTATATAACACTTCTCAAGGAGAGTGTCCGCCCCTTCGACATGAGGTTAACTTGCTCTTGTTATCAGCTTCCCCCGGCAGAGACCTTTTTACTTTCCTGTACATCTTTCAGTTGTCTTGTTCGTATTTGATGTGGTGCTGCTTGTACATGTATGTAGGGGTGTGCGGATAATATTTAAAACTCGACTGTGAATCGATTATTGCCATAAATATTCTCTATTCAGGCGACTGGTCGTCTTGAAAAAGCCTGCCTGAGCTCTGCCCCATCGTCTAATCTTGGAACCAATGTATGAGCATTATGAACGCCCCTTACCTCATATTTCCACCTCCCACGAATCGACGGCGTCGCAGCGCTGAACCTTTCCTCGCACGCACTGCTCAGCGTCGGTGTGGGCTGTTTTTTTTTGTTGTTGTTAAACATTCGTCGAACAAAAGAAAGTATGAAGAGCCTTATCCTAACTGCGTGCCAAATATTCAAGAAGAGTTTGAAAACTTTGAAAATATGTTCTGTTCTGTTTAAGTAATTTTTAATATGCACTATCTGGTTCGTTTTACGAATCGCTAATCAAAATTTTCGAATATACCGGTGCCCCTACTAGCATTGTGAAAAAAAGAAATAAACTGGCGTATTACGACACGTAGTAGCCAGGCCAGCACTGAAATCGCAATTCGCTGGGTTTATCTTGCAGATCCTTTCAGAGATAGCGAGCCAGAGAAGCTCTTGAATTCAAAACAATGAAAAGAAGACTCCCAGGAAGAAAGGCTGCTTTTATAGCATGGCCCCCGGCGTTGCTAAAGGCGATTATCTATCTGACACAAACCAAACAATCGGCGCAGCATTTGCCACCGACCAGAACAGAGCAGGTGAGTGAAGTGGTACATAGTGAAGCCGAGAGCAGGCCGCGAAACCGAATGCTCGCGAAACATATTTTCTTTTCACGTTTATTTTATTAATAAACAGCCACTAACAACAACCACAGCGACAGTGAAGCGGTCTTTGCAGTGGTCGGAGAACAGTGGCACAGTCCGTACTCTATACTGTCCAACTCCTCATATAACTTATACAGCACGCGGCAGACCCAGACTAGAGGATGATAATTCAAAGTTCGATATTCATCAAGCCCACTTAACCAAATTGTTCGAATCTATTAAAAATTGTGCTTTTAGATTCATCGCTTCCATCGGATGTTATTAGCTAGTGTGACCTAATTCAAATCTCAGCTTGATCTTCGCCCCTTAGATTCCATTCGTAAGGTAGCATGTCTTTTCCTCTACCGCAGGATTTTTACGGTGGTAGCTGTTAGGCGCCCGTCCCTGGCTTGCGCGTCGCCGTCGGCGTAGCCGGTGGGTGTGTTAAAGATCCGGTGGGTAGATGCCATTAAGGCACCCACCGGTCATTAACGTACTCAGCTTAAATCACGGTCATCCTGGGTCCCATAAGCCTACGGGTGGCTCTAACTTGGAACAGCCGCCTGCCAGTGCACGGGTGCATCGCTTTTTTTTATTTGAGAATTGAAATAAGTGCAATCAAACTATCGACAATGGTACTGAGCCCACAGCCAGAGCTATAGTGTCGGGTCCATCACAAAGATACCTTGCAAATGCAGAAGGTGCAGATAACATTTCTCACGTAAATAAATTCAAAATAATAAAAATACAACATACACTTTGCGCATCATTTTCACTAAAAAATATGTTTGTACATAAACTTGTCCATGCGGATATCCTTTCCACATAAACTTAACAAAATCATTTCGGCCCAAAATTTACAGATCCAAACCGTCCTGAAAATCACAGGCTAAGCAAGAACATTTGGAGGTAATGTGAAAAATTACTTTTAATTTTAACATTATTAGGAATGCCATTGCATAATAGTGCACCGTTGTACTCAATCAGCCTTTTCCGGTATGTATTGCGGCATATTGTTCAGTGAAAATGGTTTGAACTTGCAGCTCTTGTGTCCCTTTTAAAAGTTATACTTTGATGAAACGGCTCATTGGATTGCAGTATCTTATGAACTGTCTGTGCCGTTTCTAACGTATAAATAGAATGTAAGGGTAAAATATCAGCTGCCTGAAAAAAGTGGCTTGCTAGGGCAAGTGTATTTGGAATATGTGGTGATTCTTAGCGCTCGCTTTTGTAGTCACAATATGTGTTCAAGATATGTGGTGTATGTGTTGCCCCAAGATTCTATGCAGTAATTTAAGTGATTCTGTATAAAAGCAAAATACAGTATGCATAGAATAGCAGATCGATGGTAGAAGGTACCACACTGCTAAAAAAACAGTCATCCATTAAACACACGCAACACAGACAAATGGCTTGTACCGTTTTTACGAACAGTATAATGGCTTCATACACTAGAATACAAACTTCCCACAATTCTAAACAAACACAAAGACAAAAAAATCTACTAAAGCTACACTGCGTTGGCACTTTATAATTATGTAACCTGTTCTTTCTCTCAGCTAAACAGTTCTTTCTAATTTTCAGCAGTTTGATTTAGAATTTCTTATTTAAAGCGTTAATAAAGAATGTAAGGCCTGCTGGCATTGATGAGTTGACTGTATGCATATTTCCTTGTAGTTTGTAATGCTTGTTGGATTGATATTTTGTGTTGTTGTAATATACCTATATGTGCATTGCATTTACTTGAATTCATGATACTCTTTTCTTTTTAAACATGTGTCAACTGTTTGCTCGTCGATGTATATGAATATTCTTTTAATGTGTGCTGTCATGCCTTGTAACGGCTGGTTAGGCCTCGTCAAGCTGTTTATGCACAGCTTTTAGGCCAGGGAGCAGAGCAGAACCTTTAGCGAAATAAATTGAAAATAGAGTAATCAAAGCATTTTCGCGCATTCAAGAGAATGTGACATCCATATTCAAATTTTGAGCAAACTTGTTTTGTTTGATTTCTCCAGTGCATGTCAGAGTCGAAATGCACGCCTAGGTATTTAAAACTTGTTACATGTTGTATCGGCTCATTGTTTACATACAAGGTGGTTTCGCTGTAGTTTAAATTTCCCCCTAGAGCTGGACAGAGTGTATATTGCTTTTCTGAGTATTAACAGTGCGCTGGTTGGTAGTAAACCACTTTAAAACCCCAACTAGTTCTTCGTTTATTTTGCTGTTTAGTTCTCCTATTCAGCCTCCTATAAATACTAACGCCGTGTCATCAGCGTACACTGATGCTTTGGAATATTTTAATGAAGACGGAAAGTGATTTCTTTTCTTCTTTCTTTTTTCTTTTTTTCGCAGTAATAATGAATACAATAAAATCAGTACAGAAGGAGGTCCCATAGTACACGACTGTCGGGGGGACCTCCTAGAGCAAAGCAAGTAGGGTGTAAAATCGCAAACAATGAAAGGCAGTGTATTAAGTAATTAGCATAAATATACAACCTACAAAAAAGCGACGGGAACAATATTATGTGTGAAGAACGGAACAAAAAGTATAGACAGTAACGACTTTGAAACATAATGCAAAGAAAATGAAACTTTAAACAAGAATTACTACTGTTTAGGCATGTGAACTGCACAACAAATGAACTAAATACCCTTTAATACGATGATGAAATGAGTGAACAGTAAACGACGCTTTAATTTCACATGGTAAAATATTCCAACAGGATATGCCGGCAAATACTGTACTAACTTTTCCATAATTAATCCTGAATTTAGGCAAAAGAAGATTATTTCGCTGTTGAAACCTAGAAGGATTAGCATTTATAATCTGATCAGTAGAGCGATCAATATGAGCGCGATGATTAATTAGCTTGTACATAAATATGGATAATTTCACCGTGGATAATTCTTGAAGTGGAAGTATGCGCAAGCTATGATTTCCCCAGCACGATAAACAGTAACTAAGGTAACTGTGGACATATGCATAATATAATGAACGTATGATGAACGGTTGAAAATATGCACGTGTTTTGATTATGATATGATTGCCGAAGAAAAGCTTATGTATGAGTGACTGAACATGGATATAAAACTTCAAGTGCTTATCTGAAGAGATGCCAAAGAATCTGAAGGTTTCGGAAATAGGCAGGGCGTGGTTATCGACTGTTAGTAATGGTGGAGTAGTTATGATTCTGAGAGGAGAGTGAAATATCATGAAAGTGGTCTTTTTGGGGTTCATTTGCAGCATGTTGTTTTTGCATCACTGGCTAATATTATTTAGGTCTATGTTAAGTTTATGCTGATGTGTGGGTGCGGATTTGTCGGAAGTGTAAGTGGTTGTATCGTCCGCATATCACACGCATTTTGTGTGATTTAATGCAAAAGGTAGGTCATTAATGATCATTAAGTACAGTAACGGGCCTAGTATTGATTACTGAGGGACAGCTTGGTCAACAGCCTGAGGGGTAAAAAATGTGCCATTAATAACAATAACATGTGATCGGTTAGTTAAAATAACTGCGCAAGAACTGAAGAGGTGGGCCGGAAATACCAAAATATTCTAGTTTATGAACTAGTATGCGGTGGTCAATTGAGTAAAAAGCTTTTGTTAGATCGATGAAGATGGCTCGAACAATTGAACCGTTGTCAATGACTTGTTTGACATTTTCAATGAAATTTGTCAGTGCCAGTTCGATTGAATAACCCGGTCAAAAGCCAAACTGTTCAGGCGATGAAAGTTTGAATGGAGTAAGGTAGCTCATTATTCGCGCGCAAAAAAGCTTCTCAATTACTTTGCCGAAAAAAAGAGCGAATGCAGATGGGACGGCAATTATCGATGTAGTTATGATGGCCTGCCTTAAAAATTGGGATAATTTCAGCAGTCTGAAGACAATCTCGAAAAACACCTGCGTTGAACATTTTCCTAATTGTAATGCCCAGAACTGGGGTTATGTCCTCTGAAATGAGCTTAAATTTAGAAGGCTGAATCGAATCCTGCACCGGTTGTTTTGAGCGATTTAATGACTTGATGAACTTGTTCTGCCGACGTAGGACGTCAGTACAAAGAGCGGGAGCAACGTGGCAAGGAAGGTAAAGTAGTTACGTCCTGTAAACCCTGGAAAACGTTAACATGCGCTCTAAAGGCGCTTGCAATGCCACTATAGTTATTATTTGTTGCATTTTCACTACTTATCTTTGTGAGACACGTTTCCCGACTATCATTTTTAAGAAATTGCTTAATAAGTTGCCAATTACATCTAGTGTCATTTCCGTTTTCTGAAATGCGATCTTAATAATAATTACGTTTTGTAAATTTCAGTACCGCCGATAGTATATTGAAAACCAGGACCTCGAAGCATTTTTAAAAGGTTGGGTTTTCAACTTTTTGCGCAACGAAAAATATCTGAAAAAAGATCGGTCAACTTGACCGCTACACCAGTGCGATATGAGGGCACTGTATCTTTTCTACCTCAAAATATCCCCGAAATTAGATGCCTAAGACGCTCCCGCTGAATCTAGCGTTACATGGTCGTAACAGTCCTTTTAAGTTTTTCGTTCCTCGGCCATCCCCGTCCAGGCAATGGGATATCTCACTGCAGCCATCCTACCCCCAGCTCGCCAGTACGAACACATTTGAGAAGTGACTTTTCTGCCAGCAGCAAAGACAGGAATGACCTTCCCGCCCGTGTTCACGTGTTGGCAAGCAATCATTCAATGTCATCCAAAATCTTATCTAGCCGTTATCGCAGTATTTGATGCCCACTCCTCATTTAATACCGCATAAGGTGGCCACTGAGGGGTCCATAAAAATAAATAATCTAAACGTGGCTCACAACACTAATCAGGATAGCGGGAGTGCGCCTTCATCAACAGTTCCGAAAGGCGCAGAACGCCACGCACGTTATGGAGATTTGTTGCAAAATCTTTAGTAGTCTGGAATTGGCTCGCCCGGTGTGCCGGAATGGCATTGAGAGTATTCACGAAATCAACGCTACGCCGTGGCGGCCCCGCGAACTAGTGCCAGAACAACTGACGTGCGAAGACAGTTCGTTTGCTCCGTTGCCGGCGCTTCGCCGCCACATTCAGACATGGCTATCATGTTTTCTCTATGAAGAATTGGCTTAGGAGCTCTGCTACGCGGACATTTGCGAGCTACACAAATGGGCCAGCCACTAAGTGCCACAGCGTGCTTTTTCTGTTGCCCGCAGTGCTGGGAGAGCATGGGAATAGGAATAAGCTTCCCCGCTACGCTTGCAGGATCGTGAGCGCACCGCTCATGACTAGAGAGCCCTGCGTAAGTAGAACGTACTATTTGAGAACGGACATTGCTGAAGACACATGGCTACATAAATGACATATTTCCAGCGCGCCGAGTTTTGCGTAGGACTCTCTGTAAAGGCAGGCCGTATTACAGCGTGCATAGGTGCTGGTAAGGTGCTTTGTTATCCGCAAAAAGGGAGGTTGGGTGCAATGATGGGTACTTCCGTTTCATGGAAGTACTCAGTACGAATTCTGTTTCAGTATGGTTCTATTTGCACTTGTTATTGCCACATGCCTTGGCTGGGACTGTAATGAGTGATATGGCGTGGAATATAATAATCGAATATAATCGAACAAAAATAGCTGTGCCACAGGGGTCCTACTTTCATAATACACCTTCCTTTCCGTGCTTACAAAGTGGGAGCACATAGCATGGTTCTTGGGTCCGAGAAAACTGGGCACACAAAAGGCTACCACATTTAATTCTTGCTTTTTACTAGCTGAGAAATCGAAATTCAAATTTAAAGTAGCACGCGGTTAATAAAATTTCTAAAGCGGGAATCCCCGGATTTTTATGAGTTCAAAATCAAGCAAAAGTGAGCGGCTACCTCTTCTAGCCTCCTTTCTGGGCCAGCAAGCAGCATGAAAACAGTCGGATATTATTTGCGTGTACAGTGAAAAATGCAGAAGATTGCGCTTGCATAGTATTCCCATTCAGCCCTTATACGAGTGCCTTCATCAAGGATGTCACGGATTTCAAATTTTATCCAAAGCCCTCGTCGAGCGCCTACCGATCCGCTTTTACGTTGGCGTCGCAAAGCGCCAGACAGCGACTTCCTCCGCGGCTCGGTTTCCCCCGTTCTCGGGAAACGAAAGACTGGCTGGCATGAGGTTGCCAGGAACAAGCGAGTGTTCATCGTGGAAATTCAAAACGGGCGCGTTCTTCCTAGGCTGCCTACAGGGCTCCTCCGTAACGCCGCAATGCGTAGATGGAAGACAGGAACATCCCCTTCGAAACGCGGGTGTGGCAGTTGCCACCATGCTCGGCATTTTTTTCTTCTTTGTAATCCTTTAACGGTGTAGTAAATGGGCTTATAAATGGCGACATAACTTGACGTGGCCCGTCTATAGGTCGCGCCAATGATGACACGGCAGCGCGAGGAGGGCACTAATCGAAGGACACTGCTTGGACAGCAAACGTAACAAGAACCGCGGACATACCTTTTTCTAGGAAGTTTTCAGTCTGTTGACTAAACGCATTCACTCAAGGGTGGAGGCCTGGTGCAAGCTGCTGCCCTTGATACGCTGGTGCACGTGATGCTGTTCTCACAAGGTCGCAGAAACGCGAAACAGCGCATGCTCTGCTTCATGAGAGATCTTTGACCTCGTTTGACCCTATCACGCGACCCGCGCTCCCGTCTCGCATCAAGCAGTCATCGTGACCACGGTGTGGAGGCCAGGTGCCTGCGACGAACGGCACTCAGCTGCTTCGCAGACCAAACCTAGAATAAAGTAGTCCGTGTATTTCTGCGCGTACAGTATGTGTCAAAGTTAGAGGGAAGACGGAAACGAGTGCTTCGGCGGCCACGAGCGGACATCAAGGCACCCTAATGGCAACGCGCGCTTTGCGCGGCGCAGCCGCCGACCGCCGGCGAGAATCAGTGGCAAAGGCGCTTGAGCACCAACCGCTGCTTTTCCGCGCTTGCACTTGATGCTGCCCTCCCCCGCCGGGAAGCGCGGTGTGGCAGAGCGTTGTCAATGCGAGAGTGTAAGTTCTGAATGAAGATTAGCCACAAGTCTGCGCCCGTCGCGTCCGGCATGCGTGAGCAGTCTTCCTTGCCGATAGCTCCTGCGGGAAAGTAGAAACTTGTCATAGACTGCTAACAGCCGACATTTTTTCTTTGTTGCATCCACTAGCGCTAGCATCCGAGACACTGGTCGGGTACACTTAGTTGAAATGACTGCGCAAACGCAGCCGAGGACTCCCATAAAGTAGAAGCCACAGTTAATTCTGGCCGATCGTAGGAGATGGGACGTCTGTCTTCTGCGCGCAAGCCGACTGAGTGACTTTTCCGACCGGCTGAGACGAAGAGAACCATGGCCAGTGAACACGTAAAGCCCTGTCGAAGACAGCGCTGTGGATAAAAGCGGATTTTGTACGTCGAAACGTGTCCTCGGACGTTCAAAGAGCACCGCTGCCAAGTTTTGGTTTTTAATGGAAACTCGGTGAAGAGCTACACAAGTGGTACACTGGCGAAACATTTCAGCGACTTTCCTTTTTTCTAATGCCAAGTACAACTTCCGCACTAACATTACATTCCTGTCACTGGTAGTTAAAAAGATAATTCATAGTTTTTATTCAAGTATTTGAGATTCTATAACAAATTTAAAATACTGTTGGCTAGGCATACTACTGCTAACACCACAACTTCTTTTTTTAAATCTTGGTTACTTCAGCTCGGACAACCAGCACAAAGAAAATATAGTATTAAAACGCGATTCGCTGAAGCCAACGAAAGTGCTTTTGAGACTTGTAAAACTCTAGGTTATTGTCAATAATTATGGCTATCTCACGTCGTCTGCACTTGGGCACTTAGTGCCTTCTTTGTGACTTCTTGGGCACTTTGTCACTTCTGCTACTAATATTGTAATGTGTGAGTGTCGCGGAATATAATGTTGCGCACAATTCTGCCACATTGTAAGACGATGGATTGCACTGGGGAGTTTGTGCATTTTTTCACCCCTATGTCAATTTGAGCGCGGTAAAATCACTAAAATGACACTAATGAAAACAAATAAGACGATGCTTTATAAGGAAAGCAACCGGAGCCGGCAATTATTTATCAGCATCCATCCGAGCGCAGCTATGCCGCTACAAAGGAGAGCTTTCTCCGGGGGTTTGTGGATGAGGAAGAGTTTGTCCTGGTCCAGGGATCGAACCCTGTGGACCCCCGCTTTTCCTAAGCAGACACTCTGGCAGCCGAGCTAAGCGTAAGGCTAGCAGATGGAAGGGCGAGGCCGAACGTATCTCCGAGCAGGAGCAGTGTTAGACAGTCCTTACACTAGCATTCAGGCGCGCATAAGTAAATTGAAAAGGAACACAAACGCCCGACAGAATCTCCCCTCACGACGTGTTAGGCTTCCGCGTGGCCGAGCGGGGCCGCAGCTGACCGCTGTCCTTGGCACACGGAAGAGGGTCCCGCGGAGACGCACCGGTTTTCCGGACCTTGAAAGGAGCCTTTAAAGCGTAAAACAGCGACACTTTAATGCTCTCCGCGGAGAACGCGTGCCCCGACAGCCTTGCCTTGAACATTTGATGGACTAGCCGGTGCAGCCGAGCGCATGCAATGCTCCGCTGGCCGTACTACTAATGCTGCTGGCCTCTACTGCAGCTCATCTGATGCAGCCACAATGACACGAGGTAGCCCTGCTTTGGATGAACATGCTTCTGATCTGAAACTGTTCTTTCGTCTCTGCAGTGCATTCATTTCAAATTTTTTTCTGGTTTTGCTAAAGTTTCACAGGAAAAGCAGAGTGCCCCTATTTGCGTGAAAAAGAGCTCAAAGGTTACAGTTGAGGTTAAAAGGTTCTGCTGGTTTTAGTGTTTTCCTGTGGAATTACGCCTTATAAAAAATACCGGGTAGCGTTAGCGCGTACTGCAGCCAACAAATGACCACGAAAAAGTTTTCTTTGTGGGGACAGTTGGCACGTCACTGAAATAAAAAGCCAGCAAGACGGCTCAACACCGGCCATGGAAGGCGTGTACAAACGCTGGCTTATCTTTCTGCATACAGCCACAGGAGAACGGAAGAAGGTGCTCGTTATGACATATACACGACGGAAGCCAACAGCCGACGGAAACAAGAAAGCATTGGGGATGTCTTCTTTTTTTCTAATATACCGGGTAGCGTTAGCGCGTACTGCAGTCAACAAATGACCACGAAAAAGTTTTCTTTGTGGGGACAGTTGGCACGTCACTGAAATAAAAAGCCAGCAAGACGGCTCAACACCGGCCATGGAAGGCGTGTACAAACGCTGGCTTATCTTTCTACATACAGCCACAGGAGAACGGAAGAAGGTGCTCGTTATGACATATACACGACGGAAGCCAACAGCCGACGAAAACAAGAAAGCATTGGGGATGTCTTTTTTTTCTAATTTCTGGTTTTCATCAATGGGAGATTAATAAAAGCGGAAGAAAAAACAACCACATGCAACCGGTGGGATCCAAACATACGACCTCTGAATTTCGCATCCGGTACGAGTGATGGCAAAAAAAGGGAAGAGCAACATGTATGTACAGCGTGCGTTAAAAGTTCCCAGGCAGCAAGGTCTGCTTCTGAGCCGTGCAGTGGAGCATTTGTGGCTCCTCTGCACCCAACGCTCTCTGTAGGCGGAAGGAGAAGTACCATTCACATCTGTGAGAAACTTGGTACAATCATAGGCGTCTTAAGTGCCACAATATACAGCTCAAAGCCAGACCCCGTGACCTGGAACTTGTGAATGTATAGCATATGTTCTACATATGTATGCTATATAGCATATATACAGAATATATAGCAATATTCTATAAAAATAGCTTGCGAATCAGAGCTATCGCTTACCATCAACACATAATGAAGGAGCGGTCAGGCAATGGTCTCCGGATTCCGTTGTGCGTACAGCCTCGACTGCTTCTCTTTTATCTTTCGTCCGTGTTGTTTTCTGAGACCTTGTTTCTTCTTTTTTTATTCGAGCTGATAGGATTGCAATGCTTATATAGGAGGCCCTCTGATAAGCTTTTGAGCTTTGGGTTTTGTTAATGTGCCTTTGATTAAATTTATTTTTGTATATATCGCGGAGTACTTGAAGCACTCCGGCGGGTTGGCCAGGTATTGCACTGCCTTCGGGATCGATCAGGGACATATTAGCGCGAGCGTGTCTTTCCTTATCGTTTCTCTCCGATCATTCGACTATCCTACTTTCAGCACGTGGCAGCGGTGGTGGCTCAGCTTGAGGTAATGGGCAGGCTCGTGCACTTTCTTTTTCATTCTGCCTGACAGCAATAGCAGTAGCAGTAGCAGCAGTAGCGCTTCCGTATTTGAGCATTGAAAATGCGTCTATGACGTAGGTACTTATGTGTGGTTTAAATTTTTTTATAGTTTTGTTTCCTTCAAGTACATGAAGCATAGAGATGCATATCGGATTTAGTACAGAAAGAAGCCCAAGCGTAAATTTCGGGTGACTCATGACATTTAGGGAGTCGTCTATTCATTCATTTCTATTCATTTCTACCATTAGCCGCCGCGGTGGCTCAGTGCAGCTCGGCTGCTGACCCTAAATACTCCTGCTCGATCCCGGCCACGGCTATTGCGTTTCGATGGAGGCGAATGCTGCGGGCTCGTGCACTGTGAGGTGTCAGTGCACGTTAGAAAACCCCAGTAGGTCGGAAGTTCCGTAACCTTCCACTACGACATCCCTCATAGCCTGAGCAGTTTTGGGACGTTGAACTACTAAACCAAACCGTAATTTCTACCATCGGGACAGAGTAGGTAACAGGAGAGGGGCATTACTGTCGCAAATTCTGTCTGAGTTGAGATTAATAGTGGCAGCCAAAGTTTACATTCCCTCCCGCATCAACACACTGGTTGCAAATGATCGTACTCCTAAAATCGGTCGTTCGTTTGCAAGCGGCCTCTACTCTCTTACCGAGTACTTGCAACGTCGATTCCCTCCCGCGAACCTTGCGCTCCGTAACCATTTCAACGTTCCAGATATCGACTGTGTTACGCTCGACGCCGTCGCAAGGTCGCCTGAAAATCGGAAATGAGTGGCTTCCTGGAGCCAGCCTTGGTACAACCTCGGTACAATAGAAGAACGTACCCTCTCGTGTCGGCGAGCAGGGGTCATCTGAACCTGGTGGCGGCTAGTGTACAGTGGCGAGTAGTCGCCAGAGGGATCAGCGTTGGTATCGCCAAGTTCAGTAACTTCTCCATGTGCCGGGCGGGGGCGCGGATCGGAGCTTCATGCGTGAAGGCCGCTGGCTTGGCAGCTGTGCTACTCCCGGTTAGCGCCGTGCAGCGAGCTCAGTAAGGTCAACAGCCTTGACGTCATTGCGCGGGTGCGATACGCGTGGATTTGCGACCGACTTTGGTGGAGACGGCAGCGGGGCCGGCGGCGATGACGCTGTCACGGATCCCCGGAGAACCCTCGGGCCGAAAGAATGAACTAGGCGACAGATGTACCCACAGAGACGCACATTTATTACCCCTTCCGTGACACAAAAAACTAACAAAACTAAGGCAAAGACTATCAATGCACACGACCCGGGAACACTCCTACTAGCGTCTACTACTAGCGTTCTACTGTTAGAAGCCGGCGTTCGTGCTCACGGTTCGGTGCTCATGCAGCGTTGCGTGGGTGTCGAGGTTGCGTTCGAAGTGCTCAGGCTGGCGTCGCTGGCGGCGTCGTTGGCTGCGTCGTACAAGCTCATCGTCCAAGTGCCCGTGGAAGTGATGCTGGTGATGTTGGCGTTGTAGGCACCACCCGGATGGGTAGCAAGAGCGCTGGAGGCACCCCTGGCCCTTGTAGGTGGTTGCGTCATTCGTTGACTTCCCGCAACGGGCTCAGGAACGGCAGGGAATCCACGGTGCGACGCCGTAGAACTCAGATCACCGGAGCAGTAGCCGGCGTTGCTAACTTCCAGCCGAGGTGTTCCTGACCTCCAGGAACCTCCACTTCTCAGTTCTCCCCCCCCCCCCGTCCCTCGCTCTCCCTCGCTCTCCCTCGCGGTTTTATAGCCTTGTGTTGGTCCACGCCATCCTTGTCGTCGTCCTCTTCTTCATCTCTTCCCACCTCACCGAATACCCCTCCTTCATCTTTTTTATTCTTCGGTTAATACACGTCATATCCTTATCGCCATCCTCGTCGACTTCTTCAAACCTCTTTCGTAAATAATAAGAATAATTGGTTTTTGGGGAAAGGAAATGGCGCAGTATCTGTCTCATATATCGTTGGACACCTGAACCGCGCCGTAAGGTAAGGGATAAAGGAGGGAGTGAAAGAAGAAAGGAAGAAAGAGGAACTGTAGTGAAGGGCTACGAAATAATTTCGACCACCTGGGGATTTTTAACATGCACTGACATCGCACAAGAGATGCAGCGATGGCGTAGAGGTAGAACATCCGCCTCGCGTGCAAGAGGACCGAGGTTCAAATCCTGGTGCCGCGCAATTCTCAACCGGGTTTAAAAAAAAATCCGCGTGTCGATGGAATTGCATAACCAGGCCTGGAGTGCGGCCTGATCTCGGTGACCAGAACCGACAACGCACTCTCCCACCAGAGCAGGATTTGGCCACCCTGGTGTAGTACTTGGCCACAACCTTCTATGATCAAACCAATTAACCCTCGGCCCTCAGTCCCCAGCGGCTGCAGAGCAACTGACCACGGCGGCGGTCAGACCTGTGACGCAGCGGAGGGTGCTAAGAATCTCTGGCTCCGGACAGGCCGCCATTGGAATCTGAACCTGGCAACGTTTAACGCTAGAACTTTAGCTAGTGAGGCTAGCCTAGCAGTGCTGTTCGAGGAACTAGCGGGAATTAAATGGGATGTGATAGGGCTTAGCGAAGTTAGGAGGACAGGTGAGGCGTATACAGTACTAAAGGACGGACACATACTGTGCTATCGCGGGTTAGAGGATAGACGAGAACTAGGTGTGGGTTTCCTCATTAATAAGGATATAGCTGGCAACGTAGAGGAGCTCTACAGTATTAACGAGAGGGTAGCAGCTATAGTAATTAGGCTGAATAGGAGGTACAAACTGAAAGTGGTGCAGGTCTACGCACCCACATCCAGCCATGATGACCAGACCGTTGAAAGCTTCTATGAGGACGTAGAATCAGCAATGAATAGAGTAAAATCGCAGTACACTGTACTGATGGGCGACTTCAATGCGAAGGTGGGCAAGAAGCAGGCTGACGACCACGCGGTAGGTGACTATGGGATAGGCTCTAGAAATAGCAGGGGAGAGTTGTTAGTCGAATTCGCGGATAGAAATAATTTACGGATCATGAATAGCTTCTTCCGCAAACGAGAAAACAGGAAGTGGACCTGGAAGAGCCCCAATGGTGAGATTAAAAATGAAATCGACTTCATACTATGCGCTAAACCTGGCATCATTAAGGATGTGGCCGTCCTCGGAAGGGTGCGTTGCAGCGACCATAGAATGGTAAGGTCTAGAATTAGCTTAGACTTGAAGAGGGAACGGAAGAAGCTAGCGAAGAAGAAGACCATTAACGAGTTAGCCGTAAGAGGGAAAGCACAGGAGTTTAGGATAGCGCTGCAAAACAGATACTCGGCTTTAACTGAGGAAGATGATCTTGATGTTCATTCAATGCACGATAACCTGACATCAATAATTACGGAGTGCACAGTAGAAGTAGGCGGTAGGACAGTTCGAAAAGATACCGGGAAGCTATCTCAGGTGACGAAAGATCTGATTAAGAAGCGCCAAAACATGAAGGCATCTAACACTACCGATAGAATAGAACTAACGGAGCTATCAAAGTTAATAAATAAGCGCAAGGTAGCCGACATAAGGAAGTTTAATATGGAGAGAATCGAGCATGCTATAAAGAACGGAGGTAGCCTAAAAACAGTGAAGAGGAAACTAGGCATAGGTAAAAACCAGATGTATGCATTAAGAGACAAGCAGGGCAATGTCATTAGCAATATGGATAAGATAGTTAACGTAGCCGAAGAGTTCTACACAGACCTGTACAGTAGCCAATGTAATCAGAGCGCTAATGAGAAAGACAGCAGTGCACAGCAATGCGTCATCCCGCCAGTAACGAAAGATGAAGTAAAGAAAGCCTTAGAAGCAATGAAAAGGGGAAAAGCAGCTGGGGAGGATCAGGTAACAGCAGATCTGTTGAAGGATGGAGGGGACATCGTGCTGGAAAAACTAGCCACCCTGTATACGCAATGCCTTATGACCTCGACTGTACGAGAAGCTTGGAAGAATGCAAACATTATCTTAATTCATAAGAAGGGAGACGCCAAGGACTTCAAAAATTACAGGCCGATCAGCTTACTATCCGTTGCCTACAAAGTATTTACTAAGGTAATCGCTAATAGAGTAAGGGCAACGTTAGACTTTAATCAACCAAATGATCAGGCAGGCTTTCGTAAAGGATATTCTACAATAGATCATATTCACACTATCAATCAGGTGATAGAGAAATGCGCAGAATATAACCAACCTCTATATATAGCTTTCATTGATTACGAGAAAGCATTCGACTCAGTGGAAACCTCAGCAGTCATACAGGCATTGCGTAATCAGGAAGTAGAAGAGCCTTATGACAAAATACTGGAAGATATATATAGCAACTGCACAGCTACTATAGTCCTTCATAAAGTCAGCAATAAAATTCCAATAAGGTAGGGCGTCAGGCAAGGAGACACGATCTCGCCAATGCTGTTCACCGCATGTTTACAGGACGTATTACGAGGCCTGATTTGGGAACAGTTGGGAATAAGAATAAATGGAGAATACCTAAATAATCTGCGATTTGCTGATGACACTGCCTTGCTGAGTCACTCAGGAGGTGAACTGCAAATCATGATCAATGAGTTAGACAGGCAGAGCAGATCGATGGGTCTAAAAATTAACATGCAGAAAACCAAGGTAATGTTCAACAGCGTAGCAAGGGAACAACAGTTCACAATTGGCAGCGAGAGCCTAGAAATTGTGACGGAATACGTCTACTTGGGGCAGGTAGTGACAGCTGATCCGGATCATGAGAGGGAGATAACTAGAAGGATAAGAATGGGGTGGAGCGCATATGGCAAATTCTCGCAGATCATGAGTGGCAGTTTACCAATTTCCCTCAAGAGGAAAGTGTACAACAGCATAATCTTACCGGTACTCACCTACGGGGCAGAAACGTGGAGGCTAACGAAAAGAGTTCAGCTTAAGTTAAGGACAACGCAGCGAGCCATGGAAAGAAAAAATGATAGGTGTAACGTTAAGAGATCGGAAGCGGGCAGAGTGGGTGAGGGAACAAACGCGGGTTAATGACATCCTAGTCGAAATCAAGAGAAAGAAATGGGCTTGGGCAGGACATGTAATCCGAAGGCAAGATAACCGCTGGTCCTTGAGGGTAACGGAGTGGATTCCAAGAGAAAGTAAGCGCAGCAGGGGGCGGCAGAAGGTTAGGTGGGCGGATGAGATTAAGAAGTTTGCAGGCAAAGGGTGGATGCAGCTGGCAAAGGATAGGGTTAATTGGAGAGACATGGGAGAGGCCTTTTCCCTGCAGTGGGTGTAGTAAGGCTGATGATGATGATGATGATGACATCGCACAGCACACGGGCGCCTTAGCGTTTTGCCTCCATAAAAGCGCAGCTGCCGCGGTCGGGTTCGAGCCCGGAAGCTCCGGATTAGTAGCCGAGCGCCCTAACCACTGAGCCACCGCGACGGTTCAAGCTTCCATTTCAAACTGCCTATTATATGTGACAAAGGCCCCCTCTCTCAAGAGTTCTTCCCATGAAAAAGTGCTCACATCCTCCTCACCTTAGAGCCTTCCAGACAATCGACTATCTTCTGTGGCGATTCTGGACAAAGCATACAACACACCACCTATGTCAAGCACATACCAAAACCATGTACACCAATAACACAGCACACCCAATTGCATTTACGGAACATTAACACGCTACTGCCGTTGTCTGCGCGGTGCCCTTAATGCACATGTTTATGTCCACAACACACTCCCTTGTATAAGTACACAACAACAAAAAGAAACATCCCAGAGATAGCTAAAGCTGTTTAGTTGGCTCTACTCATGAAGTCCGCTCCAGCGTTATCTCTGCCTTTAATATATTCCAACTCAAGCCAGTATTCTTGCAAGGCCAAACTCTATCTCATGACTTCACTATTGTTCATTCTGGCCTTGGATTTGGACACGGGTTTGGCGGACATTCTTTGACAATTTTGTGCGTGCGTTTGTGCTTGTGAGTGCGTAAGTGTGCTTGTTTACACCATTCATCCTTTCTTTTTCTCTTTTCATTTTCTTTTCACCATCCTCTTCTCTACCCTTCTCTTCTTTCACCCTCATCTGGAGTAGCATGCCAGGCCGACAATCAGGCAGACATCACCTATTACAATAAAGTTCTTTTCCTCCTCCTCCTCTTTACCGCCCACACCGCTGCCAAGCATTCCTTTTCAACAGTGGATAAGTTGCGTTCACCAGCCGATAATCTCTTACATGCAAAAAATACCGGAGGTAGCATGCGATTCTCTTCTTGCAAAAGTACCGCTCCTAAAGCTCTGTCTGATGCATCAGTGAGAAGAACAAATTCTTCATTCAAATTCGGAGCAAGCAGAACGGGCGGTTTTGCCATATGCCATTTTAACATCACAAATGCATTCTCATGATCAACCGTCCAATTCAACTGATTGCTTGCACCCTTCTTAGTGAGATCGACAAGCGGATCGGCAATGTGAGTATAATCGGGAATTAAGTCCCTGTAGTATCCCGTTAAACCCCAGGAACGACTGCACTTCTTTCTTGGTCATCGGTGTCTGAGCTTGCTGCATTTTGACCAAGATGTCGTCTTTCGTCGCGATGCGGCCCATCCACAGCTTGTGTCCGAGAAAAGAAATGGCTTCACAGCCCTCCTCACATTTTGTCGGTTTTATGCTCAACCTGGCTTGCTGAACTCTGTCAAATAGTTTTTCCAGCGTATTTACATGCTCTTCTCACGTATCTGTTGCCACAAGCATGTCATCAATACATGTGTTCTACGTTTCTAAGCCCATCCAAAACCTTTCTCATTAGCTTCGTGCATATTGCGGATGCTGTCTTCAAACGAAAATGCATGAATTTAAACTGAAATAATCCCGTCGAGCAAGAAAAGGCAGTCTTCTCTTTCGACGAATCTTCCATTGGTATTTGCTAAATCAAATTTAGAAAAACAACTTTTTGTGATCCACCTTAGCGAACACCACGTCCGCTCTTGGTATAGGTTCGGCATCGGGTACTATGATGTCATTTACCCGAGGAAAATCTACACACAATCGGTTAGTACCATCGCGCTTTTTGACAACCACGAGAGGCGCATTGTATGCTGACCACGACCTCTCAATCACACCAAGCTCCAACATACCTCATTTTTATTTGATTCTTCAACTACTAAAGGTAGTGGGTATTGTTTCACACTGATTGGTCTATTTGTAAAGATATTTAATTTGCAATATATGACATCCGTTTGGCCCGGAACATTCGAAAACACATCCCCCTTGCTTTGGAGTAGAGTCCTTCTCTGTGATCTTCTGTGTCCATTTAAATTGGGGTTTATTAGTACCTTATTCGACCCCCACAATGTCAACAGCAACTCTTTGAAACGATAGGTCGATGGCCGGTATCTTGCCCAAAGGTACGAGACCAACTCTCCCTTTTTTTAACTGTGCGCCGGCACACGTCACACGGGCGAACAAAGCGTTTAACGTCGTTCTGGACACCTGGTCAGAACAAGAACAACTCCTCGGTGACTCTAGGCATAGTCTTTTGAACACACTGGTGTCCGGCCATAATGGCGTCATGTCCTCAGCGTAATACTGTCTGTCTCATGTCTTTCGGTAACACCGGCTGTTGGACCCGCCCTCTTGAGCTAAATATGCATTCCCTGTGCAGAAGACCGTTTACCAATTGATATTCGAATGACGTCCGACTCCTCTTTCTTTTCATCTTTTCTCCAACTCTTCCGAAGCAGGCTTTCAAGCTCCGGTCTTCTCTTTGCCTAATTGCAATTTCACCCGGTGTTACGCTGAGGCACATCGTAACGGGAGTAGAGAGTGGACGCTGCGTTGCTCGGACTTTCACTTGAGCTCTTGTCTCCACTACCGACGGGAAACTGACTGCTCCAATACCCGCCTGAGCTGCCGTGGGCCTTTGTTCCTTTGGGCGTTCATCAACGTCGAGCATCCACCACACGGGATCTGGATCCTCGACAATTCTCGTACCCGTAATGGTTCCCAAGATGAGATCATAGATGGGTTGCTCTGCGCATTTTGCCACCACCTGTCCAGTATCATATGGTGCGGACACTAGAATCCTGGCTTCGGGAAGGTACCTGACTGTGCTATCTACAAGAGTCACGACCGACGCTTCCCGTGTAAGATCCTCGTCCTTCACCAGGCTTCTCCGAAACAAAACTGTGTTGGCTCCGCTGTCTCTAAGCACCAATATAGGACGGTCCTCTATTTGCCCAACCACCACCGGCATTGCTGCTTTCGACTTGGGTGTTCCACTCACCGCCTCATTTTCCGGCGGCATTTGCTCTCCTTTCAGCTGTGGAACTTCAGATGGTGTGACAAGTTCTATCCGACAGTCGACAGCGCATGCAGTTCGGTCCTGCGTTCTATATCGGCACTCATCCACAATATGTCCTCTCCTGTTGAATCCTTGAGACACAACCTGTGTTTTCTGGGCAGCGCTACTAGTCCGACAGTCAACTGCACGATGTCCTACCTTGTCACATAGGAAACACCTTATTGGCGCCTTAGATGCACCACCATAGGCTCTTGGTTTTGTCGCCTCTGTCTCTAGGACCTTTTGACTTTCTTCTTTTGCCTTACTCATATTTCTCGGCCCTTGAGTCTCGATGAATTAGTCTGCTGTGTCGACAAATTCTTCCAATGAACACAACTTTCAGGAATAGCGCTAGCTTTGGACTGCAACATGCTAAAACCGCTGTCACCAGCTTGTCACGCATCCCTTCCAAACTCTTTTCTGTGTGTGACATATCAAGCTACCTGTCGAAATACTTCGTCAGCCTGCAGGAAAACTGATTACCTGCCGTAAGCCTGCAGTAAGCCTCTGTCGTAAGCCTGAATCTTGGAGGAGTGCCTTCTCGACTTTCTCGTAGTCCGTGGAATCAGCAGCAGGCATCCTCCCAAACACATTCAGCGCCTCCCCGACTAAATACATGCTCAATGCTCGTGGCCCAGTCACCGCGCTCCCAGCCTTGGCTCAAAACTATCCGCTCGAATCGTTGCAGATGTGCGTCCAAATCATCTGTTTTGTCATAAAAAGGAGCCATCAACGTTCTTGGACAAACTCTGGCCGGTCTGGGAGATTCTATAGCCGCTAAGGAACGCTGATCATTGTCCGTGATCTCCTCATATCCTCCCGTGGCATGCGCCTGTTTCCACAAAAGAAACTCCTTCTCCCTTTCTATCGTCCTTTTCTCCTGTTCTTCCTCGCCAGCTCTTCTAGCCTCCCGCTCTTCTGCATCGCGAGCGTCTGCGCGTGCTTGCGCCCATTCCTCCTTCTGCCTATCTGCATCCTCTCTCTGCCTTTTTGCCTCTTCTTTCTGCCTCTTTCCCTCCTCGTCGTAGAGGCGCATCGCCTCTTCCTTGCTTAACCCTAGCTTGAGCGCCAGTTCTAACGTTTTTGCCAAATCCATACTTTCTGCTGTCGAAATATCGGAAAGATACGAGACGAAAACAAGAAAGAAACAAGGAAATGACACCAGGCACAGGCTCGCCGCTTAACTTTGTCACGCCACTTAACTTTCGGAGCAAAAACGCTCGGGCCGAAAGAATGGACTAGGTGACAGATGTACCCACACAGACGCACATTTAATACATCCTACGGGACAAAAACACTAGCACACTAAACTACCTAACAAAACTAATACAAAACACAACGTCTACCAATACACACGACCCGGGAACACTGCTACTAGCGTCTACTACTTGCGTTCTACTATTAGCGGTCGGCGTTCTTGATCACGGCTCGGTGCTGATGCAGCGTTGCGTGGATCCAGTAGCCGGCTCACGTTCATAGTATTCCAGCGCAACGGCATATAGCCAAAGAAAAGAAGACGGAAAAGAAGAAGGACGAGCACAGCACTGTGTTCGTCCTTCTTTTTTTCCGTCTTCTTTTCTTTGGCTATATGCCGTTGCGCTGGAATACATTTTGACTTAATAATTATTACTTAATCCCTCTCTTTATTATTATTCTTACAATTTTCAAATCAAAACTCTCATCCCTTATCTGTTCATGAGGAAGAATTCACCGGTGTTGCGCTCCCACGTGCTTTTCCTTTTTATTAACTGCGTTCAGGTGAATAGCCACCCGATTCTTGGCCGATCCCCCAGTGCGGGTATGTGCCATCTTTTGATAGGCTAACAACAACAACAACAACAACAATACTATGAACGTGAATCAAGAATACCAACTAGCCCAAGAACTGACTCTACAGTAGCCGGCGTCGAGGTGGCGTTCGATGTGCTCACGCTGGCGTCGCTGGCGGCGTCGTTGGCTGCGTCGTACAAGCTCGCGGGCCACGTGCCCGTGGAAGTGATGTTGGTGACGTTGGCTTTGTGGGCACCACCCGGATGGATTGCAACAGCGCTGGGGCACTCCTTGCCGTAGGAAGTTGTTGCGTCATTCGTTGACTCCTCGGAACGGGCTCAGAAACGGCAGGAAATCCACAGTGCGACGTTGTAGAACTCGAGATCACCGGGGCAGTAGCGGCGTTGCTCTCTTCGAGCCGAGATGTCCCTGACCTCCCGGAACCTCCGCTTCTCTGTTCTCCCCCAACCAAGTGCCTCACTCTCCCTCGCGCTTTTATAACCTTAGCGTTGGTTGAGATCATACTTGTTTTTTGAGCGATGTTTATTGCCTCAGGGCATAAAAACTATGAAGTGACCACGAGTAAGATGCTTGAATAAATGAAAAAGGTGGGCTGATTCGATGAAATCAAGAAGTGAACGATGATATGGACCCTGTGTCCAGCCAATATAGGAATCCGGATTGTCCGGTGAGAGTCCCACTGCCGTAGGTGCCGAATTCTCGTCGGCTTCAGCGCCGGACAGTCCCGCAACAGGTGGTGGATATCCGCCTCACAGTCTCTATTCTTGCAGACTGGACACCCGGGGCGGGGGTATAAATTTTTGAAATGCGGCCACTTGCATGTCACAGCTGGAGTTAGGGCAACCCCGACCTGTATCCTTATCGCCATCCTCGTAGCCTACTTCAAACCTCTTTCGTTCAAACTTCCATTTCAAACTCCCTTTATATGTGACAGATGTCAATACAGATTCCTACAAGAATTGAAGCGCCCGCAGATTAGGCCTAGCTGTACGATGGTGTCACCACTGCGGCGAGATTGTGTGCGGTGGTGATGCGCGGCGATCTCCTCGGGAAATAGGGAACACTGCCGCGCCGGGGCTGAACCTCGCACCCGCTTGGTGTTCTTAGTTTTGTAACACTATTTAATCGTGTTTTTTGGAGGGACTAGCGGAATTTGGCTGATGATGTAGACAAATAAATTTCAACATGTAACCCGGTGCTTGTTTGGGTAGCTTCTTCCAAGTGCCGACCGATAGAAATAGGTTTGCTGCTACAGATGGCGCTGTGATCTCAGGGTGGTAGCAGACCCCACGAAATCTCGAAACGAGATAAGTAAGAGCTAACGCTCTTAATAACGCGTGATAAATGCGCGAACAGCTCCTCTGTGTTTTCAACCTTATTTCTTTTCTCACGTAAATCGTTTTGTGTGCCTGCGAGAACAACGCGCTAGAATGCATTCGCTTTTTGAAGTATCCCAAGCAGCACAGGTAATTGACCCCACATTGGAGCCGTATTGGCAAAGGCTGGCCCTACAAAGTACCAGGATGAGACCATCCGCTTGCAATATTGGGCCGATTAACATACATATGTTATTATTAAAAGATTGGACTGCGCGAATAAGACAGGGACCGGAGACTTAGGAACGAGAACAGCACCACAAGCGCGGACTGCCTACTGTTTATTGATGAATGCAAATGCATGCTATATGTGTTGGTAGATGTTTTACATGAATAGATATGTAGAGTCTCTGTCAAAAGTATACAGCCCAAGGGGTCTGCTTCTGAGCCCCTCAGCGTGGCTCCTCTTGCATACTCAGGGGGGCTAATCTCACGAAGGTGGGAGGAACGTTTAAGTCCTCAACGTTCCCAAGGTTACGACCGTCACATATATGCTTAAGGGCCCCGCTACACGACTTGGAAGCAAATCACTTGTGTTGTATATTTTTTTACATTGACTGTATATGAATACGAGACTGTATAGCAACAGAACAGCCACAGAACCAACTCTGGGCTTCCAACAAGCTTCCATCACCCTTGTTGTGATCGGAGGCCCCGACAGCGGGAACAGACGAGCCCGGCAGGCGCCATCGAACTGTGTTTGACCCAAAGGTGCTGTCGTCCTGAGAAGAGGATAAGGAACGGCTCCTGGCGACGGTGAGCTGTGACGAAAGGCCTCTCATCCCTTCGTCCGGAGTACGGAATGCGGCATTGCTCCCGAACTGCGCCCTCACGTGGACCGGCAGAAAGACACGAACAAAGGCGCCGGACCCGCCTCGCTCGCTTGCACGTGCGGCCAGACAAAGCGGGGGCGGACACGGCTGATTCATCTTACCCTCTGGAATGCCCGGGGCCGTCAGGACGCCTCTTTCCCACGGAGGGCATCACCGCCTGCTAAGCCAACGACCTTGTGCACCTGCTCAACCGGTCGGAAACAATTCCAGGACCTCAAGGAGCCAGGATTCCTTATCGCCTGTGCACGTGTTTGTGGGGGCGGAGCGGTCACGGGGTTAGGGAAGAGACTATGAAGAGTGTGTCTGCCCATTGGACGCTTGATCAGCCACCGGTTTCCCTAGCTAGGTGCCTAGGGTATATCCATTGTATTTAAGCCGCGATTTGGCTGGTTTCACGGCACTTCATCTCTGACTTTTGGTCTCCCTGCTTCTCTTGTAAATATGTAAATAAACCTTCAAGTTTTCCAACCCTCCTGAAGGCTTCCCTCCGTCGTCTGCAGAGTTCATCGTCATGCGGTGAAGACCTCGGTCCCGATACCCAAGCATATCAACTGGTTGGCAGCGGTGGGATGGTCTGCGCCTGGTCCTGACTCTGGTATGGTAAGTGTGCGGTCTTTCTCTTGGAGCATTGCCAGGTTTTACAACTTTGGAAGATTGTTAACCTAGGTAATCGAAGGTTGGTATAAGAGGCAGCCGGGGCTCCTCTGACCACGTGAGTAGAGACTTGCCGTTGCTTAAATATTCATGGACTGGAAGAAGCTGCGCAAACCAGACCTAGTTCTCGTATGCGGGGAATCGGGCATTGATTGTGGGTCGATCCGTAGAAAACCTGAATTGATTAGGGCAATTGAGGATTTCGGTGCGGACGAGGAGGAGATAGTAGAATGTTGGGAGCTAATTAGGGAAAGGGAACAAAAGAAGCGAGAGGATGAACAAAAAAAAGCGCGAAGAGCAGGAAAGACAGCACGAAAGAAAGCGCGAAGAGCAGGAAAGGGAGCACGAAAGGAAGCGCGAAGAGCAGGAAAGGGAGCACGAAAGGAAGCGCGAAGAGCAGGAAAGAGAGCATGAAAGAGAGATCGAGAAAAAAACGGCTTGATCTACAGATAGCTCAGGCTGCACAGGCAGAACGCACTAGGCTAGAGGTGCCGAACACAGTGGCAAGCCAGGCAGCATCAAAAAAAAAATAAAGGACCTCTTGCAACCGCACAAACTTGGAGAGGACATAGGGCTCTTTCTCGTGAACTTTGAGCGGGCATGTGAAAGTTGCGAGTTCCCGACCGAGTCTTGGCCGCAGAAACATCTGACCATTCTTCCATGTGAGGCGGCCCAAGTACTCGCTCGTCTGGCAAAAGAAGAGGCAGCAGACTATACTAAAGTAAAGGCAGCACTCCTAAAAAAGTATCGCCTGTCCGCAGAGGGCTTTCGGCGCCGCTTCAGGGAAGCCAGAAAACAGCCTAATCAGTCATTTCCGGATTTTGCGTATAACCTTAAGGCAGACCTGAAGGAATGGCTAAAGGGAGAACAGGCTTACGGAACTCACGATAAAGTAATAGAGGTGATCTGCCTGGAGCAGTTTTTTGGCTCTTTGAGGGAAGAAATGCGCGTGTGGGTGCAGTACAGGCCGGGAAATAAAACCCTAGAAAGTGCAGCAGAGCTGGCCGAAGAGTTCTATGCTAAGCTCTTAGCAGAGGGTGCGCGTGCCCCCGTAAGGCACAAAGCAGAATCAAGCAACCCCACAAAGGGGGCGACCGAAAAAGAGAGGGACAAGGCTTTTGAAGCCAGAAAGAAACCAGTGTGTTTCCGTTGTCACGAGCCCGGTCACTTCGCCCACGCTTGCAGGAAGCAGGAAATCGTTCTCTCCTTGGTGGAGGCGGGCGATGAGAACATGCGCCTGCTAGAGCCATACCTGAAAGACATGCAGGTTAATGGAAAACCGTGCCGGGTTCTGAGGAACTCCGCGGCCACCATGGACGTAATCCACCCCACGTACGTGAACGCAGCTGATTTTACTGGGGAATGTGCAGGGATTAGGCAGGTGGCCGAAGAGAATAGCGCGTGCTTGCCGATCGCACGAGTTAGAATGAAGAGCCAGTTTGGCGTTCTGGAAACGGAGGCAGCGGTATCACCGAATCTGCTGGAAAAATTTCGGTACCTCTTTTCAAATCGGTCGGAGCAGATGCTCCAAGAAGGGGGTCGTAGTTTCGGCGATCGAACCGTCCAGGCGCTCACTCGTGCGAAGGCTCGCGAGATTGCAGCTGAAGTAAATCGTAGGAAGAACGAAGGCTCTCTCACGACGGGTCAGGCAGGGGCAAACCCAGGAGGCGATGCTTCTGAGACGAGCGCAGAGGCTCGCGGCAGGAACAGATGCAACGCCGAGTACAAGGACTCAAAGGGGGTCCAGTTCGATCAGCTCGTAGTGCCGCAGAAATACCGCGCCGGCATCCTTAAATTGTGCCATGGTGGGGGTTGGTTTTGCCACCTTGGAGTGAAGAAAACTAAAGCTAGGCTTCTACAGGAGTTTATTGGCCTGGCTGCGTCAGGGTTGTCAAGCAGTTTGTAAAGTCCTGCGACACAGCCCATGCAGCACAGATCACCGGCCCAATATTGCAATAGGATGGTTCCATCCTGGTCCTTTGTAGGGCCAGCCTTCGCCAATACGGATCCAATGTTGGGCCAATTACCTGTGCTGCTTGGGCTGTCAGCGTGTCGGAAAGCCAGGGGATTTAAGGAAGGCACCGATGAAGCTAGTGCCCGTGATTAGCGAACCCTTCCGTCGTTCGGTGGGGGACGTAGTCGGTCCTCTACCAGTGACTCAGTCGGGCTACCGCTACCGAATAGGGCGGAAAGCGGAAAGGCCGACGGTCTCAGTCGTAGCTTTCCTGCATAACCTGGCGTAAAATGCCCTAATGCTCGAGAAAAGCTACCGTATCATTTTTGGTTTTTGTTTTGTTTTTTTTCTTGCTTCTCCGTACCTACCTCATTGCCGAAAAAAAAGTGTTTCTTACCAAATTTCAGACGCATGTATTTTGCGAAAAAAGGAAAAACAAAGAGGAACTAGTTTTGGATCAGCAGACTTCCGGGCGTGAGCTGTTGGTGAGGGTTAAGTCATCCAAAATTTGCAGCCATATTGCTCTGTATTAAAGACCTGGCAATGTTCTGAGGCTGGCCGCGTGCTGCCTAGCCGGAGGTAGGGGCTGAGCTCAGATCGGATCGCTAATGCTCCGTTAAGGACCCTTGCCAGCTGTGCAGGTCAAGTGGACTGACTACTACGAGGCCGACTGGGACTCTGATGCCCATTCGTGCTGCACCGACCAGCTGCAACCACTTCATGGCGTCTTCTTGGCGGCGGACGGATTGTTGTGATCGGAGGCCCCGACAGCGGGAACAGACGAGCCCAGCAGGCGCCATCGAACTATGTTTGACCCAAAGGTGCTGTCGTCCTGAGAAGAGGATTAGGAACGGCTCCTGGCGACGGTGAGCTGTGACGAAAGGCCTCTCATCCCTTCGTCCGGAGTACGGAATGCGGCATTGCTCCCGAACTGCGCCCTCACGTGGACCAGCAGAAACACGCGAACAAAGGCGCCGGACCCGCCTCGCTCGCTTGCACGTGCGGCCAGACAAAGCAGGGGCGGACACGGCTGATTCATCTTACCCTCTGGAATGCCCGGGGCCGTCAGGACGCCTCTTTCCCACGGAGGGCATCACCACCTGCTAAGCCAACGACCTTAAGCACTTGCTCAACCGGTCGGAAACAATTCCAGGACCTCAAGGCGCCAGGATTCCTTATCGCCTGTGCACGTGTTTGTGGGGGCGGAGTGGTCACGGGGTTAGGAAAGAGACTATGAAGAGTGTGTCTGCCTATTGGACGCTTGATCAGCCACCGGTTTCCCTAGCTAGGTGCCTAGGGAATATCCACTGTATTTAAGCCGCGATTTGGCTGGTTTCACGGCACTTCATCTCTGACTTTTGGTCTGCCTGATTCTCTTGTAAATATGTAAATAAACCTTCAAGTTTTCCAACCCTCCTGAAGGCTTCCCTCCGTCGTCTGCAGAATTCATCGTCATGCGGTGAAGACCTCGGTCCCGATACCCAAGCATATCACCCTGCAGAACTTCGGTCACGAGGTCGCACACCGAAACAAAGTTATGACCTCAGACGACGCTGTGGCTCAGCCCAACGGCTGAAGTTAAAGCAAAACTGACAGGCTGACCAGGCTCACGCGCCCACCATTTCTCCTTCTGCTAATGTCACACGCTCTAGGAATTTTTTTAAAATTAAGAAAAATTACTGACAAGCTAATCAGGCACGAGCTCCACATAAAATCTCTTCAAATATATCCTAAATCAGAAACTGTACCGAAGGGACTTCTCGTATCCCTATCGCCATCCATGAATAACCTTTCAGAATCCCATCGAGAAGCATGGAGCAAAGAACTAATTAAGGCTTCTTTAAACCTCCTGAAAATAACAATTGAGCACTTTAGACATATGTTAGCATCAATACTACTCGAGGAGAGGTGGGCGCGTCACAGCATGATACTCTCAGCATCCGAGACAGATGAGCTTGAGGTCTTTCAGTTGAGCAAAATTAAGCAAATTTGGACGAAGAAACTTAAAAAATTTTCTCGTGATGGCATTGTTGTTGAGTCAGGTATGGAGCGCACAATGGTATTGCAACTGGCAACGCACATATCCCCACCCGACAATAACAACGAAACTATAAACGAACATACAACCACATTAGACCGAACACCTGGGGAGCCACACCTTCCGGAAAATATAATAAACCTATCAATCTCACAACTCACTCCCTATGAAAATTCCCTTTTATCACGCGGCCTAAAATTCTGCCCGAATAATGGGCAGTATAATGAATACCAATTACTGAAGGATCTGGATGACTTTGCCAGAACACTTAGACTACGGGAATATTTTTTCGACAAACCAAGCCAAGATAATGCTTGGTGCCCGAAATCTCAGGAACAGTGGACACATAAAACTGGCAGAGATAAATATCTAGACCTATATATTAAAGCGGTACAGAAGGACATATTACAGGCCTTCGGGACATGAAAATATGGCCCACCCAACCTCACAAAAAAAACAACGTAACGCCTTAGACTCACTCGGGAAACGAACCGACATCGTCATTAAGCCCGCCGACAAGGGTGGAGGTATAGTTATTTTGGACAAAGATGATTATATTCAGGAGGCCAACCGCCAACTCAACGACTCTAAATTCTATAAGAAACTATCATCAGACCCCACCTCTGAACACCAGAGGATCATAGCAAGAACTCTGAATAAACTAACCGATGAAGGTGAATTACCATGGGGAATAAGTAAGGCGCTGACGCCAAAAAATGCCTCCACGGGGCGCTTTTGCATGCTTTGGAAAATACACAAAGAGAACCATCCGGGGCGACCTATTGTTTCTGGTGTCGGCACACTGACAGAACCGATCTCCGATTACATCGATTCCCTCATCAAACATATACCTCCGAAACACCCATCTTACATACGAGATACTAACCACTTCCTGAGATTTATCCGATGTCACCTTCCCTCATGCGCTTTCCTAGTTACCCTGGACGTGGTGTCACTTTACGCTAACATCCCCCATGACGACGGAATACAGGCCATGGTCGGAGGCTATAAAGAACACAGAATCCCAGACTCTCCCAGTCCAAGTGCCATCGAGACGCTTGCAAATTTGGTTTGTAAAGTTAACACTTTCCAATTCAATAACTCATATTATCTTCAAACGAGTGGTACGGCTATGGGCACAAAAAATGGCACCAAATTACGCCAACATATTTATGAACAAAATTGAATCAGACTTCCTTTCTTCATATCCAACCAAACCGGCTTTTTACAAACGTTTTCTTGATGACATATTCATAATTTGGGCAGAAACAGAGGAAAAACTAATTCAGTTTGTCACCTCATTCAGCAACATACATCCAAATATCTCTTTCACACACACGTACTCAACTAATAGCATTAACTTCCTTGATGTGCTTGTTCGTGTTGACAGGGGTGCATTAATCACTAGCGTTTATAAAAAACCCACAGACAGACAACAATATCTTCATTTCAACAGTTGCCACCCACGCCATTGCAAAACTTCAATTCCGTACTCACAGGCCATCCGATTCAAACGCATTTGCTCTCGATCATAAGATTTTCAAAAAAATGCTAAACACATGGGCGAAATTCTAAAGAAACAGCGCTACCCGCCTTCAATCATCGACGATGCCATTAAAAGGGCGGAAGTTACTAACCGTAATCACATCCCTGCGGAATCCCCGCCAACACCGCATCGCTCTAATCTAGTACTGAGATTCACAGACAACCTACCGAATATTAACAAAATCCTTAAAAACACTTCAATATCATAGAACAAAGTGAGCGGCTCTCAAAAATTTTTCCATTGGTACCCCAGGTAACATACAGAAGGCCAAAAAATTTACAAAATCACCTTGTGCACTCGACGGTTAATAAACCGAGGCCGGTGGGTTGCACACCTTGCAGAAAGAGCAGATGCCAAGTTTGCAAACACATGCAAACCACGGCACTGACTAAAAGTACCCATTCAGATTTCAAACATGTTATCCGAGACGACTTAAACTTCGATTCCAGTAATGTTGTTTACATGCTCGAGTGTGGCGAATGTCAGATGCAATATATTGGCCAAACAGACAATTCCTTCCGATTAAGATTTAATAACCACCGCTCACATACTAAATCTCTCCCTGCCCTCCCACTTTCGAGACACCTCCGCGAAAAAGGCAACGAGTTTGATAAATTTAAAGTAACGATATTGCAGAGTAGCTTTAAAAACACCCGGGAGCGCGAACAACGCGAATCATACTTTATTTTCAAATTTAATACAGTGCAAAAGGGCATCAATGAAAACCATGGCACCCTATTGTCTCTTTCGATGGCAGAAACCAAAGAAAATTTCAACCCTAATAGACAAAGTACCACCACTGACTGAGTCGTCTGAGGTCATACCCCTGTTGCGTGTCAGTTTCGGCTTGTTTCCATCTGCCGTTCAACTCATTCTCTGGTCCCGCGAGGGCCATATGTCCCCTTCTCTTTCTTCTTTTTTTTGTCATTATATATATATATATTTATTTTTTGAAATTTCTCTGTGCTATATCCCTTGTTTTTTTTGCATTCCTGTCAACAAGGCTTTCCATCTGGTCCTCCTATGGGAAGCTCATCTGGTTTTAGCGGCTCGCGTGTCACCATGTGGAGCCACTTCGGGCAGTCTCAACCTGTTCGCCTCGTCCGGGCCATCTTTCGGAGTCGCACGGGGCCGCACATACGCGGCCAGAGGCATGCCGAAACACACAATTGGCGGACGCATCCCTTCTTTTGTTAAGCCCCACCACGTTTCTTCTCTGCTTTCCCCTTTTTCTCTGCTTTTGCTTCTCTCTCTCTCTTTTTCGTTTTTTCTTTTTTCTTGTCGCAGTAGCCGCGTGCGAACCCAGCCAATACCACCCAGATAACTTTACAAGGCCCCCGCATGACCTCCTCGCCAAGCGTCTACGTCACTGTAAGAGATGCAGCGCGCAGCAGGTTGACGTGGCGCCATCTGGGAGAAAACTGACTAAGCGGAAAAATTCTGTTCCCTCGATCGGATTTGGAATTATCCTGGCTTGGCTGGAACTTGGCTATTTTCTTGTCGCTTCAATTAAAACTCAAGAAAGCTCTTTTCTTATTTTTGCCACGCTTATATTAACGAGTTTATAGTTTGAAATATTGCGAAAATAAATGTCGTGTTAAGCCTTGCATCCTTGCTGTCAACTGCGGCTTTAACAATGTTTAATATCAAACTCTACTTGCGCTTGAAAGCTAATGCCAGTCCGCATCCTAAGTTGGTTGGGAACACTGAGACAACCAGTACGCACATGGTCATGGTGCTAGCTGACGTGAATGTGTCGCGTTTTCACGGAAGAGCTCAAGAACTGTGCAAGCTTTTTCATCTGCAGAGGCTTCGTTTGCGTGTTTTGAACCTGCTTAGCCTCAGTTCTGAAATGCCTGGCTGCTGCTGCGCCCCAGGCTGCAGATCAAATTATGATGGTGGTCCGAGTGTCCGCGTCTACAAGTTTCCTGCCGACGAGACGCAAAGGGCAGCATGGACAAAGGCTATTTCTCGCGAAGATTTTGTGCCAACCAAGCACACTGTGGTAAGCGTCGCTTTTGGTGCTGTTTCTCAGGATGCTTGCTTGCCTTAAACTTTTTGCTTCAGTAAAACTTCTTTTTAGCCTAGTTAGTGCATTTTGAACAAAGGAAAAGGAGCAGCGCAAAAGCATGCAACCACGCAAGAAAGGACAAGACACGAGCGCTGTTTTCGCGTTTTGTGCCGTGTCTTGTCCTTTCTTCTCTTGTGGTTGCATGCTTTTGCGCTTCTCCTTTTCCTTGGTTTTGTGCTTCACACGACATTTTTTTTTATGGCTTGCTTCGGAGAGGGGACTTTTTCTTCACTTTCTTATTACTTCGCTTGCGGAGTTTTATTTCCCAGTTATTTCGCTTGCCGAATTTTGTAAGCCTGTCACCCAAACCTAATGGACTTGTGGTTTTACTTTGTTTTTAGGTGTGTGAAAAACACATTCAAACGAGTGACTTCGTCAGGTTTGCAACGTACACGGACGAGAACACTGAAAACGTTATCGAAGTTCCGCTGTAGCGTGTCCGCCTGAAGCCAGCTGCTGTCCCGAGTGTGTTTCCCGGCTGTCCGAAATATCTCTCTCAGCCACGATCTTCGCGGGAAGCTCCTGCAGAAAAGAAGGCCCGACTCGAGGCAGCGTCACTGCGAAAAGCGATAAAGCTTTCTGTTGCTGCTCAAGAGGAAGAAGATCGCAGGAACAAAATTTGCAGTTTCGGGGAGCTGTGTTCTGCCCTTCCGAAGCTTAAGACTTCTGACTTCTGGACTGTGGTCACTACGGAGGCAAAAGTTTTGTTCCTGGAGCTCTCCCTCGACCTAGCTCCCGCTGTGCGTTCATCAGTGGTGGTTTTAGACGACCTGTCTGTTCAGGTGTTTCTCGGAGGGTCCCGTCTCCACAATCTTGGAGATGAATGTGTGCCGTCACAAATGAAGCATTTAAAGGAGCTTTATAAAGTGCTGCAGTCTGTTGAAAAGCTGCAGAGTTGTGCTAGTGGCAGCGAAAAGGAACACCTGCTTCTCGCAACTGTGCTAATGCTCCTGGATGAGGTAAACAAGGATTATGAGCTCCAAGAACATCATGGATGGAACTTACAGGTACTGAAATTTGTTCGAAGCCAAGTCGAGCTTGTTTTGAAAAATGTGCCTCGATATCCACCAGATGTACTCGTGTTTTCAGGTCTGCTGTATACCATTTCTCCACATGCATACAGGTTCACCAGAAGCTCGCTTAAAATTAAGCTGCCGCACCCAGACACTATTCGACGACTGTGTTCGTCATATCACATGAATCCAGCACTTAACAGCAAGATCCTTGTTTCTTGAACTATGCTAAAACTGTATTGCAAGCAATGGCCGAGCATGAGGGCACTGTGACATTAATGATGGATGAGATCCATCTTCAAACCTATTTTGAGTACAAAGCAAGCTTCGTTACAGGTGCCGCAGCCAATAGTTCCGATCCGGCTAAAACAGCATATGTGTTCATGCTACAAAGCCTTTTGTCAAGCAACAAGGATGTTGTTCACATTTTGCCAGTCGCACAGATAGATGCAAAAGCACTGCATCTATTTTTGCACAAGCTCATTACTGACCTTGAGTCACTTGGATTCAAGGTACTAGTTGTTGTTTCAGACAACAATGCTATCAATCGGAAAGCCATGACATTTTTTGCTAGCCCCCCAAAGCCAGTATAGTTTACACACACCCAGCTGATTCCTCTCGTCCACTGTTTTTCATTTTGGACCCTGTGCACCTTTCGAAGTCAATTAGGAACAATTGGCTAAACCAGAGAAACAGTGGAAAGTGTATATATTACCCTGATCCAAGCAGCAATGACCCAAAGCCACCTATTCTTACGGCATCATTTAAATCTTTGTGTGATCTGCATGAGGCTGAGCAAAATAACCTTTTAAAGCTGGCACCAACACTCTCACTGAAAGCACTGAAACCATCAACTATGGAGCGCCAGAACGTTAAGCTTGCTCTCAGGATTTTTAATGAATCGACAGCAGCTGCACTGCAATGTTCCACTGTACAACATGCTAAAGGAACAGCAGATTTCATAAACACCATTTTGACATGGTGGCGAATAGTGAATGTAAAGACGCCAAGAAAAGGTGAACGCCTGCGTGATGAAATGCAGTCTCCGATTGCGTCAACAAGATGTCCACAGCTTGAATTTTTGAGGAAAATACCAGATTGGCTAGACTACTGGGCTAGCCTCAGACACGATGCTGGCCACCTGACGAAAGAAACTCACATGGCTTTTGGCCACACGAGCCACGCTCTGCATGAGATCGCTTTATACTGCGTGGAAGAGCTGGTATTTCGGTATGTGCTCCTTGGAAAATTTCAAACAGATTGCCTTGAGGATAGATTCAGGAAGTATCGCCAGCTATCCGGAGCTCAATACCATGTCTCGATCAGGCAGATTTATGAATCTGAGAACAAGCTAAGGCTTCAAAAAGTACTGGACATGCCTGATCTTGACATTATTGCAGAACCGATCTCCGTCATAAGTGTTGAATCACTTTGTGCACAGTTCAGTACAGCAGTGACCAATGCTGATGTAGCAAAAAAATCGTCGATGATTCCCGCTGTTACGTATGTTGCGGGATACTGTGTCCATGCAACACTGAAAAAGCTCATGTGTATGTTGTGCAAGGACAATCTCGTCCTAGATAACACCAGTTTGGACCATGATGACACACTGCTCATTTCAGGCATGACAAGAGGAGGATTAAAGTTTCCACGAGATGTCGTAGTGAACGCTGTACTTTATACAGAAATAGTCCTTGACAAATTGAGGAGTGAGCAGTATGCATCCAAATTTCTGGCTCTTCCAAATCAGAAGGAGGCCCTTGTTTCTCTTGTGTCAACCATTCTCCACGATTCTGGAGACCTTGATACGTGTGATTCTGGTCATTCGCCAGAAAAAGTCATGCACCATATTTTGAATGCTGCTGCCAACACGCTGTTAAATAATCTGTGCAAAACGAAAAACGACACAACAGTGTCGAAGGGGCAGCGAAAAATGCAAACTCTAAAGAGTTGAGGATTTATGACTGTATCGTTTAATGCAAGTGTTTCTGAGATAGCGGACCTTTCTTGCACACCTGATTACATTATAAAGATAGCTTTGTATTAAGGCATTTAATAATCTGTACATGTTCTTTTCATACTTATCAACTGCAGCTATAGAACATTTGATAGAACTGTAGTGAGTGGTAACTTGTGTACCAAATTTTTTCCCTTCTGTATGATGGACATGTAAATGCAAATGGGTATGTTTGTTCCTGTTTCATACAGTATGGCACTGAACAAATTGTACTGGATTCTTGTGTGCGCATCTCACCTAATCACACAACTTGGTGACAGCTATATTCTTTGTGTATGTGTGTGTGAGTGTGAAGTGCTTAAATAAACTCTTTATTCACTGTATTCGTTGCAACTTTTTTTAGAAATCTTGCTGGTTTGTTGTGAAACATCCGTGCAACGTGAAGTAGTATAGAATAACATATGAAGGAAGCTGACAGTCAATGCAACCAAGGAAAGCATAGGGGAATGTTCGATTTTTACTGAAGTGGTTATGAGTGGGAAGTGAATAGTGTAATCATTTTATGGATGCAAGACAACTGACTAGGAAGAATTAAAAAAAAAAGTCAAAGGAGCTACAACTGGGGCTAGTTGGAAATGCATTCTTGAAGGGGATGATAAGCGCTGTCAAAATACGAGAAGGGACGAACAAACAGGACAAAGCGCTTTCTAGCAACTGTTTATTCTATGAAGAAACATGAATATATATACACATTTTAACGTCAAATCATGCGCAGAAGAGGGAAGACCGCACCGCACTGACAAGAGCGATATGAAGAAAGAAATAAAATAGAATAGAAACGAACAACACGTGCCTTTACAACAGCCGAAGATTACTGATCTTGAGGTAGTTTAATTCAGTTCTCCCTAACAGCACCGAAGCGGAGCTGACGCATTGCTTATCTGGAGCAACATGCATAGCGAAGGCGTCGATTATTTCGCGTTCCCGCCTGTTCCTGAAGAATACATATTCTAATCAGAAACCGTTAAATACTAATATTACGCTGGCACAAAACACGCAGTATTTTGAGAAATGGGTGCCCGACGGGCAACCGGAAAAACCGCGTGGGGTGAGGCTGACTTCCAGGCACATCTGCTGTGTGTGACGTCACGGACGCGTGCGGAGGCCTTGAGCTAGTCTAGGTGGTATTGACCCAGCCCGGCCTCCCTCTTTCGCCTCGTGTGTGCGTGTGTGTGTGTGTGTGTGTGTGTGTGTGCAGTGAGTTCACGGGTACGCGACACGCCACCTTTGCTTCCCTAATATGCCATAGGTGTCTGTTGTGTTCCGTTCTCCCGGCCGCCCCCTCCCCCTTTTTCTTTTCTTTACTTTTCTTTATTTACTTTCTTTTTCAACCTTCTGTGTGTCAAGTCCCATGCTATAAGAACACGCGCCCATGCACTGTATGGCCACTCTTGAAAAAGATCGGTCCTCCGATCGAAACGTCGAGTAAAATAAAATTGTTTCCTTAAATGAAGCGTATACTTCGATGTATAGTATATAGACTGTATATAGATGTATCCGGGTAGATGCTTAATGAACGGGCAGGTGAACACAGTCTAGCATTAAAGAACAACTCTGGAGGCCACCTATCACACCATTGCAAGAGTTTTGAAGGCAATTATAACGGTAAGAAGAAAGTGCATTGCACTGCAGTCTGTAATAAATCCAAGTTTGGATCTAAAGACAAGACCGAAAGGTAGGTATTCGAAACTTTTGACATTATGAAAACTGGTGAAAATTGTTTCACCACTCCAACTATTTCACTTTCACAGAAAAGAATCGCTTTTAAGAAGCAAACATCATAGTTTATAGGTTTCATGCCCTATGCTTGTCTGTAAACTGTTTTTAAGGCACAGAAATGTTTTCTTTTACATGGTTTTAGTGTTCACCTACAAACTTGTTGCTTGTTATTTCCATCCTGTCACGCTTGTTTTTACATTCTTCAGACCACGCTTCTATCCTATGACCATCAACATGCGCGGCCGTAAACTGTACTCCAGGCCCAAAAATGTATTCCTTGATTTGGTTTCAGTATTCACCTGTACACTTATTCCTAGTTGTTTCTCTCAGGCTATGCTTGTTCTCACATACTTCGCGCCATGCTTTTATCCTTTCGCCATCGTCTTTATTTTTGTTGATTGCTGCTTTCCATACGATAATGTCACCTGGCGTTCTATTTTTTCCTCTTCCTTGCAATAGTGATTGTCACTCTCGAATCCTGTTATTTTTTCTAATATGTGCCTTGGTTTCAAGCTCTTAGCGGAATGATGCCTGATTGCCGATGTGGTTTTTATCTGGCCTTCACCAATGATGCGATTTTGCTTCCTTAGTTCTGTTTGCCACACGAAAGGGGGGGGGGGGAAGAATATGATCAGTGCGTGCTAGTGTGAGCACATATGTGAAAATTGACAAAGTTGGTTGAGCGCCTGGGTTCCGCGCTTGTCGGCATGTGCTTGCATTCATCAATACACAGATGGAAGTCTGTACTCGTTGTCTAGTTTCCGTTCCTATGTCTCCTGTCCTTGCCTTGTTCGCGCTGTCCTGCCTTTTATTGAAATGAACAAACTAGCCCACACGAACGTCCTACGATATCACACTACTATTATGACATTTTATAGCTCGAAAACGAGACGATGAAGAGGGAGGGCAATACACGCGGAATTCCTTCAGCGCTGCATCACGAACAAAAAATAGCAAACACCATGGTCGCTGACATGTTTTAGCTTTATGTTGGCATTTATAGGTTTGCTAAATTCAAAACAGTTTCTCATTATTCCAGTCGGCCATTTTCGTAACACGACAATACCTTCATGCGCACACGTTTGTGTTTCCAACTTTAAACAGTTTCTATTTGTGCAAAAACGATTCCGTGCACGTCTTCAAACGAGGAAATGCTTCCTACAGAACGGACGGCTTTTCTTAGAATCAAGGTAAGCCCAGTAACCTTATTCGTTCCCATATCAGCGGACACTAAGGCAGAATATTTAATCCGCGAATCAAATGCAGCATTGCGCACGAGTTTCCTAATGTTAAGCGCAAGTAGCACGCAATTCGATTTAAAAGTGAGCACACTTGAGCGTAATTTTGATGAACTACTCGGTCTCTATTTATTCAGTAAAATATTATTTTGCAAAAAATGAAGCCCATTATTCTGACAAGAATTTACGTATTTATGAAGCCAAGACGTAAAAAAAATATTAGGAGGCGTTGTCTTCGGAGCTCTTGGTGCGTGCAATACGACCGGAGTTTCTTAAACTTTGTACGTAGCTTGGCCCTTTGCCCGCGCCATTATTGAAGTCAATGAAAGAAAATGTATGTCTGCTATTGTCAGTGTTAGATATTCGGAAGAAAAGAAAACAATGTAAAGTAATATCTGCAGGTTAATTGCTTCAGTCTTCACAATTCTTCCTAAGGCAGTGTCACCTTTATTCGGCGCCATAAAGCCCGGAATTCATTGTCTTCCTAGCCGCAAGAAAGGAAAGGAAAGCCTTGGCGCGGCGGTGAGAAATTCAGAAGCGTGAATTGTTGGGCGAGTTGGTACATGTTCACGTTAAAAAGACCAGCGAGAAAAGGCGCAAGACCAGAGGAAGACGCATACAGACTGTCGCCGGAAGTTCAACTGAATTTATTAAGGTTCCACGACAATTATAGCCACTACTTGCGCAGGCGCACATACATACCACATTCAACAAAGTCTGGACGTCATTACTAGAAAGATAAAAAATTACATTCTTTCAGTGAGAATAACAAATGGGTCGCTGATACAAATCCACTCGTTCCTTTTGATTAAAAACGCTTCTAAAAGCTCGCGCTCGTGCCCGGATTTCCCGCGGCCGATAATGGTAGCATTGTTCAGCAAAGCTGAGCAATTTTGGCACTCCTTGACATGTATGGACAGGCTGCTCCCTGCACCTAAGCGCAGCGTTCTGCCATGTTCCCTGAGTCGCTCGTTCAAACATTGCCCCGTCTGCCCAATGTAAATTTTCCTACAAGAATTAGGGATAGAATATACTACCCCCACAGCACACTTCGTGAACTTTGTTTGGTGCTTAGTTTTGCAGGCAGGTTCTCGCTTGGAGCCGGAGATGCGGACGCAAAGGCTGGAAAGCTTTCGGGGGCCGGAAACACCAAATTCACTCCAAATTTTTGGGAAACCTTTTTCAGTCCATGCGAAATTCCATGGTAGTGGGTAATCACCTCAAAGTTCCTTGTCCTCTCTGTTGGATGCTCGGTATTGGCAGCAGACTTCATTTTCTTGCCCAAGGTTTCAGCGACCGCCAACAGCAAAGAGGAAGGAAACCCAGAGGCCTCTAGTCGAACCACCTGCTCGGCAAGACTCTGCTGCATTGCATGCGGGCAACTTTTTCTCAGTGCATTTGAGTAACACAGGTTGGCAATGCCACGTTTTACCAGCTTCGAGTGAGCGGAAGCATCAGGCAAAAGCGCCTGATTAGACCGAGGGACATACTTCCAGCAAAAGTGTTCGTCAGCTAAAAACTTGAGTTCTAAATCTAGAAACATAATGGTGCTGTCAGAGGGTAAATCTTTGGTGAAGACCATGTTCTTTGAACAGGCACTAAAAACATGTAAAATCCGGACCGCCACAGAGGTTAGCTGGTCAGTTGATAAGTTTAAAAGGATTAAAAAGCCATCCACATATCGAAAAATTTTTACAACACGCTTGTCTTGAAGGGCTTTCTGCAGCGACGAATCGAACTTGGCCAAAAAAAACGTTAAACAGTACAGGCGCTACACTAGATCCTATGCAGATGCCTTGCCTCTGTACAATGTAGTTGTCACCGTGCTGTATGATAGTGGACGTAAGGTAGACACTCAGCAGTTCCAGGAAAGAGTCGAGTGCTATTCCGCATTTCTTCTGGAATGCAACAATCCCGTTGGTCTCAATCGAATCGCGCACTGCTTGTAGAAGCTCGTCCTGCGGTATTGAATAAAACAAGTCCTCTATGTCAATCGAGAAAGCAGCATTGGCGTGTGACAAAACTGTCGCTGAGGCTTTCCACCAGGCATTTCGAGCTCCGAACTGCAAACGGACCAGGCGGAACAAGTGCTCCTAAGGCGCGTTGCAAAAACAATGACACCATCTTCTGCCAACAGCCTTCTTCAGTCACGATGGCTCCAAAAGAATTTCCCAGCTTATGAGTCTTTGCCGTGAAAAACACACGCAAGACATTTTGTTCACATTTGCGGATCTCATTTTTCAATCTAGAAAAGTTTAGCTGGTTGAGCAGACGGAGGGCTAGAGCCTTCGCATTACGAGGTTTTAAATCCGGCGGCTTAAACTTTTTCTCGATCGCTTCAATCGCCTTCTTTTCACACAATGAAGAAGGAAGCACGACAATCCCACCTTCCTTATCCGCCTGTAGAAGACTGAGGTTGTTCTGTTTGAAGTGGGCAATCAAGGGTCGCAGGTCTTCACCCCTCTTATTTCTTTCCCATGTCCTCTCCAGGCATCCAACGCCCTCCGACACACAGTGTGTCCTCTCTTCTGGTGGGGCCCTCCTGGCGACTCTGTGCACAGCTGCTAGAAGCTCGTGTTTCTGTGCTCGTGGTTCCAGGTTGAACTTCGGGCCCATCTTCAAAATGTCATCCAAGGTTGGGGGAAGGCAGGATCCGTTTAAGTACGTGACCGTAGTGCCAGTTGCGTCCTTCTTGGGTTTCTTCGGTAAACTTCTCCGGAGCTCATTCCAGTACACCTCGATGAGTATGACATAGAGGCGACGACGCTCTCTTAGCTTCTTTGAAGCCACCCACGGATGCTCGTACAGCTGGCAGAGATGGCGCAACCAGTCCTGCAGGTGCCTACTTTGTCGGTGAAGCTCGGACTTTAGAATCGAGCAAGCGCGCTTCCCGTGTCCTGTAGAAGGCAGAAGGGGGCCAAACAGCCGTTGAATTTCCAAAGGCGGAATGCCAATCTTGATGCAATATGACACGAAGCGTGCCCTACAGGTAGTTAGGGCGATGGCGCTGACGCAAGATGACAAGTCGTCCGTGGAAGACGACACATGTAGAAAGGAGCCCAGGGTACAAGAATAGTAGTTCAGAAGCCTGAATTGTTGGGCGAGTTGGTAAATGTTCACTGAAAAAAAAACAGCGAGAAAAGACGCAAGACCAGAGGAAGACGCACACAGACTGTCGCCTGACTTACAACTGAATTTATTAAGGTTCCACCACATATTTATAGCCACTACTTGCGCAGGCGCACATACATGCCACATTCAACAAAGTCTGGACGTCATTACTAGCCAGATAAAAAATTCCATTCTTTGTCAGTGAGAATAACAGATGGGTCGCTGATAGAAACACGCTCGTTCTTTTTGATTAAAACGCTTCTAACAGCTTGCGCTCGTGCCTGGACTTCCCGCGGCCGATAATGGTAGCATTGTTCAGCAAAGCTGAGCAATTTTGGCAATCCTTGACATGTATGGCCAGGTTGCTCCCTGTACCTAAGCGCAGCGTTCTGCATGTTCCCTGAGTGGCTCGTCCAAACTCGCCAAAGATTTACCCTCTGACAACACCATTATGTTTCAAGATTTAGAACTCAAGTTTTTAGCTGACGAACACGTTTGCTGGAAGTATGTCCCTCGGTCTAAAAAGGCGCATTTGCCTTATGCTTCCGCTCACTCGAAGCTGGTAAAACGTGGCATTGCCAACCTGTGTTTCTCAAATGCACTGAGAAAAAATTGCCCGCATGCCATGCAGCAGAGTCTAGCCGAGCAGGTGGTTCGACTAGAGGCCTCTGGGTTTCCTTCCTCTTTGCTGTTGGCGGTCGCTGAAACCTTGGGCAAGAAAATGAAGAAGCCTGCTGCCAATACCGTGCACCCCACTGAGAGAACAGGGAACTTTGAGGTGATTCCCTACTACCATGGAATTTCGGATGGACTGAAAAAAGTTTTCCAAAAATTTGGAGTGAATTTGGTGTTTTCAACCCCCCGAAAGCTTTCTAGCCTTTGCGTCCGTATCTCCGGCTCCAAGCGAGAACCTGCCTGCAAAACTAAGCACCAAACAAAGTTCCCGAAGTGTGCTGTTGGGGTAGTATATTCTATCCCTGCTTCTTGTGGGAAAGTTTACATTGGGCAGACGGGGCAATGTTTGAACGAGCGACTCAGGGAAGATGGCAGAACGCTGCGCTTAGGTACAGGGAGCAACCTGGCCATACAAGTCAAGGAGTGCCAAAATTGCTCAGCTTTGCTGAACAATCCTACCATTATCGGCGGCGGGAAGTCCAGGCACGAGCGCGAGCTGTTAAAAGCGTTTTTAATCAAAAAGAACGAGCGTGTTTGTATCAGCGACCCATCTGTTATTCTCACTGACAAAGAATCAAATTTTTTATCTGGCTAGTAATGACGTCCGGAATTTGTTGAATGTGGCATGTATGTGCGCCTGCTCAAGTAGTGGCTATAAATATGTGGTGGAACCTTAATAAATTCAGATGAAAGTCCGGCGACAGTCTGTGTGTGTCTTCCTCTGGTCTTGCGTCTTTTCTCGCTGGTTTTTTTACGTGAGCAATTCAAGCGAGGGACAAAAACTTCGCGTTTTACCTACTCAGAAATTTTGCAGAAGCGTATTTTTTAACTGGAAGTAGTTTATGACAGCAATTTTTTTTTATATCGTAACATATCACGCTCAATATATCTCCACATTTCCTATCGATAGGCCAAATATTTTTGCTTTTGACGTTCTACACTGACTTAAAACGGTAGTCCTTAGTGCTAGCTGCAAGCAATGGTGAAATTTTCAACGAAAATTTTGCTAGGCAACATAAGAATTAACGGACGACAATCTTGAATATTTCATTACCACCACCTTACAATATTCCACAGCTACCTCATAATTACCACTGATTCGAATATCCTGCACTTGTTTTCAAAACAAACTTTCTGTGACTCGCACACGATTGCAAAGACCACAGCCTACAACCAGGCCTCTTCCCCGGACTAATTCATCCAAATCGTATTTACAAGGCAGTACATGCGGGGTTCGGGGAGGAAGTGACCTATTCGCAAATAAAAGCTGAGAACCCGTCCCCAGCTATAGCGCACTGATCCGCGACTTTGTCTTCTGCAGAGAAGAGAACTGAATCATCATCATAATCAACTTGACTGCGCCCACTGCAGGGTAAAGTCCTCTCCCATATCTCTCCAGTGACCATGTCCTGCTCCCCCTACGGCCACCCCATATCCGCAAACTTCGTAATCTCATCCGCCCACCTAACGACGTTATGCCTCCCAGTGTTACGCTTGCCTTCTCTTGGAATTCAGTCCGTTACTGTTGAAGACCATCGGTTATCTTGCCTTCACATTACATGCCCTGCCCATGACCATTTATTCCTCTTTATTTCGACTAGGATGTCATAAACCCGCGTTTGTTCCCTGGCCCACTCTGCCCTCTTCCTGTCTCTTAGCGTTACACATGGCATTTCCCTTTCCATAGCTCACTGCGTTGCCCTTAATTTGAACCCTTTTGGTTAGCTTCCACGTTTCTGTGCGATATGTGAGTACCGGTAAGATGCAACTGTTATGTTCTTTCTTGAGGAATTCTGGTAAACTGCCATATGATCTGAGAGAAGCTCCCAAATGCGCTCTGCCCGATTCGCATTGTTCTAGTTATTTCACTCTCGCGATTTGGATCTGCTATCAGCAACTGTCCTAAGCAGACGTATTCCATTACCACTTCCAGCACCTCGCTACCAATTATAATCTGCTGCTCCCTTCCGAGATTTTTAACTTCATTTGGCTTTATGCATATTAATTTTTTAGACCCACCGTTGTGCTCTGCCTGTCTAAGATTTTGATCATGCTTTACACTTCATCTCCTGGATGAATTAGAAAGCCAATGTCATTATCTAATCGCAGATAACTAATGTAGCACTGGCGAGATCGTGTCTCCATGCCTTACACCTCTGCTAACTGGAATTTTATTGCCGACTGTACGGAGGAGTATGGTGGCTGCTCAGCCGCAATGATTGTCTTCCAGCATATTTACGAAAAGGTCTTCCACTCCCTAATTCCGCAATGTCTGCATAAGTGCTGAAGTTTATACGCAGTGAAATACTCCCTCGTAATCCATGAAGGCTACATGTAGGGCTTGCTTAATCTCAGCGCATTTCTCTAGCACCTTAGTGATAGTGTGAATATTGTCTATTGTCAAGTGCCACGAGGATCCATAGCGCACAAAATCCAAGGGGCACAACACGTGCGCTTTGCATCCTCATGTTGACTAACCACTAACCCAACCCTGACCCTTCCGTGTCAAGTGCCTGCCTGATCATTTGGCTGAATGAAGTCTACAGTTTTCCTGACTCGTCAGCGATAACCTTAGTAAATACATTATAGGCAACGGAGAGTAAGCTGATGGATACGTAATTTTTAAATTCTCTGGCTTCTAATTGCTTAAAAGGCCCTAGAAAGAGGCTCTCAGTAAAATTGTGATATGTGCGGGATGTTAAAAGACGCCGCTTCGAAATTATCCTCCAGAAAGAATTATTTTAATGTGTTTGGTGTAAGCTGAGTTATATTCAGAAAAAATTTGAACTTCCGCGACTTCGCGCCTTTTCCTCTCCTCTCGCACGTCAAAACAATCGCGATCATCTGCCCCCCTCCCCCCCACCCGACCCCCCTTTTAACTCAGCACCTCCCCTACCTCCGCCCGCTGCGGCGCAAACGGAGTAATCGAGGCCGTGGTAGCGCGTGACGTCTGAAAGAATTTGGCGCTGTGAACCAATCATAACCCTCGGCTGCTGATGTCACTTGCACGATGTGACGTCGCATGCCAGGTATCGCGCGAAAGCCCGGCACTACGCGTAGCCACGAGGTACGAATGTTGGAATTTTTGAAAATGTATTGTAAGTTTCCAGCTCGCTTTTGAGGTCTTGTACGCGGCATGGACGCTCGGTGGCCTGTATACTACATAGTGCAAGCAATTTAAAGCCAAGCTCTAACACCCCTTTCTGTGGCCCTTTAAGGAGTTCTTGTAAGCTTCTGGTATGCTGCAGGTGATAAGGCATTTCCTATACAGGGTGGCTAGTTCATCTAGCATGATCTCCGCTCCGTACTTCAACAGACCTACTGTTACCTGATCCCATATTGCATTGCCCCTAAGGCTTTCTTTACTCCTCCCTTTTTTGCTGGCAGGATGTCTCATTGTTGTGCGCCACTGCGTCTCTAATTTTTTTTTTATTTCGCACACCTTGCGTAAAGGCATAATTTGGGCTCTCTGCATGCTAATTAAAGAAAATCATGGAAGGTGTTTGCGTGCAGGAACCGGAGAAGTCTCCAGCTCTTATTGTTGTCGGTTAGCCACTTGGAGAAATCCTCCTCTCTTGTCGCCGTTAGTTCAACCTCCATCAAAAGTCGAGTCCTTGAAGCCCTTGTCCCTGCGCAAGTCCACAGCAGGTGGCGAACATCCGCCTGTGCAGCCGGTGTGGAATACCTCGGGCAAGTGGCGGGTCCTGCGTCTTCTTCAGAGCCCCATCGGCCCGTTACCGAAGGGGTAAGGGCCGACCCAGCACTGATGCTTCTAAGGGATACCTCCTCCAATCTCGATAAGTTATGAGGGAGGGAGGCATGCAGCGAAGGGGGGGGGGGCGGCGGGCCGCTCCGCCCCCCCCCTCAACCCCGAAATTTACGTGCGAAAGCACTCCGTCAATAAGTCTATAAAATGTTTCGTCGCCATCACTTAACCGAGTGGCAGAAGCTGCAAACTCGGGCTACGAACTTTGAAATGGCAATCGAGCTCACCGGGAACCGAATTTAGCGAATGTGTGTCTGAAGCCTCCTGGCAGGAATTGGCCGAGGCTGGAAACGCGAGCTGCCAACACTGAGATGGTAATCGAATCCACGAAGACCCGAGTCAGAGGCGCAGCTCCCATAGGCCATGCAGGAACGTCCATGCAGCTTGGTTATAAAGCGGGGCTTGATACCTATGCCGCTCCTGCCAACTTAGACAGCATACATCACGGTCCTCCTCATAAGCATTGTAACAAAAGAACTGTAGTGCGACCAAGACGAACACAAGACAGAGGCACACAGGACTAGCGCTAATCCTGTAGCGCTAGTCCTGTGTGCCTCTGTCTTGTGTTCGTCTTGGTCGCGCTACAGTTCTTTTGTTACAGTATGCACCATCTAGCCCAACAAAAAGTTATTCTAAATCCTCATAAGCATGCCTCTGGCGGGTGGTAGCTGGCTGGTGACATAGTCGGGTGAGCCATGGGCCTGACCCACCCTCGAAATTTAAATTTCGGTTTCCCATCCCCAAAATAAGGTTGGAAAGTCCTTAAATATGGACGGACAGTCAAGATTGCGAAGCGTGCCCAAAATACTGCGTTTTTGGCGAAGTAAAACCGTCTCTCATTTTTTTCAGACCCCCGCTAACCTCGACGAATTTATAAAGCACCGCCATATCAATCCCCAAACTTGACAGCTATTTGCAGGTGTTCGCGAAGGCTTGGAGGCGATCGCTAATCGGACCACTAGCTCCCAGAAATCACCAGTGTTAATGATAATACTAAATTAACTCACTTCGAAATTACTGCTTTGAATAACAACGGACAAATCACACGTCGACAAGACTGAACAACGATAACAAAACAGTGGGTGTATTTAACAGACAAGAATACACGCGTCTGCTTTAGACGACTTTTGTTTGCGCACTGGCCGCTCCGGGCGGAAGTGGGAAGCTCCGGGTTCCGCCCGCTCCGGGTGGAGTTGCGGTGGAACGCCACGAGGCGGTCTCAATGTTTATTGAGGTATTGCCACAATTAGTCGCCGCACTAGAAGAGCTCATGGAAGCCTTCCGCGACGCAACAAGCGCTTCCGCCACGTCTGCCCTCTACCATCGAGCATGCTCATTTACATTCATTTGTCTGTTTGTGACACTTTCCTAAGCCTAACGCATCACTTGTCCTAGTATTTGCAGAGCACGTGGGCTAACATGAACGTCGCGTCAGACTACGTAAACCTTGTTTTGTGCAAGCTGGAAAGAATCGCTGCTAATTCTGAGGTAGAGTTCCACAAAATATTCTCTGTATGTCGAAAGACAGCGGCTCATTTCGGCGTAAGCTCGGAAACGCCGCGAGTGGTGAGCACACAGCAGCATCGGGCTAACGTTTATGATCCTTACATGGACGATCTCAAAGCTTCTCTTGAGCGCCGCTTTGGAAACCACGGGGCAACTTTAAGTGGTTTGAAGTTTGTTCTGCCAACACACGTCTCTAAAGGGAACTTTCAGCCCGTGCAGCCGGCTTTTGAATTTTACATAGAAAGCATACAGACAACGCACATCTCTGCACTAAGGGGGGAGTGACAGAGGAGGAAAGCAAAATGGGAAGCCACAGAGGTGGAGCCGACGGCGCGCTACGCCACCGACGCGTTAATGAATTGCTACAAGGTCCTATTTCTAAATGTTTATACACTCCTCAAGATTTTAGCAACGCTGCAAGAGTATACCGCGGCTGCAGAACGCAGTTTGTCTACGTTGAAAAAAAAAGACAAACAGTAATATATAGCACTTTTTTGTGATTTATATTATGCCACTCAGATAAAGTGGTAGTACTGATGCTAATGCTTATTTGTAGCACTGTGTGCATCGCTAAGGTGTTCCTTCTGTGTAGGGAACATTTACTGTTATGTGTGTAATGCTCTGTATTGTTTTGTCGTTTAAATTGTAAGGTCGATTAAGTGGGAAATAGAATAGGAAGGTCTCTGTTTTGTAGTTGATGTTTTCGTATTCACTTGAGCGCTTTTTCATCACACTGTACATACGACCATATTGTAATAAATGGTTGCCGAGTATGAAATTTGGTCTGTGTGAGTCATTGTAGCCAGAGGCGTACCTCACATGCGCACCAGACAAAGTTTATTTTATTCACGCTTGCATTAGCAAAAATCATTATCTCCCTCAATACAACGAAAGGAAACCTGACCACCTCCCCCTTCGAACATAATACTGTCTACCTACCTGGAGGGAGGAGAAAGGTGGAATGAGGGCACTTCTCGTTATAGAGGATGCGAAGACGCGTAGAGAAAAGAGGGCGTCAAAAGGGGAGCCTGGTGGGGGGTGCACTAGTGTTTGGAACTTGGTTTGTAAGACTGTCTGCTCTTCTCTGCTCAGCGTTGGCAGCATCAGCTTGTGTCCAGTGTATCTGGATGTGTATCTTTGTTTTCCTATTGAGTGCATGGATCTCCTGATTTGCACACAATGCCTTTGTCACTCTGTTCAGTTGTTTTATGGCGGCTAAGGATTCTGTACAGATATGGGCTTCTGTTATAGGTTCTATCTTATTTATGGCCTCCTTAGCATCGCGGAGTGTATAAAGTTCCATCACAAGCGGATCGAGATGGTCTGATACGTATTCATGATGTACGTTCAGCTCTCTCTGTGTCAGGCTAGTGGCTGCTATTCTACCACACGTTTCTACAACCGACTCATCCATATATGAAATACGTGTTCCTGGGCCTACATCACCAAGAGGTAGAGTTCTCGGCTTCTTTTTATGACGGAATTCAGTAGCCTTGTTTGCCGTAATAGTTTGGTGTCTTTCATATACGTGCTCATTACAATCGGTACTGCACAGATTAGTGTAAAACTCTTCGGTTGTTTTATAATCTCTTGTTCATATTGCTAACTGTATTGCCCTCTTTGTCTATTAACGCATAGGTCTGGTTTTTGCCTAAGCCTTTTTACCCCTTCATTGCTTTTAGGCTATCTCCGTTCTTTAGAGCATACACGGTTAGCTTGCGCTTATCGATTAGCTTTGATAGCTTTGCTAGTTCATTTATGCCCATAGGCTTAGATGCTTTTATGCATTGGCGTTTCTTAACCAAATGTTTCGTCTCCTGAGGTTGCTTGCCGGTATCCTGTCGAGCCATCCAACCACCTACTTCTACTGCGCATTCCGTAATGACAACTCTGAGATTATCGTTCATTGCTTCAACTTAAAGTCTTCGTCGTAAGTTAAAGCCGAATATCTTCTGCAGCGATAACCTCAATTCCTCTATTTTCCCTCCTACAGCTAACTCGTTAATGCACTTCCTCTTCAATAGCTTCTTCCGTTTCCCTTCAAGTCTGAGCTAATTCGATACTTACCATTCTGTGGTCGCTACAACGCACCTTTACGAAGGCGTCCACAGATTGAACGATACCAGCTTGAGCGCATAGTATGAAGTCGATTTCATTTTCAGTCTCACCATTGGGGCTCTTAAAGGTCCATTTCCTGTTCTCTCGTTTGCGGATGAAGGTACAAATGATCCATAAATTATTTCTATCTGCGAACTCTACTATAACTCTCCCCTGCTATTCCTAGAACCTGCCCCATAGTCGCTTATCGCCTGGTCGCCAGCCTGTTTCTTGCCCACCATCGCATTGAAGCCACCCATCAGTACAGTCTACTGTGATTTTACTTTGTTCATTGCCGATTCCACGTCCTCATAGACCATTTCAACGGTGTGGTCATCATGGCTGGTTTAGGGGCGTAGGCCTGCACCACCTTCAGCTTGTACCTCTTATTAAGCTTAATTGCGACTGCTGCCGCACTCTCGTCAATACCATTGAACTCATTTACGTTGCCAGCTGTATCCTGACCGATAAGGAATGCGACACCTAGATCTCGCCAGTCTGCTAATGCGCGATAGCATAGTAAGTGCCCGCTCTTTAGCACTGCAAACGCCTCATATCTCATCTGTCCTCGTAACCTCCCTAAGACTTATGACATTGCATTTAATTGCCCGAATTCCTTGAACAGCACTGCTATACTAGCCTCACTGTATAATGCTTTAGCGTTTAGCGTTCCTGGGTTGTTTCCAAAAAAGCCTGCTCTGAGGCAGAGATTCTTAGCACCCTCCGCTGCGCCACAGGTCTGACCGCCGCCTTGGCCAGTTGCTACCCAGCTGCTGGGAACAGAGTGCCGGGGGTTAATTTTGTTTATTCTGATACGGAATTGTGTCCAAGTACAACACCAGTGTGTGACGAAATCGCGTTCTGGTGAGAGAATGCATTGACGGTTCTGGTCACCGTAACCAAGCCGCACCCCAGGCACAGTCATGCGGTCCCATTTGCACGCGGAGGTGTTTTTTTAATCCAGTGAAGAAATACGGTGCCCGGTTTTCGAAGCCCGGTCTTCTTGCGCGCCAGGCAGATGCTGACGCTCTTCAACATCGCTACTATTCTAAAAGAGGCGGGGTGGTAAAAGAAAGCTGCGAATGCATGCAAATTAATGACCAATACCGAGACCCGCTCTCCAAGCTTAAGACTAAGTAGTCCTGATTAGGTGGCGCAGTTGTCTGCGCTGAAAGTGCGCCAAGGCGGGCGGAGCGCGGTTGCGAGCTCCACAGACTTGTGAACAGGAACAGCTTGGAGACTCGGCAACAGCTTTAGTGCCGCTGTTCTTGACAATCCCTTCTGGCGCCCAGGCCATGAGTAAAATATGGAATGAGGCCCTTCTTGGTGATGTGCATTTAATTCTGTCGGACATTTATTTCATGCAAAAAAACGCGTTCTTAAGATTTTAACTTGCTATTTGTTTTCTAAAACGTGTCCCACAATTGCCCTTCCACAGCAGCGAAATGGCGCACGACGACAGCACCGCAGGCGGCCCACTGTCGAGAGCGATGCCATCTGTCCCGGCTGGGTGACACTGTTTCGTGGGCAAGGCGAGCATCATCGGCCTCGGGTGCAACGAAACACAAGCGGCCACGGAATACGCAGTGTAGCCCCACATATGAGCAGGCATTTCATAATTAGTGCGAGCAGGTGCGCAACATCGCAAGGAAATCATTTTAGTTCAAGCTACATCTGATAAAACGTCTGCCGTACTGGCATTCAAGCTACGGTTCCACTTAAGTCATTTCAACAGGGAATGCGATAGCATTAGATTTCACATTCGTCACACCTGTTGCAACTTCTTTGTACGTGCGTGTCTCTATGCGTGAATGTGTGTGTGTGTGTGTGTGTGTGTGTGTGTGTGTGTGTGTGTGTGTGTGTGTGTGTGTGTGTGTGTGTGTGTGTGTGTGTGTGTGTGTGTGTGTGTGTGTGTGTGTGTGTGTGTGTGTGTGTGTGTGTGTGTGTGTGTGTGTGTGTGTGTGTGTGTGTGTGTGTGTGTGTGTGTGTGTGTGTGTGTGTGTGTGTGTGTGTGTGTGTGTGTGTGTGTGTGTGTGTGTGTGTGTGTGTGTGTGTGTGTGTGTGTGTGTGTGTGTGTGTGTGTGTGTGTGTGTGTGTGTGTGTGTGTGTGTGTGTGTGTGTGTGTGTGTGTGTGTGTGTGTGTGTGTGTGTGTGTGTGTGTGTGTGTGTGTGTGTGTGTGTGTGTGTGTGTGTGTGTGTGTGTGTGTGTGTGTGTGTGTGTGTGTGTGTGTGTGTGTGTGTGTGTGTGTGTGTGTGTGTGTGTGTGTGTGTGTGTGTGTGTGTGTGTGTGTGTGTGTGTGTGTGTGTGTGTGTGTGTGTGTGTGTGTGTGTGTGTGTGTGTGTGTGTGTGTGTGTGTGTGTGTGTGTGTGTGTGTGTGTGTGTGTGTGTGTGTGTGTGTGTGTGTGTGTGTGTGTGTGTGTGTGTGCTTGCGTCAGTTCGCATTTGTCGGTCCCTCAACCGCTATATTCGGGCTGTTGGCTGCAGTAGCAGGTATCCTCAATGCTGTGGCGGCGCCGAAGTTTACGTGTGCAGGAGAATGTGACAGATTGCGATGGTGTCGCAGAGTCCCGGGACCAATCTCAACCAATCAAGGTGATCGATAAGGGCACACTATGATGACTTTACTAGATCACGTGACTTCTCTCGAGCAACCAGAGTATTTTGGGTCATCGGACGGCGTATTATGTTGCTGACATGAACTCTAAAGCTTTCGCATTAAAACTGACACGTAAGCTAAGCCAGCGTTGGTCTGCTCTTCTTAAAACACCCTCCTTTTTTCCAATGATGAACTTTTGGCGTGTTTTATCTTGAGAGTACTCTTAAATATGGCTAACAAATGTTCCACAAAAACACTCTACAAACGTGCTCTTTGCCTCTGCTTTGCTTGAGCCCATTCTGAAGGCCACGGAAATCGCATCATAACTACGGTTGAAGAAATGTTTTTCTTTAGAGCAGTGTTAGCTCTTTAGTTTTACATTGCGCTCACTGCGATCGAACGAGCTACTAGAAACCTTCTGGCTTGCCTTGCCAATGTGCGCTGGAAATGGCGATATCGTCACATCACTTGTTTGCTATGCATCCGGAGTGGGTACTCAGCTACATCTGTGTCGGGAGCAGTAAGCATGCCTCTTGAAACCATCGCGACAGCAGCTCTAATAAAAAGTGTCAATTGCCGTGTCAACCTTTCCGGCTACGTTAATATGACATGCATTGAGCCGGACAATGTGTGATACCATCTTTACTGCAATATATTTGAGAATAACTGCTTACAAACACGCTATCAAAAGGCCCTCAGCTTTTCTCCAGCTTATGCTGCAGATTTCGGCACACTTTCGAGAGGAATAAATAGGTTCAGTGGCTGTTAAAAACTTGCAACTTACGCACGCTTTCTCCCTTCGTTAAAAATAACAACTGACGTTGAAGGTGCAGCAGTAGTGAAAGCTCTTAAACTTTCGTCTCCAGTGAAGAGCTCCTCCCGGTGAACGCGGAGCGCTCTCGGAGCCACCATGGCGAGAACACGTGGGAAGGTTTTGTGAGAAAACCGCTTGCATTGCGCCAAAGGTTTTAAGAAGAATGCCAGCAAGGACACTCTACGTGGCCTGGATTCGCTCAAGGGAGCCCGCATTCACAATGCACAAGGTGCGTGGCGCTCAATTCTCGTCAAATATTTGCCCAGTGCACACAAATTACGCGACTGCGAGGCGGCGAGCAGCGTGCCTTTCTCACACGGCACACTTTTCCTCGAGCAGTGCTCAGCGGCTGCGTTTTAAAGACCCGCGCTGCGATGGCTGCGCCCCTGGCGGAAGGCCTCAGCTGATCAGAAGTTTCCCAGGAAGTCCACTCGGCCGCCGTGCTGCGACGCTTCGCTCGAAAAGCTGCTTACGCGGCATATCGCACTGCGAGGACAACGGCGAAGATTTATACAAACTCAAACTGCTTGTCTCCTCGGGGGAAGGCTATTCCAATAACAGGAAACTCCGCCAGAAGACGAGCGTGGACGAGCGCAAGGAATGATGGGCATTATCTCTGTCAGCGCCGTCGGTTTGCTACGGCCGGACAAGAGTGCTCCGGTCGGACCAAGAGTGCTCCGGCGGATAGTGGCGCTCCGTGGCCGGAGTACACGGACCACTCCCATTCCGGCATAGAAACTGACCAATAAGAGGCGTCTCGCATCGAGAATTGTGCTTCCTGAGTGGTCTATGAAGTTCGAGTATGCTGAAGGCCTGGATACAATTCGCATTGCTCGCAATTTCTCTGCCCAGCAACAGACATACTATGTTCTCTCGTTCGTGCGTCGCTAAGTTAGAGTGACAGAGTACTGACAATCTTAACCTAAGTACACGGAGCTTCGCTTCAAGGCACAGCAACGCGCACTACTGCATGCGCGAAATACATAACCCGAAGTTCTAGACAGGGGCATGTTATGAACTCTGTTTATGAACGCAGTTTCCATATATATCGTAAAATTTACTGTAATAAATAAATAAATATGCAGAACTCCACTCGGCAGGCTTGCATGTTTTGCCAATTAACGCTTTTGCTATCGTCAAAAAAGTTCCCCGTATGTTTTATACGCCAGTATTAACTACACAACGACAGCGATGGGGAGATTTAAAAGACAGAATTTGTTACGCATCGGAAGAACGGATAATTACCTTGAATGCTTTGAATAAGAGCGCCTTCCAACAATCCACTGTTACTTTATAATTAAAATTGATGCCCATGAACCCTTGACTTGTGCGGCAGCGCAAACGTTTGACGCGGGGCAAGGAAACGCAGAAGCAAGCGCCTGTCACATCCTGCTAAACGATAAGCTTGCCCAAGCCCATCTTCCACGCAAAACTGAGCGGGTTTGTGGACCGCTCTACCTGTCGGGAAGGGTGCCCGCCATCGGTTTACGCACAAGTGCGGGACGTGTCGGATGCCTCATCAAACTGTCCACAGTCACGAGGCCAATCACTGTGGAGGCGGGACCTGAGCGAAATGGGTTGGTCCATCAAATGTACCGTTAAATTAACCCGCCGCCGCGGTTGCTCAGTGGTTACGGCACTCGGCTGCTGACCAAAAGGCGCGGGTGAGATCCCAGCCGCAGCGGTCGGATTTCGATGGAGGTGAAATTCTAGAGGGCTGTGTACTGTGCCATCTAAGTGCACGTTCAAGAACCCCATGTGGTCGAAATTTTCGGAGCCCTTCACTACAGCGTTCCTCATAGGCTGAGTCGCTTTGGGTCGTTAAACCCCCCTAACCCATAAACGATTGAAGTGACAACCTCGATCTACTTGCCAAGTCACACCTCAACAAAAAGAAATTCAGTCTCTCCAAGGGTCGCTTCGACAGCAATGCGTGAGCATGGCTCATCCTCACTCCACAGTTCGCCACGCGCGCTTTATTACACTGATTTTTTATGGATTGTTGCTTCTTTGTTTCAATTATGCGCGTGGCATGCACTCGCGCCGTAGCGGTGGCAATGCTCCGCCCACTTTACTGCTGGTCTCAGCGACGACCGGCGGCTTTGTCTGCACGTAAACAATCATTTCGTGGTCCCACGACACGTGCTGTGATGGCTAAGTGTGACTAAATGAGATGCGTGCTCGGTTCTTGCTGTCGGCGCATTTATTTTTCTTCAGTTTCTTTTTGTTATGTCGCTGCTAGGGGGCTTCAGACACAGGACACTCTTTCCCGACATGGCCCCTCTAATGGTTGCGCTTTTGAAGAAAACAGCCGAGCATTGCAATAACATCAGAAAAAGCAGCACCACATTGCCTCAACACATCTTCCCAAAACTGCGCACTAATTAACATCGTCCTTGTCTCGATCATGCTGCATAATTACTTCGGATGACATGATGAAGGTCACTGTCCCAAATGGGAGAAGACATACCCACTTCCTATACACATGTTACGCTGCCGTTATGCATTTCCCTCACCCTCCCCCTTGGCCCCATAGTGCTTCACTTGACGGTTCTTTGAGCAGCAAGCGGTCTTAGTCACGCAAGGTCCTTTTATTTCTGGTCCTCGCCGCGCAGTGGATTACGGTCGCACTATACTGGAGTGAACGCGGTCCCGTATTTTCCAGCAAAGCTTCGCGTCCGGCTAAAAAAACTGCTTATTCATCCACGGTCGTTCAGTGGAACGGATTCGACGAAAATCTTCCTAGCCCAACTCTTACTTAGTCGAATTGCAAACCGCTCTAAAGATACATGTTGTTCACGCGGCAGTATTGTTTTAGGCATTCTTCCCGGCATGAAAATTTTCGGCACAAATACAGCTGTTTACGCTTTGTAGAATGCAACCTTGTGATAGTTTTCTCGGACTTAGCTCAGGGCAAAAGGCCATTTGCTGCAGGCCTACCTACACGCTAAAGCACACAATGACCAGAAAGATCATGGCGTTTCAACGTAGCTTGCGAAAAACGCCACGGGCTTACCTTCATAAGATGTATTGTCTTCAGTGTGCTACCTGTCATTGCTTTCTGCACATGTCGTTATCCATTACGAGAAACCGTGGAATAGGGCACATGGCGAAACAAAGAGCGAATAAATGATTCTAAAACGAATCAGTACAATTGACACATGCAGCGTTTAGCAGGAAAAGGGAAGTTGCAGCTGTCCAACAGCTCCGAAATTTCTCTCTTCCGAAGACAGAAGAGCAGCAAATGCTACCAGAGGAATCATATGTAACACCTAATATACCTCCTTGGCTGCGACCAGCCCTTCCCGCTGCTGGATATCTACTGGGCACTGATTACATTGGCCTAACGTTTGTGGAGGCTTCCGGAGTTGGCTTTTAATTAGACGCGTTGTCAATCTCTATTATTCTTCATTAATGAACATAGATTTCGCTTGTGTGGAAAACCGAACATGGCACCGTATCCAACCAGAATCTTATCCTAGCCTCGCTGTCCTGTTCGAGGTATTAAATGGGACTACACATGGCTCAGTCAGGTTAGGAAAACAGATGACGTATTCAGTGACAAGAATCGAGCGCGTACTTTGCACTTTGCTACCGTGGTTTTGCGGACGTGTGAGAGCTACAGCTAAGATACATCTATGTATCTACAGAAAATACACAAAAATTCTCCGTCACTAAAGAAGGGGTGGCGGATGTCGTAATTAAACTTAACAAGAGGAAAAAAATTGAAACTGCTACATGTTCACGCGCATAGATTTAATCATGGTGACAAGTTAGTCAAAAGGTTGTACGAACATGTGGAATCGGAAGTGAGAATGCAAAAACACCGTACACTCTCATGATTGCCGATTTCGATTGCCGAAGTAAGACAGAATCAGGCTGGAGACCAGGCAGTGGGCGAAACTCCCATAGGTTCTAGGAATGGCAGGGCAGATTTGTTAGTAGAGTTGGCAAAAGCGGGAGAACAGGAAGAGGACGTTTAAGAGCCCCAATAGTGAGACTAAAAATTAAAGATCTCATACTGTGGTCAATTTAATTTTTAGATCTCATACTGTGGACCCGCCGCGGTTGCTCAGTGGTTAAGGCCCTCGTCTGCTAAACCGGAGTACCCGGCTTCCAACGCGACCGCGGCGGCCGCGTTTCGATGGAGCATAAACGCATAAGGCACCTTTGTCCTGTGGGATGTCAGTGCACGTTAAAGATCCCCAGGTGCTCGAAATTATCCTGGAGACCTCCACTACGGCTCCTCTTTATTACTGTCTTCTTTCACTACCTCCTTTATCCCTTCCCTCTCGGCGCGGTCCGGGTGCAAACCGAGATATTTGAGACAGATACTGCGCCATTTACTTTCCTCAGAAACAAGTTTTCAACACCAACTACCTGCCAGCGATCTGCCCCTTGCGCTGGAGGACGTGCGTGCGGCCATCCACGACCATCTCCGAAAGCAGCACCCCGACCCACGCATCGCGGGAGGTGAGCGCATCGACAGTGTCACCGGCTGTCGCGCACTTAAACGGTCACAACGTGCAATGATCCTCCGCGCGCGCATTGGCTGCGTGCACATGTGGCTCGGGGAACGACGGGTGCGTCACGAAATATCGACGAGTGATGTGTGTGACGGATACGGTGCAGTGTAAACACCAGAACACCTGCTCCTTCACTGTGCCGCTTTCGCCGATGCTCGTCGCGATATGCTCGCGGCCTATAGGGCGCAGGGCATAATACCAGACTCCATCAAGACGCTATTGTGGCCACAGGGCAGTGCGCGCACTCGTGAGCGAACTTTGGTGAGCCTCTGTGCATTCCTCGAACACACGGGCTTGACGTCCCGTCTCTTCTCCGTCAGGTAGTTACACGCAGTGACCGAACGCTCCGCGAGTTCTACCTTGAACGATTAATAACTGGACGCCCCACTCCAGTTGTAACCAACACAGTGCTGTGCGCGTGTGTGATTTAATTCCTCTAAAATGAACTAATGACGCGCACAACCTGGACACATTTCTTATTGTGTAAATAGTTTGTACATATTACTTCTCTCCCTATCCTCTCTTTCTGTCCCCTCACCTCTTTCATTTAATTTCTCAATTTTGCCTGCTATCCTTTATTTCCGCTGCCCCAGCTCAGGTGCTTCAGTATCGATGGCAGATGCCGGGGCTAGAAAAAATCTTTTCCTTCCTTTTTACTATTATTCTTAATAAAACCACTACCACCACCAATTTTCAAACCTCCTACCATCGGCGCATCCTGGAACAGTATACGATGTGGGGGTGCTCGGAGAGGTGCCATGTAAAGACGATATGATTGTAAGGTCTCGAATTGGCACAAATTTTAAGAGGCAGGAGAACAAACTGGTGAAGCGCAAGCCCATTAACTAGTGCGCGGTAAGAAGGCAAGTATAGGAATTCAGGATCTCGCTTCAGAACACATATTCGGCCTTAATTGAGGAGGACGACCTTAACGTTCGAGCAATGAACGGTAATCTCACAGCTATCGCGACAGATTGCGCAGTAAAAGTAGGCCGTAGGATGGTTCGACAGGATCCCAAAAAGCTCTATTTTTTAGACGAAAGATCTGACTAAGAAAAGAGTAAGCGTGAAAGCCTGATCATTTGGTAGATCTAAGTCTAAGGTTGCCCTGATTCTATTAACGATTGACTTAGCAAATACCTTGTAGGCAACGGACAGTAAACTGATCGCTCTGTCATAATTCAAATCCTTCGCGTCTCCTTTCTTATAAATTGACATAATGTTTGCGTTCTTCTAAGCTTCTGGTACGGTTGAGGTCATAAGGCATTGCGTATACAGGGTGCCTAGTCTTTCTAACACATTTTCCCCTACGTCCTTCAACAGATCTGCTGTTACCTGATCCTGACCAGCTGCTTTTTCCCTTTGTATTGCTCCTAAAGGTTTCTGCACTTTCTCTTTCGTTACTGGCGGCATTACGCATCGCTGTGCACTACTGTCTCTCTCATTAACGTTCTGATTACTTTGGATACTGTATAAATTTGTGTAGAACTCTTCTGCTACATTAACTCTCTGATCCGTATTGCTACTGAATCATGGTGTTGAAGTGCCTTATTTCAGAATACTGGAAGATATATAGCAACTGCACAACTACTATGGTCCTCCATAAAGTCAGTAATAGAATTCCAATAAGGAAGGGCGTCAGGCAAGGAGGCACGATTTCACCAATGCTATACACCGCCTCTTTACAGCTGGTATTCCGAGGCCACAACTGGGAACAGCTGGGGATGAGAGTTAGTGGATAATACCTAATAATTTGCGAGTCGCTGGTGACATTGCCTTGCTGAGTCACTCAGGACGTGAACTGCAAATCATGATTAATGAGTTAGACAGGCAGAGCAGAACGGTGGGTCTAAAAGTTAACAAGCAGAAACAGAAAGTAATGATCAACAGACTAGCAAGGGAACAGCAGTTCACAATTGGCAGCAAGGTGCAGGAAGTGGTAAATGTGTACTTAGGGCAGGTAGTGACAGCTGATCACGATCATGAGAGGGACATAATTAGAAGGATAAGAATGGGGTAGCGCGCCTATGGCAGGTTCTCTCAGATCACGAATGGCAGTTTACCAATATCCCTCAAGGGAAAAGTGTACAACAGCTGTATCTTACCGGTGCTAACCTAAGGGGCAGAAACGTCGAGAAATGAAAAAAAGGTTCAGCTTAAGTTAAGGACAACGCAGCGAGCCATGGAAAGAAAATATACAGGTGAAACGTTAAGAGATCGGATGCGGGCAATGTGGGTGAGGGAACAAACCCGGGTTAATGACGTCCTAGTCGAAATCAAGAGGAAGAAATGGGCTTGGGCAGGGCATGTAATGCGAAGGCAGGACAACCGCTGGTCCTTAAGAGTAAAGGAATGGATTCTAAGAGAATGCAAGCGTAGAAGGGGACGGCAGAATGTTAGGTGTGCGGATGAGATTAAGAAGTTTGCAGACGTAGGGTGGGCGCAGCTGGCAAAAGATATGTTTAATTGGAGAGACATAGATGAGGCCTTTGCTCTGCAATGGGTGTAGTCAGACTGATGATGATGACGATGATGAATCACGAAAGCCTCCAGCCCCACAGACAGAATAGAAGTGGTAGAGCTATCAAAGCTATTCAATAAGCGCTAGGAAACCTACATAAGGAAGCTTAACATAGAAGCGACCATGGTCCGAAGACATACAGCAGCCTAAAAGCGATGAAGGAACTTGGTACCCGCCGCAGTTGCTCAGTGGTTAGGGCGCTCGGCTACTGATACGGAGTAGCCGGGTTGGAACCCGACGGCGGCGGCTGCGTTTCGATTGAGGTGAAACTCAAAGGCGTCCGTGTGCTCTGCGATGTCAGTGCACGTTAAAGATCCCCAGGTGGTGGAAATTATTCCGAAGCCCTCCACTACGACACCTCTTTCTACCTGGCTTCCCTCAGTCCCTCCTTTATCCCTTCCCTTATGGGGCGGCTCAGGTGTCCGCCGGATGTGAGACAGATACTGCGCCATTTCTTTTCCCCAACAACCAATTAAAAAAAAACTAGGTATAGTTAAAAACCAGAAGTATGCGTTAAGAGAAAAAGAGGGCAGTGTCATTAGCAATGTGAATAAGATAATTAAAGTAGCTGAAGAGTTTTGCACAAATCCATACATTAGGCAGGCAATGCGATCAGAATATTAACAAGAGAGGTAGTAGAGCATAGAAATGGAACATCCCGCCTGTAACGAAAGGGGAAGTAAAGAAATGCTTAGGAGCAATGCAATTCAAAGGCGGAAAGCCGCTGGTGGGGATCAGGTAACAACGTTTCTTTCGAAGGGTGGAGAGACACAATCAAGGCATTCAACGAGGCTGGGGTGGCAATGCTGTCGCGTGTGGTCGCGAGTGTGCAACCAGTCGAGATAAAAGCTGACAGCACGGAACTGCAAGAGCTGCTCAACGAATATGCTGACGTGTTTGCTCCAGGACTCGGCGTATGCAAGGGACCACCGGTCACATTGCAGCTGAAAGAGAATGCGTGTCCAAAGTTTTTTAAGGCCCGTACGGTTCCCTACGCTTTGAGGGACAAGATGTCTGAAGCGCTGGACCAACTGGTTGCGCAAGATGTCCTGGCGCCTGTGAAAACCGCCGAATGGGCAACACCAGTGGTACCCGTTTTAAAGGGCGATGGGTCTCTCCGAGTGTGCGGAGACTTCCGTATGACAGTGATGGCAGCCACAGTGATGGAACAGTACCCGTTGCCTCGAGTGGACGACATTTTTGCTAAGCTGAATGGCGGAGAAGTATTTACGACGTTGGACTTACGCCAAGCCTACAACCAGCTACCTTTAGACGCGGATGCCAAAAAGATAGCAGTGCTGAACACTCAGAAAGGCCTCTTCTGTTTCAACCGATTACCTTTTGGCATAAGTTCTGCTCCAGCTATATTCCAGAGGCGGATGGACGCGCTGCTGGGCGATATTCCAGGAGTTCAGGTGTACCTCAATGATATTATCATCGCTGAAAAAAAGGACGATGTATCAAGGCTGAAGAGGGTGCTGCAACGCCTGCGGGAGTACTGTCTCCGACTGCACAAGGATAAGTGCAAATTCCGGCAAGACGAAGTCACTTTTCTCGGCCATCGGATCGACGCTAAGGGTCTGCGACCAAAGGACGATAACATCAAGGCTGTTATCGAAGCCCCAGAACCTACTTCAGTGAGTGAGCTGAAAGCTTTTCTCGGACTTGTAAATTATTGCGGCAAGTGCTTGCCCAATCTGGCCACTGTGCTGGCTCCGCTGTACGCCCTCCTAGCTAAAGGGGCCAAGTGGGAGTGGAACAAGGAACAAGAAAAAGCTGTTCAGAAAGTTAAGCAGGCAATTGTGGCTTCCAAGTTCCTTGCTCATTACGACCCGGATAAGCCACTGCGGCTTGAGTGCGATGCGTCATCAGTAGGCATTGGGGCCGTTTTGTCCCACCGTGTGAACGGTGTTGACTACCCCATCGGATTCCGGTCCAGGACACTCACAAAGGCAGAGCGTAACTACTCTCAGTTAGAAAAAGAAGCACTAGCACTGGTGTTCGGCGTCGCACGGTTCAAGGACTACTTGTATGGACATCGGTTCGTGTTAGTAACCGACCACAAGCCTCTTACTGGTTTATTCAATCCAGGCAAACCAATACCACCGATGGCGGCTGCGAGAATCCAGCGCTGGGCCTTGTTCCTTGGCAACTACAGCTACACATTGCAGTACCGCAAGGGCAGCGAGAATTCCAATGCAGACGCCCTCAGTCGCTTGCCATTGCCGGTTACGGAGCCGCGGGATGTCGCTCCCGACGAGTACGTTTTGTATGCCCAGTGTCTTGAGGAAACGGCGGTCGGCGCCCGGGAGGTTGAACAAATGACAAACCGAGACGCCACTCTTCAATAGGTCAAAAGGTGGATTGCCGACGGATGGCCTCCGTATCTACCGCAGGATCTTGAGCGTCTCCGGGCGTACTTCAACAGAAGAACAGAGCTAACCGTGAGCCACAATTTGGTGTACTGGGGACATCGCATTGTTCTACCTATGGCGGCGGCAAAGCGTTTGTTGGGGCTGCTCCATGAGACGCACCCTGGTATGACGTCCATGAAAAGCACGGCGAGAACGCTGTTTTGGTACCCGGGTCTGGATTCTGACATAGAGCGACTGGTGAAATCATGCTCTATTTGTGCACAGGCCGCTGCGATGCCACCGGCACAGATACCTTTGGCGTGGCCAGCAACCGGGGAAAGATGGAGCAGACTACACGCAGATTTCGCAGGCCCAATGGACGGACATATGGTATTGGTCGTCGTAGACTCTGAAACAAAATGGATAAAAGCAATTCCAATGAAAATTGCCACATCGCAAACAACGGTGGACACACTACGGTCAATATTTGCACGCTTCGGCCTTCCAAAAACCTTCGTTTCAGATAACGGTCCACAATTTGTGGGCGCCGTTTTTCGCGAGTTTCTGGCACGAAACAACGTAAAGCAACTCACAACAGCCCCTTATCACCCACAATCGAATGGTTTAGCCGAAAGAGCTGTGCGCACGCTCAAGGAAGGGCTAAAGAAAAACCCTGGAAAAGACCTGGAAATGCGTATAGCTCGGTTTTTGTTCCGATATCGCCGAACGCCTGTTAAGCATGGCAAGTCGCCTGCGGAACACTTATTCGGCTACCAGATAAGAACAAAGATGGATTGCATCACGCCCGGTGAGAAGTCGGCAGAAAGCCAGCGAAGAGTAGGTGCGACTAAATTGGATGTGGGAGAACCGGTCTGGATGCGCAGTTTCGGAGCAGGTCGCAGGTGGATTCCAGGAGTAGTGCATGGTCAACAGGGCTCCAGGATGGTCTGCGTTGACTCGGAGCAAGGTCTTCAGCGGCGGCACTTGGACCAACTGAGACGTCGGACTGAATCAGAAGACAGAGCTCTGGAGAAGTTGGCAAGCGGGAACCTGCGGACGACGCTCCGACCACGTCGCAAGATAGCCCAGAAGCATCCGGGACGGAAACTGGCCCGCCTGGTTTGCGAAGATCAACCAGACAGCGACGGCCACCTGTACGCTTTCCTCTTTAAGGGGGGAGAGATGATGCGTCGTCGGCAAACCTTGGCTTGACCACGTGATCACAACTTCACCTCACCGGCGGGCTATAAAAGGGGCTGCCTGAATAAATCGTGCCTTCTTGTTGTGTCATTCCTGCGTGATGCTATATTGCATGCGCAAATCCTCATGACCTCGAGTGGACCTGCACCTTGGAAGAACTGTAGCATTATATTAATCTGTAGGGAAGGGGCGTCATGGACTTGAAAAATACAGACCACTCACCTTACTGTAAGTTGTGTACAAAATATTTTCCAAAGTAATCACTTACTGAATTACAGCAACGTTAGGCTTCATTCAACCAAAATTCCACGCCACTGGATGATATTTAATGCCATCAAACAGGCGATACGCATAAATGCTCACAAAACAGGCAACATTTTTATAGAGCCTTATATGGTTACAGAAAAGCATTTGACTCAGTCGAAATATCGCCCGTCATGCAGACATCGCGTAACCAGTGTTACGTTTCGCCTACGACGCGCGGTATAGCCGGCGCGGATGCAACGGACGCCGGGGCTTCGTTCAAAGTGGCGGTCATTTTGGGCCCGTTCAGTGCTGCCGTAACGCCTCCCGCCAAGCGCGTCCAGGCAGGTTTCAATGCCACGTGTCGTCGTGTGTGCGTGTGTGTGTGTGCATGGTGGTGCCCACGCTTGTCAAAGCGCGGCAGCCGGGGAGAGGAGCTCCCCAACTGGGAGGCGAGGAGGTCTGACCGGCGCCGGCCCGGCGGACGCGTCACTTCACGTCTCAACATGTCCGCGCGTCGCCGTCTAGTGCGACTCATCCCGAGGCGTTCCTTCTTGCCCTCGACTCCGTGGGTATAAAAGCAGCTGCCCCGGACGCCAAAGAGAGACTTCGATTTCTTCCTTCGAGTAACGTGGTCGCCCTGACCGGCTGCTCTTTTGCGATGCCAGAATAAACAAGTTGTTCTGTTGCCAGTCGACTCATCCTTTGCCGGGACCTTCGGATGTTTCCATCTTTGCCCCAGGCCGCCAGGCCAACGCTACCCTTGGGGCTTGCAACCCATTTGCGAGACTGGTTGCCTGCAGCGGAACGACGGCGCTGAATTCTTGGCTGCGAGGTTTGGTGAGTGCGGGACTTTCTTCTGAGTTTTGCCAGGCTTTTGTTAGTGTCAGAAACAGAGCTGGTAATTGTGGTTGTCGTTGCTGCCGGGTTAGTTTGCGGCAAGACAATAGTAGGCAGTAGAGAAAGCAGCATTCGGAGCAGCCTAGGATTTGAAGTCGTTGCGCAAACCGAAATTGCTGGAGCTTGCAAGAGAGTTGGGTCTGAATGTCTCAGACAAACTCAGAAAACCAGAACTGCTAAGGGCTATTCTTGAGTTGGAGGCTGAGGATGACGAGCTGTCGGAATGCCTTGAGACCATTGAGGAGAGGGAGCAAAAAGAGAAAGACGAGCGCGAACGTAAAGAACAAAAAGAGAAAGAGAAAGAAGAGCGCGACCGTCAACACGCTTTGGAAATGAAGCGTCTCGAGGTAGAGATGGAACGCGCTCGTAATGGAAGTCAGGCACACGGTGCAGGAGAACGGGTATCGTTCAAAATGACTGACCTGATGCGGCCGTTTAAGCTTGGAGAGGACATTGGTTTGTTCCTGGTTAACTTTGAGCGAACGTGCGAGAAGCAGGGGTTCTCTCGGGAAACGTGGCCACAGCGCTTGCTCACTTTGTTACCCGGCGAGGCGGCCGACGTAGTCGCTCGCTTGAAGAGAGAGGAGGCAGAGGATTTCGACCAAGTGAAATCGAGTCTGCTAAAAAAGTACAGGCTGTCAGCGGAGGCGTTCCGTCGGAAGTTTCGGGAAAATGAAAAAGGCAGAAATGAGTCATATACAGAGTTTGCCTACAGGCTTATGTCAAACACGCAGGAGTGGCTCAAAGAAGAGAAAGCGTTTGGTGACCACGAGAAAATACTGCAGTGTTTCGGTCTGGAACAGTTTTATAGTCGGTTACCTGAGAACGTGTGGTACTGGGTCTTGGATAGGCCAGACGTTAGTACAGTGGCTAAAGCCGCCGAGCTAGCCGAGGAGTTTGTGACGCGTCGGGCTCGCGGAGCTAAGGACGGTCAAAAGGGTGAATTTGGCTCCAAGTCTGAGAGGCCGAAGTTCACACCCATGAGAGCAAGGGGGGACACACGTAGTGCGGATGCGAGTGAAAGCAGTCCGACCGAACGTAAGGAGACGGCGGCAGCCGAAGCCGAACGCAGAAAGCGGTTCGAGAGGAGGCAAGCGCGCGTGTGTTATACGTGCCAGAAGCCGGGTCACTTTTCGGCGCAGTGTCCAGAAACAAAAAGAGAAGTCGTGTGTTTGTCATTATGTAGCACTGACGAGAACATGAAGCTTCTCGAGCCTTACATGCGAGACTTCCTCGTGAACGGGAAAGAGTGCCGAGTGCTTCGTGATTCCGCAGCTACAATGGATGTAGTTCACCCCTCTTACGTAGAACCCGATATGTTCACGGGCGAGTGCGCATGGATCAAGCAAGCCTTGGAAGCTCATAGCGTGTGTCTGCCCGTAGCAAAAGTGCTTATTGAAGGACCTTTCGGAGCACTTGAGACGGAGGCCGTAGTGTCATCTATGCTGCCCCCCCCCCCCAGTACCCGTACCTATTTTCGAACAGGTCCGATCACCTCCTGCGCGAGAAGGGGCTTTTGTTTGGTGAGGCTAGCGTTCAGGCCTTAACCAGATCGAGAGTTCGGGAGCTCGCTGCAAAGGCGGTAGTTGCGGAGCCGACGTTGTCGAACAATGAGAAAGGGTCGGAGGCGCAGCAAGCTGATATTCAGAGCACGTCCGAACTGAATAAAATTGAGCCTGTAGCGTTGAAGGCACCAGGTACTGGAGAGGAAATGCCCGACACGGGAAAGTTAGAAGAGCTTCCGGTCGAGCTTCCGGGACTAGGCTCAGTGACGAACAGGGAAGACACCGATCAGGTCATTAGTGACTTACTCAGTAAAGCCCCGCTGTCGCCTGAGCAGAAAACCGAACTACACCAACTCTTACAAGAGTTTCAAGGTCAGTTCTCTGAGAGGCCTGGTAGGACTTCTGTCCTTACTCATGATATAGAACTTACCTCCCCAGAGCCAGTACGATCCAAGGCGTACCGGGTGTCACCCCGCCAGCGCGATATTATGGAGGCTGAGGTAAAGAAAATGCTGCAGCTCGGAGTTATTGAGGCGGGTGAGAGTGATTATACCTCCCCTTTGATTTTAGTTGAGGTACCGGGCAAGGAACCTCGTCCTTGCGTCGACTACCGCAGGCTTAATTCCATCACTAAGGATCAAATTTATCCGATCCCTAACATCGAGGAGCGCCTTGAGAAAGTTAGTAGCGCTCAGTTTATTTCCACCCTAGATCTTGTCAGGGGTTATTGGCAGGTTCCACTTACAGAAGAGGCTAGTAGGTATGCGGCGTTCATTTCACCAATGGGAACATTCCGTCCTAAAGTTTTGAGTTTTGGTTTGAAGAACGCGCCATACTGCTTTTCAAGCCTCATGGACAAAGTGTTGCGGGGACAGGAAGAATTCGCTTTACCGTATTTAGACGACGTAGCGATATTCTCCGCATCCTGGTCTGAGCATATGGCACACTTGCGGGCAGTGCTAACCCGCCTGCGCGAAGCGGGCTTGACAGTCAAGGCTCCCAAGTGCCAATTAGCACAGGCCGAGGTTGTCTACCTCGGTCACGTGATTGGACAGGGTCGTCGCCGCCCCTCTGAAATAAAGGTGGCCGCTGTGCGAGACTTCCCGCAACCGCGCACGAAGACCGATATTCGGTCGTTCTTAGGTGTCGCCGGCTACTATCAGAGGTACTCCGATATCGCGGCTCCCCTGACGGATGCTCTAAGAAAAACAGAGCCCCAAACAGTTGTCTGGAGCGAGACAAAGGAAAGAGCTTTTAGCGCCCTAAAGAGCGCCCTTACAAGCCAGCCTGTGCTACGATCGCCAGACTACACAAAAGGGTTCGTTGTTCAGTGCGATGCTAGTGAGCGAGGCATGGGCGTTGTACTGTGCCAACGGGAAAATGGAGAAGTGGAACACCTCGTCCTTTATGCTAGTCGTAAGCTGACCTGTCATGAGCAGGCGTACAGCGCCACCGAGAAAGAGTGTGCGTGTCTCGTGTGGGCCGTTCAGAAATTGTCATGCTACCTAGCCGGCTCGAGGTTTATCATTGAGACCGATCACTGCCCTCTCCAATGGCTGCAGACCATCTCTCCCAAACATGGCCGCCTCCTGCGCTGGAGCCTCGCTTTGCAACAATATTCCTTTGAGGTGCGTTACAAAAAGGGGAGTCTCAACGGTAACGCCGATGGCTTAAGTCGAAGCCCCTAACGTAGGAATCCGCCTCAAAGTTGTTTGTTACTGATGTTTTCTTCCTGAGGCAGGATTTTTAACATATTGCTTTTGTTTAGTGTTTCAAAGTGATTATGTGCTTTCTAGTGCAAATTTCCAATTTTTGGACGCGTTCTGAGTGCTGCTTGACTACTGTAAGGAACTAGGCAGTAGTATAAAAGGGGAAAGAGCCTGGCAGAGCTTAGTGAGGGTTGTCTCGTGCTTGCTGACTGAGCGGTTGCGTTTCGGCGTAGTTCTAACGCTTGCTGGGAACGAGCACAAAAATGGCAACTCTCCCGAAGTCACTTTGCAGTGTCCTTGTGATCCTGAACCTGAGAACGAGGCCTTCTCTGTGCGCTGCGCTCAAGCAACGTCGAGGGACGACCGGTTCCGATTACGAGCATCATCGAGCGACATCCCTCTGGACAGCGGATGCAGTCCCCTGACCATCGGGATCTCCTTCTCCCGGCGGGGCGGTCTGTTACGTTTCGCCTACGACGCGCGGTATAGCCGGCGCGGATGCAACGGACGCCGGGGCTTCGTTCAAAGTGGCGGTCATTTTGGGCCCGTTCAGTGCTGCCGTAACGCCTCCCGCCAAGCGCGTCCAGGCAGGTTTCAATGCCACGTGTCGTCGTGTGTGCGTGTGTGTGTGTGCATGGTGGTGCCCACGCTTGTCAAAGCGCGGCAGCCGGGGAGAGGAGCTCCCCAACTGGGAGGCGAGGAGGTCTGACCGGCGCCGGCCCGGCGGACGCGTCACTTCACGTCTCAACATGTCCGCGCGTCGCCGTCTAGTGCGACTCATCCCGAGGCGTTCCTTCTTGCCCTCGACTCCGTGGGTATAAAAGCAGCTGCCCCGGACGCCAAAGAGAGACTTCGATTTCTTCCTTCGAGTAACGTGGTCGCCCTGACCGGCTGCTCTTTTGCGATGCCAGAATAAACAAGTTGTTCTGTTGCCAGTCGACTCATCCTTTGCCGGGACCTTCGGATGTTTCCAGCTTTGCCCCAGGCCGCCAGGCCAACGCTACCCTTGGGGCTTGCAACCCATTTGCAACACCAGGTTGCAGAAGGGGCATATGTAGAATCAGTGGAAAGTGTCTGAAGCGGTTGGCTGTTGTCCTTCACAAGAAATAGTGATAACACAAGTGCACTCATCAGGGAGCATGTGACCTAAGGAGACGCGATATCTCCAGTGCTGTTGACTACGTAATTGAGTAGAACACAATGGGGGCCCATTTGGTGCATTTAAACAGAAATAACTGGCGAAAAAACTGGCGCCTGTCCGCTCTATCTTGCTGTGTGTTGTCGCATTTGGCGCCAGTTTTTTCTATTCTCTACGTGTTTCCATGAGGTGTCCAGAGAACTTAATTGGGAACCTTTGGGAATTAAAGCTAATATTGAATATCTTATCGAGCCCCTATTTCCTGATGACAAGCAACTCAGGGACTCAAGCGCAAAGCATCATAGAGGATCACAGAGGCAAAGTAGACTAGTGGGACTTAGAAATGACCTAAGTTAATCCTCAGCGTTCTTGCAGGCGACCAACAGTTCACGATATGCAGTGAGTCATGCAGTCATGCAGCGAGTGAGCAGTCACACAGGCAATGCAGAACCAGGGTGTGTAAGTGCATTATGTAAAAATACTGGGATATATCTACATCCACTGCGCAGCTGCCATAGTCCCCCATAAACTCAGCAATAAAATTCCTATAGGAAGGGCTTCCGGCAGGCAGGCACGATCTCGGCAATCCTATTCACCGCCTGTTTACAGGAGATATTCAGAAGCTTGGATTGGGAATAGTTGGGGATAAGAGTTGATGGAGAATACATAAGTAATCAGCGATTCACTGATGATATTGCCTTTCTAAGTCACTCAGGAGATTAACTGCAAAGCATGCGGTTAATTAACTGCAATGAGTTAGACAGCCAGAGCAGAACGGTCGGCCTAAATATTAGAATACAGAAAACTGAAGTAATGTTCAGCAGTCTCGGAAGGGAACAGCAGTTCACGATCGGTAACGAGGTGCTGGAAGTGGTAACGAAATACGTCGACTTAGGGCAGGCAGTGGCCACAGATTCGGATCACGAGAGTTAAATAACTTGAAGTCTAAGAATGGGCTGGAGCGCCTTTGGCAGGTTCATACTTCCTAATTCTGGACAAAATCCTTTTTGAGCGGGCAGCCTTTTATGTGGGCAATTGTTTTCATATAATATAAGATTTCACTATAACAGTGAATGTATCCGCAGATCACACGACTGCAGACTTGCATTTCTTTTTCCAATCACGTTCTTGCTGTCGTGCCCAATGCACAGTAGCACCAAATGCCAAAATAAAACAAACCTTTATTTGAGCCTTTACCGATTACGAGAGAACATTTGTTTTAGTCTCGACCTCAGCAGCCATGGAAAAATTACGGAATCAGGGTGTAAATGAGATCTATATAAAAATACTGGAATATAGCTATAACGGCTACACTGTCACCATAGTCGTCCATAAAGTCAGCTACGCAATTCCATTAAGGAAAGGCGTCACGCAGGGAGACACGATCTCGCCAGTGCTTTTCACCGCCTTTTTACGTGAGCTATCTAGAGGCCTAAATTGGGAAAAAGTTAGGGACGGGAATTAATGAAAAATACGTTAGTAATGTGTGATTCGCTGATGGCATTGTCTTGCTAAGTCACTAAGGAAATGAGCTGAAAAATATGATCAATGACACGGACATGTCGGGCAGAAATGTGGGGGGTCTAAAAATTATTATGCAGAAAACCATTCCCAGCAACACTGGACCAAATCATTTTTGAGGTGGAAGCCGTTTATGGACGCAATTTTTTGATGTAATGTAAAATTTCGCTCTAACAATGAATACATACGCAAATCCCCGGACGACAGTCTTGTATTGTTTTTTTTTTATTCACGTCTTTGCTATCGTCAATAGCGCTCCCCATTTGTTTTCTATGACAGTCTTAACTGTTCAATGCGATCGATGGGAACACTTTAAAAGAAACTTTTGCCACAGGTAAGAATAATGGGCCATAACCTTCAATATTTCCATAGTGTCTTACCATTTTGCAATTTTTAAAAATTTTACCCGAGAAAGCTAGACTTGCTCCCAGATCATGAACGGCAGTTTACCTATAACCCTCCAGTGAAAAGTTTAGAACAGCTGTACTTCTCTGATAGTCACCTATGAAGCAGATACGCGGAGGATAACAAAAAATTTTAGTTTAAGTTAAGGACAACGGAGCGAGCTATGGTACGAAAAATGATAGGCGTAACGTTAAAAGACAGGAAGAGGGCGGAGTGGGTGAGGTAACAAACGCGGGGTAATGACTTCCTAGTCTAAATGGAGTGGGTGAGGTAACAAACGCGGGTTAATGACTTCCTAGTCTAAATCAATAGGAAGAAATGAGCTTGAGTAGGGCATGTAATGCGAATGCAAGATAAGCGATGGTCCTTAAGGGTAACGGAGTGGATTCCAAGAGAAGGCAAGCGTAGCAGGGGACGCAAAGAGTGGGCGGATGAGATAAGAAGTTATCACAGTTAATCCTCCAAGCACCTCTGCACGCGGCAGGGTTAATTGGGAGGGTATATAGTACAGAGGTATGGGAGGGGCCTTCGCCTTGATGCGGGCGTACTCAGTCTGATGATGATGATGAACTACCGGTACTCACCTATTCTTCGCAAACCTGGAGACTAACTAAAATGGCTGGGCGCATTATGAGGACTGCGTAGTGAGTGATAGAAAGGAAAGTTCTATGTTTAATGTAAGCTGAATACGGTAAGAACAAATGGGCCTGGGAAGTAAATGTAATGCGAATGCAAGATAGCCGATGTTCTCGTAAGGTGACGGTGTGGATTCGATAATAGAGGAAGCTTAGGAGAGGTGTCAAAAGGCCAGATGGGCAGTTGAGATGAGGATAAGGTGGCCACAGCGGGCGCAGGGCATCGTTAATTGAAGGACCTGAAAGTGGCCATTGTTCTGTTTGCGTTGTTTCATGATGCTTTACGCGATCGTGTTATAGCTCGTTCAATCGAAAATTCAACGGCGTAGTCGGCATCGCGCGTAGGAAATAAGCGGGGGCTAAAGAAAAAAAAGATCGTATCACACCAACCATATGCCGCAGAATGCTCCGGACGGTGTGAACTGGGAAGCAAGGTTACCCAGCATGGGTCGGTGCTATCGCCACTCTTGTTTTAACGTAGCCCTGCTGGCGCTCCAGGCGAAATTGGAAACAGCTGAGGGATTGAGCCTCTATGCGGAGGATATCACGACGTGGATCAATCTGGGCAGTACTCGCAGATCGAAGCTAAACTGCAAACGGCAACTGACATAGTCGAATACGCGGCAGAAAGGGGACTCGCCTGCTCTCCAGATAAGTCCGGAATTTTCGTATGCAATCCCGAAAAGGCTCAGATGCGAGACGCAAGCAGATATTCGAGAAGGGAAAGACATCCCGAGGTAAAGGAGATAAGGGTCCTCGGACTGACGCCAGATTGACGGCTTCAGTGGGGGAAACCATCAGACAGCTACAGGGCCATGCGGGCGTCGTCACTCATCGAAAGACTAGCGGGCACAGGACGAGGAGTGAAACCTGATGAGGCTAGTGCAGTCCATTGTATCCAGTGGGATCGTATACGAGACTCCGTATTAGGACCTAGAGATACGGCTGAGAATGCCGAGACGCGTTGATACGTGGATGCGTAAAGCGAGCGTGCTTCCACCGAGAGACTCTTGTCGCTCGGTGTGTACTTGGCCAGAAGCGGTGCGCGTAGCTCAGATACAGAGGCTGCTGATCGGCACAAAAACAGGCGGGCGATACTAGAGAGAGTTGTGATAGCAACTAGCGGGGGATCCCGTCCCCCCAAGGGTAGAGTTGGACAGGAACGTCAAGGAGCAGTTGGTAATACCACCGTTACCGAGGGACATGGACCCTGAAGGCTAGGAGAAAGACCCATTCTTCAACAACATGTAACGCAAACTGGTGGCGGTCGCCGTGGACTCTGGACAAGGGGAAGCGGTTACGGCCGCTTCCCGATTGGTTGTGTTTTTAGACATGTTTTTAGCGCGATAAGCAGCAGTTTACCTGCATTTGCGCTGGACGCACTTCGACACAAAGCAAAAACGGTAATCGAAGAACCTTTCGGGAATGTTCTTCGATACTGATGTTTTCTGTTCCTTATTTTGCTTCCCCCTGCTAGTGTTTACTTGTGCTTTGCCATTGTACAGTATTTTATATTTTTTTCTTAAGCCCCAATACCTCGTGTTGCAGTATTTATAAAGAAATAAAATATATTCTGCCGTCAGGCGTAGCTGTGGAGCTTTACGTCTGCAAGCGAACGTACTAGTTTACGAATGTACTGTTGAGCCGCCACATACTGTTGCGACAGCATTAGAATTTACATGATGCCATTTGTCATACGTCTCTCACAAATATCGCTGGTTGACCGAACAGGTACCGTAACCTTGCGACGCCATCACAACCTGCTCACAGCAGCCGGTGGCAAATATGTTAAATCGATTGAATAGAATCGCCACCCTCCCAACATGGCACTTCACATCGTGCAATTTCGTGTCCTGCGTTCGTCAAAAATGCCGCTGATTGGTCGAGACGGTGGTGAGGTCCCGAGTTAACGTGGCCGCAGCGCAAACATTAAAAACTGAAGGGGCAATCTCGAAAAGGCCACACAAGCAGGTTGGAAAGGATTCTGCGAGGACTAAGCGCAATATTATGTGTGTGCGAATAGAGACACGATGACAGTGACAACACTGCGTATGTGGACGAACAACCGACACGTAAATCTGTAGCTTCTGATGCTTCGCATTCCACTCTTAAGTCGGCTTTAGAGTCCTCATAATTTTTGAACATTGTTCACGCGCGCGTTAGCGCCATTTGTTAAATGGTAGCTTGCTGAAATTGTCAGCACCCTTTTAAAAGAATTCACCGCCCCGCTGGTCATTCATTAAAAAGGAAAAATAGTGAAACGCAGCTTCTGTACAAAGTAGACGAATAACTTCCTAAAGTCCTGCAGAGCTCCCACCGTTAATCCGTCTTCCTGCACGTTATCTGCAACTTTCCTTCGGTATCAAAAGGAGTGTGGCCTCTGCTCACCTCTCTTATTCAAATATAAGCTGATAATTTAACAGTCTATTTCTGGGGAGCTGCCTTTCCCAAAGGTAGGAGTACCCAGATGGATCTGGACTTTATTATTTTTTCCAGCACCACCTTCGGGTCTAATAGCAACATCGGCGGGTTGAGTAACAGTAGCAGGAGAATAGAGAACGAGATGGCACACTCTGATGTGAATGTCTCGCCCAAGGGTTTGAAATCACCATCCTCTGCTTTTCGTGCATACTGATCAAAAGACAAATTCGGTTCCTAATTTATTGGTCTTTCCTTTCTCGTTGTAAAAAGTGCTCCTTCCCAAACTATCCCACTGTAAATTATGATATAAATTGCGCTTTGTTTGCATTTTTTCTCTAAACGGCCGTTGCCGGGGCTAACAGTGGCTCACCTTTCTAGGGGGTTGGAACAATAGCAACCTTTGCAGCTGATTCCGAAGAGTACTAATGGCTGTAGCAAATCAGCTGGTCACTAAAGAGACTAACTCCCATTTTAGGAAAACGGCCTGAGGGGCGAGTTGGTGCATGATGAAATGAACGGCTGCGCAAATCAGGACACAGACAAGAAAGAGACGCCACATGCGCACAGTGGTGTGCATGTGGTGTCCCTTCCTTTTAGTCCCTTCCGTCTGAGAGTGAAGCAGCAGTCAGTATCACTAGCCATTGACAAAAACATCGCACTGGTGCAGTTTGATACAATGCACTGCTTGCGCGGTATATAAGGTGTATAGTCTGTACGGGTGATCGGATGAAAGTTTCCAAAAAGCGTCACTGCGATACACGACATTTCTGTTTCTCCTATTTTGACATATGAAGGGGAAATTTGAGGGCGAATACCTTTGCCCGGCTGCAACGCTCATTCATATGTTTAAGTAATCCCTACGTTATAGGACATTTAATGTCAGGATTTAACTTTTTTCTCCATTTCTAAGCACAAAAAGCCCTCTTCGTTCTTTACGTCGAGAAAATTTCAAAGTAGGCACTATTTTGTTTAATTTCTGCATAGAATTGGACAGATATTAAAGGCTTAGGTGGTTTGTGTTCTTTGCCCATGACAGAATAAAAAAAACCTGTTCTATTGAGACAGGAAAATGGCAAGCAAAATCTCGCAAGCTATATTAGCATTCGCTTGCTTCGTAATCGTATCCAAGCTTTGACTCGCGTGAGGCTCTTTAAAGATTTATTTATTTATTTATTTATTTATTTATTTCGAATACTTTCCAGGCCCGAAGGCATTAAAGAAAGGAGTGGTAATGGTACGTAGCATAAACAGTGCATATTATGCAATATTATTTTACAAAGGGGCAGAAAATACAGTGGTCTTGAAATTGTTGCTGTCAGAAATGGCAGCGATGGAGGGAGGAAGGTCGTTCCGGTCTGCGCTGGTTTTTTGGGAATGAATGAATTATGACACGCTTTTGTTCTGAAAAATGGAACAGCAACTTGAAACAGAACATGAAAGGTCAGAATTCTAACTTTGTTTTCTAGCAATAGCGGGTAAACTCTTTCTTAGTAATCGTGTGCGGTCTTTTGTAAGGTTAACTGCAGTTTATTTAAAAAATGGCCACTCGCATCACCAATCAGTGTACCTGGTTTGAAAGGAATCAAGTATAGTGAGGCAAGAGCAGTCGATGTTGGTTCATTTGCAAGCGTATAGCAGGCAGGCGAAACTAACACACTTTGAAACCGCACATAATCTGGACTATTCGATGCAGAGAGTAAAAGCCACAGCGCCAACCAAAATACACTCGAAAGAAATTACGTAATAGTTGATTTCTAAATACTGTAAAACCATGTTGCAAAATATCTTGATCGCTTTGAATAGTATAAAAGAGGCCACAATCATAATAACAAAACGGCCGACATATGGCAGCTGTGCAGTATTATTAGGCATACAGATCAACAGCGATATCTTGGAACATTGTTCCACAGTTATGCAGATGAAAACTAGAGGCAGTTATGACTGTATTTTGAAGGAATCGCGCGGGCCCGCTGGAGACCTCGGAGTCTGGACACCACTCAGAATTTTGTCAGTCTTTCGTCTCAAGTGCCGTTCCAACGTTTCATGCGGCATCAATGACGAACTTGGACAGCTGCTCGCCGGAGTATTTTCCACGTATTCCTGAGACCCGATAATGGAAAGTTTGTCCAAAAAATGAGCAATACAACCGCACGTGAGAAAGCCATTAAAGAAGGTTCCGCCCTTAGAAACGGATCTCTCGACCAGTTTCATCATCTGTGTCCGGTGCGTATAGGGTCAAAGTCCTTCTGAAAAATTTCCCAAACGACCGCGAATCAGCATGGGCAAGTTGTATGATGGCGGCCAAAAAAAAAAAAACCCAAACACACCGATTCGAGCGACTAAGACTCTAGGTTTCTTGTGAGCAGCTGGTGTCTGCTCAGCCGACAGCATAATGTTCTAAATCCACTAACAGATACCGAAGTAATGTTTCCAGATTCAGGTTATCATATACGTACTGAATGTGTTAAAAGAATGGGTGACACAATTTCCACTCTCCAGATTCCATCGGGACATCCATTGTAATGGCATTATCAGCTCTTACAACGAGCACAAATTTTTCCACCTCACAGGTGCAAAGTGGTGAAGTCGACATTTGTGCGATTCGGAACGCTACGCGCTTTCTTCTTCTGCTGACGCGCCACAAGGATTTCCTGACCGGAAGGCGACTAAAGCAGGCTCCGTGCCCCCTCCACGCGGGCGTAACGAGGAACGGAACAGGGTTTTCACGCACCAGCCCGTGGAATGCGCGGGGCGCAGCGCGACAGCGTTCCATATATTTCATTTCGCTGCGGCGACAACATAGACCGACACGCTGGCTGGTACTCGTGTCATGGCCGTTCGAAACACGTCCTGAATTTTTCCCCCTGCTGTTAAGCATAAAGACCTTGGTGTTGAGAAGAACGTGCTGAAGTTCGCCTTGCTTTCCGCCGTTTCGTGTCTGTTGGGAACTGTCAATCGCACCCGGATTTAGCCTGCAAGGATGCAGACGTGGCCGGCACGTAGACAGAAATTTTTTTTGGGAGGGGCCCGAGGCAGTTGTGTAGGGCGAACCCTGGTGGGGATGGGACTCATGCCTAAAAAGAACACTACTGGGAGGGGGGAGGTGAGCTCGATATCGAGTTGGGGGAAAGGACCCTTGTTAACTTGCCTGAGACTTGGCCAGATGGTTCCGCGAACGGCAAACTGGCGTTGCTCTCTTCAGCCACCGCCACCTTTGTCTCTCTCGTCAAAGCTTGGTTATTAATCAAAGAACCATGCTCTTCTCCGCCTGCGCATGGTTACGTGAACATGGTAAAAGAATGCAGCGCGAAAAAAACAAGGACGAACAGAAGCGCCCTGTCCTGTCCACTTCTGTTCGTCCTTGTTTTTTTCGCGCTGCATTCTTTTACCATGTTCACTGACCAACAAGCCCAAACAGCCGCTTTGGTTACGTGCCGCCGCTTGACGGTAGGCCCGTTTCACATGCATGCGTGTTTCGCCTACGACGCTGCGAATTCTGTCGGTCTGCGACTGGGTCTATTGGCAGACGGCTTGCGGTCGAGTTCCGTCCGGTAGGCATTCAGTCGCAGCGTCGGTGTGTGTGCGCTGTGGAGCTGACCAGTGGGGAGCGCCGAGACGGCGTGCGGCCAGTGGAAGCTGTTGCCGCGGCGGAAGCAAAACTGCTTATTATAATCAAAACACACGAAATATTGCCTCGCATATAAAAGTACGCTGAGCATAACATCATCTGCACATTTCGTGTGGCATTTCTGTCGCGTTCAATGATGGGTTGCCTATGCGAACGTCAAGAAACCTTGCGTGTCTCACCGACCGAATTCGCTAGGCACGCCTTGCATGTGAAAGCACTGGCCGAAAATCGCATTGCAGCATCATGCACTAGGCCGAATATTTCCGTTCAAGTCGCAGCATGTGAAACGGGCCTGAGCCTGCCGCCTGAACAGCGATGCGATGTGCGCCGAAACAGGAGAGTGCGCCGAACGGCAATGTGCACTGATCGGTGCAGAACCTAATCCAGAGCGCGTAGGTTCCCGCCACAAGTGGGACCATGTTTTGCCGAAGCAAACGACATTACGGGTTTTGTAAGCGACTGACACACCGTGCTTCCCCGACAGTCCTTAGGAAGAAACGGACAGAGCGCTTTATTCGTCCAATGTTCGTCTTGTGTTAGACTAGTCATGAACCCGCCGATTCTTCAGAAAGTGTAAGTGGGTGAGTTTATTGCAGCGTTCCTGCCCTGAGCGAATGCGGTCCCCTGTTTCTATGTTCGCGGCCACCAAAATACATGCATGCACTAGAAGTTACAATATACGTATTTTCTTTTCGCGCATAGGTAACACTTGTATTCGTGCAAAAGTCCGAACAACAATCTTGCCAGGGAAATAAAATTCATGCGAAAAGCCGCCCATTACAAACGGGAAGATGAATACGACGAGCCTTCGCTGCCAGAGCGCAACGTCGTTTCCGTACACCGGTATCGCAGGCCATGCGTCCACGGCGGACTTTCCGCGGCACATACTTGTCGCGGCCGCTTGCGCAAGCGCGGAGACGCTCACCTGTGGCGGCGGCGGCATCCTCCTCAGCGGCGGTCGTCCACGGGGCACTGGCGACCCTCGGCGAAGCGCACCGCCCTTTTGTGGCCGACGGGGAGAGGAGGGCCAGAGGAGAGGGGCGGGGAGTGGCCGCCACCCGGCGACGGTGGCTCCGGAGGAAAAAAACTACCGACTGCACCGCGATTAGTGCTGACGAAGATCGTACATCGGCCAACACGCATCACTGTCCGTCGACGCCTCTGAATTACGGCAAACATGCAAGGCCGCGGATCCAGTGCGTTCAGTTACTGGCGGCCGGAGGTGAAGAAGTACTTAAAGAAAAATTGAAAGGCTAGCAAACAACGACGCCCAAAGGACACAGTGCTGTCGTTTTTTGCTAGCGCTTGAATGTTTCCACAGAGGACGTTTAGCATCATGTTCTGTTTTCTGCTCAGTGGCAAGAAGGAAAGACGCTCCCCTCGGGAGCCCAATGCGGCCGCAGCGGAAAACGTGCGCTCTTATGCCCGTGACAGGAGGGGCGAAATGAAGCAGGGTCATGGAGAAATTTAAATATCTGGATATACTGAGTTGACCCCAAGTCAACTACGAGCGCTCATTTTGAATATGTTGCGTCGCTACGGAACCTATGGTTACTTAACGACGCCTGAAACATTGAACTAATACGACCAAACGTGCAGCCTACGCGGCGTTCGATAGGTTATTGCTCGAATATGCTGATGCTGTCTCGGATCCCCACACCATCACCGACATGATTTGCGCTGAAAGCCTGCAAAAGAAAGCCCTTTGATTCATTTACGCCTGTATAGTAGACGAGCCTCTGTCGCTGCTCTTAGAACCTGATCTGGCCTCCCACCACTAGAATTTCGGTGTAGTCAACATTTAACACCCAAACGAAAATGGCGTTCGACACGAAGACCAATGCCAACAAACCAAGCAAAACAAGAGGTAAACATCGAGAAACAGTTCTTACGCCATTCTTCCCCAGAGCTATGCCATAGTGTAACGGCTTACCCCAAGAAATTGCTAACATCGGTCGAATTCTTCTTGCCAGCTGTGAAAGCTTCATTCTAACGAAGCACCTTATAGTTTCTGCTACTGTTTTCTGCTTGTGTTTGCTTTTGCTTTCATTGTTCCTGACGTCGCTTTCCACTTAGTCCAGGTTTGGCTCAAAGGTGTCATGGCAGCCGATTTTCAGATATAAATTGCTTATTGCACCCTATTCCCACAAATATGAGGTACTTCGGTATCGTAGACTATTTTGCAATTCTTTCTTTTGAAAACAGCTTGCTTGTCTTTCATCGCTGATGTCAGAAGGGCGTCGCCTGCAGTTCGTTGCGTTGAGGTGCCTACGCATGCCGTGAACGGTGGCCTCTCAGCGAGGTTTTTTAGTTTCGCGAATAACTGATTTTCAGTTTTGTCTTGAGCACAGCACGCGACATTATAATGTGATACTTGGCGAACAGGGCTTCTCCGTCTTGAGATTGTCGAGGAGGCCGAAACTAAGGCTCATGCTATATAGCTGAAGCAAGTATACTTTCAGACGCATTATCCGTATGTTATGGGAGTGGTTGCAATGGCAACGTGCCCGCTATCTTCGTTGACTCAAAAAACTCAAGTTAACAGAAGGCGGCACTAGAGTAAAGGTTGCGGCACGAAACAAGCAGAGGAACGGCCGGCTTCCTATTCTGTGCATGCTTGAGAATTGATGTGTGTGTGCGTGTGTGTATGTGTGCTTGTTAATAAAACGTGCATTGTTTGCGGCTGGCAGAGTCCATTTGTAAAGTCCGTGGCGGCTAGAATGCTTCACTGAGCTCCCCAATCAATAGACGCCACCGTATTCATTTCGCTGCGCCCGCAGCCATGCGCGTCATTGCGCTGCCTCTCGAGGTTATATGCTGCTCGCAATCTGTCTGCTGCTTTTAAGGAAATAACTTGTGTTTTAACTAGATGATTGCTGCACATGCGACTAAGCATTTAATTTGCGAGCGCGAAGTTTCCCCGGAATGCGCGGCGATTACTCTTGTGCTAGTGTTATTTAATACCACGCAAGCATAGCTCCGTTTACCTGAAATGTTCTCTTCTCTTGCGCCACAGTCGCACTTTTACTTGTTTGCAAGCAAGAAGCGATAATGCAGCGACTACCAGCCCGGAATGTTTGACAGCCGGGTTGTTCACGACGTGTAGAACCAGTGCTTTCCGCTAATTGTGTCTGTTTTCTCCGATGTAACAGACCATTTATTTTAGGTCGCCCCATCCAGAAGTATGCTCGGCGTCGGTTTGCATGAAGTAAAACGGGCAATTTTTTGTTCATAAGCAGCGCCGACCGGCTGCCTTCAGCGCTGCTGGACAGACCGGCTGTGTCGCATGCACCAGCATTTTCGGGAGTAGTGTGTGCCCATATTTGTAAACGATACTTTATGAGAGCAGGCACACTGTCGCAATTAAAAAAAATCTCCTGATGCGCTCCGAGCGATGTAAGCCATCCTCGATTTTAGGTCGCGGTTTTCATCACTACACTCGTTAATCGTCTTGATTCGTTAAAACTTGCGAATTCGTTCACCGCAACTGCCTAAATCGAATTATGTGGACTCACTAGGCACACTCGTCGCGGAAAGGGCCAGCAGGCTGGCGTCGACTGAAATTTATGGCAAAAGCTTATCGCTGGTGAGTTCACGCGCATGAACCACTTTTGTCTCACATGGATAAGGTAGGGACAAGTGCAGATAGTCATGCTGTCGCCTCACCGAACGTGGAGTTATATTTTTGAAGTTATATCTCCAGGGCACGGTCACCCTGATCAGGTGCCCAGGAAAGCTCGGGTGACCTATCCGCCGGTATGTTCCGTCGACCTGAAAACCTGTGGCGGTCGTTAATCATGTTGTAGTATGACAGAGTGCGTCAGCGAAGGCGTCTGCCGACTGACCGTCGGCGCCGTGTCTGCCTTGTACACCGGGCACTTACCAACTCGCCCAAATTTCCGCCTTGCTGGTTGTACACGGGGCTAAACTTTAAATGGACAAAAACCTGCTTTGCTGTCATGACTTTAGCGCAGCAACGTGTTCATTAGTTACTGGTGAATGAGGGACAACCACATCTTATACCAATAGCGAAAAAGACAGGAGGCATGTCCTTGACCTTGTGGCTCACACTGCAGGCCAAGATGTGGCATGTATGCCCTTAATACATCACGCGAGCATTTCAGTACGGCGGTCGCTGGCGTCTGTTGAAGTGTTCTGATCCCGATTTTGATCCCATTCAAACCTCGAGGCCATTCAAACCTTGGGAACAAATCGCCAAATATTGTATCATCCGCTCAAAGTAAAAAAAAAAAAACCACCGGACCGTTATGTCACGGCCCGGTTTAGCTTTTTTACTCACAACAGTCTATTCCCGCACATCATTTCATGACTGCCTGTCGGTCACACTTTTCTTCTTTATTTTGCCTTCTAGTGCAAAGTACTTGATTTTCATGCATCTACTCACGATCCTTCCAGGTTTTTGAGGTTGTATTTGGCAGTTTAAAATGAAAAATGATCATTGTGAATGTTTATGGTACAAGGGAATCTGGGGCCAAAGAGCGCCGCGGCACAAAGTGTTGTCGACGTCTTAAATTGGGGTCAAAGACCCATTTTCCAATGATCTATAGTTTCGAAATACTTGGCGTTGCAGAGCCGGTCCAGTGTGTCGTCTATGCAGGGAAGGGGGTTGGCGTCCTTTTTCGTTATGTTGTTCATGCGGTGGTAATAGATGCAGAGTTGAAGTGCGCTGTCTTTCTTCCTAAATAGAGCAACCGGTGCCGCTCAGCGGCTCTTCGCTGGCTGAACGACGTCGTCGCGAAGCATTTCTTCCACTTGGTTCCGAATGGCTTTTCTTTGTCGCGGCGACACACGATAAGGGCTTCATCGGAGAGGTCGATCCTGCTGCCCGGTTAAAATGCGATACTTGGCAATGGGCGTTTTTCGGACCTTCGGCGTTGACGGGAACCACTCTTTGTATCTTCGAAGCAAATCGCAAATCCGGTCTTTTTATTCCGGGGCATGATCATAATCACCATAATCATTAGCCTTACTATACCCACCGCAGGCAAAGGCATCTCCCCTGTCTCTCCAATTAACCCTGCAGTTTGCCAGGTGCATCCACCCTATGCCTGCGAACTTCTTAATTTCTTCCGCCCACCTAACCTTCTGCCACCCCCAGCAACGCTTGCCTTCTCTTAGAATCCACTCTGTTACCCTTTAGGACCAGCGGTTATCTTGCCTTCGTAATACATGCCCTGCCCCATCCTATTTTTTCTTGATTTCGACTAGGATGTCATTAACCGCGTTTGGTCCCTCACCAACTCTGCCCACTTCCGTTCCCACAAAGTTACACCTGTTATTTTTTTTCATGGCTCGCTGCGGTGTCCTTACGCTGAACCTTTTTCGTTAGCCGCCACGTTTCTACCCCGCAGGTGAGTATCGGTAAAATACAGCTATTGTACACTTTTGTCGTGAGGGACATTGGTAACCTGCTCTTCATGATCTGAGAGAACCTGCCATATGCGCTCCACCCCAATCTTATCTTTCTAGTTATTTCTCTCTCATGATCCGGATCAGCCGTCCCTACGTGCCCTAAGTAGACGAATTCCTTTACCACTTCCAGCACCTCCTTGCCAAATGTGAACTGCTGTTCCCTTGCTAGACTGTTGAACATTCCTTTGGTTTTCTGCATGTTAATTTTTAGACCCACCATTCTGCTCTGCCTGTCTAACTCATTGATCATGATTTGCAGTTCGCCTCCTGAGTAACTCAGCAATGCCATGTCCTCAGCTAATCGCAGATTATTTAGGTGTTCTCCATTCACACTTACCCTACCAGTTCCAAATTTTGGCCTCGGAATACCTCCTGTGAAAAGGCGGTGAATGGCATGGGCGATATCGTGTCTCCTTGCCTGACGCCCTTTCTTATTGGAATTTTATTGCTGACTTTATGGAGGACTATCCTAACTGTGCAGTTGCAATATATATTTGAAGTATGTGAACATAAGCCTCTTGAACATCGTGATTCTGCAATGCATCTATGACTACTGAGGTTTCCACTTAGTCAAATGATTTTTCGTAATCAAAGAAGGCTGTATATAGATGTTGGTTATATTCTGCGCATTTCTCTATCACCTGATTGATAGGGCGAATGTTATCTATAATGGAATATAATTTGCGAGAGCCTGCCTGATCATTTGGTTGATTTAAGTCTAAGATTGCCCTGACGCTATTAGCGATTGTCTTAGTAAATACCATGTAGGCAACCGACAGTAAGCTGATCGGTCTGAAATTTTTCAAGTACTTGGCGTCTCATTTCTTATCAAATTAGGATAATGTTTGCGTTCATCCAAGCTTCTGGTGCTATCGAGGTCATAAGGCATTGCGTATGCAGGGAGGCTAGTTTTTCTAGCACAAACACACCTCCGCCCTTCCGCAGATCTGCTGTTACCTAATTCTCGCCAGCAGCGTTCCCCTTTGCATTGCTCCTAAGGCTTTTTTTACTTCTTCTTTCGTTAGCAGCGTGATGACACATTGCTGTGCGCTGCTGTCTCTGTCATTAACGTTCTGATGACATTGGCTTCTGTATAGATCTTTGTAGAACAATTCGGCTACTTTAACCATCTTATCCACACTGCTAATGACACTGCCCTTGTTTTCACTTAACGCATTCATTTTGTTTTTAACTATGCTTAGTTTCCTTTTCATCGCTTTTAGGCTACATCCGTTCTTAAGAGCATGCTAAACTCTCTCTTTATTAAACTTCTTTATGTCGGCTACATTGCGCTTATTAACCCAAGCAGCACAGGTAATCGGCCCATTATTGCAACCGGATGGTTCTATCCTGGTCCTTTGTACGGCCGGCCTTTGGCAATACGGCTCCAACGTTGGGCCAATAGCCTGTGTTGCTTGGGAACCTCGATAGCTCTGCTAGTTCTATTCTGTCCGTAGGGTTAGACGCCCTCATTCTTTGGCGTTTCTTAATCAGATCTTTGGTCTCCTGAGACAGCTTGACGGTATCCTGTCGAACCGTCCTACCGCCTGCTCCTACTGCGTACTCCGTAATGATAACTGTCAGGTTAGTTTTCGTTGCACGAACATTAAGTTCGTGTTCCTCAGTTAAAGCTGAATATATGTTCTGCAGCGATATCCTGGATTCTTCTATTTTCCCTCTTACCGCTAACTCGTTAATGGACTTCCGCTTCACCAGCTTCTTCCGTTCCTTCTTCAAGTCTAAGTTAATTCGAGACGTTACCGTTCTGTAGTCGCTATTCAGCTCACCTTTCGTAGAAGGTCCACATCCTGAACGATGCCAGGTCGAGTGCATAGTATGAAGCAGGTTTCATTTTTAGTCTCACCACTTGGGCTCTTCCAGTTCCACTTCCTTCTTCGAGTTCCACTTCCTGTTCTCTCGTTTGCGGAAAAAGGAATTCATGATCCTTAAATAATTTCTATCTGCGGATTCTACTAACATCGGTTCCTTGTTATTCTCAGGACCTATCGCTTAGTCACCTAATGGATGGTCGCCAGCTTGCTTCTTGCCCACCTTCGCATTGCGAGTCGCCCGTGAGTACAGTGTCATGCGATTTTACTTTGTTCAATGTCGATTCCACGATTCACAGAAGTTTTCAACGGTGTCGTCATAATGACGACAGCTTGTACTACCTAGTGAGCGTAATTACGACAGCTGCCAACGTCTTGTTAATACTACAGAACTCCTCTACGTTGCCAGGTATATCATGATTGATACGCGCTCGCTTCATCCTGTTCCGAGGCATGGCTGGGTTCATGTAGAAGACGTGCTTCTGATCTTCCTTACGTGAATCTGCTGGGGCTCGGTCAGATAGGGCGAAGGCGTCACGAACGTCGGATAGTTTGTCGAAGAAAGCAATATTCGTTCCTTTGTTAACGTGCCGGTATTCGCTGAAGTTCTCAAGCAGCACTTCAGCTTGAGCATGATTAAGCTGCGAGAAACAGGGACAAAGACAAGAAGCACGTACACACACAGAGCACAGACTTCCAACTTTTATTCCAAAAACGCTTCGAGAATTCCTTTTATACGCACCAACCCACCACGTGACACAGCCAGGATCCAACACAGCAGATAAGTTTAACAGTTGAGTAGACCCAATCTGGAGAACCAATCTAAATATCCCCAAGTGAGTGCATGCCTAAACACTCTTGATACCTATAGATAAAACTAAAGAGGAAGGTAAAACCCCTGACGGTTAAACTAAATATTCAAAGAGAACGAAATATGGAAACGGCCGAACCATTTGTTACGAGCGAGAACTTACTAAGCAAAAGAGATGAGACGTAGAACCAACAGTAACAACAGATAAAAGATGAAGGTGCAAGCACTTAAATGTAAGCAGGAAAGCATAAACGCGAAACCACATGAATGATACAAAACAAGATTAACAACGAGGCTAAAACCGTGAAACCGAGAGTGAATTATAAAAACATCAATAAAAAGGTAAAGGCGACGCGAAAATGACAAAAGCTAAAACCAGGGTAAAATCTATGAAGGATAGAAACGACAAGTAAAAAGAGTAAATAATGCGAACAAAGAATGCGAACAATTGTGTGTGCACACCATCCATTCTACTTTCGAATAAAGAAATCTCGTTTTTATAAAGTAACACTTTAAATTGTCCTTTTTAACCCTGCACCTTTACTCTTGTTATTTGTTTCCATCCTTCATAGATTTTCGCCTGGTTTTAGCCTTTTTCATTTTGACGTCGCCTTTACGTGTGTTTATTGTTGTTTCCATAATGCGCTCTCGGTTTCACGGTTTTAGCCTCGTTGTTAATCTTGTTTTGTATCATTAATAAGGCTTCGCATTTATGCTTTCCTGCTTACTTTTTAGTGCTTGCACGTTCATCTTTTACTGTTGCTACTGTTGGTTCCACGTCTCATCCCTTTTGCTTATGTTTTCGCTCGTAATAGATGGTTCGACCGTTTCCATATTTCGTTCTCTTTGAATATTTAGTTTCACCGTCAGGGGTTTTACCTTCCTCTCTAATTTTATCTATAGGTATCAAGAGTGTTTAGGCATACACTCACTTGGGGATTTTTAGATTGGTTCTCCAGATTGGTTCTACTAAACTGTTAAACTTATCTGCTGTGTTGGATCCTGGCGGTGTCATGTGGTGGTTTGGTGCGTATAAAAGGAATGCTCGAAGCGTTTTTGGAATAAAAGTTAAAAGTCTGTGCTCTGTGTGTGTACGTGCTTCTTGTCTTTGTCCCTGTTTCTTTCGCGCAGTTAATCATGAACGAGAAGAACCAACTAACCCGCCAGCAAACCCAACAGCATTGCTGCAATGTGCAATGGCTCTTCCGATGCCTATTTATCGCTATAGAAGGAGTTCGTCGGTGTTTCCCTCGTTGAGAGCTTCCATGTTTATTTTTATTCAAGAAATTGAGACAACACAGTGCCTTGGTGCAGAAGGCAAAAGGCGAAAATCAATCCGCCTGACTGGGCCCTAAGCACCACTGGAACACACCAGCAAGAAGCAATTATATACACATACATAAAAATTCTATTGATCACAATGTATATCTGTACAACACAAATTTCTAATATAAACATTCATTATAGAAAAAAACATGCAAGAGAAGACAGATCAAACGTATCTATAGAAAGTAATTGTAGAGCTAGAAACAAAAAAGAAAAAATCACAAGAGCAAACACAGATTCAACATATACATGTATAGAAACTAACTGTGTAGCTGGAAAATAAAACAAAAGTGCGATCAATAGAAAGATGTAAGCAGTAAAAAAATTATAGTGCATTTTCCAGAAAGTAACTTTTCGCCCACTTACGAAAATGAGAGAGGAAGATTTCTCCCTAATATCAATTAACTCGGGATCGGAGATCAAAAGGTTTGGGATTTGCCAGTTCAAAGACTGCATATTAACGTTTTTTTGTTTCTTGGTTTATCTATATTTGTGCGTCTAAACTCATATCGTGTTGATCGGTCGTGTAGTTAGAAAAAAATTGTTGCTGACTGGCTATGAGTTCCAAGAATTCAACCTGAGATTTCGCTCATAATATAATGTTTGTATAGGCAGTATTCGGTTCTTGCTAAAATAGGAAGATGTGGAGTCATATCTTGATAAATTGCCAATAAAGCGAATAGATTTCTTTTCCAATGAAAAAAAGGCTTTCGAGATTAGTTTTCCCAGTGATTCCCTAGATAAGCAAACAATAGTGCAACCTGCAATGAACTTCACTGAAATAAAGCTAGCACCTTAGCCGGAGAGGTAGAAATAGGCGAAGCCTGTTGAGCATTCCGATGCATTGTGCTATGGCACGCTTAATGCGCGGAATATGTGGTGTCCAGCGGAGATTTTCGTGGAATTGTACGCATAAGTATGTTACTTCCGTAACGCGCTCTAAAGTTCGAGATTGAAAAATAATCGGATTATCTAGGTGAATTGGCCTGTTGCTGGAAGAGAATACAGTATATTTGGTTTTAATAACATTGAGCGCTAGTTGGTAGGCTGCAAGCCATTGCGAGAAATTCGTCAGGAATAGGTTTATAGTAGTAACTGCAGTTGATAAATTAGGTGTAGAAAAGAAAACGCTGGTGTCGTCCGCATACAGAATGATTTCTGGCGTGCCTGGTATGGATACAATGACGTTAATATAGAGAAGTAATAACATAGGACCCAGTATGAAGGCTTGCGGTATACCATATTTTATATTTCTTTTAATTCAGATTTAACGTTGTTGGCAGCGACATATTGGGAACGATTTGAGAGATAACTTTCTACTATAGTAAGGGAAATACCTCTTATTCCATAGAACGGGAGTTGTTTATTAAGTATGTCATGCTTAATGGAGTCGAACGTTTTGCTGAAGTCTAATAATATGCCCAGTGTATAAATATGAGATTCTGTTTTCTGAATAAGTGTGTCTTTTATACTAAGTAAGGCAGATTCAGTCGACTTATATTTCTGAAACCCATATTGACTGCTACATATCAAGTTATGTTTCTGTAGATGACTAGTAATCCGAGAATATATCCTTTTCAAAAATTTTTGAAAACAGCGGAAGTACTGAAATTAACCTGTAATTTCCAAGATCGTTCTTTGTGCCGCCTTTGTAAAGAACAACCACCCTCGCTATATTCAATTTCTGTGGAAAAATGCCCGTTGTTAAAGTAAGATTTGCTATATGACAGAGCACATCACATATTAAGTCAGAAATTGCTTTTATTGGTCCTGCTCTGATACCATCATAACCAGAGGAGCAGTTGTTTCTTAAACTGTATATGAGGCTGCAGATTTCTGCAGGGCTAGTTGGAGACAAAAACAAGGCATGTGTTAGGCTATGTTTTAAGTAATTCTCAAAATGTCCGCAGTCAGCCCCCTCGAAATTCCTAAAAGTTAAAAAGGGTTTGTACATTACATTGGCAAGAGCTTCACCTCTCAGGACCTCTCCCCCCCTCCCCCTCTATTTCCATTTCAACCGGGTATGTGTTTGCGGCTTTTGCAGATGTACCTTTACAGTACGCCAGGTTTTCTGCAGAGCATAGTAAATTTCTGAAAACCTTCCACTGTAGTAATGAATTCGAGATTTCTTTAGGTCCGAGACTAAATTATTTCTAACATTTTTAATGCTGTTCTAAAATTGGCATATCTTTAGTTTTTATAAATATACCAAAGATATGGTCTCGGGCTCTCATGCGCGTTACTACATCAGAAGTAATCCAAGGTTTTCGCGCTTTCTTGAATTTTGTTAAGATTGCTTTAGGAAAAGCGCAATGATGCAACTCTATTATTTTTTCTATAAACATATTGTGTACTAGATTTAGGGTCGATTTCGCACAGACAGTCGTTCGAATTTACATTGTAAACCAAGTTTCGGAAGTGTTTAATTTTTACCTGTGTTATAGGTTGAAACGTAATATCCCAGGATTTAAGTGTAGTGATTTGTGCACGCGATCTTGAACTAAAGCAAAAGCTTGACAGATGGTTATTAAAACAGCTTAACAAGACCCCTGACGTCGTGTCCTGTTCGTCGCAATTAGTCAAGCATAAATCAAATAGGGTCTCACTCGAGCTAGTAGCACGTGTAGACACATTAATAATGTTAAAGAAACCATACAAAGATATCATGTCGAGAAAATAACTTGTTGCAGGTGATTGATCCAACACATCTATGTTAAAATCGATCATAATTAAAATTCGTTTTTATCAGAGGACAGCATATATAGTATATAATCAAGAAAAGAACAGAATTCTTTCAGAAACGCAGAAGGGGGCCGATAAACAACACTGAACACAAAACCACTTGCTTTGATAATAAGCGTTTCATAGTGCAGACTTGAAAAATGGCACTTAGGCATAGTCTGATATGAATGATTATGTTGAATGCACAGTGCAGCTCCACAGCCTTTCTTATTTTTCCTACAGATTGTTTCGCACCTGTATCCCTGGAAGATGTCTGCAGTATCTGCATACCATGTTTCACTAAGTGCCAATACATCAAAACTGTGGTTTAAAGATAAAAAAAAATGTTGACCTCCTCATCCTTATTTTTTAAGCTGCGCACGTTTGCGTGATAGAAGAAAAATGTGTACCGGGCTTTAGCGGCAGATCTTAGAACATTGAAAGCACTAGAATCGTGATAAACACCGTCTCGTGTTACGAATGGCATTACGTGAGCAGTTCGCACCAAGAGTGATACAGGACTGGTATCAGTCTATTTTACTCAGGTCATTTTCATCTCGGATGCAAATGGCGTTCTGGCCTGCAGCCTTTCACACAAGGACATGCCGGTTTTTCTGCCACAAGAACTCGTAGTCTTTTTCTTTACCTTTTTCACATCCCAGCCACAGTAGCCGCTTATTCATGGGTGTGAGATTATCAAGGAAGCTTATCTCTGGGGCGTCACTTTGCAGGTGTGAGCGACACTTCATCCACGTTTCTTTCAGACGTGTTGAAACAAATCGGACAATTACCCTAGGCTCTTTCCCTTTTGTTGCGGAAAACTATGCATATCGCCAAGATCACTGTTCGCCGAATGCTGAAGCTCGAGCTTGCTGGCCAGGCCGTTCATCTTGCCAAGCAGTTTTTCATTTGCCTCCACCTTGAAGCCATGAACCTCCACATTCTGCTTTCGACTATACTGCTGTAGCTCATTGAGCTGTTGTTTAAGTTCTGTTGTGTCTGGTGCATTTCCTTGCTTAGTAGCCTCAACTTTGTTCGGCAAAACCGCAACATCGGAGGTCTGCTTGTCAAGCATACTTAGGATGGTATCATACTTGTCGGACATGATTTCAATAGCTTCATCAATGCCGTTGACTTTATCAACTAGCTGTGCAAGGGCGTCAACCTTAACCACAAGACGAAGCAATTAAGCGAACTTTTCATTTAACCCAGTAAGCCTGAGCTCGACATTTGATCCTTGCGTTTTTTGGGACATAGTTCCTTGCCGCTTTTCAGCTGACTCACAGGCAGGTTCGGCAATTCCAGATAGACATAAGTGCTTCTCCTTTGGTTTTGAGATGCCTCGCCGTTATACCAGAACATTTGCCGAGGCGGTGCGGGTAATCACATGAGACGCAATTAAATAAAAAAAACGCTGTCATCAGGTACCGGGTCGTGACATGCCATACAATCCATCACAGATCTTGGCACCCGTGCTCCGGCGTCCCGCACGATGCCAATTGTGTGTGCTTCTCTTCCTGTCTGTCGTCCACGTTATGCGCTGTTGACTTAAGGTTCGAAAACCAACCAGCCCAAACTACTGTTCTGGAAAACTAGAAGCCGTTCCTCGTTCCTAACGACATGACAGCTATTACAGAAAGAATTTTCGGAAGTATTCACCAGTGTCGTGGCGAAAGAAAGAGCCGAACGCCTCCTCGAGTAAAAGATCCAGCTTTCCAACGAGCCCGTCCGCGGTTACGTTGGAGAGATCAAGGGCCTCTTTCGTCGCGCCGACCCTGAGATGAGCAAAAAAAAGTTCAGTTATTCATGCGGGGCGTGCAAGAACAACTGTTGCCAGCCTCCTCCGCCAGCCGCCGAAATTCGTCGAGGAATTCATGGAAGAATCCTGCACAATCGAGAAGACCCTCGACGTCCGGACTCGGCAGTACAACCGCCTTGCTGATGCCTTTTATTTCGTCCGGATACGACGACCACCACTTGCGACAATTTGCGGGAATTTATCCGCGAGGTCGTCCGCGAGGAGCTATGACGACTGCTGCCAACTTTCTCACAGCCTCAAGCAGCGACCGTCATGAATGATGTGGGGGTGGGGTGGGGTGGGGGGGGGGAAGCAGTCTGACAGGTACTTGGCACCGGGACTTCGATGGCCATACAACCCCAAGCCATCACTTACGCCGCCGCGGTGCGCAGCCAAAGGCGTCCGCCCACTCAGCGCCAAGAACCATATACACCTCCCCAACGATCCCAATCGCCGGCCCGCGCAACTCAGTTACAAGCTCATACAAGAAAATCCGAGCTCTGGAGGACCCCCATCCCCGTCGCCCGCTCTGCTTCCATTGCGGCGAACCCGGCAACATTCTTCGGCACTGCCCCTACAAAAGAAATGGCTTGAGTGGCTTCTCACTTGATGGCCCACGATCCCGTCCCGGCCAAAGACCGTGGAATATCGACGAGTACCTTCGTGAAGAAGAGTACTACCTCGATGGAAACAAACGCTAACAACCCGATGCCAACACACTCCGCTGTTTCAATTAATTTTCACAACGCTTTTACTTCGCGCTTTTGAAAAAAGACCCAAGACTCGTCCATGATACATTATAGGACGACTCTAACGTCTTTTTCGTACCACTCATGTACAAGCGCGATGAAAATAAATTCCAGCAGCAGGGCGGCGTGTTGGTGCCGGGTTGTTTGCGCTTCTTTCCGTCGAGGTAGTACGTGTTATCTAGCCTTCTCTCCCGCTCACCATCACTGTCCACGTCCAGTTATGTGGCACTGAGCCGCAGCTACGCAGCGGTTCTTCGCGGAAGGTTCCCCAGAGCCCGCAAGGAAAACTAAAGAAAGCAACAACCCTTGGAGGTGAGGTTGCTCACCAGGAAAACGGAAGATCCTCCACCGACCACACGACAGGAAGACGCCGCACCCACTACGCACCCACACAAACACGAGCTCGACCACGAAACGACCGGACTTCAATGTGACGTCCCCACCAAGAAAAGCCCCGAATACACGCGCTGCCCACGGTTCATACAGCTGACGAAGCCGTGAACCGGCACCGAGGACGACCTACAACGCAAGAGGCCGGACATCTGACTTGTCTATCAACGGCCTTCAAGCACCACCCGGAATCAAAACACCTCTACTTACGCTTGATCTGCTGGAATGGCTCAGCACCGGCCTTTTACGCACTGGCAATTACTCATAAACCTGGCGTTCCGCTGCGCCCCACCGTAGACTTCACCACCCCACCGCTTAAGGCACTCTCGGTCTACCTCCACCGACTCTTATCGCCCCTGACAGGCAAGACATCAACCCACGTGCGCAACTCCAGCTACTTCATCGAACGTCTTTCCCACGCACAACTGGAAGCAGACGAGTGCATGGTTCCATTCGACGTGGTCTCGCTCTTTACCAGCTTTCATGTGCCCTTTGCCGCTTCTGCAGCGAAACAAGCCCTCGGAAAAGGACGCTGACCTAGGCGCCAGGACGAGCCTGAACACAGAACACCTGCCGGCTTTTGAAATTTTGCCTAAGCAGCGCAGCATTGTCACATATAATAGGGAATCTAAAATAAAATTTTGAAGGAAAAAGTTGTGAACAAGACGACGTGCATTAACCGAACACTAAAGAAGCTGAAGCATTCGGTGAGGTGGAGAGAGATGATTGGTGGAGAAGAAATGAAATCTAAGGTTCGACGAAATCTCGTCTGGTCGGGTGAATACATTGGCGAAAATAACGAAGCGCCGACCAAAAGGCGTTGTCAAGATGGAAGGACGTTTCGACTTCCACACGGAAGTCTCGTTCACTGATGGAAAAATTTCGCACACAAAGCTTAAGTACGTTGTGCTAATCGTCGCAGGCATCTAGCGTACGAGGGCGGTAGATTGCCGATGTTACGGTTGAGCGTCTGATCTGTTGTCTGGATAAACAAAGACTCCAGATATTGGCGTGACATCCAGTTTTTCTCACGGCCGATAATTGCCGCATTAGGTGAGGTGGAGAGAGATGTTTGGTGGAGAAGAGAAGGAGAAGACGACGACGACAAGACTTACGTGGACTGCCGCCAAAGGTATAAAAGGGCGAGGGAGAGCGTGGCACGAAGGGGGGGGGAAGAACAGAGAAGCGCAGGCTCCGGCTGGTCAGGAACGTTTCGGCTGGAAGAGAGCGACGCCGGCTACTGTTCCGGTGAGCTCGCGTTCTACGGCTTCGCTTCGTTGACTTCCTGCCGTGCCTGAGCCCGTTCTGGGGAGTTAACTGAGGACACTACCGCCTGCTACGGCCAGGGCTACGGCTCCAGCGCTGTTGCCATCCATCCGGGTGATGCCCCCAACGCCAACAACACCGGCATCATATCCACGGGAGCTTGGACCGGGAGCATGTACGACGCAGCCAAGGGCGCCGCCAGCGACGCCAGCCCAAGCAAGTCGAACGCCACCTCGACGCCGGCTACTGGACCCATACAACGCCGCAGCCACACCAAACCAACCGTGAGCACGAACGCCGACCACTAATATTAGAACGCTAGTAGAAGACGCTAGTAGCAGTGTTCCTGGGTCGTGTGTATTGATACTCTGTGTTTTGTGTTACTTTTGTTAGTTTTGTGTGCTAGTGTGTGTGTCACGTAGGGCATATTAAATGTGCGTTTGTGTGGGCACACCTGTCGCCTAGTTAATACTTTTGGTCCTTGTGTTCTCCGGGGAGATCCGTGACAAAGATAAGTGGCGAGCCTCTGCCAGGATTAATTTCCTTGTTTCTTTTTTGCTTTGTCTTGGATCTTTCCGATCTCTCGACGGCAGAAAGTATGGATTTGGCAGAAACGCCGAGAGAAGAAAGGGCGCAAGCACGCGCAGATGCTCGCGCAGACGCTCGCGAAGCAGAAGAGCGCGAGGTTAAAAGAGCTCGCGAGGCAGAAGAGCGAGAAGAGAAAACAGCTCGCGAGGAAGAATAGCGAGAAGCTAGAAGAGCTTGCGAGGCAGAAGAACAGGAGAAAAGAAGCATGGAACGGAAGAAGGAGTTTATTTTGTGGAAACAGGGGAATGTCGCGGGAGTATATAAGGAGATCACGGACAGTGATGAGCGTTCCTTAGCGTGTAGAGAATCTCCTAGACGGGCTAGAGTTTCTCCAAGAAAGCTGATGGCTCCTTTTGATGACAAGAGAGGTGATTTGGACGCAGATCTGCAACTATTCGAGCGGAAAGCTTTGGGTCAAGGCTGAGAGCGGAGTGAATGGGCCACGGCATTGAGCATGTGTTTTGTCGGAGAGGCGCTGAATGTGTTGGGGAGGATGCGTGCTGCTTAATCCATGGACTACGAGAAAGTCAAAAAGGCACTCCTCCAAAGATGCAGGCTTACGCCAGAGGGTTTGTGCGAGATTTCGCACCGCGAAACCTGAGGATTCGGAAACCGCTAAGCAGTTTTCCTGCGGGCTGACCAACTATTTTGATAGGTGGCTTGATATGTCAAACACAGAAAAGAGTTTTGAAGGGGTGCGTGACAAGCTTGTCACAGAGCAATTTTTAGCGTGTTCCAGCTCAAAGCTAGTGCTATTCCTCAAAAGAAAAAAACTTGCTTTCATTGGAAGAGTTCGCCGACACTGGAAGCCATTTTCTCGAGGCTCTAGGGCTGAGAAAATTGAATAAGACAAAGGAGGAACCACAAAAGGTCCTAGAGACAGATGCGACGAAACCAAGAGCATATGGCGGTGCATCTAAGGTGCCAGTAAGGGGTTTTCTCTGTGGCAAGGTGGGTCACCATGCAGTTGACTGTCGGATAAGTAGCGTTGCCAAAATGACACAGGTTGTGCGTCAAGGTTGCAAGAGGACGGGTCATACTCTAGATGAGTGCCGATACAGAACGCAGGACTGAGCTGCATGCGTTGTCGACTCTAGGGTAGAACTTGTCATGCCACCCGAAGGTCCACAGCTGAAAGGAGAGCGAACGCCGCTGGAAAATGAGGCAGTGAGTGGAACACCCAAGTCGAAAGCAGCAATGACAGTGGTGGTTGGGCAAATAAGGGGCCGTTCTATATTGGTGCTTAGAGACAGCAGAGCCAACACAATTTTGGTTCGGAGAAGCCTGGTGAAGGACGAGTATCTTACAGGGGAAGCGTCGGTCGCCCTCTTGTAGATAGCACAGTAAGGTACCTTCCCGAAGCCAGGATTCTAGGGTCCATGGCATATTGTACTGGACAGGTAGTGGCAAAATGCGTAGAGCAAACCATCTTCGATCTCAAAGAACACCCAAAAGAGGAAAGGACCGCGACAGCTCAAATGGGTGCAGTCAGTTTCTCGTCGGCCGTGTGGAGACAAGGGCTCAAGCGACAGCCCGAGCAACGCAGCCTCCGCTCTCTACTCCCGTTACGATTTGCCTGAGCCTAACACCGGGCGAAATTGCAATTAGGCAAAGAGAAGACCCGAGCTTGAAGGCCTGCTTCAAAAGAGTCGGGTAAAAACTGAAAAGAAAGAAGAGCGGTACGTCATTCGAATATCAATTGGTAATTGCTCTTCTGTACAGGGAATGCATATTTAGCTCAGGAAGGTAGGTTGAACGGCTGGTGTTACCGAAAAATATGAGAGACCGTATTACGATTTAGACATGACGCCAGTATGGCCGGACACCAGGGTGTTCAAAAAACGGTGTCTAGGATCACCGAGGAGTTCTTCTGGCCAGGTGTCCAGAGTGACGTAAAAAGCTTTGTTCGCTCATGTGAGGTGTGCCAGCGCACAGTTCCGAAGGGAAGAGTCGGTCCCGTATCTTTTGGGAAGATGCCAGCCATCGGCCTACCGTTTCAAACAGTGGCTATTGATATTGTGGGGCCTATCTCTCCAGTTTCCGCCAGAGGCAATAGATATGTGCTTACTCTGGTTGACGTGGCCACTCATTATCCTGACGCTATGCCATTGAAGGCTATTGACAGTATCCAAGTGACGGAGGGTCTTATGAAGGTGTTCTCAAGTTATGGGTTGCCGAGGGAAGTTTTGTGTGACCGATCTTCACATCGATCTTCACATCGGAACTAATAAAGGAGGTTAACCGAATTTTGTCAGTAAGGCAGTTACTGACAACGCCTTACCTTCCCATGTGTAATGGGATTTTAGAGCGGTTTAATGGCACGCTCAAAAATATGATCAAGAAAATGTACCAGGAGAGACCTACTGATTGGGATAGATATCTCTCAGCTCTTTTGTTCGCTTACCGCGAAGTACCACATATGAGGCTTGGTTTCTCGCCCTTCGAGATGTTGTACGGGAGAACCGTTCGAGGTCCACTTACAATACTCAAGGAGCTGTGGCTAATGAAAAGAATGCATCAGATGTCAAGACAACATACAGTTACGTACTTGAGCTGCGGGACAGGTTGAAGGAAACATGCAGGCTTGCACATGAAGGTCTAGAAAGGGCGGGCGAACGCTTTAAGGGTTACTATGACAAGAAAGCCACTCTCAGAAATCTGAATCCGGGCGACTGGTTTCTTATCCTGCTACCCACAGATCATAATAAGTTAATGATGCTGTGGAAGGGCTCTTACCTTGTGACGCAGAAGAAAAATGACATGGACTATGAGTTATTGATAAATAACAGCAAGAAGGTTTTCCATGTAAATACGTAGAAGAAATACGAAGAAAGGGGCCCCGTACGGTACGCCCCCAAAGTAGCATGTGCGGCAGTGGCCGAGGAGACAGGTGATGTTTCCGAGGTGCCCACGTGCAGTGGGAAGAAAAATGCAGGAGGGGATGAGGTACTAATAAAGCGCATTGTAAATGAATACAGACGCTCACAGCTCTACTCCAAATCAAGAGGGAGATGATTTTGGATAAGCCAAGAAAAACGGCGGTCATATGTTACAAATTAGACCTGTATAGAGATCGAGCCAACTAAACAGCTCTAGGTATATCTGGAATGTATCTTGTTGTTGCTGTACTAATGTATCTCTGAGAATTATCTTGTTGTTGTTGTAGCTGTTGGTGTTATGTGATTATACAAGAGAGTGTGTGTGGACATCAACGTGTTTATTAAGGGCACTGTACGGAAGTGGTGTGTTAATGTTCCGGAAATGCAGTTTGGTGTCTTAATGCAGTGCTTTTGGTGTGTGATGGACATCTGCGGTGTTTTGTGTGCTGGGTCCGAAATCACCACAGAAGTTAGTCGGTTGGCTAAGTCTAAAATAAAATTATGAAGGAAAGAGGAGTGAAGAAGACGACGTGGATTAACAAGACTAGAGAAGATTAAGAAGGAGCATTCGGTGAAGTTGAGAGAGATGATTGGTGGAGGAGAGAAGAGGGAGAAGACGACGACAAGGCTTACGTGGACTAACGCCGAAGCTATAAAAGGGCGAGTGAGAGCGAGGCACGGGGGGGAACAACAGAGAAACGGAGGCTCAGGCAGGTCTGGGACACATCGGTTGGAAGAGCGACGCCGGCTACTGCTCTGGTGAGCTCGCGTTCTACGACATCGCATCGTGGACTTCCTGCCGTGCCTGAGCCCGTTCCGGGGAGTCAACAGAGGACGCTACCACCTGCTACGGACAGGGGTGTCTACAGCGTTGTTGCCACCCATGCGGGTGGTGCCCCCAACGCCAACACCGGCATCACCTCCACGGGCGCTTGGACCGGGATCTTGTACGACGCAGCCAGCGACGCCGCCAGCGACACCAGCCCAAGCACGCCGAACGCCGCCTCGACGCCGGCTACGGGATCCATACAACGCCGCAGCCGCACCGAGCCAACCGTGAGCACGAACGCCGACCACGAATAGTAGAACGCTGGTAGTAGACGCTGGTAGCAGGGTGCCCGGGTCGTGCGTATTTATAGCCCTTGTGTGTTGTGTTAGTTTTGTTAGTTTTGTGTTCTAGTGTGTGTGTCACGTAGGGCGCATTAAATGTGCGTTTGTGTGGGTACACCGTCGCCTAGTGCATTCTTTCAGTCCGAGTGTTCTCCGGAGAGATCTATGACAAAGTAGGGCCCCCTCTCTCAAGAGTTTTTCCATAAAAACCTGCTCACATGATCCTCATCTCCAAGCCGCCCAGCCAACCGACTATCTTCTGTGGCGATTCTGGACCCAGCACACACCACACCGCAGATGTCCAGCGCACACCAAACGCACACCACTAACACAGCACACCAAATTGCGTTTTCAGAACACTAACACACAACTTCCGCTATCCGTACAGAGTCCTTAATAAACATGTTCGTGTCCACAACACACTCCCTTGTATGATCACATAACACCAACAACAGCAGCAACAACAAGATAAATCACAGAGATACATTAACACAACAACTACAAGATACATCCCAGATATACCTAGAGCTGTTCAGGTAGCTCTATCTGTATACAAGTCGAATTTGTAACATATGACCTCCGTTTTGCCTGGCCCATTCGAAAACATCTCCCCCTTGATTTGGAGTAGAGCTGTACTCCTCTGTCTTCATTCCAATTCGGCTTCTTCAGTACCTCATCTCCTCCTGCATTTTGCTCTCACTGCCCGTGGACACCTCGTAAATATCCCCTGTCCTTCTGCCACTACCGCACAAGCTACCTTGAGGGCATACTATGGCTCCGGCGGGTCAGGGACACTTCGGCTGGAAGAGAGCGACGCCGGCTGCTGTTCCGGTGAGCTCGCGTTGTACGGCTTCCCGTCGTGGACTTCCTGTGGTTCCTGAGCTCGTTCCGGGGAGTTAACTGAGGGCGCTATCGCCTGATACGGCCAGGGGTGCCTCCAGCGATCTTCCCAAAGACGCCGCCAGCGACGCCAGCCCAAGCACGTCGAACGCCACCTCGGCGCCGGCAGCTGGACCCATACAGCGCCGCAGCCGCACCGAACCGACCGTGATCACGAACGCCGACCACTAACAGTAGAACGCTAGTAGTAGATGCTAGTAGCAGTGTTCCTGGGTCATGTGTATTGATAGTCTTTGTGTTGTGTGTTAGGTCTGTTAGTTTTGTGATCTAGTGTGTGTGTCACATAGGGTGTATTAAATGTGCGTCTGTGTGTGTACACCTGTCGCCTAGTCCATTCTTTCAGTCCGGGTGTTCTCCGGGGAGATCCGTGACAAGCATTTTCCTTCAAAGGAGAATTTTATGCGCAGACCAGGAGCACTGCCATGGGCGCCGCGATCTCGGTGACTGCTGCCAACTTGACGATGGAGGCCATCGAAGAATAAACACTGGTGTCGTTTAAAGAAAAACCAAAACTTTTCACTCGTTATATTGTAGACGGTTTCTGCATTCTCAAGACATATCGCAGGCTAAAATTTCCTTGCGCACCTCAACTTAGTCCAGCCTTCTATTCGTTCCTCAATGGAACGAGAAGTGAACAACACATTGCCATTCCCGGATGTCTTCATAAGAAGATGAGGGGGCAGATCTAAAGTTCGGTGTCTACAGGAAGCCAAGCCATACCTGCCGCTAGCTAAATTTTAATTACAGCCACCCTACTAGCCACAAGGGATCCGTCGCTTTCTCTCTTCTGAGAAGAGCAAAGTCAATCTGCTCTCCGACGCGGAGAAAAAAGCAGAAGCCACCGTTTTCAGAGACCTAGAGAAGAATAGCTGCACACATGGCTTTATTCAACGCGTTGGTCGCCGTCAAGCTCGGAGGACAGGGGGACCAGCCGAAATGAAACAACGAAACGCGCGCACGTTCTGCTTCCATACGTGCGGGGAACCAGCGAAACACTTGCACGCATTCTGGGAAAACATAGAATCTACGTGGCTCACAAGCCTGTTTCGACAATAAGCCACTTCTTACGGCGACCGAAAGACTGCTTCCCCAGAGAAGAAAAACCGGGTGTCGTTTACAAAATCCCATGCTCCAAGTGCCCAGCTTCATACATCGTCGAAGCTGAAAACCTCCACCAAAGAATAAGGCAACACAAAAATGACATCCGGCTAATGAATTCAGAATCCAACGCCCTCGCCAAACACTGGGAGCGCGTCGACCATTGAATAGCCTTCGAGGAGGTGAGTGTCTGGGACGTGGAGCCAAACATGTTCAAGAGGCGACATGTGGAGTCATGGCACATCCGGCTCAAAAAGGCGGCGATGAATAGGACTCCAAGGAACGCTCCTCTCCGCGTACGTTAGAGGACTGCGCCAGGTGCTAACAAAAGGAGAGAGAAGGCAGCACCCCGCTGCTGCTGGAACACACTACTGTGACCCCTGAAGAAGGGACCGAGTTGGTCCCGAAACGTTGGGTGAAGTTAAAATGTTGGTTGGCGTCAGTTTCCCCTCAACTGCTTGAAAGTTACCACTCTAGTCGACACAGTGGCCGATCATTCTGTTATGAATGGAACGTTCGCCGTGCAGTTGAGGAAAGTCACGACCGCTTGGGAGGGCCCAAAAATTCTCACTGCAGGAGGACACCTCATTTCGCCATCAGGAAGAGGCACAGGACGAGTGACTGTCGAGGGCCACACCTATTCTGCAACCTTCGTAGTGTTACAGCACTGTTCCCCCGACGCAATATTGGGCATGGATTTGCTCATGTACGGCTTTGTCGGGCAAAAATTATGAAAATTGAAAAATCGTAAGACACTCTTATGGAAGAATTGAAGGTCATGGTTCATTATACTGATGTATGGCAAAATCTTCCTTTTACAGTGTTTCTATCAATCGCATCGAACACTTAAGACTTGGATAGAAAACCAATAGGGAACGCTTTTGACGATAGCAAAAATGTGTTTAGAAACAAAATACGAGACTGCCGTCGGGTCAGCTGCAGATATATTGAATGTTATTGTGAAATATTATATTGTATGAAAAAAAATGCGTTCTTAAACGGTTTCCCGCTCAAAAATGTTGTTCTGTGTCCTTGGTCCCCTTTTCTTCTCGTTGGTATTTTACAAAGTTTTGGTTTCTTGTGCAATTTCAGCCATCTGTATGTTTTTTATGACTACTGCTTTTTCCTTTTGATGCCTATTGGGCACTTGCGATGCATTCTTGCTAATAATTTATTTTTTGTTGCTCGCGGTGATGTATGTCTTTTAGTTACGTTTTGCCCTGTATATTTATAATTGTGTTTAATTTTTGCCTTGTATCACGCTTTGTTTTTAATTTATTCTTCCTATTTGCTTAATCTATTGTTTTGCCCCCCTTACTCAATGCCCTTCTGGGCCCTGTAAGGTATTTTGAATAAATAAATAAATAAAAATGCTTTCGATAGACGAAGTCATTCATTCGATGACAACTGACAACCATGGAGTAGAATGTTGTCGTCAATGTCGTCGATGAACAAGGGAGCGTGCCATCGCGATCAAGCATCATGGTCACCGTTGGAAACAGCATGGATGTTCTAAACGAGGGGAACACAGAATTGCTTCCGAGAGCGAGGAATCCGCATCGCAAGAGGCATTGAACATTGCCGCAATGGTCAAGCTGAAGTGCTGTTGATGAACTTAAGCGAAGAATACGGGCAAGTAAAAAAGGCACGATGATTGCTTGCTTCGCCGAACTATCCGACGTTCCCGACGCCTTTGACCTCTCTGATCGAGCCCCAGCAGATTCACCTGAGGAAGATCAAAAGCACGTCTTCTACATAAACCCAGCCATGCCTCCGAACAGAGTAGCGATGGCGTATTAATCCGGATATAGCAGGCACCGTAGAGGAGGTCTATAGTATTAACGAGAGGGTGGCCGCTCCTATGAAGACGTGGAATCGGCAATGAACAAAGTAAAACCGCAGTACACTGTAACGCTGGGCGACTAATGCGAAGGTGGGCAAGAGGCAGGCTGCGACCAGCCGGTAGTCGATTATGAGATCGGTTCTTGGAATAACAGGGGGAAGTTATTAATGTAATTCGCCGATAGAAATAGTCCATGGATCATGAGCACCTGTTTCCGCCAACGATAGAACAGGATGTGGAACTGGAAGAGCCCCAGTGGTGAGAATAAAAATGAAATCGACTTCATACTATGCGCTCAACATGGCATTGTTCAGGATTTGGAGGTGTTTGGAGAGGTGCGCTGTAGCGACCACAGAGCGGCAACGTCTCGAATTAGCTTAGACTTGAAGAGAGAACGGAAAAGCTACTGAAGATGAAGTCCATTAACGAGGTAGCGGTAAGAGGGGAAATAGAGGAATCCAGGACATGATTGCGAAACAGATATTCAGTTTTAATTGAGGACACGATCGTAATGTTCATGCAAAGAACGAGAATCTGACAGCTATTATTACGGAGTGCGCGGTAGAAGTAGGCGGTAGGACGGTTCAACAGGATATCGCCAAGCTATCTCAGAAGACGAACGATCTATTTAAGGAACGCTAAAGCATGAGGGCGTCTAACCACACACAGAAATTGAACTAGCAGAGCTGTCGGATTTGACAAATAAGCGTAAGGGGGTAGCCGACATAAGGAAGTTTAACATGGAGAGAATTGAGCATGCCCTAAAGAACGAAGGTAGCCTAAAAGCGGTGAAGAGGAAACTGGGCATAGGTGAAAACCAAGCGTATGCTTGAAGACGAAGCAGATCATTGAATATTAAAGAAGCCATTAGTCACCGAAACGAATTGATGAATAGGACAATGGTTTTTAGTGCGAAAGCCCTACCTCACTAGCAAAGCTGAAAAACACGATGTTTCTGTGGTGCCTCAAGTTTTGGCCTTTGAGAGAGCGCCACCAGCGGAGGCCTTGCGCAGATGCTCCGTCGAGCCCTGAACCGTCACCCTCCCATCTCCCTCACTTCGTGTGCGCGGATGCTGACGATAAGATCTTGAATGCAGCAGACTTTGAGGCGATGTTGCATGAAATGCTTTCGCATGCCCTACTGCGTTCAACTACGTTATATCACTACCGTTGTTGATAATATGTGGCATTGGCTATTGAGAAATTTACGGTTACTGTCACCACTTTATGGCCTCTAAACTTAAATCACAAGAATTACCACTCTCTACCAGGGGGATTCGAATGCGCAAGCTCCGATCGCGTACGGGGCTCTACCAACTCACCTGTGTCGGCGGCCTTCTAATTTTCTATTCTTGGGGGTATTTTTGTTGCATGTAACCTAACCTTGAGAGTGTTAACCCGCGACACCCTCGTCCATCGCGGCGGACACAGAATGTCCGCCATAATGTCGCTTGGAAGACGAACGAATGGTGAGGGTGCCATCAGTGCGAAACTCTTCTTAATAAACATATGGCATCAAAACTGCTTGAACTGGAACCCTGGTGAAGCTATTGAGCAGACGAGGGTAGGAAAATGAGTGGCTCGTTTTGCCATGCTTATTAAGGAAGCCAGGAGTCATATAGAAAATTTCGGAACACGGGGTAATGTATTTCTTCTATCTTGTTGTCGATTATTTCGTGTCATAAAGTGGTTACTCTACTAATTACCCGCTAATAAACAGTACACCGCTGCGGATACAGCAGCGGTGGCCTAATTGTCTCAGCGTCCGCTTCGTATGGTGGAGGGGCGTCTGTTCCCGTTGCGGGGAAGAGGGCTACTTCGGTGCTGCCTGCAGTGACCTATACCCAGCAAAAAAGGACAGAATTCTCAAAGAACAGTTAAGAGGGTCCAAGGTGCTGCAATGTTTCCGTTATTTTGACGATTTTCTAGTCTTGTTAGATACCGACGTCCATGATTTCAATGCCCTATTCTCACAAACACAAGGTATTTTTGAACAGCAATGTTTTCCACTAAAGTTGACTAGTGAAGAGCCTCAAAATCTGACGATCAGATTTCTTGGCCTAAAACTCACTTTTGAGCAGAACCACAGTTGCTGGTCGTACGAACCGCGCAGTAATAAGCCATTGCTTTCTTACACTTCCTGTCACACAAAACTGGTAAAGCGTGCCGTAGCTATGTCTTGCTTCACCAGTGCTCTAAGTAAATCTTGCTTTCATTCAATACAAAACAGTTTCGACCACCAAACCCAACGTCTATTGAGGGCTGGGTATCCCAAACAACTGCTCGTCGCTATATCGGAATCCATCCTTCGAAGGTTGTTTAAAAAAGAAAAACTGGCTAATCCCGTTAACAAGGAAAAAGAAAAGACTACCGTGGTTCCCTACATTCACCGTTTCGCACACAGGCTGAAAAAGATTGGCAAGCGTTGAAATGTAAGAGTCGTCTTCTTGTCTCCTGATTAAGCTAGTTAAGATTTGTAAAAAGTTAATTCACCCTATGTCGAGAAAGAATGTACCATTAATCACGAGAACCGTTTGTTAGCTTGCCAAGAAGGTGCTGTGTATGCAATTCCGCTAACATGCGGCAAACAGTATAGTGGCCAGACAGGCAGATGCCTTAACGAACGCCTCAGAGAACACAACAACAACGTGTATAACACCGTGAAAGGTCATCTGGCCATTCATTGTAGAGATTGCGAAAAGAAGAGTTGCCGTCCCAAATTCAAGAAGACCAAGGTGATAAGTAAGGACACGAATCAGCTAACCCGTGAAATCATCGAAGCCGAAAAAATCGCCAGATCAGCAGATACATGTGTCAGCAGCCCCTCATTGACAATTTCATGCAAAGAACTTGACTTTTTAACCACACGCAAGTGACATAGCGATGACTTCCTCGGTGATGTGAATGAATTGTGAGTGTTGTGCTTTTTTGTTGTTTGATGGCACCTATTTATTTTCCTGCTCCCAGCAATAAAATTTCAGTTGTACGTCAGCGCCCGTCTGTTGTCTTCCTTCTGTCCGTGTTCAAGTTCGCGCTGTTTTTCAGGAATATGGAGGAGTCCACTCAGGCGGCTGGCGCCGTTTCCAGAGTCGCGACGGAGGAGGTGGCGGTGAGCCCAACCGAGCCTGCTCTCCAGCGGGACGACGCCCTGACCAGCCCTGCTGACGACCAGGCGGGGAAGGAGCTGACAAGCTCCTAGTCATCCCAGTCCGCCGCGGAGCAGTCTGAGGGCGGCTCCGACGGCGAGAAGTCGGCTTCGGCCGACTTTGACGGATCGCTGAGTGAGCCGTCTTTTGAGGGGCCTCCGAGATTGGAGGATCCCTCCGACGTGCCGACGGCGGCGCAACTCCAAGGCCCGGAGACGGGCACTGAGTCGCCCGCCTCGCCCTCTCCCAGCGATGCCCTGCACACTCCTGTTAAGGGCAGCTGTACCGCGAGCGGGTCGCGCTCCCCGCACATCCCGGTCGCCCTGCCCCGCAGCCCCCGTGCGCCGCAAAGGCTGTGCGTGCGGGCGTTCGAAAGGTCCTGGAACTGGAGGATTTCAAGCGCCAGCTCTCGTCGTCGTCCGACGGCGGCGCGACTTCGTCCGTCACCCCGGCGCCGAAGAAGAAGGCGCGGACGGTCGACGAGGATGACGCCCTGATGGACGTCACCGAAAACATTTAGTTTCCGCCATGGCGCCCTCGCCCTGCACTTCGTGCCTTAACGGCCCTCCTCCTCCCCTGGTCAGCGGAGGCGCTGGGCGCCGCCTTTTCGGCGCTCGCCCAGCTCCGCCATTTTATCGGCGCACTGGCTTCGTCGGCGCGTTTGGCGAAAGTTAAACTGTGCGTGCGCTATGGAGTATTTGTGTGCGAGTGTGAATGTGTTTGTGACTGCACAGCCCTGTGTGCCGCGCGGGCCTTTCTGCGGCCCACAGCGATCAACACATCGTCGCCAGCCTGCTGCCGCCGGACAGCCGACAGCCGGAGCCCCGAGCGCTGCCCCTACGCCGGTGTTTGGTCACGCCAACAGACTTTGCCCAACGAGCTTTTCCGTGAGTCCGTCGTGTTTTCCTTTGTTTTTATGTTCCGCAGTTTTGTTTTGTTGTCCGGGGTTTCTCTTTTGTCTTTATGATGGCATCGTTTCGTTTTGCTTCCTTTAACGCGCAAGGCTTTCGCCATCCCGACAAGCAGCGGGAGGTGCTGCATCTTGCACGGGCGCATCGGGTAGATGTTTTGTTTTTGCAGGAATGCAACTTTCGTAGTCCTGCAGACGTTTTGAATTTTCGTTCCCGCTTTATTTGTCGATACCTTGTTTTCGTTAACGCACTCGCGGTGTTGTTGCGTGGGCGGGATCTTCCTCTCGCTGGCGTACAGGTCTAGTGCACATTTCAATTTTGGCATTGATGGTGGCGTCATCACAGCAGATGTGCTTTTGGACAGCCGGAGAGTTCGTTTTGTTAACGTTTACGCGCCAGTAACGTATAGCATGACAAATAATTTCTTCCGGTAGATCGCTTCGTACTGTCTCGATGATGTGCCTCATATCCTGATCGGCGATATCAACTGTGTCCTCGACTCGTTGCGTGACATCAGGGGTCGCGCCACGGTGCCTCTAACTACTAGGCGAAAGGGCTGGGCAAACTCGTTCGCCAGCTCAGTCTCCAGGACGCATGGGTCGCTCTGTATGGCGATGTTTTGGCCGCCACGCGTGCCCAGGGCCAGAGCGCGAGTCGGATAGATCGCGTCTACCTTCCCTCCGCTCTGGTGCCGAGTTTGTTTGAGTGCGTGGTAGTGCCGTTCCCCCGGGAAAGCGTAAGCTAACGACCACTTCCCGGTCTGCGTCTCTTTGCGGGCTACGCCCGGTCGCACCACCGGCCCCCTCACGTGGTGCATGGATGTTTCCGTTTTACACGATGTCATGTGCCTAGCCGATATTCGTGCCGAGTTGGTGGATTCAGTTGACGCGGTTGCAGACTTTACTCCCGAAGTGTGGGACGCTTTGAAAGTTTAGTAGAGGGACGTGCTGATACGGGCGTGGAAAGCTCGCCGTGTCCGTCTAACCGGAGCGCTCAACGACATCATGCGCCGTATGCGCATCGTCAAAGCGGCCGGAGAACTGACTTTTGCCATGCGCCAATATCTCGACACTTTGGGCGTGCACTATCACCGCGTCTTGGAGCAAAGCGCGCGTGCGCCGCGTTTGACCGGCGGCTGTCAACTGCCGCTAGATGACATCGCCGCCCTAGGTTACGCACGCTCCCTTAGTCAGAGGAACGCGCGACCGCCGCGTATCGAGGAGGTGTCTCTCGAAGACGGCGCGACTTCGTCGGTGCCTTCCGAGATTCAGCGTGTTTTCGCGTCGCACTTTGCAAGGCTCTTTTCGACGCGCGGTCTGTCAGCTCAGGAGGGCTTTGAAGGACCGGTCGCGGCTTTCTGCGGTTCACTTCCCCAGCTTTTAGACGAGGTCTGAGGCGCACTTTGCTCCCTGGCAACGTTAGAGGAGGTTCTCGAAGCCTTGCGGGCGATGAACCACTCAACCGTTCCCGGACCGGATGGTTTAGTGGCAGGTTTTTACTCTGCCCTTTTCGACATCCTCGGGAGCTTGCTGCTTCGACTGGTAAACGACCTTTTGGTGTCACGGCAGAGGCCAGCCTCTTTCAGTGTGGGTCGGATAGTATTGCTGTTGAAGGAAGGCATGCCACTATTGCAGCCAGGGTCCTGGAGGCCCATTACTCTCCTCAACAGCGACTACAAGTTGGTTGCCACGCTACTAGCGAGACGGTTGCGGGCCTTTTGGGCAATCTAGTCAGTCCCTTCCAATCGTGTGCCGTTCCGGCGCAATCTGTCTTCGCCTCCCTTATGTTAACGCGGGATGTATTTGCTTACGCCCGCGCGAAACGGGTCAGCGGAGTCTTTGTGTCGCTCGATCAGGCCAAAGCGTTTGACAGGGTGGAGCACGCCCACCTTTTTTCGGAGCTGCACTGCTTTCGCCTGCCGGTGGATTTCGTCCAAGTCGTTGAGCCGCTCTACAGTGGACTTAGCAGCCAGTTTTTATGAACGGCACTATTGCCGGCGAGTTCGCGGTGACGTGGGGAGTGCGGCAGGGGTGCCCGCTTTCGCCGGCCCTCTTGGTGCTGTCACTCTACCCGCTCTTACGGCGGGCAGTGTTGAACAGGCTCATTCGCGGCTTCCCCATGGTTGGTCAGGAGTCTGTAGTTGTCTCCGCCTATGTGGACGACATATCCGTCTTTGCCAGGGACGTGGACAGCTTTGTGGCTTTGCTGCGAATTTTTGAGCAATACACTCCCTCTCAGATGCCGAGCTTAACCCGACCAAGAGCAGTGCTTTCGCCTTTGGCTCCTTTCGGGGTCCCCTGCCCGCGGCGGTGCCATTCATGGACGCCGTGCGAGTTCTGGGGGTCTTGATCAAACCGGGTGGAGTCTCGCCCCACCCCTGGGAGGAGGTACTGTCGCGTATGACGCGGGTTCTCGCGGAAGCCGCGCCCCAACACCTTTCGTTGCACTCGAGGGTGACGACTGTCAAGACGCGAGTTTGCGCATTCGCCTTTTACGTCGCACGCGTCGCAACCATGGGGCGCCGTACAGCGGGACGGCTCGCGCACCTTATTGGCACTTTTGTGTAGAACGGTGGCTTGTCGCTCGCCACTTCCTCGAACTGCCTGTCAGCCGGGGAGGCCTGGGGCTCCCATCCGTCCCCAGAGTTCCTCGGGCCCTGGGAGCTAGACTTGTGCCAGTCTTTTGGAATCGGGGTGGTACCCAGGCCGCGGGCTCATGCTTTATCGGATGCGTTCCATGCGTCGCGTCTTTTCGCCCCTCCAGTACTCGGGTGCACAAGCTGAGAGGCCGTCTCCCTATTACAGGGCAGTGGCGGGCTTACAGTCGGCCTTGGAGACCGACGCACCCGATATCAACATCTTTGGAGCGCCTGCCTCTCGTGTGAGCGAGGTGGTCTGTCGCAGCCGCCTCAGTCAGGACGATCACAGAAAGACCACGGTATCCAAGTGGGGATCCTGGGCGGCTGCTAGGCTCCCAGATGAGGTGCGGGATTTTAAATGGCACAGGCGCTGGGGCGTCCTTCCAACGCGCCAGCGCCTGTTCAAGTGGGGCATCGTCCCCATCGAGCAGTGCGCCAACTGCGGCGCGCAGGAAACACCGCTACATTTGTTTTATGAGTGCGTTGTCGCAAGTTCGATATGGCGCCTCGTGCAGCGCACGTTTCATGTGCGTGTCGGTCGTGGAGCCGGCGTCAACGAAGCCCCTTTGCTAGTTTAGTGGTGGCCGCCATTATGTTGGTTTTGTGGCGTCGGCGTTGCCTCGCGGAGGCTCGTCGAACCCCCGCTCGGGCTATGTACCCAGCGCTGAGAACCAGCGGCTCGTCATCTGTGGATACTTGTCTGGCCAGTTAGCAAGAGATGGTGAGGTGCTGTTTCTGCGGCGCTGGCACACACGATTCTTTGTAATCACCAATGGCAGGCTAGAAATGCGAACTTTACTCTCCTAGCCTGCCCCCCCCCCCCTTTTGTTTTCATATTGTCTCTTTGCACATGTTACTCCAATGTAATTTTTTTGTGCGTGCCCTGAATTTGAAGCTGCGAGGGCTCTCCCCCTTTTCATAATTTTTTCAATGAAGAGCCAAACTGGCTTTCAGTGTACAATTGCATTCAAGTGCACTCTTGGAATTTTGTTCTGGTTGAAAGTGCTGTTTTGTATGTTTGAGAGTAATAAACTTCTCTTTGTTCAGAATATTTTTTGAAAGGGGAGGAGAAAGGGATGAGGGACCCAACCAATTTTAATTGCCGCCATCTTGGTTTCAAGAAACTGAAAGTATGCCGCCATTTCGTCCTCTGACGTCATAATCATATAGTTTTACCGAACTTTTTTAGATAAGGACAGTTGGAAAACTTGCCCCCGGGAATGGGCCCCACTTCCGCTGCCACATTAATCCCAAAGTGACGCGAGAGCCATCTGTAGGGTTTTGACAGTACCCCGTTAGTTTTCTTGATTTTATCTTCGCCGCCGCTGTGCCCATTGGCTGCGCTTGGTCACGTGGAGAGTTTGCTGCGTACCCGGTCTACGCTGGCTCTCGCATCGTCTGCGCCGGGCGCGGCAGCTCCAAGCCGCGCTCGTCCATGTATTGCAAAGTTCGCGTGCGCTCTATGCCTGCGGTACTAGAGTCCAGGATGCTCGGGGTTGAGCTTTTGTCTGCAGATCTCGTCCGAAACTTAAAGCCCTTCTTTCCGCGGTTCCACGCGGCAAAATCAGAGAAACACGACGTACCGCTCACTCCCTCGCAGTTTGGGTTCCTCGCATGAGTAATATGCGGTTGTGCAATGTAGACCGCAAACTTTCCTATATTGATTAGATCACTAAAAGTTTAGTGTCTGTAAATAAATCCAGGCAAGGCTTAAAAAGACCCTAAATATTTCTTCTTTCTTTTTTCTTGCGGCATACGCACATTTAATTTTTTCTTCAGCTTCTTTCCCTGTTTTAATGAGTCGAGATGAAAATATGATCGTCCTGGTGGTTGAGGCATTTTCTATAAGTAAAATTATCGATGCTGGGAGCACGGTAGCTTTACTTCTTGAGTGCGTATCTAATACGCATGTGATAAACTGTTTGCCAACGCGTCTTCAACGCACCCGGCTTAGGTTATGGTTATAAATGCTACTAAGCACTCTTGTTTCGTTAATGCAAAGGAGACGAAGGTAAAACTTACGTGCGTATTCATTATCAATACGTTTTTGTACGCACGCGAGTCGCCGTATGCTGGCGCTCCTCAAGCTGGAAGTAGCAGATGACGCGCCCATCCCGAAGCGACCGTGGTGCCTGGGCGGCAATCGTTCTGTGTCCGCAGTTTTCCAACTGCCCTTATCTAAAGGCGTTGAGCAACGTTTTTAGATAACGTTGGATGAAACAAAGAAATCTAACGTGGCACTGTCAAAACCCTACAGATGGCTATCGCATCTCTTTGAGATGAAAGCGGCAACGTAAGTGGGGCCGATTCCCGGGGGCAAGTTATAGGCAAGTTTTTCAACTGTCCTTATCTAAAAAAGTTGGTTCCACCTCTCCCCACCGTATTGGACCATGACGTCATCATTGGTACGAGGCAGGTGGTTGTTTCTACAATGCTATTGTAAATGGCGCTACAAATCTCAATGCGAAATGCGCTGTTTTCTAGTTGCAGCCACAGCTTGCGCTTTGATCTCAGGGCGGTAGGAGACCTCACAAAATCTGGAAACGTGATGAACAGTTGCTGCCACAGATGGTACTGTGATCAAGGATTGTAACAGACCCCATGAAATCTCGAAACGTGAGAAGTAAGAGCTAATGTGCTTAAAAATTGAACTTGTTCAAAGAGCTAGAATCTTTCTCTGCAATATACAGTGCCTAAGTAAGCTAAATGTTGTGTCGGAAAAAATTACCTTTATTTGTAGTCGATAGTCGGGCGAAAGCTTTAAAACGTGAATATGCAGACACCCGCTAACGAATGAAGAAATGTACAACAAGGCAATTCAAATTGTAATGACACCAGCGTCCACAGGCGTTTAAATATTTTTAATCCGAGGCCGCTGGGGGCGTTGTTTAGACAGGGCTCGGATTTCCATCCCTGCGATTCTGGGTGTGCCTAGACGTTTGAAAGATTCCAGGCATGGGGAAGAAGTTTACTTCATTTCGGTAGACAGAAAGCGTGCTTCCGATCGTCGATGTCGGTTCTTGAAACGCACTTTTCAGCCGTTATAATAGCGGCTTCTTTTTTCTTTTGATGCTCACTACACTAGGGCGTTTTCAAAGGCGCCTCTCAAAGTTACTTGTCTTGCCAAAGTAAACATAGTGGCTGCGGGAATAGCTATGCATTTATTTATATCACCCTTCAGGGCCAGGGGGATTAGAGAGGGGGAGTGTTAATTATACAAAATGTAGAGAAAAATACCGTTCGTTACATGAAATCAAATGTCACCTGAATATGCAATGTTAGCTTGTGCTTCGCGGAACTACTCATAAATATTAATGCCAACAACTTATGCGGGAAGATGATTCCAGTCGCGTGACGTTCACGGCAGGAATGATTGCGAAAAGCATTTAGTGTTGCATGACACATTTCCGAATTTGTGATGATGGTCAATGCTGGGGGATACATTTTCCTATTCCATGACAGTGATGTGAGGTATAGATTAAATTTCTTGGTACTTGCACTCGCTTTGTGGCTTTAATTAGCAAGAATAAAACGTACAGTTATTTTGGAGCATCTCGAGATTACTAATTAATTTCCCGAGTTTAGATCGAGTTTAGTTCAGTACTCGAGATTGGGTCGTAATTTTTTGTAGCAATAGTTTCAAATAAGAAGGAATATTGAAAAAGTAGCGACCTATGTAGCCTAGGATGCCCTTAGCATTTGTAATTTTTTTTCCTCAGTATGAACAGACCAGTGGCGGTTACAAGTAGTGTGAGCGCCGAGGTATTCATGTGATGATACGGATCCTAACGGAATCTCATCAATGTATTAGGGAATTGTGGTGGAAGGTTTTCTAGATACACGCTTGACTTCACATGTGTTAATATTTAGCTGCATTAAGCATTCCTTGTGCCAGTTCTCCATAGTCTGACTGAAGTAATGTAGCGTTGTTAGCGTTGGTTATTTTTCTACAAACCACGCAGTCATCAGCGAATCGGTTAATATGAGAGTTTAGATTGGAGATCATTAATGTATATTCTAACAATGGGGGCACAAGAACTGAACCTTGTTGAACTCCTGAACACACCTCCGCAAAACTGGAGTTAATATCGTCAGCAAAAAGAAATCGTGAGCGATTAAGAAGAAAACATTCAATCTATTTCAATAAGTTAACTCAATATTTAGTTGTTTTAGTTTTTGAAGTGATAGCTTCATATACCTTGGGAAAAGCTTTTGAAAAATATCAGGATGTAGAGTCAGCTAGCGACGATATTTAAGAAATATGGTGCAATGCATGTGTGAACGATATCAAGCCCCTTTCACAAGAGAAAGATTTCTGAAAACCATGCTGCATTGGCCGAAAAAGAAGTTCGATTCAAGTAAATTAACAAGGTTGGTGAAAAATATATGTTCAAGCATTTTACAAGTACTGGCAAGGGCGATGGGTCGCTAATTACTAGTAGATGCTTTGCTTCCAGATTCGTAAATTGGAATCAACTTTCCGATTTTTCACTGATTAGGTAGCTTTCATCGGTCAAGTGATTGCTGGAAAAGCTTGGTTAGCAGTATGGAAGAATAGATTGAAGCTTCAAATAAGCGTTTTCGTGTGATCTATTCGCTCTTGAATGAAGTTGGTTGATATCGTGAATGTTCAACTTTGACTCATGTTTTTTCTCAGCCCTTCTTATAGTCAAACGACTCACCAGTACTAATGAAGTTCCTTTTTGTCGGTTAATAGTCAATACACAGTCTATAGAGAAAAGTCTACTGAAACTGTGCGGCCATAAATCTGTACATTGTTTGCAAATTGTCTTTAAGCCTTGTACTCCAGATAGGCTAGTGAATAGGATTCGTATATAAGAAAGCCTATTGACTGAACGCGGTGGAATGAGGAGAGTGTCTGCATGTTCAATGCGGTGTACCGCAGTGATCAGTGCTGGGACTGCTTTTATTTCATATATATGTTAATGATATTGCTCAAAATGTTGATGAAGGTGTCGCTATAAAATTGTTTGCCGATGATTGTCATTTATTCCGTCATCATGAATTCTTCCTGTCAGCGACTACTGAATTCCAAGTTATGTAAACTCGCGGTCTGGTGTGTAGGAAGGGCGATGAAAATCAATTTTTCTAAAACAGCGTCAATGACAATTACAACTAAGAAACATCCCCTACCATATGTTAACAAAATTGGAGATCAGTTCAATAATGCAGTCACATCCATTAAATATCTAGGCTTGACAATTACTACCAATCTTAAATGGGATATGCATGTCAATGATATATGCTCGAAATCAATCAGGAAATTATGGTACCTACGCAAGAAATTAAGACGGTCGCCATCCAGCGTAAAACTTGTGGCATATCGCACTATGATTCGACCAGTCCTAGAGTACGCCTCTGTTGTGTGGGATCCGTATCATGTAAAAAACATCGAGCAGGTGGAGCGCATCCAACGTCATGCAGCCAGGTTCATCGTATCCGGTTACCGGAAACGTTCTTCCGTTACTAATATGCTGAGGCAGCATAAGTTGGAGCCGCTCCAGATGCGCAGACAGATTGCCAGGTTAAAATTTTTGCACTTACTATGTCATAACAAAACAGGATTGTCACGTGATTCGTATTTACTTTCTGCATCGCAAAGATCATCAAGGCTGAACCACACAAAAGTGATAAGGCCATACAATGCCAGGACTAAGCAGTTCTAAATATCTTTTTTCCCATGCACAACCGAACAATGGAATCGCTTCCCTGCTTCGATTGTTCAATGTGCTAATAACATTAATACCTTTGAGCGTTCTTTGCAAACTTACCTTTTGTTATCCTCTCCTGCCTGGGCAGCAGTGCTGCCTGCAGTATTTGGAAATAAACAAATAAATAAATATAGACGAAATATTATAGACTGTCTAAAAAAATTTATAAGGGCGTGTATTCGGCGTATATCCAGAACGTCCATAGGGGTCTTCTATGGTAATGTCTTGGATGCTTGGAGAACAATGAGCAAACATTAACGGCCATGTTAACGGGAACGCATGTGAAAAGAAACTTCACATCAAGCGAAACCGTGATGACCTCTCCGTACAGTTCCACGTCGCTTGTATCCTTGATGAAGTCAGTCGAATGGTGTGTGAGTGCATGGAGTCAACACTTAAAAGAAGCAAGAGGATACGGTGAAATTAGCCGGATTGACTGCACAGTAGATAACGACTGCAGTGGACGGTGGGACGCACTGACATACCAAATTTGTGCGCTCTAGGCAGCCTGAAAAGAGCAGGGCAGAACTGTCGGCACACTAAAGCGTGAAGCAGAGCAGTCTAACGTAAAGCACCCGCAGGAAGCTTCTGTGAATCGCGCTGGACCTTCGTGGTTGTGGCCGTGAAAGGCTAGCAGATACGGAGCCGGCTCCGAAAATGGGTTAAGGAAGTTGTGGTCGTGCACTTCACACTTGTCTGCTTTCAGTTCTTCAGTTTAGCTTCCCATCTTTGTTTTGCACTGCAGCCATTGGATCCTCGAAGAATGCTACAGTGTGGATAAAGAAGGCCTGCTACGGACCCGTGCTCCTTCTTCGCACTCCGTCCCCACATTCGCCCGAGCCAAGTGCGCACCTAAGATCGCTTGCAGGGACGAGATGACTCCCGATCCCGAGTAGGCTAGCGCGTCCAGAAAAGAAGCCATGGGCTGGCGGTTCACAGCACAGAGCCATTTCTTCTGGCTTCATTCTCTCGCAACAATGGTTTTGCCACAAGTGTTGTAGCAGGAAGCGCCGATCAGAGCCGGAGACGCGCGCATGCTATTGCGGGAAGCGTGATGCGCCAGGCACGGAACAGCGCGCGAGGCACAATGCGGAACGGTCCGAGAGACGCGTCGCCGGAACTCAGGCAGAGGCGCCGTCCAGCGCACGGACGCGGTTTCGCCGCGCCGCGCTTTTTTCCCAGCCATTCTGACGGCACGCTGGCCTAATAGGCGCTGCCGCGAACAGGAAAGCGCGGTTTAATCGCGTGCCACGCAGAGGCTCCGTTGCGGCCTTCATCAGGTTTGTCATGAGCCTTAACACCAAAGAAAGCGTGTCGGCGGTGTAGACCTCTAAGCAGAGCAGGTCGGCAACTTGGGACAGATGCTGGACGATTGATTGCTGCCATAACCATGTAGCAGGTATGGCATCTTCGTTGCCTCATTGACGGCGTGCTCTTTGTGGCAGGGAATCCTGCGAGTGGTTGGTCCTTCATTCCGTACCGGCTATACAATTCCTTAATTAGGAGATTTTTTGATTGCCGTGTCCACTCGAACTGGCTGCGCCCACAGCGTTTTGATATACCAGCGGAATTAAGCTGGAACCAGCCGCAAGCGAACGAAACAATGTTCCAGCCCCATTAGGACCACACCAATAATCTTTACTGCTACAACTCATGTAAAGAATTTCCAGGTGTCCTTGGAATGAAGCAACATAGCAAGGAACGACCGGATCAAAACAGTTGCGGTGGGCCAGGCAGACCTCGGCATAAATCAAATCAATTTATTTCAGAAAATTTGTTGCGTATACAAACACTAAAGGCTAACATAGCCTGACGAGGCCCTTGCTTTGTTTTACTTCGTGCAGCATTTCTCATAAAATACAATTGGATTAACTTTGGATAGAAATCACGGCTTTCGATCGATAAAAAACCAAGCAGAATAATATACAGTACATCAGATAATAGCAAAAAAGAATAAGCAGTAGTACACATATACCAGTTCGCGTTGTGATCACATGCACAGCAAACCTTAACAAACATAAACACGTTACAAGTATTCATTAAATATTAATGCAACAGTACACTGTGCACACAAAACAGTAAACAGCTAGGAGCTAAAAAAAAAAACATGGGAATATAATGAAACCAACATGGAGCAGTCTAAACAGCAATTCATGTTTTAAGAAGAAAGCTTTTGTACATGCTTTCGGGGGTTACTAGCGCTGTCTGCCCAATTTATTATGCTTCGACGTTTATACAGAATCTTTTTTTCATGGAATTTAAAGTGCCTAAGTGCCGCAGGCTATGAGGGATGACGTAGCAGAGGGCTCCGGATGATTTCGACCGCCTGGGGTTTTTCAACGTGCGCGGCCGCACAGTACATGGGCCTCAAGCATTTCCCCTCTATCGAAATAAAAACGCCACGGCGGCTTTATTCAGATTTTGAACAGCTTGATGTAACTATGACTGTTTGCCGTATTTGGTTTTTGTTGGTTGTATTGACGATCAACAGTCATGACGAAATGTTAGTAGATGTTAGTGGCGCATGTATAACTTTCATTGAGGAAGAGCATGCCATATTTCAAAAACAGCGCACTGGCGCGCAAATCCTGATAATCTGATACGTAGTTTTAAAAATACGCAACACTCGCTTTTGTAGTGCCATCAGGCTATTTGGTTGCAATACGTAGTAGTTCTCCATGTTGGCGAAAAATAGGCCAGCGTGAATAAATTAATATCCAATAAAGAGTTTTTTTTAACAACATAGGTATTAATATAGAAATTTTTCTAATGTAGCCGAATGATCGAAATATATTTGTGGCCGAATGTTCTATATGACGTCACAGCCACAGCCTTTTGGAACCAAACTCTTTAGAATTTATGCTGTGTTGTTTACTGAATCCTTGTTGTTGTATCAGCAATGTGCGTCACATGTTGGTCGTGTTTATTTCCAAGATAAAATACGATGTATTTAGTTACAGAGGCATATAGATGTAGACAATAGTCATCTAGACCTCGGAAAGGCTCTGAAAATGCTTATTAGTCGTTTCCTCAAGTTCGTATATCTGTACGCAAAATAAAAATATATTAGCGTAATCTGGAAACGGTACATATCGGCAGTGTCGGCAGTTTCAGTTACGTCGTTGATACAAGTGTTGATACAAGTTTCATTTACTTGTGCGCACTGTTTTCGCAATCTTTGAATTCAGGAAAGCTACCCGGGGACTGGAAGGTGGGTAAGGTGGTACCAATATTCAAGTCTGGTGATGCTCATTGTGCTCTTAATTACAGACCCATATCATTAACGAGTGTCCCGTTTACACTGTTTGAACATGTCATTTATTCTAATCTGGTTAAATTTCTAGAAAATCATTCGTTTTTTTTCCCCTCATCAGCATGGCTTTCGTCAATCATTTTCTTGTGAAACGCAACTCATTTCCTTCACCCATGATTTATTTGATGCATTAGACAAGGGATTTTTCATTGACTGTGTATTTTTAGATTTTCAGAAAGCATTCGATCTTGTTAATCACCAACTTCTTTGTTTTAAGCTCGGCAAACTAAACATCGACCCAAACATTCTTTCATGGATCGAGAGTTTTTTGCGTAACAGAATTCAATTCGTCACTGCAAATAACGCCGATTCCTCACCATGCTCTGTTACCTCCGGCGTGCCTCAAGGTTCCGTGCTCGGGCCGCTATTATTTCTAATATACATTAACAATGTACCAATTTCTATTAACTCCACAATTAGGCTTTTCGCAGATGATTGCGTTATTTATCGAGTAATCAAATCCGCTTCAGACTCATCCTTACTTCAAAGTGACCTAAATAAGGTATCTAGTTGGTGTAACATTTGGCTCATGAGACTGAATATTAACAAGTGTAAGGTCATGCGTATTTCACGCCGGTCTGCTAACGAAAATCTTATTCCCTACAATATTTCAGGTTCTCTCCTCGAGCAAGTTACCACATATAAATATTTAGGGGTTCATATAACTGCTAACCTTTCATGGCAGGCACATGTTGATTATATTGTTAACAATGCTAACCGCATTCTTGGCTACTTGCGTCGTAATTTTTCCATGGCTCCATCTTCTTTAAAACTGCTACTCTATAAAACCTCAGTTAGATCGACATTAGAATATGCGTGCTCTGTGTGGGACCCGGGACTTGAAACTCTTACTAGTCAGTTAGAGTCAGTACAGAATCGTAGCGCCCGATTTATTTTGTCTAATTTTTCCCGCACTGCTAGTGTAACTACAACGAAAAATACTTTGAACCTTCCTAGCCTTTCCCTTCGTAGAAAACTCGCGCGAATACTAACTTTTCACAAGATTTACTACCACAATTATCAGCTAAAACGGGATCTTCTATTTGAACCATCGTTCATATCACCTCGCACGGATCATCGCCACAAGGTACGCATTCCATACTGCCGAAGCAATTCATATTTTAACTCGTTTATACCCAAAACGGCGAGCGATTGGAACCACCTGCCCACCTTGGTTGCCGACATTTCTGACACCTGTTTATTCAAAAATGCCGCGGAAAACTATGTGTTTGACTAGGCTGTTTTCTTACATAATCTGATTTGTGTTTTGTTCAAGCTTACGTTTTTTCATTCCTTGCTGTATTACATTACATTTTCCATTTACTTTTTGTTTTCATTTTGCTGCATTGTTTTTACTTTTTATCCACTCCCTTCTGTAACGCCCCACTGGGGCCCTGAAGGTATTGTAATCAATAAATAAAATAAATATCAAAAACAAGGTAGGCCGTAGTACTGCTCCTTGCGGTTCTCCATTTGTAACATTTAATGAAGTAAACGAATTCATTATTAACATTCGTAAATTGGAAGCGTTTCTCAAGGCAGTGTTTTACTAATTCCAATGGCATTTCAACTTAAGTACACTGTGACGAACCGAGTCACGGGGTTTTCGCAAGTTCTACGACAGTTCTAAAGCGTAATCCTTAATATAAATACCTTTCTCTCAATTTCTCTTGTACTTGATGTAGCGCTCCATTTGTGCTCTGAAATTCGAAATAGGACCTACATAAAGCATTATATTTCTCTAAAACTTTGTTACAGGCTCATTAGCAGCCTACTAAAAAAAACTTGATAAGAAGGGCAGTACCGATATCGGTCGATAGTGTGTAAGCGCGTTTCTGTCTCCTGATTTGTGTATAAGAACTATACGCTTGCTATTTTAGTTGTTCAAGGAAGGTGCCAGGGCCAAGCATAAATTTATAAAATGTAAAAGAACACTTTCTAACAATTCGGCTGCATACTTAACTACTGCGATCTTAATTTCATCATAACCAGTGGCAAATTTTTAATGCAGTTCAGGAGGGCAAGCTGCGGGGCTAGTTGGTGATGCATGTTGTAAACTAGGGAGCGCAAAATACCGGACGACGGGCAGAGTAAAGGACACAAAAAAACATGTTTATGAGCGCTACTACCAACTGTTTATTCATGCTGTGGAACAGGGGTTATATAGGAACAGAATGTCGAGCATGCGCGTGGAAAATGCACAGAAACCGCACATCAGACATGCGCACAAGTTAATCAAAAAAAGAGTATAAAAAGGCACATTCCGATGAATAAACGTGTACAGACGTGTCACTGACACAACGATCGGACAGCTTTCGGATATAATAAGCCTCTAGAACGTGCCTAGCCTTATCATTGCCGCTCTTGCCTAGAACCCTGGTTTTCTCCAACCTTGTCCTACACGTGCACGAAGCAATGCACGATATTAGCACTAGTGTCCTTGTTTTCTATGTTTTTGGCATGCTCCCGTAGCCGGTCATTAATACAGCGGCCAGTTTGGCCAACGTATGAAGCCCCACATGAGAGGTGAATGGAGTACACAACTCCTATTGCACATTTAGTGTAGGCGATGCCATCTTTTTGTTGTAGCCCCTGCCGGCACAACCCGTGATGTGGGGGCATAGCTTAGATATCTTGTTGGGTGCTGAGAACACCAAAGGCACACGGTGCCTGCCAGCCACTTTTTTTTAGGTTGTGCGTGAGTTGGTGTACATAAGCGACCACCACCGGCTTTCAAGAAGGGGCTCAGATCTTTTTTGGGCGCCATTATGCTTCTGCAGGAGGGTTTCAGTGACAGCTGAAATAACCGGGCCAGGGAAGCCTGCTGATAAAAGTCGCTCAACCTGATCATTGACACTCCGTTGCATTTTATGAGGGCAAGATTTTTGAAGCGCAGACTCCAGGCAAAGCGACGTAATACCTCGCTTTGCCACCTTGGAATGAGCCGAGTCGTAGCTGAGCAGCTCTTTGTTGGCTCGGGGGGAGTACATCCAGCAAATATGGAATTGGCAGAATATAAGCTTGAGGTCTAAAGAACGCAACGCCTGATTTTCAGTAAGTTCATGGGTAAAAACTAAACCTTTCCCGAGTCGATTAAAAGTATTTAAAACAAGTAAAACAATATTTTCAAGGGATGTTGAGTTCTCTGGTCTTAAAATAATTAAAAAGTCATCAACATATTTAAAAACTTTAAACACTGGCCCCCCTTGAAAAGTATGTGCAAGAAGGCGGTCATTGAAGATAAAAATATGTCATATAAAATCGGAGCTACACATGTGCTAATATAGATACCTTTACGCTGCAGAAAAAACTGGTTATCATGAGAGATAAAAGTTACCTGCAAGTAGTATTCTAGTAATCTTAAAAAATTATCTACCGAGATTCCACCTGAGTTCTGGAAGGCCACCGCCCCCGAGCCTTCAATGCTTTCTCTGACCGAAGCTAACAGCTCAGCATGTGGAACAGAATAAAACAAGTCTTGTATATCAATGGAAAAGGCTAAATCCATCCGATCGTTCGTCTGCACAAAAGCGGCAACTTCTTGTGACTTCTTAATGAGAAAGGGGTCATCAACGGGAATGTATTTAAGCTTGCTGAACAAGAAACGGCTGACGTTGTGTTGCCACGAGCCCTTCTCGCTAACAATAGTCCTAAATGGCATATCCGGTTTGTGCGTTTTTGCCGAGAAGAAAACATCCAGGGATTTCTTTGAGCTAGCATTGATGGCAGTTGCTAAAGACGACTAATGTAGGCTGCTGCAAAAGGCAATGAATTTTGTTTTCACCCTGGCTTGGCTTCGTTTTACGCGCACAAAATTTTTGTGTATCGCTTGGAGAGCTTTTTCATTAAAGAGGCCATTAGGCATGACAACAAATATGCCTTCTTTGTCAGACTGAACTAAGCTTAGACCATTGTCCTTAAAATATTTTACAACGGAGAAGACATCAATGGAACCGCTCTTACAGGACATGGGATATTTAGGACACCTTTTTATGCAGACCACTCCATCCAGTAGGCAACGTTCCTGGTCTTCGCTTTTTGCTTTTGAGGCAACAGTCCTGTTGATGGCGAGGAGTTCATGAGCGGGTACCTTAGGTTTAATGCCGACTTTGGGGCCTTTCTCCAGGACGCGTGAAATCCTTTCAGGAATGCATGCCCCACCGGTGGAGACCACACGCTCCTTCTTGTGGTCCGGCCTTTTCTTGCAAGATGTGGTCAGAAGATGGCCTAGGACAGCTCTCCATCGCTGTTCATTAAGGTGCGACGCTAGAAGCTTCGAGTTCATTAGCTTCTTATAAGCGACCCCCACAAGGAACATGCTTTGGCACAATACCCTCAGCCAGTCTTGGTAAAGCCGGATCTGTCGCCACCCCTCTGAGCGCATAATCTTGGTAAGACGCTTCACATGTCCCCACGAAGGCTTAATGGGACCAAGAAGGGCACTCACACAGTCTGGCGTGACCCCTTTCCGGAGGCAAAAGGCTAACTGACGTGCTTGGCATGTCTCCTTGTGTGTCTCCTGCTTCTCCTTCACTCATCGATCTTCTAGTTCGGCACATCGTCAGCACAACACACGGGAAAATCATCGAAGCCGCAGCGACCGAATATCAGCTGTGAAGCCGCCGCCACCAAAGGCTGCCACCTGAGCACGCACCTCTACCGGAACGCACTCACCCCAGAAATGACGCCTCGACATCGACGATGACCTCGCCGACAGCATCGGCTCTGGTTATCCTCAGGAGCCCCGAATGCCAGCCGCATTTAACGGCACCCGAGTAGAAGATGCAGAAGACTAGTTGAACCGACGCGGGCGAATAACAACTTTCAATAATTGGTGCGAGGTTACGGAACATCGCTCCAGACCAACTTCTTTGCACATGATGGAGGTGTTCGCACTACGACAACCACGCAGTTTCAATGACGTGCATTGACGCATTTTAGAATGAGTTCCTGAAGTCCTATTCGAGCATCCTGTGAAAGAAAAGGGGTCACCTACTGCTCCAAGCCCGCGTTGAGCACAAAAACGGGACAGCGACGCGCCTGTTTTCTCAGGCCGACCTTGAAATCCCACAGGAAAACAAAGATGCAGCGTGTGAAAGATGAATTTTTACCGCACTCCGCCGAGGTCGGCCGTCGAGATTACCAGTAGGGCATCGACGCTTGAGAAAACATCGGATGCGCGAGTTCGCCATTTCCAACGACCGCTCCAAGTGTCCTCTGCAGGCAAACCAGATAGGGCAGATACAAGCAGCGAGAACTTGCGAGATCTGACCTGCGAGACTGTTCGGGGAAAGCTACGTCGCCCATACTCTTCCCCCCTCCCCTCCGCAAACACTCTCAGCCTCACGCAGCGGGGAAAGGAGCTCAGCCTCATGTAGCGACCCTTGCTGATGCCGCACGTGAGGGAGTGAAGCAATTGCACTGCCAACCACGACAGCGACCACGGCTACGCAAACACCACGTCATTAAATACGCCGTGGAACTACGCAGTCAACGAGACGCTCCTGGCCACTCCGACGGCAGCCTGCTGCTCTCTAATGCCGAATCCTATACCCCCCTCCCCTTACAAAAATTTCATTAGAAAGTCCATAAACTGTATATAGACTTTAGTCTAAGAAGTCTATAGACTCTCTATAGACAAGTCCTTTTGACCAGTCTATAGACAATCTATAGATTTATGGCCATACACTTTTACTAGACTTTTGTCTATAGACAGTCCATAGACAAATGTCTACTGAAAGTAGATAGGTCCATAGACAGTCTATAGAAGATTTATAGATTTACGGCCATGCACTTCCTATACACTTTGGTCTATAGACCGTCTATAGACAAATGTCTACTGATAATAGACACATGTCTATAGGCAGTCTATAGATGATCTATAGACTTAGGCCATACACCTCCTGTAGATTTCTGTCTATTTTGCGCTTCTTACAATCTATCGGCCTGTGTGAAAGACTAACTGGAACGCCTTGTGTGTGTGTGTCTCCATGTGTGCACATTCCCTTTTTTTGCGTTTTCCTCTCTGTCATCTTTCTAACCCCTATCCCCCATCCCCAGTGTAGGGTAGCAAACCGGACACTCACATCTGGTAAACCTCCCTGCGTTTCCTTCATTCTCTCTCTCTCTCTGTCTATAGACAAAAGTCTACTGGTCCAGTAGACATAGATCTATAGACATTCCACAGTTATGTGGCCTGACAATGCTGTAGTCATTTGTCTATAGACAGTCTAGAGCTCTGTCTAAAAAACCTTAATAGACCATTGTCTGTAGACGGCCTATAGACAGTCTACAACTGTTGAAAAAGGTCACCACACGGCCATCACAAATTGCATGACAATCAATATACTTACAATTTAGTTTATTTCCAAGATATGCCGGCAAGGAATATGCAATACATGCACCATAAGAATGCACCAAATAAAATAAATGTTGAAAGTAATGGTCCGACTATAGTTTCCTCAGAAGCAATCTTGCGACCTGTTGTTTGCAGTTAGTCATCCAGGCATGTTGACCTGTACAGTGGAAGGAAAAGAATATGAGGAACTGAAAAAAAAATTCCCACTCCATCTCTACAAATGTGCTTACAACACAAGGCATATATATCCTGGCTATCCCATTCAAGAAAGCTAGTCGATGTTTTGGTTTGGTTTTATGTGGTCCAAAAACCCAAGGTAACTCAGGCTATGACAGGTGCGGTAGTGAAAGGTTGCGGAGTAATTTCGGCCACCTGCGGTTTCTTACCACGCACTGACATTGCATAGAACACAGGCCTCTAGCATTTTGCCTCTATAAAACGCGACCGACTAGACCAGGATCGAACCTGCATCATTCAGGTTGTAGTAGTAGTACAGTTTATTTGAAACAAAAAATATACAAAATTTGTCCTGGGTGAGAAGGCTAATGGCATTTTTGCATGATGAGGCCATCCTACCCCTGACAGCAGTGGCAAACACTATAGCCATATTCAAACACATTTGCACTACAGTACATCGTACAACAACCAATATGTATGCAAGCACACAAAACAAAACAAATGGACAACCCTGAGGACTGTGTGCATGCTTCCGCATATGGAAAAAAAAGGTTTACAGATTCCTGAATACTATTTACACGTACAACACACCGAAATATCATCCATGACACAAAAGAAATTCTTTGACTTATTATTCCATTAGGTACACATGTCTTAGTGTTTTCTTTAGGTAGTGATGGGTAGATTGGTAATAATTCAAAGATGGCTAGATATTGATTGAATAAATTTGCTATTTGCATACATAATCTCACATCGCCATAGTTGGTGCGAGGTCGGGGCACCTCTATTTTATCTTCCCTAAGGAGATGTGGAGTGTGTTTATTTTGTATTGAACCTCAATATTTGAACGGTGTTACATATACTGGTGCACAATTTCCAGAAATAACATATTTGAATAGCTTACTGATCTCTAGTATGTCATAGATCTTAAAGTATAGCAAGCAATGTTCTATTTTTGGAATTTTCGAATACCACATATTGAGTGCTTTTGAAGAGGGTGCAGCTAATCAAGGTTTCTTTGTGTTGTGTCTGATGATACCAGGGAGCAGTATGTTAAACGTGAATGAAAGAGAGCATAGTAAGTTTGTTGCTTCACTGGCAACCTGTTTAATATGCCAAAAACACGTGAAAGTTCAATTCGGAGAACTTCTGTGTGCGAATTCCAGAGAAACGTTTCATGAAAGATATAACACCTAGAAAGCAAATCCTCTTAGACTGGTTAATAATGTTATTCCGGAACTTCAATTTGAACTCAATATCTTTTTTGCTACCTTTAGGCTTGAAAATCAGGTATTCCATCTTGTTTATTTTTAGGTCTAGTTTATTAAATGTTAACCAAGAGTCTAAATAGTGAAGCCATTCATTTGCTTCCCTGTAAACGAAGCTTTCATTGCAACCTAAAAAAAATACATTAGTGTCATCTGCATGTAATACCGTTTCAGAGCAGCCTGGGGTGTTTACAATATCACTCATATATATCAAGAATATTATGGGGCCTAGAATGGATCCCTATGGTACTCCGTATTTAATAGTGCCTCGATAGGATTCGGTGCTCTTTATTGTGGTGTATTGCTCCCTGCAAATTAAACAGCTTTCTATCAGGGCATGTGCTGTACCTTGGATTCCATAGAACGGTAGCGTTATTAATATTATATCATGATGGACAGAATCAAAGGCTTTCCTGAAATCAAGAAAGAAACCCAAAGTAAGCTTTCATTTCTTAATGTTGTCAAGAATTTTCTGTTTAACATAAAGTAAAGCAGTTTCAGTTGCCTTATTCTTTCTGAATCCAAACTACTCTTTTACTATCAAGTTATGCAGAGTGAGGAAATCGACAATTCTTTTGTTCATTATGTGTTCAGCAACTATTGAAAAGACTGAAAGCACTGACATTGGTCTATAGCTGTTCAACTCTTCAAAAGCACGACCTTTATGAATAGCTGGAACACGCGCAAGCTTCATTTAGTTTGGAAATATCCCTACTTGAAGTATACAGTTGCATATTTCCGTAAGGACTGGATACCAGTGCGGCTACAGCTTTCACGGGGGAAACTTGCTCATCATCGTAGGCTGATGCACAGTTGTCCTTAAGCATCATGATTATGTTTAGAACTTCATTGGCGCCAGTTGGAGTGAGAAATACACCTTGACGACAATGAACATTCATGTATTGTTCACACGATAATGTACCATGAATATCATTTGAGGCACCAACCTCTACAAAGTGCATGTTGAAAAGGTTTGCAATGTTTTCGTCAGTTCAGCCCTGTGTAGGTAATGCACAGCGGTAATGTCGTCTTGTGTAATAGCCTTAACTTGCAGCTTTTCTAAAATCTCATTTACTTTGCTTAGCAAGTCCTCATCCTGGGTTTCAGTCAATATATGAAGCTGTAGGGTTAGAAAGTGACTAGGCCACTCCAAATTATCTAGGTCCTGCTTCAGCTGAGTTATATCAGTACCTGCATTGTTGGATTCCAGCCCTTCAACTCGCTTCGTTAGTTGTTTTGTAGTTTTTCTTGAACAGTCAGGTGGTTCTGAAAGTCGGCAAACTTATCAGAGAGCAACTGCATTTGCGACTCAAATGAATCAATTTTTTTTGAAAAAGGCAAAAGACCATCAAGCTTCGTTTCAGTCTGCAGTAATCTGAGTATCACATCGGAATGATGCTGCGGATTTTCTGTCGTGCTTGTGCCCTTGTGGTTGCCTCGACAAGAGTCACATTTCCATGCTTTCTTTTTGGCTTCGCGCTTAGCATTGAAAGATTCTTCTGTTATTCCCGTATATGCACCACGATGAAAATTAAATTTGCACTCTGAGCTTGTTGCAAAGATGCTATCAGTGAGTGGAAGATGGCAAGCACAACAACGATCTATAGTACGCTCAGATCTTTTACAAAAAACCCATCCACTTAGCAGCAGCGACGACCTAAAAGAAAAACACAATCACATTGAGTGAGGCATAATTATGCACAAACCTGCACAAAGGCAGAGACGGTTACATGATGCTCGCAGTTACGGTCACCACTGCCAAGTGAGGTCCCCGTGGAAGGAATCTTCTTTTATAGCCCACAGTGAACCGTTGATGCTGTGCCGGATTTCCGGGTGACACCGACGACCACGCCTTCCTGGTCCGCTGCTCGAGACTACCGTCCGTCTTCAGCGCACGTGCGATGACCAGTGAGATGTACGGCTGCACAGTGGGTAATCTGCACAGTGGCAGAGACGGTTATGTGATGCTCGCAGTTATCGTCGCTACTTTGCAATGGTGACGATAACTTGACGCAGCTTTACATAACATAACTGACGACTTGGCATAACTTGAGCACCTGAAGAACACGATAACCACTGAGCCATCATGCCGGATTCATCATTTAAGTAAATATGCATGCCAAATTCTAAGTGGCTGTCATAAAACATTGTAACTAATACCCACATTCCGTGCAGCACTATACCTCTACACTAAATACTTACTGTGAATACTGACCTCTGTATGCATTCCCTTTACGTTAATTGGAATAGGATACTTAGAAAACTTGTGCCACTTATAATCATTGACTCGCTACGAGCTGTTGAGAATGCTGCCCCATAAGATGTACATTCAGTGCTCCTTGCAAAAGGATCCCAACTGGAGAATATTCAAGCATTTATTCTTATACCCGTTATTGAACAAGCTCTTCAAAATACCCTGCATAAAGCCTGGTACGTACGCCGATACTCACACGGGCACAAGCCATGCAAAACCTACCAGGCAGACTGCGAACCAGTTCACCACGGTTTTGCGCCCACAACTTCAAACACTAAGACGAAACAGCATACATTTCCAGAACATTTCCCCGTTTTTTACCGCCAAGACGCACAGGACTGGATGCCGTTTGCGTGTGATTGTGTCTGAAAAGATCACCTGGCAAAAATAAGTCGCCAAGTTTCTGCAAAGTAACCTCAAGCGACTTCCAGTCAATGACCCCTTTCTTGCAAAAAATACCGAAGAAGTCGTCAGATACCTGCATGAGAACAGAACAGTGTCGTTCAATGGCTTCTCCATTGATGTAAAGGATCTGTTTTATTCCATCCCTCAGGATGCCCTCATAGAATGTGTTCGTGACGCCATCGATAGACACGGTGTGGTGGCCTTCCAAAATGAGTGTGGCGTATCTGCGGACGGCTTCATTGAGCTGCTATGCACTTACCTAAAGTCTACAGTAACTGAGTGGAACGGCTCCAGATTCATACAAAAGCAAGGCATTTGTATCGGCTCTTGCATTGCCCCCATTTTGAGCGACCTTTTTCTGGCTATGCATTACAGATCCTTGAAGGACAAGATCGAGTCTTCAAGCGTTCTCAAAATTTTCCGGTACGTTGATGACTTCCTGGTTCTCTTAGATTGCGACATTGAAGCATTTAAAACAGAAGCAACTCAAGTCCTCCACGTTGTTTTCTAATACTTTATTACCTCTTGAAGTTACCCATGAATTCCCAGAACAAAACGCAATGCGGTTTCAATAGTTAAAGGTTTTTTCGGAGAGAACCACGTCTGCTGGTTATTTGAACCAAGAGCCAATAAGCCCATCCTGCCTTACGACTCAGCCCACTCAGAACTTGTAAAAAGGAACATCGTGAAGTCAACTTTTATAAAAGCACTCACAAAATCTTGTGAACACAAGTTGCATGACAGTTTTTCGAATCAGGTGTTGAGGCTGACGCAATCAGGGTACCCGCAATCTCTCCTGTCGTCAATAGCAAAAAAAGTCCTGATAGGCGTGAAGCATGATGGGGAAGCCCCGGATGACACGCGACAGCGGAACAAAATGGTTGCCGTTTTGCAGTATCTGCACCAAATATCTCATAATCTTAAGAAAATTGGTAAAAAAGCAGGTGTAGACGTTGTCTTTTCAGCCCCACTGCGCTTGTCCAGCCTGTGCAACAAAGTGAACAAAAAGAAAAAGAACAGTAGCTGTACAACCCGGCACCGAGACCCTTTTGTGCCTTGTGGGGTGGGCGCCGTGTATTCCATCCCTTTAACTTGCGGTAAGGCTTACATAGGCCAAACAGGAAGATGTTTAAATGAAAGGTTAATAGAACACAAGAACGACTTAACTGGGGCGCCGTTGAGAAACTTGCCCGCACATTACCGGGTATGTGACAGCAAAAAGAAATGCATTCCTAACTTTAAGAAGGCAACTGTCTTGAAAAAACATAAAAACCAAATAACGCGCGAAATCATTGAAGCAGCCCACATCTCAGGGCTTAAGGAAGGTTGCGTTAGCACCCCTTCTATTTCATTATCTCAAAAAGAAATCACCTTCCTGTCTGGTTTAACCTGATTTTGCCCGGTTCTTAGAGGCACACTCCACATGTCGCCTTTTCGTTCTAGCCGTGTCAATTTTTGGCGCCCATCCTTCGTTTGGCTATTTTTTTCGTATTCTCGCCGTCTCATGTTTCGGTTTTTTTAGCAAAATCGCGCCCTCAACTCTGTTTTGTCACTCACGCATACTCAACCCTGTTTTTCCATTTCGTTTACACATGTCATTCATGCTCCATATCTTTGATCTCTTTGTATAGTGTGATTCCTGTTATCTTTTGATGCCCTGTAAATCGTGTGGGTCCCAGTTTGTTAGCGTGGCTTGACCACTCCCTCTGGTGGGCTTTTCTTGGTGTGTGTACATAAGTGCGGGTTCAGTTTTCGTTCAAATAAAAGTTGGAAGTTGAGCGCTCGGTACTATCTTCTCCTTCTTCTTCCTTTTTGTGTTCGCGCTGCTGATACTTATGTTTCCATATGAATTGCCCGCAGGCCAGCGGCGGCGGCCAACAGCTCGGATAACAGGGATGGACGAATCCATACGTATGCAATGAAAGGGGAGACGGGATGCAGCTCGTAGGTTCTTCGCGGTGTTTGTACACGCTCGCCATTTGCGCCGGCAACCACTTTTTTTCAATCATCACTCTATTAGCATTCTTCCACCGCCGCTTCACTACAACTTTGACAAACGCCTCGAGCTCTAGTCAATAGCGTTACAAAACATTTGGTGAAACGGCGCTGTCCACGACGCGCACCGAGTGAGCGGCTACAACAAACAAGCAATGAATGCACACCTCTCAATGAACAGCACTCCATGGTCCCGACAGGCGATAATACAAAGAATAAAAAATAAATGTAATCCACCTCAGAACTTGATTATGCGTTTCCGCAGATGCCAAGTAAATCGTGCTCACACGGCTCTAAAGCATTGTTTCATTTCTGCCTTCACTCACGGGCTAGGCGATATTTCTGGCTGTGCACCTACCTTTCAACACGGAAAAGCCAGTAGAGAGCTCGCTAGGAGGGCTTACCGTCCTGGGTTTCGCACTGAGTGCCTTTCCCCGCGTTAGGAAAGACACAGCGGCACAGACGTAAGCGCATTATTCGAGAACATGGCGGCTGCCGCTGCTCACACAAACGTGCTTACAAACGCCGCTTACAAACATGGATTGGAAGTTTGTCGCTGCGCACATAATCTGCTCTGCACACACAGCACTGCTTAGAGTGGCTAGGCAGACCAAATGAATAAAAATAATCGTGTAGACTTACCGTAAGTGGACGATTAAGTTGAATTTCAATCAAAACGCAATCCACGAGAGAAAACGCCGCCGACGCCGACACACCGGCGCACACAGTTGTTTGCTGCCCGGATGATTTTCCGCCGCCTCCGGGCAAAATGGGTAAAAAGTGAAACAGAAACCAATTTCACGGTCATGTCTATATTGGTTGCACTCTTGCCAAGTGTAGCTTGCTCTAGCATCCAAGAACACAAAGGGCCATTGGTTTAAAGCATAAATTCTCCACTCGCGCTTTAAAAACCTTATTACTTTCGCGAAAACCAAGACCGAAACCTTACTACTTTGTCCATTGGCGCCGCATCTCCCATGGAATAGTATGTGGCGCCCTTTTCAAATAATTATAATGCTGCATAGCATAACGTCTTTTTGTTCATGAGATCAGTGAGTGCTGTCACTGGACAGACGGAAACATTCCACAAGAATGGAAACATGCAAAGATTACATTCATTGCAAATCCAGGCAAGAAATTGTGTATAGAGAATCTACGCCCAATCTATTTAACATCCTGCTAAGGAAAGTTAATGAAACATATAATTCTCAATCGGCTACAAGAATACGCTGAGGACAATAACTTACTCCCTAACTCCATGCTAGGCTTCAGGGCTAATCTGTCCACCCAAGATGGTATGCTGCAACTCAAGGCAGACATAATAGACATGGAACGCAGCAGAGGAACTAAAGCCATATTAGGCTTGGATTTGAACAAGGCGTTTGATAATGTCACGCACGATGCTATCTTAAGGAATCTCTCGGACATCATCCCAGGGGAAAGAACTTTCCAGTACATCAAATCATTGCTCAGTAACAGAATGGCAGAGATAGCAGTGGGAGAGATTAAAGCAGACTCTATCTCACTTGGAGGTAAAGGAACGCCACAGGGCTCAGTCCTGTTACCCTTCCTTTTTAATCTCTCACTAATTAAAATTGCTTCTAAATTAGCAGCCATCCCGGGGCTGCAACACACATTCTACGCAGATGATATCACTTTATGGATCACAACTGGCAGCGATGGTCAGATAGAGGATACCCTGCAACAAGCTGTAGACATAATACAAGACCTGGCGGGTAAAGCAGGGCTAACCTGCTCGCCCTCCAAATCCGAATTATTTCTAATCAGATACAAACCAAGGGGCCCTCGAGCAAAAAATTACAAACCTCCGCCTCCACTGAAAATATGGGTGGAAGGGCTCCCTGTAAAGGAAGTTCAAACTATAAGAATCCTAGGACTCTTCCTTCAGTAGAACCGGAAGAACAAGGAAACACTAGAAAACTCCAGACAACCGTCAATATGACGGTAAGACTAATTAGACGAATTGCAAGCAAAAGGTAGGCAGTGAAGGAGACAGAACTTTGCAAAATAGTACAAACATTTGTAATAAGCAGGCTAGTCTACGCACTCCCATACTTAAAATTAGACAGTTGTGAAAAAGCCAAAGTAGAGTCTATGATTAGAACAGCATACAAGGTAGCATTAGGGCTACCGAACTGTACCTCCACCGAAAGGTTTCTGGGCTTGGGAGTACACAACACCTTAGATGAGCTTATAGAGGCACACTTAACAATGCAGAGAGGCCGGCTTTCCCACACCAAAGCAGGAAGAACCATACTTGATCGTTTAGGACTAGGCATACAGTTGCCACCCCAAGATACCAAAACGCAGATTCTAAACGCATCGCTAAGGTAAAAAGAGTTAAGCCACTAGCTAAGAATATGCATCCTGCTCACCACGAGGGGAGAAGAAGGGCTAGGACAAAAGCTCTACACAACATATACAACCAAGATGAACATGCAGTATATGTAGATGCCGCAGAATATCCTCAGAAACAAGCATTCGCACTAACGGCGGTGGATACCCAAGGTAGACTGATAGTCTCCGGCACTACCATAACGAAATCCTCGGAAACGGCAGAAGAGGCGACAATCGCCCTTGCTATCATTAACACAGAAGCTACTACCATACTCAGCGACTCTAAATTTGCCATACGCAATTATGCGAGGGGCAGAATTTCTCAGGCAGCAATGAGCATATTGGGTCAAACCAAAGACTTAGACAGAATTATTGAATTGATATGGGTCCCGGCTCACTCGGGGAACCCTGGTAACGAAGCGGCACACATAACAGTTCGAGGATTCGTCAGCCGAGCAGGCGACGCTGTCGTTGCTGAGTTTTTCGAAGGACGGCCTATCATCTTTTCACGATATTACTAATCATTTTAAACTTGAAAGGAGGATATTCTCTCCTTCAGACAAAGCCTTTAATAAGGAGCAGGAGACCACTTGGAGGCGACTCCAGACGCGATCCTTCATGACGCCTTACCTGTTGTCAAAATTCTACCCCGGTGAATACGACCCTGCATGTACATTATGTGGTGATTTAGCCACTTATGATCACCTATTGTTGAAGTGTAAAGAGGAGCCGCCCCCGAAATCTCTAATACAGGTTCCTACTCTCGAGCAGTGGGAGGCCGTGTTGGTCAGCTCAGACTTGGGAGTTCTAACCCGGGTCATTGAATGGGCTACTCAGGTCACTGTCAGCCGTGGACTGATAGCCACTTAGCACCGATCGTCTGCATTCTGCCTTTTCTGACGAATTAAATGTTTTCCAATCCAATAACGTCTTTTTAGCGTGTGCTCGTGTTTGGAAAACCGGTATGGACAACAGCCTGTGATCGCCTCCAATGAAGCAGGTGTACGGCGAAGAACGTAAATATACTGGGTTTCTGATTGTTGAGTCGCAGCACTTTTTCACGTGAATGCATACTGCAAAGGTACTTAAAAGAACGTCTTGCTGGGCAAGTTGGTACATCTTTGGATTACAGGCGCGAAAACAGACAGACCACAAGGTAGATAAACGGGACGGAGGCGCTCCGTCCCGTTTATCTACCTTGTGGTCTGTCTGTTTTCGCGCCTGTAATGCAAAGGTACAAGTGGCATATCATAATTCCGCAGAGAACCATGATCTTTGAGACTCTTCTAATCATGTTTCTGAGAGATGGGCACATCCTTGAATTCTCACCCTCGTCATTCCCCCTTATTTTACAGGAGGTTTTAAGGAGAAATAAATGTACAGTCACTGATGAAATGCTTCTTAATTAAGCGCGTTGGAGAGTAACGATAGAACGATGTAATGGTATATTCTCGAGCGATTCGTTTAAGGGAGAGCGTGTTCGTTTGATGTAGTACAGTTTGCAGCACCCTTACTTCAGAAATGGGTGCCTTTCCTCGCTCTACCTGTCAGCATTAAAGATTATTGAATTATAGTCTCAATATGCGTCCCGGTTTAAGGAAAATTAGCTCTTCAAAGCTTTTTAAAACAATATGCAGGAAGGTATTGTATTGCCGTTGCACAATATCTTTTTATTCCTGAAATAGCAAAGGAGGCGGAGGACTCTGACAATAGTTGCGGTCACCCGACGCAGTTTGGTTCGTGGGGTTTAACGTCCCAAGCCAACTCAGGGAATGAGGGACGCCGTAGTGAAGGGCTCCGGAAATTTCGACCGCCTGGGGTTCTTTAACGTGCACTGACATAGCACACTGCACGGCCTCAAGAATTTCGCCTCCATCGAAATTCGACCGCTGCGGCTGGCAACGAACGCGCGTCTTTCGGGTCAGCAGCCGAGCGCCATAACCACTTAACCACCGCGGCGGCCCGATGCAGTTCTACTCAGCATGCAGTGCGAAAAGAAATGGATATTTAATGGACTTAGTCGAAAGGCAGTGTATACATTGTTAGATAAAATTAGGATTCTTATAAACAACAGACAATATGTCTATAGACAATAGTCTATATGCAGTCTAAAGATTGTCTATAGACGATAGGAAATTAAGGCGGTTAGAGATTTTGGTCTATAAATTGTCTATAGGTCGTCTATAGACAGATGGCTGCTAAGCCGGTTATAGACTAGTCTATCGATGGTTTATAAATCGTCTATAGAGAAAAGGAAATTATGGCGGTTATAGGCTTTAGTCTATAGATGGTCTATAGATTGTCTATGGACAAAAAGAAATAAGGCAGGTATAGACTTTAGTCTATAGAAAATCTATTGACCGCCTTTAGGCAAAGGAAAATTATGTCTACTATAGACTTTGTTCTATAGATGGTCTGTAGACTTTCTATGCTTAAAAGGAAATGAGGCTGTTATAGACTTCAGTCTATAGATAATGTATTGACCGTCTATAGACAAAGAAAGCTTTTGTCTGTTACAGACTAGTCTACAGATATTCTATGGACCATCTTTAGACAGAAGAAAATTAAGGCGGCTATAGACTTTAGTCTATAGATAGTCTATGGACCACCTATAGACGAAAGGAAATGAAGGCTGTTATAGACTTTAGTCTATAGATAATCTATTGACTGAATATAGAAAAAGGAAAATTATGTCTGTTATAGACATTAGTCTATAGATGATCTATAGACAGTCTATGGACCAAAAGGAAATAAGGCGGTTATATACCTTAGTCTGTAGATAATCTATTGACCGTCTATATACAAAGAAATATTGTCTGTTATAGACTTTAGTCTATAGATAGTCTATGGGCCATTCATACACAGAGGAAATTGATGCGGTTATAGACTTCAGTCTATAGGTAGTCTTTGGACAATCTATAAACAAAAGAAAATTAAGACGGTTATAGACTTTAGTCTATAGATTCCCTATAGACTGTCTATTGAAGAAAATCAGTCTAAAGGGCGTCTATAGACTCTATAAAAGATCCATAGACAGTCTATAGACCATTTTCATGAGGATCCCAGTCTACGAACGACGCCCGAGCGCCAAAAAGTCCGCCGCTTGGACGGCCCGTGACAATCGTTCGTCCACTGTGTTTTCACTGCGGCGAAACCGGCCACACTACATCCTCCAGTACTCCCCGGCCTGAAGTATGGACCTCTGAGTCTTTTCCACAGATGCACCGCGACCACGACGAGGAGAATGCGCGCTAGAGGTCGACAAGTACTTGCACCGATCAGAGTACGTGCCGAGCTGTCTTTCCCGCTCTCCACGGCATGACTCGTGAGCTTCGCATCGCGAGGCATAGCAGTGTAGCAGCGGTTCGTTAAGGTTTCCTGGCCACTGTAGGGAATCTATGAAGACAGCAACATGTTGAGGTGAGGTTGCTATCTGGCGAAACGAGGAAGACTACGCTGCATGAACAAGCCGTGCCTGCCTGGGTAGCCAATCAGGTACAAATGATTATCATTTCAACACTTCCAGAAATCTATGTACACACTCCCGAATATACATGTGGGCTGGACGGCGTCTGAATCGCAGCAATAACCAGCCATTCTGCGGCGCCATATACTAGGGTGGCCGGAGATCATTATTTGATCGAACGCGAAACCATCCTCATTGAGGAAGTGCAGAGTATTGATACCTGACAAGGCCTGCGAGAAAGGACTGGCAGTTTGCTGGTGTCAAGATTTGGTGAATGTCCCTGTACATTTCTAGTGTTTTGTCGAAGTATCGCAATAAAGAAAAAAAACACGCTTAACCAAGTACACCGGCGGTGCACGCAAATACAAGCTCGGCGGCGATGTGAGCCGACATTAAAATGATATCGCCCACCAGTGAAATGAGAAAGGCGCGCCGCTGTAGCGATGACCGCTCACGAGAAAGCCGAGACCGGACTCCAAGGCAGACCTGCAATGCGTCGTCACGAACAACCAACCTTCAAATACCTATCGACGGTCGCAGGACTACTGCCTTCATGCACACAGGTAGCGACTCCTCGATCATCGACGGGCCGTCCGTCACTCAAGAAAGCAAGGACCACTTCGCATGGCCAGCAAACCGCACCGCGGGAGGCCACCTTGTAACGCCGTCGGAGTGATGCACTGCAAGAATAACAGTAAAAGACCAGCCGCCGTGGTGGCTCGGCTGCTGATCCGAAAGATGCGCGTTCGTTCCCGGCCGCTGCGGTCGCATATCGATCGAGGTGAAATGCTAGAGGCCCGTGTACATTGCGTGCCAGTGCGCGCTAAAGAACCAATGGTGGTCGAAGTTAACCGGAGCCCATCACTACGGAGTCGCACGCAAACTGAGTCGCTTTCGGACTTCAAAACCCCTAAACCAGTTAAAAGCCGTACTGATCCTGCCAGCTTCGTGGCTTCTCAGTCTGTGTTCCGCCGGCATGATTTTGAGCATGGACTTTCTGAGTGAACCTCGAGTGATTATCGACCTCGGGTGCAAGGTCATCACGGCTTCCTCGGATGAAGGCACACCTTCGAAGCTAATATTAGGGCATCACATTGCCCCTGAGCGTCCTCGATGAAGAAGTGAGCATACCGCCCCGTTGCAGTGTCATCGTCTCCATCGGTTGGGGAAATATTCAGAACACCGAAAACATCATCGAGGAAAATACGATGTATACCTGAGACCGAGGACTGGGAATCGCAGGCATCACACGTGTATACACCGCACAGGTCGAGATACTGCTGACAAACATCAGTGACGAATCATCATCATCATCATCATCATCAACATTACTCTGACTACGCCCACTGCAGGGCAAAAGCCTCTTCCATGTCTCTCCAATTGACGCTGTTCTTTGCCAGCTGCGGCCTCCGTTTCCCCGAAAACTTCTTAACCATACCTGTGCACCTGACTTTCTTCCGCCCGCTGCTACACTTGCCTCCTCTTGGGATTCACTCCGTTACCCTTAAGGACCAGCGATTATCTTACCTTCTCATTACATGCCCTCCCCAAGCCCATTTGTATCTCTTGTTTCGATCAGGATGCCATTAACCCGCGTTTGCTCCCTCACCGACTCGGCCCAATTCCGGTCTCTTAACGTTACACCTATCATTTTTCTTTCCATGCCTCGCTGCGCTGTCCTTAAGCTGAACCCTTTTCGTTAGCCTCCACGTTTCTGCCCCATTGGTGAGTAACGCTAAGATAGAGCTGTTGTATACATTATTTCTCTTGAGGGATATTGGTAAACTGCTTTTCATGATCAGAGAGAACCTGCCATATACGCTTCCCCCCATTCTTATCCCTCTAGTTATTTCCCTGTCATGATCCTGATCACCAGCCACTACCTGCCCCAAGTAGACGTATTCTCTTACCACTTCCAGCACCTCGCCACAAGTTGTGACCTGCTGCTCTCTTGCTAAACTCTTCAGCATTACTTTTGTTTTGTGCATGTTAACTCTAAGACCTACCGTTCTGTTCTGCCTGTCTAACTCATTGAACGTGTTTTGCTGCAGTCACGCATACCGAGACCTCAACCGAGGCACGGCAATTTTTTTCAAGTATGGAGCAATCATCCTCACTTACTACCTCTTAACGGCCCCTGTCGGGTTCTTACATAGAAAGGGGAAATAGTGACTACAGAATGGAGTAAGAACAAAAGGTCAGTATAAAATAAAAAATTAAAAAACCTGCAACGAAGAAAACACGTGTCAGTGAAGTAGACCGTGCATCAACATTGCCCTAAGTGTAAATGCATAACGTTAATTAGCGAGTGATTCTGGCAGCAAGTTCCACGCCTCAATCGCAGTCGTGAAGAACGGCTTATCAAAAGAGTTACTGCAACCATTAGGCCGTTGAACGATATGAGAATGAAACAGGCAGCGTGATTTGCGAATGGGAGGAAGTGAGCCGCGCAGAAAGGGTGAATTGAAATATAACTCATGAAACGTACGCACATGTGAAACTTTGCGTCTGAGAGCAATGCAGTGGGACTAAATGATGATTTCATTGAGCTTACGATTCAAAGAGCGTCGCGCGTTGAGCATATAAAGGGTTCTGAACCGATTAAAGCGAGCTAAGTAAGTAGGATTGATAAGGACTCCAAATCAGGGATATGTATTCGAGATTACTGCAAAAAGTGTTTCGGATGTTGAAGGCATGTGGTGGGAAGTGATCTTTTGATAAAACTGATTATACTTAAAGCCTGGCGTATAGGTTTTGTGATGCGATCAGCCCAAGTCATAGTGCTTCCAAGGCAACAATATGATTGTACCTTCAATACGTCTTCTCATAAATACTATCGATAATATAACTTAAAATGCTCACGCGAAACGTATAATTGTGCTGGTTAGTATTCGGTGCCATCATCCACAATATGCACCAGTTTTCAAGGAGGTTTAGATCGCTTTGGAAGGCAGCTGGATCCTCTACTGTATCTATACGCTGGTAAATAATGCAGACATCGGCGAAAGGGCGAATGGTGGAAGAGATTTAAGAGGAGCGGTCATTAATAAAAAACAAGGAAAGAACTGGACCTAGCACAGAGCTTTGAGGTACTCTGGAAGTTAAACGAGTAGTTTTGAAGGAAGGCTGTCTGTTACAGTGGAATGAGGGCGAGTGGTGAGGATGTTGTGAATCCTGGCTAAAATATTTGAGTGTAGGCGAACACCTGAAAGCTCGGACATGAGAAGTTGATGATAGACACGATTAAACGATTTAGAAAATTATAAATAGCATCGGTTGATAAAACAGAGCCAAGTTTTTTATGGAAGGTCTATGGTAAACTGAAATAACTGCCATCCCATGAATAAGCACTACGAAAGCCATGGTGTGATTCACAAGAATAACCTCGATGGAAGCAAGGATGCTTCTTGAAGAAGGAAGGATTAGAAATGAGGTGAGATGCATTTTGACAGTATATGACATTTGACATTTTCAGAAGCGCTAAAACACCGAGGACGCAGAGGGAACAGACAGGGACGAGCGCTACTTCCAACTGTTTATTTCGTAAAACCGCAAGTGCTTTAAACAGTTCTCGAACGCTTTTATCTGCACCAACTAGCCCGATCCGCTACCCTTCTATATGACATTGCTACGTACGCGTGTAGGACGACGAAGTGTTTTTAAAAGAACGACGACGCTGTGTTGCGCTTTTGTGATATTTTGTGAGCGGTTCAGCTGTCTCAGACCTTAGACCCTCGGCCTCGCTTAATATTCACCTTTGCCATCAAGTAACATTTGGTGCAGGTGCGGGGTGACATCGTCATCAAGGTGTCTGGCGCATCGCCGTCTTCTGCTCACCTTGGTTGTCGGCCGAGGGGGATTCCGCCGAGCGGCTAAACCCCAGCTCGACTTGACCAGAACCGACAAGCCGCTTTTCTCCCGCCACGTCACCAGCTCCGAACACAAGACTCGACGTTTCAACACCAGATGACCCGACTGCGACAAGAATCAAGACGGCACTCCCGCCCAAGCTGTGCGGCGAGTCCATAAACCTGGACCGATTGCTGGACCTGAAGCTCCGGTGGTAACCTTTCACCAAATCACCTCTTTCACCTTAGTGACAACCCTTTGATCTTCTATCTTTTCTGGCCATGCTCAACGTCACCTCATCCTTCAGAATTCTAGCAATCGGTCGGGACGATCGCTTGGTTGCCCCGTGTACTGCTATGAGGAAAGGTATGCGGGCAGTGGCGTGGGGCTGAGCGCTCGCGTTAGGCCCGCAGCCATTAAAACTCATTTCATATGCCATCATGTCGTCCTGTTCTTGGGTTTTCAACCTCGTAGCACCCTTTACTATTACATCACAATATGTTCAAGGAATGTTCAGGAAATATTGTTTTTAACATGCGCCAAGATATATTTTTTTTAGCATTCCGTATCATAGCGCTCATGTTGTCAGTCCTCTCGGCTCTAAATATATATTAGGACTGTCTACCAGTGTGCAGATGACAGCAGTAGTCATGCTTATAGGAGCCATCTCGAGGAAGTGAAGGCTGTACAAGGCTGGGTCATGTGTGAAGACCGATGAAAAACGAATTTCAGGAGGCACCGTTGAGAAATCGGGATTTGAAAGAGTAATAAAGTGGAAGTTGTTATACATAAGTGAAAATAGGCTCTAGAAATCCTTTAGGGCGGTTTGTAGGATGCAATGGTGACACTGTAAAAAACGTTTTTTTCTATACCTTTGAAGCTGCGCATGTTTTATTATAGGCACGAAAAACGATTTTCAACATCGAAACCAAAAACCATTTTAGATTCGCGAAAAAGAGTCTCTAAACAGTTCTAATACCAAGACTAGTTAGAAACGCCGCAAATTCATACAAGAGGGACGTAAGTTTTGACCAGCTCTGAAATTTATACTTGCCGCGGCGGGTCACTGTGCCTTCGGCGTTCGGCTGGTGATCCCAAGGTTGCTGGTTTCATCCCGGCCGCGGCGGCCGCATTTCGGTGCAGGCGAAATAAGAAAATAGCCATGTGCTCTGCGATGTTAGCCCATGATAAACCCAAGAGGTCGAAATATATGCGGAGCCCTCCCTCCACTACGGCGTCTCTCTCTGCCTAAGTCGCCGAAGTGGAATACGACGATGTTGTGATCACTGAAACCGTCATTGAGCGATAGTGGCTAGATGAGCTGCGGGTTATACGTAAACCCTACACCAAGAGTGTCACTGCCACGTGTAGCATACAAGTGAAGGGAAAATAGGTGCTCGTTATGCAATACATGACGGAAGCCAACAGCCACCGAAACCAAGGAGCCTAGGGTAGTATTTCTTGATGTTTATTGTTTTCATTTTTACATTTTCATCAGTGCGAGATTAATAAAAGCACAAAAACAACCACATGCCGTCGATGGGATTTGAACCCACGAGCTCCGAATTTCGTTTCCAGTGCTCTACCAGCTGAGCTATGGCAACGGCTGTCCAATGTGATGCTTTCGGGGATGTTTATGTGCAGTGTAAGCGAACCATAAGAGCGTCCAGCAGCGCCACCCTCGTCGAGAGCGGCGGACGTACTACGTCCTGTATTACCGCGAGTGCAACGTAGAAACATGGTCAGACGGTGAGGGCGAAAGCTGTGCGAGAGCCCTCTAATGCTACCTAAGGCACCAAGGCTCCCTTACGTGAGATATAAAATCCAGCAGTTCGAGGAAAATATCAACCGAAATCCCGCTGCGGGACATGAAGGCATTCTCGTCATTATGTTGCGTTATGAATCCCTTAACATACTTCAGAAGCTGAGCGTGTGGCCCCGAGTAGAATAGGTCAACTTCAATTCTGAACACTGACGCACAACGCAGTTCATTGCGCTTCAAAAATTGTACCACTCTGAATTGGGAATAAGGAAAGGCTCAGCTGTGTTCAGTGATTTCAGGTGCCTTTGTAGGTAGCCCGACACTACATGCTGCCAACTATTGCGTTCTGAAACAATAACCCGGATGGGGACGTCTGGCTTGTGTGTCGCCAAACACCAAACTTGGCCGAATCTGTGCTGCCATTGGGAGGCCTAATACGGCGCGGGGAGGAGGATGCAGCGTGAGTCATTCTTAACCGTTAGTTTATTGTGCTTGCGGGGTGGCAAACTCCATTACTTTATCTTGTGTCCTGCATTACAGGCCAGTCCCCGGTAACATGCTAGGTCACTTGATGGCGGTTCGGGGACTCACTTAACAAAGCAGGTTAATAGTCCTAAGTGCACACCACTATTTAAAAGAACGCGTGTTTTGTGGAGACACAGAGATACGACAGCCCGGGAGATTATGGGGGCTTTTAGAATAAGAAAGGCAGCTGACACCTGTGTGAGTGCGCCTTCCCTGTTGTTACTTGACGCAGAGTTCGACTTTCTTGAGAATGTAAGAAACAGCCGCTCAACCAAGAATGCCATTGCAGAACACTTGCAGTCCTCCGGGCATGATATAGGCTGAGATGAGGCGACAATCTTGGCAACTAAACGAAGCACTTCGCCAAGTCTAAATTTCGAGCCCTATAGTAATCCAGTCGATGGCCAACACGCTTAACAAGAATCAGGGCCCACTTCATCATATCTACGGGAAAAGATTACGATGGGTGCTGAAGTCTCTCTATATATAGACTTCCCTTTTTCCTTTTTCGGAGGCAGTCTTATTGGGAAGAAATACCTTTTATGGGAACTAAAGTGTCATTTTTGTTTTTTGACTTGGTCAGTGACCCAACCTTCATGTTAACAATGAAGACTGGCTGCAGCACTAGGACTGCGCAAGCGATTTCATCGCCTGGTGCGCTTCAGTGAAGCTTAGTAATGCCTCATTTTATTTGTGTATGTGGCCAAGACTTGGTTTCTAAACCATAGAGACGCTATATCTGACTGGTCCCACTTCATGCCGCAGATTTGGCAGATCTTTAGGAATGTCGGCGCTGGCCTTGCAATCTAAAAAAAAATTTGCGCACTCGCGTTCAGCTTCCAGGAGAGTCTTACACATCCAACATTGAGGCCGTGCTTGCGCTTTGCCTCCGTGGGATCAAGGCAATGCCTGATGCCTGCTGCGTTCGTCATGTCCTGATAGGCATCGGCTCGTTCACATTCTCTGCACTTGCTGCCCAGGACGCTTCTTCGATACTGGACATTCGCACCACCTGTCAGCACCTTGACGACCTGCAGTCAAACCGGCTTGAAGAAACCCAGGACTATCGCTCCTCTACTGATGCAGACTTGTGCACGCTAGTGCGCTCCATAATCAGCGAACTTCATGGCGACATGCCTTCGTCTGCCGTCACTTTTCTACCACCTCCTCCTGCCTCCAGTTTGCGTCACATGATCAAGGATACGCAGGCTTCTTCACGCACCAGATTAGTCCAGAGCCCCCTGTCTCTCGCTGCATCCCAACGTATGCTGAAGTTGCTGCGACACCGCCGTCCCATTTCCTGCCATCCTGTTCCGAACCTGTGCAGGACAACCTCGCCGCTCTTTCTTCAAGACCTTCCACCGCTGCTTGGCCTCCTGTATGACACCCGCGTCCACCCCGTCCCGTCTGTTGTTACTGCGAAATTCCTGGCCATGTTGCCAGCGTCTGTCTCCGGCGAGCGTGCCGGTTACAGTATCCCCCGACACGTCGACATGAGTGAATTTTCCGTACCTCCCGAGCTATGGCTATCCCGATCGTCGTCGGTCTCCTTCCCTGCCGACTCCTCCTGACCGAGATTCGAACATTCGTGCACCGCGCCGCCGCTCCTCGTCATCGTTCCGTTGCTCTTCGTCGCCCCTTCACACAATTTCGCACCCTTCGGACCGCAGCCTGGACGACTTACTTGTGCAGTTTCTAGAGGCAAGACTGCACCGCCACCACATTCTACAAGGCTTCCTCCGGCCCCGTCCATTACGTTGTTCGTAGACGTTGAATTAACTCTTGTGGAAGCCTTAACTGATACCGACGACGCTCTTTCCGTTATCCCCTTCGACCTGTGTTTGCATTTCAAGAAAATTCGTACTCCCTTCTTCAGCCCGCGTTCACGTACTGCTAATGAGGCTCTGATACATTATTCTGGATAGTGTACCGCTCTGATCACTATCGACGGCATCTGCCATCACACAGAACTTACTGCGCTCGCTTCCTGCGCTCATCGACTCACTCTAGACGGGGGTTTTCTTTCATTAGCGTCAGCTGTCATGACGTGCCGCCAACAATCCCTCGAGGTTACTTAAATCGACATCCGTGACCTGCCTGACCAGACGCCTCACCGATTGGTTACAGCCGCTTACCATGTCATCTATCTTGTCTGTGCCGATGTCATTTCCCTTGTCTCCCACCACATTGTCAATGGGGACACCATGTTCGTATCGATCCCACGCTTTCTGTTCCTAAGAGTTTTATTCTTTCCTCACTTTTTCCATTTTCCCATGGGTGCTCTCTATTGGCTGTCTCAAACAATGCACCTGCGGCTATTCTTCTCCGCCAAGGATCTACTGTCGCTTCAGTCTCCCGCGCTCAGCCGATGACGCTTATCTCCGTATACAAAGCCGAGCAACCAGCTTTTTCATCTGTTTCCATTGGTGAGACACTTTCCGCTACCATCAGCCCCGAGCACAAACTCATACCAAGCACAAGCCTTGGCTACCGTCTTGAACAAGCACGTCTCTTCCTTTCTGGAGTTTTGGGCCAAGTATGTGTGCCACAGCGTATCGCGATAAAGGTTATCGCGATAACTGCTCGCGGCTGGTCGCGTCTACCGTGCCTTGCTGCACAGGCTCTGTCAGAGCACGAAAAGTAATGACCCTTTTGCGGATGCATTGCACGGTTGTTGATGGTTCGAGGCTGCCAGTGAGCACCTCGTATTAAAGCTTCCTATTCGCTGGCCGGCGTCTGGTTGCAAGTCGCGATGAGGATGGGACGGACGAGGACAACTAAGAAACCAGAATGAGGCAACCGTGGGGAAGCTACCGGAGTTCCAGCCGAAAGCGGCAACTTCCAAGTGTACCTAGAGCGCTTGGCATTGTTCGCGGCTGACAACGACATCAAGGATGGCATGAAACTGGAAGTTTTCTTAAAGGCTGTTGGCAAAAAGGCCTATGTCATGCTCCGATGCTTGCTGTTGCCGGCGACACCTGCTAAATCATCATTCAAAGATATGGTAAGTGCTCTACAGAAGCACTACGCTCCCATACGCTCGCTTGTCACTGAACGCTATTGGTTCAACCAGCACAAGCAGGAGACCCATGAGACCACCGCGGACTTCATTGCTGAACAGACTAGCTTCAGCCTAACAATTCGCCCGGTTTCTGAGCGAAGCCCGGCGGGATCGGCTCGGCGCAGGACTGCGTTCCGAAGCTATACGGAGCCGACTGCTGGCCCTTCCTGACGCCGGAATAACATGGTACCGAGCGTGTACTGCTGCATACCTATGGAAGCTGCAAGCCAGGATACTGTATCCGTGCCGCGAAGGACGTAACAACAGTAAGATAGCCAGAACAAGAAGAACGAAGGTTTATTGGGAAGCGTGGCTTTTATAGCCGACCAAGTGATAACGGGCCGACCGCAGCGCGCATGTCCGGAACAGGCGCACCGTCATGCACGCGCCCGATACATCCTTTCGTGTAAACAAACAAAACAGACTCGACAGATTAGTTTAGCAATTTGATTAAATGCCTCGTCATAGTGAAGGCTTTGCGGGGGCCTAGTGTTCCGGGACGATCTTCTCGGAGCTGGTGTCTGCTCAGAATCCGGTGTTGGCCTTCCTTTTGCGTTGGCTGTCCACTATTTTGCCCCATCGGTCATTCGTGACGATTCCGAGGCCTGCGATGTTGACCCAGCCGAAGAATACATTGGAGGTACCTGAGGATTGTTGGCAGGCGTGCTCGCTTCGGTTGTGTCTTCCTCGTCTTCGCTGCTCGTCTTAGCACACGGCTCATCCGTTTGTATGAGATGTTTGGAACTTGCCCATGATCACTTACCAGCTAATAGGACCTTGGAGCTTGCGTGCCTCTTACCCTCGCTTTCCGGGACCACGTTCACGTTCCTCGCAGCCGTACTACGTCCCCTCGAGAAAGCCTCGGCAAAGGTCTGCCTTGTGCGTGCTGGCAGTGCTTCTTCACCTCGGTGAAGGGTACTTCATGGAAGTCGGGAAGATTGGCTCGCAGGCGCCTCCCTTGTAACAGTTCACCAGGGGATCGCCCGTTCTCGAGTGGAGCTGAGCGATAAACCAGTAGTCCTTGCCAGAAGTCATCCTCGGACTCCTGGGTTTTTTTTTAAGATGCGTTTGACGACCTGTACACCTTTATCCGCCAACCCATTTGGCTGCGGGTAATGCGGACTAGAAGTTACATGTAAAAAATCATAGTTTCGTGCAAACATGGCGAAGTCATAACTCGAAAACTGAGGTCCATTGTCCGTGCAAACTTCTACCGGGACGCCATATCTTGCACAGATAGCGCTGAATGCAGCTATTGTGGTCCTTGAGGTAGTGTCCTGGAGTTGTTGGACCAATGGAATGTTCGAGAACGCATCATAAGCGACAAGGTAGGAGCCTCCAGCAAAGAAAAATATGCCCACTCCAAACCTGTACCACGGGCATCTGGGAACTGACCGCCTCAGTAGAGGTTCTTTTGCTTGCACATAAGCATATTTCTTACATGTAGAGCAGCTTGCATGTAGCGCTACAATTTCACGGTTAAGGGCTGGCCAAAAAACAAGGCGGCGTGTCCTCTCTTTGCACTTTTGAATACCAAGATGTCCTGCATGAATTCTGGACAAACGCTTCTTTCGCGTGCCCCGGGGTACGATTACTTTGGAGCATTTAAAAAGTATCCCATTCACAACAGATAGGTCTTGCGCAAAAGGCTTGAGTTCACCCTCAATGGGGTCGTTCCTGGACAAACGTTCCACCACTACATGCAGGTAGCAGTCGAGTGCAGTTTCTGTCTGCAATTCGCGCTCGGTCATTGGAGTCACCATGTAACATAGGGACTGCACTGCGTGAATTTCCACGTCGTCCATTTTTGTGTCTGGTCTGCTACAGTCGTCAGCCGTGGACCGTGATAACAAATCAGCCAGAACAAGGTTCTTTCTCGGAATGTAGTGCAAAACAAATTCATACTTAAATAGACGAAGAAAAAACCTTTGCAGTCGGGGCGGCATGTCATCGATTGCTTTTTCCGTTATGAACAAGAGTGGCTTTTAGTCAGTTGCTATGAGTAGCTGCCGCCCGTAGACAAACTGATGAAATTTTTCGCATCCGAAGCAAATGCCAAGGGCCTCCTTTTCAATCTGAGCGTATGTCTGCTCTGCCTGCGTCAGAACGCGTGATGCGTATGCTACGGGTCGCCATGCTACGAGCTGCTCCTACACCATCCCGTGTAGCGTCGCACGAAATCGTGGTTTACTGTTTACTTACGGGAGTTGTGGCTAAATCTTGTGTTACGCTCTTCCACTCCCTAGCGTGGTGTTCAGTCCACTGAAAATCTGAGCGACACTTGATAAGATCCCTCAACAACACTGTTCGTTCCCTTGTTGAGTACACCGTTGAATACATCGTTGAGTACGTCGTTGAGTACGTCGTTGAGTACGTCGTTGAACACTTCGAGCGCCTCGTCACCCGCGATGCTCAGCTGGAGTGCAGCTTTCAAAGCCTCACAATTTGGCTGTTCTTTCACTTCCGATGCTTGCAGGAAAAGCTCAAACTTTTGCTTGAAACGTTTCCACGATGTCGACACGTTCCCCGCCAGACGCAGGGGCTCCGGTGCCTGCAGCTGTTCCATGCTTCGTACTTCACCGCTGCCGAAGCTAGAGCGTCGAAGCCACTTTTGACACCATGTATCCGTGCCACGAAGGACGTGACAACAGCAAGATAGCCAGAACAAGAAGAACGCAGGTTTATTGGGAAGCGTTGCTTTTATAGCTTACCAAGTGATAACGGGCCGACCGCGGCGCTCATATCCGGAACAGGTGCACGGTCATGCACACGCGTGATACAGATATCAAAGAAATGCTCAAATCGCCGAGCAAGAAAGCTTATTCGGAAAGCACCGAAGTCTAATGGAAATGAGAGGCAGGGGACCTGTGTTAAGCTGATGACACAGAAACGCTCGTCAAGGAGCGAGGAAGAGCGAGCCCGCTTCGGAAGAATTCACAAGGGACGAAAGCTCGATGTCACCAATCTGGAGGTCAGCACTCACCCATGAGTTGCCCTTTTGTAAATTGCCGGTGCTACAAATGTAAAAAGAAAGGACACGTTGCAAAAAAGTCCAGAACTAGAGTAATGCACTCTATAGTGCCGAATGATAGAAGTACTGAGCTACTGACTTTTTGTCACACGACCCAAAAAGCTGGTGCACCTGCTATTTTCTCTGGGGTTACGATAAACGGCACAGATATTCCCATGGAAAGTGATGTGGAAGCAGCTATCTCGTTAATCTTGGATGTCGAGTGAAAAGTTGGTGACACAACGGCACAGCTGTGCTTCATGGTGGGTGAACAGCGCAACAAAGGCGGGACAAAGGCAAGACAAGCGCTGACAGCAACTAAGTTTATTGAAGAACGAAAAGTGGTAATATATAGTGAACAAAAACAAAAGCGCTTTTCAAAGATCAACTGCGGGTAGCCTGCACTCGGGATCGAGATTTCCGAGATTGGTGTGCAATTTCGGGACGGGTCACCGACGTCCTCTGGAATTCGATTCGACCAACGCTGCCAAAACGGAAAAGAAACAGCACAGAACAAGGGAGGTACATCGATCTCAGCCACAACGAAATACCAGAGAAACACAAGGCAGTGCTGTGGTTGGGTCCCAAGTTTGCCTTCAGGCCTCATCTGAGACCGGCAGAGAAGGTGGCACTATCAAAGAGCATCGCTTGCTTGGTGCCAGCAGAAATGCGCCAGCGTTGCATCGTGGAGTGCGTGGATGTAGTCTCCGGTTAGTTACAGCTGATAAAGAGGGCTGCTTTGTTGTCCTTCAAGAGGGTGCCTTTGCCGAGAAGGCGTTCGAAGCGTTTAAGAGAAACTTCAAGCAGGTAGCTTTCAAGGCAGCCATGCTTTGTCGGGCTACCTTCAAAAACACCTAGCCTCTTTGGTTGTGCACCACCCGTTTTTGACACCGAATTCTGAAGCCTTGGTGGATTACCTCAAGCTAGATAATCCTGGAGCTTGCTCGTTGTTCAGCATAGACGTGGTGGACCTATATTATTCTTTGCCACAGCGTTAACTGATCAACGCTGTGAAGAGGTGCATTGCCCAGGATAACGATGAATTTGTCTTTTTTGACCAATGCGGTGTGTCCATTGAAAGCTTTTTAGAAATTCTGACTTTTTTATTTATTTGTCTGCGACCGCGGTCGAATGACAAAGAACATCATATGTACAAGCAATCGGTGTTTGCATAGGATCTAGAGTTGCACCGATTTTGGCTGATATCTTCCTTAGCGGGGTTGACACTGGCATAAACAGTGCGTCAAGAGACTTAGTCACTCGCATTTTCAGGTACGTAGCTGACTACCTGGTTATCACCCGTGCAGGCAGCTTCCCAAAAAGGCTGGTTGATGTTTAGAACGTTTTCGACGAATATGTATGCGGGCTCAATTTCACCACTGCGATCCCCAATGATAGTCAGCTTCAGTTTTTAGATGTGGCTTTGTTTATCGAACGTGAACATGTATGCTGAAGTTATCGACCGAGGTCTGCAAAACCGTTGCTGAACCTTTCGTCGGGTCACTCCAAACTGATAAAAGAAGGCATAGCACTATCGGGCCTGAAATGTGCCCTGAAAAAGTGATGTCACGAAAGGATTGCTGACGGCATTACTGCACAAGTGTGCAGGTTACGCGCCAATGATTACTCAGATTGTGTCATCTCTAGGGCTTCAGAAAAGCTGCTAAAAAGTGTTAAGAGCGGTAACTCAAGTGAAAGGAAGGAGAAAAGAAGACTGCCTGTAGTCTCTTACAAGCATGGAATGTCGCACGGCCTCAAGAAGGTTGCAGGCAGGTACGACGTCGATGTCGTATTTTCTGCCTCTAGAAAACTGACTCCATGTGCAAATATGTCTCGCAGGGACAACAAGCAAAAAAGGTTGTTTCCCAGGTTCGACATGTGTCACCCTTCGTTGTCTGCAACGTAAACGTGGTATACCAGAGATACCCTTCAAGTGTGGTGCCGCCTATGTTGGTGAAACAGGCAGATGCCTGAATTAGAGGTTAATGGAGCACGAATGCGCAAGAAAAAATGACCCTCCTTGCCATGTTGCCGCTCATTGCGGTAGTTGTAAGTTCAAATACGAAAAATAAAAAGAACATAAGAGAAAACCAGAAAAAGATGGCCCGGCTCTGGAGAAGTTTCGCTGCAAAAAATGCAAATGCGAACCGCTGTACAAGAAGACAGCAGTGCTGTTCTACCATAAGAACAAGGTGACCCGAGGAATCATGGAAGCTTATCACATTCATAATGTGGCAGAAAAGTGCATCAGCAATATTTCTGTGAGATTAAGTGACAAGGAAATTCAATATCTGGTCTTCCACATGTCATAGGCTGTTTACCCCCTTTTTGTCGTTTTTTTGTTTTTATATTTTATTGTTTTCGGTCGCAACATATTACCCCTTTTCGTTCTTCAGTTCACTACATATTACCACTTTTCATTCTTCAATAAACTCAGTTGCTAGTCAGCGCTTGTCTTACCTTTGTCCCGCGTTTGTTACGCTGTTCACCCACCACGAATGCTTGCCAACTCGCCCAAATTTCAGCTCTACAGCTGTGCTTATTGCTGGGCGTCAAAGCGCAGTATAAAGATGAGTGTTTCGAGCTGCCTATAGTTATTGCAAAGGAAACAGAGGGCGCGAGAATGCCCACATTGTTGGCTGAGATTGCCTTTCCCAGATTAGGATCAAGTGGCACGAGATGATGTCTGTGCAGGCAGTGGAAAGTGACCCGCCCCTCATAAAAAAGATGCCACCACCGACTGGAATTTTAATGGCCGCCGTCTTCGCTATGACGACACATCTCGAGGCGCCATCTTGATTTTGGGAAACCGAAACTATACCAACTTTTCGTTCCCTTTGGCCATAATATCGTGGTTCCTCTTTTATCCGCCATACTGAACCGTGACATCATCATTGGCTGCTTAATTTGGCCGCCATCTTCGATTAGAGATTCCAAAACTATACCGGCGTCTTTGAATATGATTTCATAATCACGTAGTTTCACTTCTGTCTGCCACATTAGATTTTGACATCATCATTGGGACCCGAATGTGGGCGCCGTCTTGGACTGTCACGTAATAGTCACAGGCGGCGTAAGTCGGCCGCCACCTTGGAGTAATTAATGACATCATCAATTACCATTACTGACCGGCATTTGAATTTACAACTGGCGTCACCAATTTAACAATTGGCTATATCAGTGACGTAACCAATCAATTACAAGTTGGGTTGCTATACAGTTTTACTTTCATATTGTGGACAGCGCAAAAACTGACAACGGACCAGGAAGGAGAAGACGACACGGGCGCTGTCTAAAAACTGAATTTTATTGAAGAACGACGTTAAATATACAGGTTAGAAACGCACTAAACAAAAAGAACAACAAAACACATACACGGAACGAGGATTACACAGCTTACGGAAGACACTTATCTAGGAAGGCTATCTCATTTCTCTGCAAAGCCACAGATAGTTTTACCACACACGTACGTGTCTGTGTTTTTGGCAATGCAATAAGCTTCAAAGATTTCCCTGCCTACCTGATTGCTGCTGCAGTATTAGATCTCGATATTATGCAAATAAGGCAGGCAAGGGTCGTCATTTTCATCTTTGCAAACGCGGCAATGCTGCACTAGGTTAGAGGAAGGGGATATGTATGTCGAGCGAATTCTCGTGCGAATTCTTAAAAAATCCCCTTCCTCTAACCAAGTGCAGCATTGCCGCGCCCACACCACCGACAAACATTCCTTTTCAACAGGGGTGTAGTTGCGTTCACTAGCCGATAATTTCTTGCAAAAAATACCGGATGTAGCACGCGATTCTCTCCTTGCAAGAGAACGGCTGCTAAAGCTCGGTCTGATGCATCAGTACGAAGCACAAACTCTTTATCCAGATTCGGAGCAAGCAGAACGGACGGTTTCGCCATATGCCCTTTTAACATCACGAATGCATTTTCATGTTCAGCAGTCCAATTCAGCTTATTGCTTGCCCCCTTCTTAGTGAGTTCGACAAGCGGGTCGGCTATGTGGGCATAATCGGGAATAAAGTCCCTGTAGTATCTCGTTAAACCCAGGAACGACTGTACCTCTTTCTTTGTCGTCGGTGTGTGGGCCTGCTGTATTTTGTCCAAGATGTCATCTTTCGTCGCGATGCGGCCCATCCCCAGCTTGTGTCCGAGAAAAGAAATGGCTTCAAAGTCCACCTCACATTTTGCCGGTTTTATGGTCAACCTGTCTTGCTGAATTTTATCAAATAGTTTTTCCAGCGTAATCACATGCTCTTCCCACGTATTTGTTGACACAAGGATGTCATCAATATAGTGTTCTACATTTTGGAGTCCATCTAAAACCTTCCTCATCAGCTTCGTGAGTATTGCAGATGCTGTCTTCAAACCAAAAGTCATGAATTTAAACTAGAAGAAACCCTCCGAGCACGAAAAGGCAGTCTTCTCTTTCGACGAATCTTCCATTGGTATTTGTCAATACCCTTTAGCCAAGTCAAATTTAGAAAAAAAACTATTGTGAGCCACCATAGCGAACACCACGTCCGCTCTTGGTATGGGTTCAGCATCGGGTACTATGATGTCATTTTGGCGACGAAAATTACGCACAGTCGGTTAGTACCATCGGGTTTTTTGACAACGAGAGGTGCATTGTATGCTGACCACGACCTCTTAATCACACCAAGCTCCAACATATCCTGCACCTCATTTTTAATCGATTCTTGAACTGCTAAAGGTAGCGGGTATTGCTTCACGCTGATTGGTCTATCTGTAGAGAGATCTAGTCTGCAACATATGACATCCGTTTTTGCCGGCACATGCGAAAACACATCCCCTTTGCTTTGGAGTATGGCAATTATTTGTGATCTTCGGTCTTCATTCAAATTGGGGCTTATTAGCACCTTATCCCATCCTACAGTTTTCTTCCCACTGCACGTGGGCACGTCGACCACATCATCTGTCTCCTCGGCTAGTACCGAGCATGCTACCTTGGGGGCTCACTGTACGGGAACTCTTTCTTCGTACTTTTTCAACATGTTTTCGTGGGAAACCTTCTTGGTGTTATTTATCAATAACTCATAATCCATGTCATTTTTCTTCTGCTTCACAAGGTAAGGGCCCTTCCACTGCACCAGTAACTTATTATGATCCGTGGGTAGCAAAATGAGAACCTTCTCGCCTGGATTCAGACTCCTGTGAGTGGCTTTCTTGTCATAGTAGCCCTTATAGCGTTCGCGCGCCCTTTCCAGGCCATGATGTGCAAGACTGCATGTTTCTTCCAACCTGTCCCGCAACTCAAGAACGTTTATGTGTGCTGTCTTGAGATCTAATGCAACCTCCTTATTAGCCCACAGCTCCTTGAGTTTTGTGAGTGGACCTCAGAAGGTTCTCCCATACAACATCTCGAAGGGCGGGAAACCAAGACTCGTTTGCGGTACTTCGCGGTAAGCGAACAAAAGAGCTGTGAGATATCTATCCCCATCAGTAGGTGTCTCCTGGCACACTTTCTTAATCATATTTTTGAGGATGCCGTTGAACCGCTCTACAAGCCCGTTACACATGGGATGGTAAGGCGTCGTCCGTAACTGCCTTACTGACAAAAGGCGGTTAACCTCCTTCATTAGTTCCGATGTGAAGTTCGAGCCCCGGTCACTCAAAACTTCCCTCGGGAAACCATAACGCGAAAACATATCCACAAGACCCTCTGCCACTTGGATACTGCCCATAGTTCTCAGTGGAATAGCGTCAGGATAACGAGAGGCCACGTCTACCAGAGTAAGCACATATCTATTGCCTTTGGCGGATACTGGAGACATTGGACCCACAATGTCAATAGCCATGCGCTGAAACGGTAGGTCGATGGCTGGTATCTTGCTCAGAAGTACGGGGCCAACTCTTCCCTTCGGAACTGTGCGCTGGCACACGTCACATGAGCAAGCAAAACGCTTAACGTAACTCTGAACACGCGGCCAAAAGAACTCCTCGGTGATCCTAGACACCGTTTTTTGAACACCCTGGTGTCCGGCCACAATGGCGTCATGTCCTAAGCGTAGCATGGTCTCTCGCATATCTGTCATTAACACCAGCTGTTGGACAAGCCTTCCTGAACTAAATATGCATTCCCTGCGCAGAAGACCATTTACCAATTGATATTCGAATGATGTACGACTCTTCTTTCTTTTCACTTTTTCCCCGACTCTTTCGAAGCAGGCCTTCAAGCTCGGGTCTTCTTTTTGCCTAATTGCAATTTCGACCGGTGTTCCGCTCAGGCACATCGGAACAGGAGTGGAGAGCGGACGCTGCGTTGCTCGGGCTGTCGATTGAGCTCTTGTCTCCACTGCCGACGAGAAGCTGACTGCACCCGTCTGAGCTGTCGCGGGCCTTTCCTCCTTTGGATGTTCTTCAACGTCGAGCATCCTCCACTCCGGATCGGGGTCTTCGACATTTCTTCCACCCGTAATGTTTCCCAAGACGAGATCGTAGATGGGTTGGTGTACGCATATTGCGGCTACCTGCCCAGTATAATATGGCGTGGACACAAGAATCCTGGCTTCAGGAAGGTACCTTAGCATGCTGTCTACAAAAAGGACAGCCGACGCTTCCCCTCTAAGATCATCGTCCTTCACCAGGCTTGTTCGAACCAGAACTGTGTTGGTTCCGCTTTCTCTAAGCACCAATATAGGATGGTTCCCGATTTGCCCAACCACCACCGGCATTGCTGCTTTCGACTTGGGTGTTCCACTCACCGCCGCATTTTCCAGCGGCGTTTGCTCTCCTTTCAGCTGTGGAACTTCAGGTGGCGTGCCAAGTTCTCCCCTAGAGTCGACAACGCATGCAGCTCGGTCCTGCGTTCTGTATCGGCACTCATCCAGAGTATGACCCCTCCTCTTACAACCTCGACACACATCCTGTGTTTTCTGGACAGCGCTAGTCCGACAGTCAGCTGTACGGTATCCCAACTTGCCGCAGAGAAAACACCTTACTGGCGCCTTAGACGCACCGCCATATGCTCTCTGTATTGCCGAATCTGTCTCTAGGACCTTTTGTGGTTCCTCCTTTGCCTTACTCAATTTTCTCAGCCCTTGAGCCTCGAGAAATTGGCTTCCAGTGTCGGCGAACTCTTCCAATGAAAGCAAGTTTTTTTCTTTTGAGGAATAGCACTAGCTTTGAGCTGCAACACGCTAAATATTGCTCTGTGACCAGCTTGTCACGCACCCCTTCAAAACTCTTTTCTTTGTTTGACATATCAAGCCACCTATCAAAATAGGTGGTCAGCCCGCAGGAAAACTGCTTAGCGGTTTCCGAATCCTCGAGTTTCACGGCGCGAAATCTCGCACGAAACCCTCTGGCGTAAGCCTGAATATTTGGAGGAGTGCCTTTTTGACTTTCTCGTAGTCCATGGAATCAGCAGCAGGCATCCTCCCAAACACATTCAGCGCCTCTCCGACAAAACACATGCTCAATGCCGTGGCCCATTCACTGCGCTCCCAGCCTTGCCCCAAAGCTATCCGCTCGAATCGTTGCAGATATGCGTCCAGAGCATCTCTTTTGTCATCGAAGGGAGCCATCACCTTCCTTGGACAATTTCTGGCCGGTCTAGGAGATTCTCTACCCGCTAAGGAACGCTGATCACTGTCCGTGATCTACTCATAACCTCCCGCGACATGCGCCTGTTTCCACAAGAGAAACTCCTTCTCCCGTTGTATCCTTAATTTTTCCTGTTCTTCTGCCTCACCAGCTCTTCTTGCTTCTCGCTCTTCTGCCTCGCAAGCTCTTTTCTCTTCTCGCTCTTCTACCTCGCCAGCTCTTTTAACCTCGCGCTCTTCTGCTTCGCGAGCGTCTGCGCGTGCTTGAGCCCTTTCCTCTCCCTGCCTCTTTGCCTCCTCCTCATAGAGACGCATCGTCTATTCCTTACTTCACCGTAGCTTGAGCGCCAGTTCTGGCGTTTCTGCCAAATCCATGCTTTCTGCCGTCGAGAGATCGGAAAAATATGAGACAAAGCAAAAAGGACACAAGGAAATGAATCCTGGCACAGGCTCGCCACTTATCTTTGTCACGGATCTCCCCGTACAACACTCTGACCCAAAGAATGGACTAGGGGACAGGTGTGCCCACACAGACGCACAATTAATACACCCTACGTGACACACACACTAGAACACACAACTAACAAAACTAACGCAAAGCACAAAGATCAAAAATACACACGACCCAGAACACTGCTACCAGCGTCTGCTATTAGCGTTCTACGGTTAGTGGTCGGCGTTCGTGGTCACGGTTGGTTCGGAGCGGCTGCGGCGCTGTATGGGTCCAGTTGCCGGCGCCGAGGTGGCGTTCGACGTGCTTGCCCTGGCGTCGCTGAGTGCGTCGTATAAGCTCCCGGTCCAAGCGCCCGTGGAGATGATGCCGGTGTTGTTGGCTTTGGGGGCACCACCCGGATGGGTGGCAACAGCGCTGGAGACACCGCTGGTCGTAGCAGGTGGTAGCGTCCTCCGTTGACTCCCCGGAACGGGCTCGGGCACGGCAGAAGTCCACGAAGCGAAGCCGTAGAACGCGAGCTCGCCGGATCAGTAGCCGGCGTCGCTCTCTTCCAGCCGAAGCATCCCTCACCCGCCGGAGCCTCCGCTTCTCTGTCTCCCCCCCCCCCGGGCTCTCCCGCGTCCTTTTATAGCCTCGGCGTTAGTGCACGTAAGCCTTGTCGTCGTCTTCTCCTTCTCTCCTCCACCAATCATCTCTCTCCACCTCACTCAATGCTTCTTCTTTATTTTTCGGTCAATCCACGTCGTCTTCTTCACACCTCTTTCCTTCGTAATTTTATTTCAGACTCATTATATGTGGCAATCTGATGAGCTGAAACCATTCTGGACGCCGGATGCCTTTTATGGACAAACAGAGCGGTCATTCCGGAGTGGTTGCAGAATCTTGCGCTAGGTTTGTTGCATGAGCAACATCTGGGCATTTATAGAATGAAAGGAGTAGCGAGATCCATGGTATTGGTGTCTGACATCAGTGACGCTCTAGAGAAAATTGTGGGGAATTGTGAAATATGCCAGTCTGTACATGATTGAACTGCGCGAAAGAAACGGCGACAAGGAAACACGTACACACACACAGCGGGGTTTGTTCTCCCCTTCGCACACCCCACACCTATGACCCATTGGACACTGTGATAAAACCCATGCAAGCGGGCACATTTAGATTTCGCGGAAGCAAAGGGGAAGTTGTTCCGTGTCGCGATTGATGCTTACTCCAAATGGTTAGAGGTGAAACTAATGACGGTGACAACTGCCGCTGAAACGGCAGACTGTTCGTTCGTGGTTTGCGTCACATGGGATGCCTGTAAAAGTAGTAACCGATAACGGTCCACAGTTTAGAGGAGCTGAATTCTACGATTTTCTTAAATCAAATGGAATCAAGCACACACTCACGCCACCCTACCATCCTCAGTCGAATGTAGCGGGAGACAGTGCAGTTCAAACAGTCAGGAAATCATTGCGTAAACAGCTGCTAGAAGACGAAGAAAGAGGCATTTCTAGGTCGATGCAGCACAGAATTGATAACTTCGTCTTCGCTTACCAGACTGCACCTCATACTTTAACGGGAAGAACCCCCCCCCCCCCCCTGAACTATTTCTGCGATGGAAACTGCGTACTCGCTTGTCGTTACTAAGACCCAACGTGGCCGATGCAATGAATGCGAAAGCTGACAAAATTAAAACATCTGCTGATAAACATAGAGGCGGGTAGAAAGTGCTTGCTGCTGGTGATCGTGTGTGGGTTTGCTCCGTGCGTTAGGACGTGGTGGCCTGGAAAAATTACCCAAGTGAAGGTTGTTGAGGTGGAGGTGTTGAATGCTACAGGTGGGGTTAGCCTTGCTTTGTCTGCCGGAAATTGCTCCACCGCAGCGTCCCTTCGATAGTAACAATGCCGCATCTACCACGCTAAGCGCACAGTCTCTTATAATAGCACACATTCTCTCCCGCAGTCACCATCTATGCACACAAACAATCCACACAGTTCACATCACAGTCCACTCCAGAAGTCACCATCTATGCACATATTCAATCACAGTAGAACATAGGCCATTGTAGTGCCACACTTTATACACACATTCACTCACAGCATAAAGTAGTCCACTCCGGAAGACACCATCTACGCACACATTCAGTCACAGTAGGCCATAGCCCGTTCCTGCTGTCACCATTTAAAAACAAGATCCGTGTTCTCCAGAAATTATTAAAAGAAGGCGAGCAGCCTCCCTTCTGCATGTCTGCTTTCCACTCGGGTAGACAATGTCCTGCACTGTGCTGTGACGGGTTCCTGTCTTCTTGAAGGAAGCAAACATCACATGCCTTTCTGCGTTGTACTCTGGGCAGTACATAATGATCGATATCCCCGCACACACCACATAAAGAGCAGAGCGGAGACGATGCTATGCCGGTCTTATGCATCCATGCAGGAGTGCGAGCAGGGGCCGTGCGAATTCGATGTAGAAGGGTCGCCTGAGATCTTCTCAGTCCCTTGGTCACACATGGCTTGTGGGATGCACTCCACAGGGTACTAAAGTGATCGAGCACCGTTTTCCTGCAGAGACTTTTCCCATCTTGAGGTACTTTTTTTGATGGAATCCTTGAGCGAGCATTATGGGCGAGACTGTCTGCCACCTCATTACCGTGGACTCCTATGTGAGAGAGCACCCACTGGAAATGTAGAGTAAAGCCTCTGCTGTGCAGTTTCTGCACCAAGCGCAGAGAGCTTAGAGAGAAGGCATCAGTAGGGAATCCGCGCTCTAACCTCTGAAGAACAGATTTTGAATCAGTTAGGATGACAACAGGTTGAGCTGGACAAGACCCTAACTTCCGTAAAGCCGCCTCAATAGCAACACTTTCAGCCGTTGTGGAGGATATGACCGCAGTACAGCGTACGGACCACTTACAGTCTAAAGAAGGAATGTAAAAAGCCGCTGCGCTAGCCTGTTTGACCTTGTCCACAGAACCATCCATGAAAATTTGAAGATGGCAGGCATAATCTGTTTCCAAGTATTCCAGCACAAGCGAACGCGTTGCTGCCAAAGGAGAGCTGCGCTTTGCGCTCACATTGGGAATTGTGACCTTACAGTCGAGGGTCGGAGATTACCAGGGGGGTTTCAATCGTTTCCTTTGCCTTCGGACAATAATGCCTAAAGAACTAAGAGTATTGAGTGCCAAATAAGCCTTCGACTCATATCTCTTGCAGAGCCGCTGGAGAAGGCATCGCCCAGCTACCGTCTCTCCTAAGCGGTCAAGATGCAATAATAGTCTCTGAGAAGCGATAAGGCTAAGAGGTTTCGATAGGGACTCATGAAGTACTGCCTTATTCGCAGCTGCCTGGGGAACTCTAATGGCTCTTCTTAGGTCCTTTCTGTGGACAACTTCGAGACGCTCAAGTTGTGATGCCGAGGGGGAAATTAAAGGTAATTGATACATTATCCGGCTGACCACCAGCGCTTCATGAAGTTTGACCATTGAATAAGGATGGTTTCCCCATTGTTCACGTGCAATTCTAAGGATCACATTGAGACGAGAAGATATAGATGAAACAATCGCGTCTACAGCTTTTCGCCACTGTAGACGGGAGTCAATAATGATGCCCAGGAAACGCGCGTGGTTGAATTGACGGATGCAAGAGTGACCGAGGTCTATCTTCAACCGCGCTTGACGTCTTCCTACACCTGGAAACAGACTAAAGCCGGATTTGTCCACTGACAGAGAAACCCCACACCTTGAAGGTAAGCTTGTGCCGAAAGTATAGCCTGTCGAGCTATCAGGGCTAGTCGCTTGTGTTGGTAGCCAGTAATTCAAATACAGATGTCGTCAGCATAAAGTGACATACGCACTTGCCTGCAACTTTTTTTCAACGAATCGGGTAGGCCAGCCATTACGGCGTTAAAGAGCGTGGGGGAAAGAACACTTCCTTGAGGCACACCTCGTGATAGAACCCTTTCGGTGCTTAACGTACTCCCTAACCGTACACGAACCGCGCGATCACTTATAAACTTGTAAATGAATCTTAACATATGGCCCTGTATGCCCATGCCTTGCAAACCATTTAGAATTCAGCTCTGAAGCACGCTGTCGTAAGCTTTCGCAACATCAAGAAAAATGGCCAAGGTGGAAAGGCCGAAAGCTCTCTGGTGTTCAATGTGACTGATCAAGTCTAAGACGCTATCTTGGGCACTAAGACCTCGGCGGAATCCTGTCATACAGGATGGCAGTGCCTTGCTGTTCTCAAGCGACCATGATAAGCGTTCATTTACCAGCTTCTCCATCAACTTAGCTACACAGGAGGTCAATGACACTGGGCGATATGAGGCAAGGTCTGTCATGTCTTTGCCAGGCTTCAGTACCGGAACTACATGTGCTACCTTCCATGACGGAGGAACATTGCCAGTCTCCCAAACTCGATTGATGAAGTTGAGGAGCTCCTTTCTGAGTTGCAAGGGCAGATTATTCAGCATTTGATTTGTGATGCCGTCGGGACCTGGTGAACACCGGCGCCGCAGGCCACTGAGCGCAGTCTGAAGCTCACGAAGCGTGAACGGGACGTCCATGATAGACCTGGAGGAAGCAGATGGTGAATATATATCTATTCCAGAATCAGCGCGTACGAGTGCGTCTGCAAATGCCTCTGCCAAGCACGCAATAGGTTTTTCCTTGCGTATTGCAAGAGCTTCAAAAGGCTTCGAAGGGCGAGATTCTCCAGCAAGGCTGCCGATAACTCGCCATATTCTCGTTATCGGTGAGAACACAGTCAAACTAGCACAGAATGAGGCCCATTGCGACCTGTACAGCTTGTTCGTGTGCCGTCTAATAGCAGAATTCAGCCTATTGAAGGTCGTCTTCAGTTGCCTGTCGTCCTTCTTCCGCACGAGTTAGCGCTCCGCCCTTCTCGCTGAGCAAAGGTTCCTGAGTTTTAAATCCGGGGCCGGAAAATGATCAGGTAACTTGACCGCCGTAGTTGCTGCTAGCTTACTAGAAATCATTTTGTCAGCAACATCACCAGAAACACGTTCTAGGTGCTTTCTGTACTTGTCCCAGTTGACAACGTTGCTAATTTTAGGACCATGCATACGGAAGTCGGCAGCAAACACAAAAATCGGATAGTGATCACTCCGTATGCGGTCGGGCGCTGTTGACCAACTCACGCGGACGTCAGGTGAATGCAGTGTCAGGTCTACAGCTGTCGCTGAGGCTGGAGGCCGGAAAAAAGTGGGGCTTCCGTCATTGGCAACACACAGGTCCAAACTGTCAATAACCTCTACAAGTTTGCGTCCACGGGAATCCGTGTTCCTGTCACCCCAAACGGCATGATGGGCATTGAAATCACCGCAGATGATTCTAGGTGCTGGGCAGCGGTCGTAGAGCTGCTGTAGAAACAAATCTAATGCTACCTTCTTCCGCGGAGACACGTACACGGATGTAATCGAAAGGGTTCGAGAGCCGAGCTGTATTCTCGCAGCCGCTACCTCAGTGTGATCCGTGCAAAGATCGGCAACGCTTAGAGAAACATGTGGAATTTCTCTTCTTATGTAAAGCGCAGCACTTCCAGCAGGAAATGACATTATGCTGCAGTTTTTATGGGCGACATATCCTGTCCAACATCTCCCGCTTGGCAGTCCAGCTTCTGACATGGCCAATACTGGAACACAAGTCTCTTTCAAGAATACTTTGAGTTCAGCTAACCGATTTAAAATCCCAGCGCAGTTACACAGCAATATAAACGTCACTTTTCGGCGCATATGAGATCCACGAGGTTTAGCCCCATCCATTTTAGTTCGCAAGGAAGTTTGCTGCGAAGGTGGAAATTAGGGGCTCAAAAGAAAGCACCAGCTGTAGGAAGTTCTTCAGGTTACCAGGCGCCATCGCTGGAACATGTGAACGCAGGGCCCCAAACAAAACATGAAGAAGGTCAGACATACCTTGATTTTTGAGCTCCTTGTTTTGCGCAACGCACTTACAACATCGATAAAAGATGCCGATGGGGACACACGCTTGGCCGCAGTAGCTGGTTTTTGTCACTTGTGCATATGAAGGTCCCCTTGCCGTGGAGTCTGGCTGTGATCCGGCCGCTCAGGAACATGGACACTTTTTGCTGGAGGTCGAACAGTCGACTCTCGCGCACTGGGCCTTGGCGTCTTGCTGGACTCAGGTCTCTTAGAGACATTGTTGGGCAACGCAACAACATCAGAATGCAATACTGGGAACTCGTCTAATCCAGGGACAGGCGGCTCAGTCGGTGGGGTTTTTGGACCAGCAATAAAGGACATCCGACGGCGCAGAGCGCTCACACGGAAGGGGCAGCTTCCGAAACTCGCTGGATTTTCGCCACCGCAATTGGCGCAAGCAAAATCTGCCCTGCAGGTTTTAAAGTCGTGGTCGCCTCCGCACTGCTTACAGCGTCGATCCTTTGTGCAAACTTTGGCTACGTGCCCAAACCGTTGGCATCTAAAACACCGTGGAGGAGCTTCAGTGAAATCTGCAACTGCGTGTTTTGTGAATCCCAGATCAATTTTTTCGGGGCGCTCTGAGTTGGGAGCGAATGTCAACACGATAGAGTTGGTAGGTTTCGCACCCCATTCTTTTCCTGGAGACACCACACGGCGCACAAGTCGTTTCACGTGCAGTACACCTTGTGGTTTCAGATAATCAAGTAGGTCGCGTTCAGAATACCACTTTGGTACACCCTTAATAACACAGGTGTTCTTCATGTAGGAATGTGGCAACCGCACGTTAACTTTGATGCCAAAAATCTGAGAGCTCTGCAGGAGCTTGTCAACCTGCTCTTCCGTCGAGACATCCAGCTGAAGAGCCCCGTGCATGGTGAACCGACTTCGAATCGGAGCTGATCCCAGCAGTGATTGAATGGCCGCAAAAAGTAAGATGGGATTCTTATCTCTTAATTCAACCCCGGGATCCCTACCGTTCGTTGCTTGCGATGACTCACCAACTTGAAGCCCTCGTTGTCAACGTCAGCCATATCGGCCACTGACTCGTCACCGTCCACGATCGTTGACTCAGCCCTACTAAGCGATGAGGTCTCGCTGGACGTGTCGTCGAGTCCATGTTCTGGTCGCTCCACAGCCTGGGAAGCCATGGCCGCCTCTTTCGAGCCAGCCTCCTTTGAATGGCGTGGTCCCTTTAGGCTTGCCGGCGCCGGAACAGCCGTACTCTTCCCGTAGGGACAGTACCGCCTTGAAGATGCTGCCGTCCTCGAATATTCAAATAAAACTAGGTACATTAGGAAAAAATAGCTAAATAAAGAGAGCTGAGGCGACAGGCGATCGAACAACGTCTTCGCCTTCCTCTTCCTCCCCCCAAGTGAAGTCACCGTCAAAGTACTTGGTGTGTGTGAGATACAGAGGGCGGTTTGCGCACGTGGACCGCATGCGACGGTCCTGCATCGCATCAAGTGCAAGATCGAACGTTACCCCGACGTGGAACTTCCGCATGCATCCTTGTTCACCCGCTACTGGGCAGTCGGCTGAGCCATCCTAGTCTACCCGACGAGTACCGCCAGCGAGCGGCGAGCAATCAGTGCCACTACGAAAGAGCACCAGGGAGAGGCGTCCACTTGATCGTGTGACTTACCTTTGTGTATGGAACTGTAAAGGGGAGAATGTTATAGCGTATCGCGATAAAGGTTATCGCGATGTCTGCTCGCGGCTTGTCGCATCCGCCATACCTTGCTGCGCATGCGCCGGCTGCTCAAGAAATGTATTTACCGCAGTGCGGTTAGCATGTATGGTTGTTGGTTCCAGGCTGCCAGTGAGCACCTGATAATAAATCCTGCTGTTACCTGGCCGACATCTGGTTACAACAATGTGCAACTGCACATTGCATCGAAAGTGACGGCTCTGGGATCGTTCGTCGCCGCCCATATCACGTGTTTAGCACCGAACGCCAGATTAACCAGGCCAATGCCACTGGCATGCTGAATCGTCACATCATACGTCCTTCGTCTAAACTTTGGTTCTCACCAGCCATGTTACTGCAGAAGGATGGTTTGGTACGTTTTTTCGTCGATTATTGTGCTCTGAACAACTATGGCTCGTAGGAATGCATACTGCCGTCCTCGACCTAACGACACTCTAGACTGCTTACAAGGAGCCGAATTTATCTCCAGCCTCGACCTGCTATTTACTTTCCGGCAAATCTCTATGCATAACGATGACAAAGAAAAGACAGCCTTGAGTTTGCCGGATAGATTGTACGAAATAAACGTGAAGCCCTTTTGGTTGTGCAACGCTCCCGCTACGTTCGAGCTCATGATCGGTAAAGTTCTCCTCAAATGGAAAACTTGCCTTTCTAACCTGGACGATAGCGTCATCTTTTTGTCGACTTTTTTGGCCCCCTTAAATGCCTGGATGAAGTTTCAACTGCGCTTGAAGGGGTTGGCCTTCAGCTTAATACAAAAAATGGAACCTTGCGACTAAATCTAATAAACTCACTGGCCAGTCGTCAAAGATGACTCAGTAAAGATGTAATACGACCTTACCCCGATAAAATTGCGGCTGCTTTGCTTTTCCGTCGACCGTCCAGTGCCGAAGAGCATCGCAGTTTCCTTGGACTGGCATCCTACTTTCGGTAGTTCATCCCCAACTTCGCTTCTAGCGCGTCGCCTCTAGACAGGCTTCTCACTGCCTGAATCGATTTCGTCTGGTCTGCCGTCTGCAAGGCAGTATTTGCAGAACTTAAAAAAGCCCTGACTTCCGATCCAGTCCTCTGCTATTTTGACGAACCCGCTTCAACAAGTCTGCATACCGTCACCAGCGGGAACGGTCTTGGCGGTGTGATTTTGCAGCGACAAGTTTCTTCCATCGAAAAGGTCGTTGGCTACGCGAGTCGTGCACTGACTCCAGCTGAGCAGAACTGTACAATCACTGAACAAGAGTACCTCGCCGTAGTCTGGGCCGTTCAAAAGTTTTGTGTTTTCTATACAGTTGTCACTTCACAATCGTAACCGGCCACCGTTCTCTGTGCTGGTTGTCCTCCTTAAAGCAGCTGTCTGGGCGGCTCGGGTGCTCGATTCTCCGCCTCCAAGAATTCTATTTTACAGACACGTACAACTTCAGAAAACAACGCAAGGACGCCGGCACTCTTTCTCGTTGTCTGCTGACGTTGCCGCCTCCCAACCAACGTCGTCTCCATCGTCAGAAGGTCGTCCTAAGGATACGCCGGCTCATGAGAACCACGCCCATTAATTTCGTCTCCCCAACCATGCCCAGAGAAGTCTCCGCTCAGCAGTCCGATACCTACTGCTGAACGCTCATAAATCGCCTACGCAGCCAACTCATCAACTTCACAAAACAGCATTTGCGTGGTGCTCCGGTGCGACTACAACCCTCTCGGTGACTCCTGGGTCCCTGTTTTCCCCGTTCCCTCCGCCATCACCTCTTGCAACTGTTCCGTGACGATCCGAACACTGGTCACTTTGATTTCTAGTAGGACTATGAGCGCCTTAAAAGCTGCTACTTCTATGCGGGCCTTTAGACGAGCGTTGTAAAATACATCGCTTCTTGTGTTCCCTGCCAACACCGTCAACGGTTAATATCTCCTTCTGAAGGCCTCCTACAACCATTTTCTACCGCATTCACCTCGATTGAGGTTGTCCGTATCCGCCTATACGGACCACTGGCGTTGATACCCGCGGGCAGAAATAGCCCTTATTTTTCTTTTGCACGCCATTCTTCAGTGCAACATAATCCCCCATGTTCTCAGCGACCGTGGCAGCAGGACTTTCCTCTCATCCTTCTTGGAGCAATGTCTTTATGGCTCGAGTACCAACCACAAGGCAACATCCGCTTATCACCCCCCAACCCAATGGCCTCACAGAGTACTTGCATCTGACCCTTTCAGACCCGATTTCCGCCTACATTCAGCTTAACCGTATCAAATGAGACTACCTGCTCCCATTTGTTTCGTTTGCCTACATTACTGCGCTACAGTAAACAGCCTTTTACTCCTGCTTTTGCCTTTTCTATGGTCAAACCCCTACCTTCGTCACTGAAGCGTCTTTCTATTGTTTCCATGCCCTCTTCAGAGCAGTCCGGCGAACAATTTACTTCCCGCCTCGCTCAATGCCGTGAACTTGCGGGATTGATTACAGAAGCTTCCCAGGCCTCCCGGGAACAAAGCTATGGCCTTACCCACTCTGCGGTTTGTTTTTACCGTGGTGATGAGGTTTTACTCTCGGCACCAGTGCACACACCAGGGTCATGTGAAAATTTTATAAGCCGCTAGACTGGCCCCTCTACGTGCTTCAACAAACGTCCCCCGTTAACTCTCGTGTCGCATCCGCTTTAACTGTTACAGTTCGTAGCTGTCGTGGCATCCAAGATCGTCCACGTGTCATGCCTAAAGCCCTTTGCCCGTCATCTAACTCGCAACCACGATGGTTGCATTCGTCCCGGGGGACAGTTAGTGCACGCATGGTGCGTGAAAACCATCTTCATTTGTCAATATTTGTCATATCTCTCATCTTGTCGCGAACGCTATTCCTGCAGGTGGCAATAAAGCCTGCTCCGGGCGTTCTCAATCTCACATAATATATGACTGTTGCGAGGAAAGCTGTATGATGCAGAAGCTATATACTTATAGAGTATACTGTGTGGGGTTGAATGGGGAGATAAGTACGTTCTCCCCACTCAATCGCGGCTGACACGGTTCAAAGCCGCCCGGACCCCACCCCGTGATCGCGTACGCTACCGAGCACTCGCCGACCACGGCGGGCCTTGCTCTGGCGGAACAAAGGAACGACACATTGGCTGACACAAACATGCATTTATTGCTACAGCAACAATAACGCCAGCTAGCAACAAGGTACGCTAATGAATCAAGGTCGTCCGACTCACCAGCAAGGTTCCGAGCGAATGTTCGCCCGCGCTAGGGCAAGGGATATATACTCCGAAGGCCGGACGGGACGAGTACGGGAGCCTGTCTCCCCGTCGCTTCCTTGCCCCGCCGGCGAAGAGCGGAGCCCCGAGCGACGCGTCCGCACAGGCCGACGATCCCAGCCGAAGCCCCCCCTCTCCCGCGCGAGGGCTTTGGCAGTCTCCCCCGCAGCGATGCTGGCGCCCTCTGTTGCCAGTTAATGTAATTGACAAGGGAATGCGTTCAGCCTCGAGGTGAGAAAGCCGCTGCACGGTGCCTCGCGGGAAAGCAAACTCAGGGGGCTGCAGGGCAGGTCCCCACATCCCCCCAACCTTAAATAGACCCACGCGCCTGAAGGTACATGCTATGGAGGAGTCTCCTGGTCTTCATGTCCTTGAGGCACGTCTTGCAGCGGAGGTCACGCCGACAGCGTCCACGCAGACTTCCGCGGTATTCCGAAGACGGCGTGAAGGTCTCCGCTGGGACGACTCGCATGGCCCGCGGACTACCGTGCCCGCAGGCCCGCGAATCGAAGGCCGGTGGGAAAACTGCCGGCCAGGATCCTGCAGTAGTCGCCAGGGCAGCAGCAGCCGGAGGTGACTGCTGACTGGTCTCGCCACAGCTGCCCCGGATGGATGCGGCGAACAGGATACAGGCCGCTCCGTCGCAGCAGGTGGCAGCGAGACGATGTGCACCGGACAGCAAGCCTGGGTGGCTCCACCGAATCTGCAAAATTGCCGTAACGCTCTCGGCGTGCCTTTAACGTAGGTCACGGGAGGGGAAACGGCATCCGCAAGGGCCTCGTGGCAAAAAGCCTAACTCGCTAGCAAAACGTGTCGGCGGCTGTGCAAACGCAAAGTTCGAGTGAACAAAGCCCTTTCTTGAGTTGAACGAGACTGCTCAGTTCGTGCGAGGTTACAAACAAAAAAAAAACGGGCGGGCAGCAAAGTGCACCCCCTCTCAACGACACGGTCCGATGGTCGTCACTTTTAACGTGGTGCAGGCAGTTCCGAAAAGCCTCAGGCCTAACTACCACTCCGACAACGACTGTGACGACAACAAAGTCCCGAAACGGGTTATGTGCGCGCAGCCGCGAGGAGACGTCAGCTCTTTGGGGTGGTCGTACCCCGCTCACTGCACAAAGCAGCTTCTGAGCGGTCGGCGCCCACCGTATCGGACGGTATCGGAGTGCCTGGTGCCGAGCTGTAATACCAGCGAGCTCGTAGCGGCACCCGTGGCCCCAAGCCACCCGGCTCCCGGAGCCGCGACTCCCAGAGTCGAAAAAGAGACAGTAGAGAAAATATATACAGAAACTCGGACCACCAACGCGGCTTACGTACTCACTCGCTTCGGGCTCGGCGACTCCGCGGGAGCTAGGCCTCGCGCTCCCTCGATGCGGACCAAGAGATTGTCGCGAAGAAACTCCAGGGAAAAATGTGCTGAGCATGTCGAAAAGTTCAAACATGCTGCAGCGCAATACTCGCACTCAAGAAAGCATGCCGCAGGTCCTAGCGATCAAAATTCACTCTAGGCCTAGCACTTGTCAAGTCCGGACAAGGAGCGTTCCCCGAACCGAACCGACAGTCGTCCAATGTTCCAAGAGCAGGCCCCACGTTGGGCTGCCAGATGTGGGGTTGAATGGGGAGATAAGTACGTTCTCCCCACTCAATCGCGGCTGACACGGTTCAAAGCCGCCCGGACCCCACCCCGTGATCGCGTACGCTACCGAGCGCTCGCCGACCACGGCGGGCCTTGCTCTGGGGGAACAAAGGAACGACACATTGGCTGACACAAACAGGCATTTATTGCTACAGCAACAATAACGCCAGCTAGCAACAAGGTACGCTAATGAATCAAGGTCGTCTGATTCACCAGCAAGGTTCCGAGCGAATGTTCGCCCGCGCTAGGGCAAGGGATATATACTCCGAAGGCCGGACGGGACGAGTACGGGAGTCTGTCTCCCCGTCGCTTCCTCGCCCCGCTGGCGAAGAGCGGAGCCCCGAGCGACGCATCCGCACAGGCCGACGTTCCCAGCCGAAGCCACCCCCCTCCCGCGCGCGGGCTTTGGCAGTCTCCCTTGCAGCGATGCTGGCGCCCTCTCTTGCCAGTTAATGTAACTGACAAGAGAATGCGTTCAGCCTCGAGGTGAGAAAGCCGCTGCACGGTGCCTCGCGGGAAAGCAAACTCAGGGGGCTGCGGGGCAGGTCCCCACAACTGACACACATGCGCACGCACGCACACGGACACGCACGCCCGCACACACACACACACACACACACACACACACACACACACACACACACACACACACACACACACACACACACACACACACACACACACACACACACACACACACACGCACGCACAGGGACACACACACGCACGCACACATTTGTCTAATTTCCTGTTTTCCTTGTTAATTTCATTTTGCTTGTTTTTCTTTGTTATTATTATTGTATTTGTGTTCATTTTTTACTCTGTCTGTTCACGTCATGGCGTTTGTATTAACTTCGTTTGCGCTCGCTTAGGCCAATTGGCTGTTGAGGCAAACTAAAAACGTGTCCGTCCGTCCGTCCGTCCGTCCGTCCGTCCGTCTGTCTGCCTGTCGGTCTGTCTGTCTGTCTGTGTGGTGATATTTCATATTCATAGCAAGGATGCCTGCTGACAATAACATTTACTTTCAAAGCTGAATGAGGGCTTTGCGTAGATCATATAAAATCGCTAGACAATTTCTCTGCGTGATGACTGTTAGCAAGAGAGAACTGAGGGGGCTAGGGCTTCTTTGCCGGAGGCATTATTCCGTTCCTCTACTGTTCACCATAAAATATTTTGTGTATTGCACGTCTTGCAGCGCTTATGTAACTTAGTGCATGTGTGCAATAATTGAATGTAATATTTGCATATTGCTTCTATTATTCTTAACACATTCCATCATACAGTTTTCACGAAATGATTTTGATCTAATAAAACAATGTTGATAAAAATCTGTGTGTTAGGAACACACCTTTACTAATGTTAATAAATATATTGTAGGAATTATGAAGACTTTTTTCGCACTTCAGCGGTTTGGATAACGGTGGCGAATTGTCCAAAGACCGCTGATACGATGTTGGTAGACAATGTTGGTTGATTGATAGAAAGTATATAGGAACTGTTGATAAGGAGATGATGGTAAGTATAAAGAAATCCTGCGTCTTTAGGATATCGGTGGCCAATTGTCGGAAGACGGTAGATAGGTTGTTACTAGAATGTAGGTATAAAAACAAATAAAAGATCTAATTAATATACTAATAATTTTTATCATCATTTGTGTAGACTATCTCAAGAAGTTTAACTATAAACTTCTCTAAGTGCATTTTCGGCGCACGCAAGTACCTTTTTTTTAACTGAAGTCGATTTGATGACTGGCCATGATTTTCTTTGAGGACTCGGATTTCAGTTGAATGTTTTTGAGTAGCTGAATACGAATTTGCTATGGATATTCAAGACGCCTTTCCGACGTCAAGCCAGCACTGCCTTAAAATAGGCAAGTCCACATTTGCAATCTTCGAATTTATAGTCGGTGCTTTTAGTCCTCATCGAAGATATTTTTACGGTACACAGTCGCGAAGCGAAGACGACGTTGTTGTGTCCCTGGGCAGTCGACGAAGACAAGGACGCTGCCGCTAGTGCTTGAGTGACCCGTTTTCTGGTGTGTCTTCTGTGTGCGGCCTATCGTTCCCGCTGCTGAACTAACCTCGTAATATTTGGTGGAGGCTTTGCTGGGCACTAAACCACGCCCCTGACCTCCGCAGCGGTCGTAACGTTGAATCCATCGCTTTGCCGTCCAACGCACCTCTGGCCACAGCGTCAACCCGAGCGCCGACCTTTGTCGTGGCACAGCCTCGCGACCCGTGCCCCTTTTTGTGGAACCGATTACTGTACACCATGTATAGTCGCTCGCACAGCAATAAACTTTTGTTGAAGTCGGCGCTTTGTGGTGTCTCCCCTCGTGTCCGTGTTCATCTTGCGCTGTGAATGTTAGCACGTCGATGTTGAAGACTGGCTAGCCTTGTATGACCGTGTGAGTAAGCATTACCGATGGGACGGGACCCTCATGCTTGCTAACCTCATCTTCTACTTGGCGGGCACGGCGCGCGTTTGGTTTGAGGCGCATGAGGAAGAACTTACCTCTTGGGACACCTGTAAGAAGAAGCTCCGCGACTTATTTGGAAAGCCAATTGGACGCAAGCTCGGCGCTAAAAAAGACCTCGCTTCTCGAGCTCAGTCGTCCACCGAGTCTTACATCTCTTACATCCAGGACGTCCTCGCTCTTTGCCGTAAGGTAGACAGTGCCATGTCAGAGACCGTCAAGGTGGGCCACATACTTAACGGGATCGCTGACGACGCTTTTAACTTGCTCCTTTGCAAAGACTGCGCAACGGTCGACTCTGTCCTCCAGGTATGCCGGCAGTTTGAGCAAGCCAAACACCGCCGCATTGCTCCCCGTTTCGACCGCCTTCCGAACACGGCGGCGACATCCTCCTGCGAAGACCTGCCAACACTGCAACAGCCGTCCCATCCTACCAATTTAACCAGAATTACACGGAGGGAACTGGAGGCTATGACTCCCATCGCCTTCGCTCCTCAGCCGCCTGACGCTACGATTGCTCTGATCCAGGCCATTGTTTCCCAGGAGTTCGCGCACGTGGGCCTCAATTCAGGCCTGCCTTCTGCGTCGCCCTGTGCACCAACCACCGCTCCATTGATTGCTGCTTTTTCACCGACTCCGGCCACCCGGCCCCGCCGTGTTATCGCTACCGGAATCCTGCGTACTGGAGAACCTCAGACGACCGGCCTTACTGCTTCACCTGCTCGCGTGTCGGCCACATTTCCCGCCACTGCCGCAGCCGTTGGTTTTCCCCATCTCAACCTAACTCTAATTATGATCGTCGTATGGACTACGGACCTAGCTCTAACTATGATCGTGGTGCTGACTACGGACCGCGCCAGATGTCTCCCCGTCCCGAGTTCTCACACTCCAACGACACTCCGACCCCGCGCCGGTACAGCCGCTAGCCTTCACCTCAGATTCGTCGCTCCCGTCCAACGCCCGTTAAACGCCCATCAACTCCGCCCTTACCTGGCTCTCCTTCGGAAAACTAACCAATGCAGCTCCCGGAGGTGACGCTGCATTGACGACCCGGCCCGAAAGTCCTCGCCTTACCCCCGATCCTCGCCGCAACCTTCTCGATATCTGCGTGTATGGTGCACCCGTTAAGGCTCTGATTGACACGCGCTCAAATTCCTGTCTTGAGCTCTTCCTTTCGCCGTCTTTTGAAGGTTGTGACACCCGCCGTTTCCTCAGCCGTTCGAGTCGCCGACGGCGGTGCTGCTGCCGACGTTGGAATGTGCACTGCGCGTGTTTGCATTGCCGGGCGTACTACAGCCGTCTCGTTCACTGTGCTCGACCACTGCCCCCACGATGTGATTCTCAGCATTGATTTTTAACAACCCACGCGGCGCTAGTTGGTTGCTCCGCTGGCCTTCTTCGTTTGGACCTGCCGCTCTGCTCTGAAAGCGCCTATTCCAAGCCGCGCCGCTTACGTGCCGCTGAATTTACTCGCCTGCCGCGCGATTCTGCAGTCCATGTGCAATGTCCCCGGTTCCCCCATCCCTGATGGTGCCTACGTCACTTACCCAATCAAGGACGTTGTCTTTCAGCGAAATGTCATCCTTCCACAGAGCTTCCCGACCGTCATAGATCACCGCAATTACCTTCCGATTCTCAACTTCAGCCTCTCTACTCAAGTTTTACCCTGTGTAATCGCCCTCCCTGGAATCGCCCTTTGGCCGAATGCACAGTTTCTGCTCTTGCAGCTGAGCCTCAGACTGGTCTCCCTAATCCCCACTCTTCAGCGTCACGTCCGGACCTTATTCTGCAATGATCGCGTCGGATTTGCCACGTGACCACGCCAGCGCGCTCACCACCCTGTTAGTTTCCTACAGTGACGTCTTAGATTTTGGGAATCTTCCTCTCGGCCAAACTACCGTCGTGACCCATCACATAAATACGGGCGATGCCAGCCCCATACGCAGAAGGCCCTATCGTGTCTACCTTCCTGAGCGCCAAGTCATCCAGGCGGAGGTGGAGAAGATGCTCGCGAACAACATTATCGAGCCTTCTAGCAGTCCGTGGGCGTTCTCTGTTGTGTTGGTCAAAAAGAAAGATGGCAGTTCGCGCTTCTGTGTCGACTGTAGCCATCTTAATCAAATAACAAAGAAAGACGTCTATCCTCTTCCGAGAATTGATGACGCCTCAATTGCCTATCCGGTGCCAGCTATTTTTTTTTGTATAGATCTTTGTTCAGGCTACTGGAAAATTGTTGACGAACGGGATCGTGAGAAGACAACCTTTGTCACTCCCGATGGCCTGTACCAATTAAAAGTCATGCCTTTCGGCATCTGCAACGCTCGTGCCACCTTTGAGCGTATGATGGACTCGCTCCTGCGTGGATTCAAATAGACGACGTGCTTGTGCTACCTGGAGGACATTGTCGTTTTCTCTCCCACTTTCGAAAGCCACCTACACCGTCTTGCTACTCAACTCCACTCCATCTCAACTCCACTCAACTCTGGCAACTCCTACAACTCAACTCCAAGAAGTGCAGCTTCGGCCAGCGCCAAATCAAGGTCCTCGGCCACTTGGCCGATGCTTCTGGTGTCAAGCCTGACCCTGATAAACTTCGTGCCGTCCGCGAGTTCCCCACGCCCCGTTCCTCGAGCGATGTGTGCAGTTTCCTCGGGATCTGCTCATATTTCCGCCGGTTTATCCCGAATTTCGCCGACATGGCCCGTCCCCTTACCTCCCTCCTGAAGAAAGATGTGCCTTTCTTCTGGGGCCTTGACCAAGCTAGCGCCTTCGCCGCACTTGTTGCGGCCCGCAATGCTCCACCTGTGCTGGCCCATTTCCACCCCTCTGCGCCTACGGAACTTCGCACCGACGCCAGTGGCCATGGTATTGGGGCCATCCTTGCGCAGCGCCAGCACGACCACTATCGTGTCATTGCTTACGCCAACCGCCTGCTATCTCGCTCTGAACGTAACTATTCCATCACTGAGCGGGAGTGCCTTGCACTTGTTTGGGCATTAACAAAATTCCGCCCTTATTTGTTTGGGCGTCCCTTCTGCGTCGTTACAGACCACCATGCCCTGTGTTGGCTCTCCTCTCTTAAAGACCCCACAGGCCGACTGGGTCGCTGGGCCTTGCGCTTGCAGGAATACACATTTACTGTTGTTTACAAGTCCGGCCAGTTGCACCAAGACGCTGACTGTTTCGCCCGCCATCCTGTTGATCCTCCTGATTCCCAGAACAGTGATACCGACGATTGCGTTTTGTCCATCTCGGACTTTCTACCATCGACGACTAGCAGCTCCGTGATCCATCTAGGCGCCCTATAATCGACCGCCTCCGAAGCGGCACTTCCGATCCTGATCTGAGCCTGTTCGTGCTGCATCACGATATTCTGTACCGTCGCAATATGCACCCTGATGGCGCCGACCTCTTGCTCGTCGTACCAACGCATCTCCGCCCCGCAGTCCTTGCCCAGCTTCATGACGCTCCTACTGCAGGTTGCCTTGGTGTGTCCCGCACGGACGACAGCGTGCGCCGGCGGTTCTTCTGGCCTGCCCTTTACCGCTCTGTCCGCGGGTACGTTGCTGCCTGCGATCAATGTCAGCGGCGGAAAACACCCTCGCTCCCGCCTAGTGGCCCACTTCAACCCATCGACATTCCGGCTGAGCTTTTTTTCCGTGTTGGTCTCGGTCTGCTAGGGCCTTTTCCCATATCAACTACCGGGAACAAGTGGATTGTCGTTGCGGCCGATTACACTAGCCGGTACGCTATCACGCGCGCTATCCCGACCAGCTGTGCCTCCGATGTCGCCGACTTTCTTCTCCATGACGTCGTCTTGCTACATGGCGCTCCTCGTCATCTGCTTACAGATCGAGGCCCCTGTTTTGTTTCTAAAGTTGTCCACGACCTTCTCCGCTCCTGCTCCACCCGTCACAAGTTCACCACGGCCTACCATCCCCAAACTAACGGCCTTACTGAGCGACTTAACCGCACCCTGACGGACATGTTGTCCATGTATGTCTCCGACCACCATCGTGACTGGGACGTCAGTTTACCCTTACTGACGTTCGCCTACAATTTCTCACGCCATGATACCACCAGATACCCCTCTTCTACCTGCTTTTTGTCCACGACCCGTTCCTACCCTTTGAGAGCTTACTGCCTTCTGACCCTTCCACTAGCAGTTATGCTTGTGACGCCTTTGCCCGTGCTGACGCCGCCCGCCAAATCGCTAGGAATCGTCTCCACGCTTCTCAGACCGCTCAAAAACGTCGTTACGACCTTCATCATCGTTATGTCCATTACCCTCCCCGCTCCCTGGTACTCCTCTGGCTCCCTGCACGCCGTGTGGGACTGAGTGAGAAGATCCTGCCTCGTTACGTCTGTCCTTACCGCGTCTTAAGGCAACTGAGCGATGTTACATACGAACTTACGCCTCTGCACCCCCACTCTCCTTCCGTGGCCTCTCCACACAGCTTGTGCACGTCGCCCGTCTTAAACCCTATACCACTCGCACCCACCCCCCTAGGCCTCCCCGGGTGTGTGCCCTCTCCCGCGGGACGGAGGGAAGGGTAGTGTTACGGTACACAGTCGCGAAGCGAAGACGACATTGTTGTGTCGCTGGGCAGTCGACGAAGACGAGGACGCTGCCGCTACTGCTTGTGACCCGTTTTCTAGTGTGTCTTCAATGTGCGGCCTATCGTTTCCGCTGCTGAACTAACCTCGTATGATATGACAAATGCCAACAGCCAGACATCGCATTGTGACCGACGAGCACGCCCGACTTCTCGCCAAAACCTCTGCGTGTGTCGCCGTATTAGCGTCAAGCCATCCTGGACGAAATGGAAGAAATGCTTCGCGACGATTTGATTAAGCCGTCGAAGAGCCCACGGGCAGCATCGATTGTACAGGCGAGAAAAAAAGACCGCACACTGCAGGGCTCCGCTGATTACCGGTGACTGAACAGCATAAAAAAGAAAGACGACAACATCTTGCCCCGAATCAACGATACGCTGAATCGATTCTGCCAAGACAAGTACTTCCTGTCCATGGATGTGAAGAGCGGTTTCTTCAGAAAACAGTTTTCATCACGCCATACGGTTTAGGTTTACGCGGCTTAACGTCCCAAAGGGACTCAGGCTATGAGGGACGCCGTAGTGGAGGGCTCCGGAAATTTCAACCACTTTGGGTCGTTTTACCTGCACTGACATGGCAGAGCCCACGGGTCTCTAGCATATCGTCTCCATCGAAATGTGACCGCAACGGTCGGTATCGAAACGCGTCTTTCGGGATAGCCGCCGAGCACCGTAAGCACTAAGCCACCCCGGTGGCTCACCCCGAACGGGTTATACGAGTTCAAAGTCATGCCATTCGGGATTTTTTGCGCACCTGAAACATTTCAACGATTAATGGACACGAAGTTGTCAGATTTGAAGTGTAAAACCTGTCTCGTGTATGTAGACGGTGTGGCAGTCTTTGCAACGAGCTTGGATAACACCAGCAGCTGAAGGCGGTGCTGGATCAATCAAGTCTTCCGGACTTATCATCAAGCTTGAGAAATGCGGCTTTGCCTATCAGGAGCTGCTGTTTCTCGGCTGCATAATGCGTAAGGGCGCCATATGCCCCGACTCACATATGGCAGCCCCGGTCACGCACTTTCCACAGACGGACGAAAAGAAAGCTGTGCGCTTATTTCTAGGTTTGTGCGCATATTACTGACAGTTTAGCGCAGATCATCTGGTGTGCACACAAAGGCGAACGTGCCATTAAAGGGACACTTTGGAAAAACTGAAGTTGGCTTATATCGATACAATACCAGCTCCTAACCACAAAAACACGACTACAACTGAGAAAAAGCTCTTATGAGGTAGAAAACAGCAAGAACTAAAATACAGGTATCGCCGCCACACCATAATCTCGGAGTGCAAGCGTGAAGACAGAATAGGAGAAAAGATACCAGAGACCTCTAAGGCTGAGAAACGTCTATGAACGTTACGTCTTTGATCAATATTTAAAAATAATTTATCACACACGAAGACGGAAAGACGAACACCTGAATGTTGGAAACAAAAGAAAACCTGCAACTGGCGGCACAACAGGCAGCCAGCTGAGTTTTAGTATGTTTTGGTGAGCAGTCCGCACTCTGCACATCTGCAGATACAAAAGTAATTAAACGTATTTTAAGCAGGCTTTTGGCCATGTTCTGTAGCATCATTTTTTGTAGTTAGGAAAAAATTTAACGTCGCCTTTTTTGTAAATATCTGGAATCATAAGTGTGTTCCACGAAATACACCGCATTTTTGAGCATGATGTAATCGTAGACACTCTAAAGTGACAATGAAAATTGCCAACAGAACAGATAGTTATACCACGAAATATAAGGATTATAGGTTTGAAGGCTTAAGAGATATAGACCTCCATATTTTGAACTTTCTTAAAATTGTGTCGTGTGTACCGCTCTAAGGAGTAAGCCTAGTTGCCCCACTGAGCTAAAGTTCCTCTCCCTTTTTGTGTTTCTGCGTGCGTGCGTGCTTGTGCACATGTGTGTGTGTGTGTGTGTGTGTGTGTGTGTGTGTGTGTGTGTGTGTGTGTGTGTGTGTGTGTGTGTGTGTGTGTGTGTGTGTGTGTGTGTGTGTGTGTGTGTGTGTGTGTGTGTGTGTGTGTGTGTGTGTGTGTGTGTGTGTGTGTGTGTGTGTGTGTGTGTGTGTGTGTGTGTGCAGAGCATCCGCCTCGCATTCGGGAAGTGCTGGGTTCGATCCCCAGTGCCGCCGGGTACCCACCGGTTTTTAATGGGTACAAGATTTCCCCCGGCCTGGTGCTCGGCTCTTCTGGGTGAGATGCTTGGGAAAATGGTCTTGACCACAGTTGCTCTGATGGATCAGCGAGAAGTTCCGCCGTCAACAACGTTAAATCCGCCTCGAGGTAGAAGCTCATTTGTGGCCATTTTTTATGACTGCTGCTGCAGGTGATGAAGGTTCGAGCCACGTTGGCTCACCGTGAACACCACCTTTAGCAGGCACTGAGCTTTTCCGACACTGGGGCTTCGTTCGCCCGCGAGGGGTGCAGCGGAGTTTACGGAGTTTCTCCCAAGAGAACACCCGTAATGAAAGCCGGACGCCAGGCCGGGGGACGCTTGTACCCATTTTTACCGGCGGGTGTCCGGCGGTAGGTTTCGAACCGACCACCTCCCGTAGCCGAGACGGGCGCCCAACCCCCTAGGCCACGGCTGCGTGTGTGTGTGTGTGTGTGTGTGTGTGTGTGTGTTTGTGTGTGTGTGCGTGTGTGAGTGTGTGCGTGTGTGCGTGCGTGCGTATGTGTGTGTGTATGTGTGTGTGTGTGTGAACACAAGATGCTACTCGTGAAATATGGCGTCCTTATGCAACCTGGAAGATGGCAGTTAAATTAATGATAGGTCGCGCGAGGTTGCCCGGAACATGGATCGCACAAACCCCACTGGTGCCAGCAGCTGCCATCCCAGGGCGGTGGCACACCGCTTAACCATGGCACCACTACACCAGGAGGAGTCTGAGGACTTGCAGGGATCTATGGTTGTTCAGTAGAGGAAGTCGAATTCTTATATGGGCATTAACCCGCTAGCAATCGTCGCGCCATGCCGCGCTGTACGTCGGCGACCGCCTTGACGAAGTTAGTTCGGAGGTCAGAAGGTGTGCTGCGGCGTCGCTGCGACGGGTACCTACAGCCGTGTGGAGGTAAAATTGCCAGCTGCTTGGCATTGGGTTACATCACTCCGCAGAGCGCGGCTACTGGGTTTACAACGTGGGCTGGTGAGCTTACGCCCTTTCACACGCAAGCAGTCTAAAGCGTCTTTTTTTTTTACGCGACATCCATCCTGGGAGACAAACTTATACCTATCGCTTCAGTATGCTGTAAATGAACTGTCGACAGAAAAATATATGGGTACCTTGGTGTCAACAGTTACATTTTGTAGCGGTCCTAAGTTTGATAATCATAATCATCATCAGCCTGACTGCGGCCACTGCAAGGAAAGGCCTCCCCAATTAACCCTGCGCTTTGCCAGCTGCGCCCATCGTATCCCCGCAAATTTCTGAATTCCGTCTGGCCACATGACTTAGCTTGTTTTCATTTGGCGAATTTCGGAACACCGGGCTGTCTGTGATGTTAGCTCTGTGATTTTTGTTCGGAAAGGGAACGTTTTACCAAAAGTAACCTCGGATATGTTATTCCGGGCAGCACTTGTACCATACGTTTTTCGTTGAAATTAAAATCTTTTATCAGACATGCGTGTTCGGTCCTTCGTTTACAGCGTGATCCGCGTCCGATACCACGGTTCGCTTCCACGCGCCACCACTGCAGACGCGCCGATCGGTAGTGGCCCGAGAGGCGCTCGAGCAGCTGACCGCTCCTTGGCGCCGTTGAGCACTTTCAGGGCAATGTGCGCTGCGGAAACGCATCGTGGCGGCGCACGCGCATCACGCTATGCTAGACCTCTCTGATAGCCGGAAAGGCGGTTAAACACAGCCTTGTCATCTTAGGCGAAGAGAGTGCGTTCTGCCATTTGCGCAGACATGTCTTCAACTTCACGGTAATGAGCTTTGCAAAAATTGCAAGTTTTCTGGCACCGCATTAATTAGGAGTTAGTATGGAAGTCCCCCAGTACGAATTCAGAAGCAGAAAGTCTTTAAATTTCTGTCTAATCAGTGCATAGGAAGTTGGCTAACGAAGTGAAAGCAGCTGGGCGTGGAATAAATGATACTTTTTTGAAGTCGATATTTATCTGTTTTAATAAATCCAATGAACAATGTTCTTCTGAAGGGGCGGCACGATGGAAAGACATTTTCACTCATTTTTCTTGTTGCTTCCTGTAATCTAGCATTATGTTATGCGGCTGAGGTCAGGAAGGATTTGACAAGCAGCGAGCTCTATAAGGATAATCGCAAACCATATACTTTTCGTTAAAATGTAAATTTGCAGGACATTTTTTAACATATGGAACGAAGTTGGAGCAGTGGACAAATAGGTTGCAGTTCTCAGGGTGCCGAAAAAGACCAAAAGTTGACTTGCACACTGGCGCTTTTGTTATTGCTTCTGCCTCGATTTTAGGGTTGGACATGGAGGGTCCTGTTTTAGCACTTGTGAAAGGTGGAGGCCAAATGCGGCGAAAAGCGGCGGTGCTACCTGAGGTGACGGACGGTGTTGAATACGAAACTTTTGTGGCAATGGACACATCTTCCTTCAATTTTATGTGTGTAGGAACGAGCACCGCATTACGGTCTGTTAAATTTGAGGCACGCTCAGTGTGCGGCCACTGAGAATTTCCTTTAAATTCCATCGTGCTCAGCGCATTAAAATTCACTCGTGGGGAGTCTTCAGAAATAACGGTAGTACTTATGTTTTTTCTTGTTCCTTCTGCCTCATTCCCACGGGGCTGCTTTAACCGCTGTGTAGCTAAAAGAAGCACAGCATCAGTGACCTTCGATGAAGATGTTTCGCCGTCGCCCGATGAATAGGCTCCTCCATCAAGTGGAGTACCAAACCACCGGATGGCATCCGTTGATGCAACGTTCTCAGTGCCCCCGGACAAACTCGGCCGCGTGAAAGAACGAGTCTCATCGGGGACAGATGCCGATGGCCGCTGGCTCAATATATGTTTGGGTGCTGAAGAAGTAGTGGTGTGTTCATTTGAGGACTCGTTCGATGGATGCATTTCCGAATGCGTTGCAGCGGTCGCCTGAGGGGACGACAGAGTTGATAAATGCATGGCGAGTAATGGGTTTTTGACCAGGCTTCGCCCAAAAGACTTGGAAAGATGCAGTTCTAGTGGTTGATGGTTCAGTGACAGGTCACCGTCTCGAGTAATTCCTTCTCTGCGTAAAGAAGCATTATCATTTTGTAGCTCAGTTATGCTCCCGTGTAAGACCTCTGTTTCAGTTGTCATGCTTGTCGCGGAGGGGGCACTCACTCCTGTAAAATTACTAAAAATATACGACGGTGATTCATTACTTGAACTAAAATGTGAGGCAATGAACGATGATGAATCGTTAGAATTAGAAATTTTTTCCGGTATTCTGGCAGCAAATTCTGAACTGGTAGCATCATTCGATCCATTGACCTTAATGTACTGGTCGAAATCTGCACCAGGGGAATGAGTTCGTTTCGTATGTGAAGGGAGTAACGTGTCTGGGGACGTTGCAGTGGAGAGCAGTTCAGCTGTATTCATGCCGTGTGACTGGAATCCGGCCACGTTAGTTAAGACTTTATCATTAGATGGTGTGTAGAGGCTGAAGTCCTCACTTTGATTTTCGGGCAAAGGAAATGTTTCGTTTACGTCAGGCCATGAGTTATTATTATTGCGAGCCCTTTCTGGACCTCCTACACGTAATATATGTGTAGAAAGCCTGCCATCTAATAAAATAGTTTTTTGAGTGGCTTCGCTAGCTATATCTCTTGCCTTCACGTTTAGAAACTGTTTTGTCACTTGATCATACATTGGTGTTGTAAAATGTGTCACGTCTGCTTGATTTTGTTCAGAGCACAAATTTTTGACGGATCTGTCAGCCGTATTAGGTAACGATGAGCGGTCCATTGTCGAATATACCGCAGGCTTTAAAGTCGAAATAATCGGGGAAATTAATCTGCGCACTTCACTGTGCCTGTCGTTAACATGTGCTGTTGAACGCGTGTCGCTAGCTGTAGCGTCTGTTCGTTTAGCTTCCCATTCACGTTCCTCCTCTTTAGGGTGGGCACTGCCCGGAAGCCGCGGATCCTCTTCCATGCTGTCATAGACGTCAGCCGTCCAAAGTGCTTCGGATTGCGGTAGGGTCGAGATGGAGGAAGTGAAGGCTTCGCTGGCAGAAGTTAAAACAGGAGCGGCTGCTGTAGCGGTTTTTGTTCCTTCTTTCAATCTCTGCTTAGTGGGTGGAGTCGCCTCGTTTCCCCGAATAGTGGTATACGTGGGAAATAAACTGACTTCATTTCGGGCAGCCAAGTCAGTATAGCTTGAAGGAGATGTGACTTCTTCAGTGAAGTACGCTACCGTAGCGTGGGTCCAAGATGAAGTTTGTTTGTATCCAGAGTCACTGGCTTCAGTCGAGGAAGGGAAAGCTTTGCTGACGTAAGTTAACACTGGTGAAGCCACTTTAGCAGTTCCTGCTTGCGTGAACGAAAGATCTGTCTCTTTCAACCGCTGCTGAGGGGGTGAAGTCGCCCCATGGTCACGAATTTTCATGTACGTGGACGCTAAGCCGGCTTCACTGCGGGCAGCCAGGTCGGTGTGACTTGCAGGAGATCCGATTTTCTCAGTAAAGGGCACTACCGTGGCGCGAGTATACGATCCTGCAAAAGACGATGTTGCTTCGATTGGAAGGGCGCTTGCATCTGTCGATATAAAGGAAGTGAACAGTTTTCTAGGGGAACTTAAAACATGTGAAGGCTCTGTAGCGATTTCCGTTTGCCTGATGGAAAGGTGTGCCCCTGCCAGTGCCTGCTTAGTCGGTGAAGTTACCCCTTGCTCGCCAATAGTGGCGTACGCGTGCTCGAAATCGGCTTCATTTGTGGCGGCCAATCCGGGGTAACTTCCTGCAGAAATTATTCTCTCGGTACTGGGCGGTAGCATCGCGTGAGTTCTTTCTTCGGCCCAAGAAGATGTAGACTTGATACGAAGGTCATCTGCATACGTGAATGATGGAGGATCCGGTGGGGTTACTTGCAGAACTGCTTCACTTCCTTTGGCGGTTACCGTTGAGGATGCTAATGCCAGGGAGACCGGAAATGCCGGAAACACGTGATCTGGGACAGACGAGCTGATTTTCGTAATAATTGTCGCAACCGCAGCTTTGCCTGAAATACTGTCTGGTGCTGCAGATGACATCTTGTCAGCTATGGTTAACGAAATTTTCCTCTGGCTTCTGAAAGTACTCAGCACTGTCAGCTTCTCAGGTAATCGCAATGTCTGCCACGTTGTAGGCTGCGTGGGCTCAGGTGACATTGACGTTTTTTCAGGTGCTCCTTCATCAATCTTTCTTGTGCTTGTGGCCGAAGTGTATTCCTCGTTAGTATTAATAACCGACAGCGGTACTGATCTTGGATTCATTAAATATATAGGCGACATTTCTTGCGAGTGCCTTTGTTCTGAATCCTGTGCAGCTGAAGAGAGTCTGAAATTTTGAACCCTCCTGCCAAGGTCTATTTTTACGCCCATTTTTTTATCGAATGAATCTTCAGGTTGTTCAGCGTGCTTGGGGGATATCCAGATGGAGTTCTTTCTCTTCGTCGCACCTGTGATGGCGAATGGAGGAAAAGAAAAAAATGCGTCTCAGTAGTGGTCGCAGGACCTGAAAAGGCGGGTCTGACTGCATACATTTTGAGCATTAGTTTGCAACGATCTCCGCCGTTACAAAGATAAACTGCTAGGTTTTGAGAAACAATAGTCAAGGGTTATATTTTGACGGCAGCCTAAAACTAACCCGAACCAAAAATGCTTTCCTTCTTACGTTAGTGCAAGAACTTCTTGCAGCTACTGAAATGATAGTTTCAATGCCACAATAATCAGAGGTACTGTCTTTCTTCAACCACTTGCTTCTAACATCAAGCAAAGTGTTCATTCCACGTTATCTAGAAATATTTGGAGTAGAGTAGCGATTCCAGGCTCTCGATGTCTAAGGTGAATAGATCAAATTTCAACCAGGCATCTCACAGCATCTCAATCGAATGGCGACATGCAAGAATAAATACAGTGCACGTAGAAATCTGCACACAAATGACGACAGACACTTTGGGACTTCAGATGAGCTTTTAATTTTAATTAATGTTGAATTCGTGTGGCAAATCGCGAGCGCTCCGCCAGATCACGAACGGAGAGCGTTGTTCCGGCGGAGATCGCTCCCTCAATGGAATGCGTGTTCTCCGGCGGTGACACTTCGTGCAAGAAAAGCTCTACGATCAGGCAACATGGCACCGCCCGTCGAAGCGGCGCCTTTCGCTACACCACGCTTCCACCCTTTTGAACATCGAAGCTTTCGTTTTGTCTCGTGAAGCCCGCACTACAAAATTCTAGCGATAAAACACGCCAAATTTTCAGATTGCTTCCGTGTCTACAGAACGCGACGTATGACGTCAGAAAGAGCGGAAAGTTGGGAAAATATTTCAACAGAGGTTTTTATTTATGCATTAATTTTTAGTTTTGTGGACGGGAACAAACCAAAAAAGAATTATATTTGGGAGAGTTACTATTGCGCGTTTCGGCTGATATAGCGCTGCACGTGGCAAAAAATCTAGAAACAGGTCAAAAACATTCCGTGTATGTTGCCCGGATCACCGCGTAGCGACGACAGAAAGGAAGCAGCCGCAACCGGTCGTGAGAGCAAGCAGACACGGGGGAAAGGAAAGCGTCACGGGGGGTTCCGGCCAAATCTGCCGATTTTGACGGAGCAAATAACGCTGCCCCACGGAGCAATCCGGGATCGACACCTGATCCTGATCTGCCATTGTAACAGACAACTCGCACTCCCATTTTTCTATTGGGATACAATTACTCCAAACTGCAGACAAAATTCATCCTGATCTGCCATTGGAATCCAACATAAGGTCTACGGGATGTGCACAGAAACCAAAAACCATTAGACCTAAACTTACCGGCTTAGCGCATTAGTGAGCGAAAGCTGACTGCCATTACCGGTCGAGAGATATGGAGTGGCAGGACCATTTTGACGGTTCACAGTCGACTGCTCGGTTGTGCGTATCACGGGCCCGTTTGGTCGCCTATACTCTCACGTGCATACTCGGCCTTCTTCCGCTTGTGGTCTTCGGTTCGACATCGCTCCAGACACTTCACAGACTCCAGAGACGGCTTGCATGGAGCAAATAGTCTACTTTCTAGTGTTGTTTCATTCGCAGTCTAATCCCTGCGTTGGTTTTGAGGAAAGGAAAGGCGCATAACTGACTCCTTGAATGAGTGGACACCTAAGTCACGCTTTGAGCTACCTAATGGTAGTGTCCACCTAAATCGTTTCACGGCTGCTGTACAGTACTCCTTAAATTGCGTCTACTAAATCGCTTGCACAAAGCTATTACATCTTTCGCTGTAAAAGAAACCTTACAGCAAGAAGTAGGCTGACAATCCATCGCAAGGGCCAGGAAGGTCGTGGGTCCTCTCCATCAGGGCAATGTGAATCAAATCAGTTGGTTTTCGCGACAGAGCATATCACCGCACACTTACGCCATCGCTTGCCAGCCGATTTATCATTCGCGGCTTACCAATTTGGCGTTTTATTTGGGCGCGATATCTAGCGACAGAAGAACGTTCGAAATTGATGAGCGCAAGCAGGCGCGATCTGTATCTCAAAACGTCGTTTACGCAGTGTCACATATAATAGGGAGTCTGAAATAAAAGTATTGTGACGACCCCCCATAATGCGCAGGTCCACACGGGACGGAGAGGCAAAGAGACACCGTATGGCTCAGTTTAAACTAACAGATATATTCAATAATTATACATGATTATGATTATACATCAGAGGCTGGGGTGTCCGAGATTACGTGCCGACGACTTCATGGGGACGATGGAGGGGCTCAGGAGTTGAGCTCGAACGGTTGCTGGCAGAAGCTGCACGCCGTCGGGTTTCGGCGCTGAAGGCCCCCTTGGCGAACGAAGTCGTCCTGAGCGTGCTTTCTTCCGTACTCCTTGTCGATTTTTATATCCTTCTTATTCCCCACATTCCCTAGGTTGAGGATGCCCACGCCGGAGTGGGAGGGGCCTAGGGCTTTCACTTGGGCGCACAAACACACCACCGCACTTATGGTCTCGCCCCCGTCACGTGTTGAGTCCGAGGGAAAGAAGGTTGTCGTCGAGGTAGCGTCGGCTGTGGTAGACGTTCTCTGGCCCGCTGACGGTTCCCGCGGGTCACCGACCTCCGTTCTCCATCAAATGACACCCGCCACTCAAGTCCGGGAAAGTGGTCCCTTGTCCTAGGATGTGCTCGGGAGTGTTGGTGATGATGCCCGCCGTCTTGTCACGGGGCCAGGCCCGCCGAACCGAGGCCCTTTGTCCCCGGCACGGTCACGGCAATTGGGGAAGATAACGCCTGTCTCCCCGCGGCGGTGGCGGCGGCGTTCGACACGTGCCGACACTATGGAAAGGGGGTCCGGTTGTGCTAAACCCCTTCGTTTTGGTCGTTCACTCTCAACGAGTATGGCTCGGTAATTGGACGCAGCTGTCACCTGGGTCTTCTCCGTGCGGTCCATTGCGGCAGGCCCGAAAGCAATCCCACTCAAGTTGCTTGCAGCCATATACAGTAGAAACATGTGTGCTGGCTGCTTCCAAAACGAGACCGGCTGTCGTCGATCTCCTCTCTTCCAGCTGAATTGCTTTCCCTTGACTGCTTTTGCCGCCACTGGGGGCTCCGTCTACGCCGTGCCGTCGAACGCGGACCCTCGTAGCACACACAAGAAACGTCACAGTATGAACGAAAGAGGTTTGAAGAAGAGGACGAGGATGGCGATAACGATGACGTAGACTAACCGAAGAATAAAGAAAAAAATGAAGAAGCATTCGGTGAGGTGGAGAGAGATTATTGGTGGAGAAGAGAAGAAGACGACGACAAGGCTTACGTGGACTTACACCGAGGCTATAAAAGGGCGAGTGAGAGAGAGGAACGGGGGTGAAGAACAGAGAAGCGGAGGCTCCGGCGGGTCAGGGATGCTTCGGCTGGAAGAAAGCGACGCCGGCTACTGATCCAGTGAGCTCGCGTTCTACGGTTTCGCACCGTGCACATCCTGCCGTTCCTGAGCCCGTTCCGGGGAGTTAACTGAGGGCGCTACCACCTGCTACGACCAGGGGTGTCTCCAGCGCTGTTGCCACCCATCCGGGTGGTGCCCCCAGGCCAACATCACCGGCATCACCTCCACGGGCGCTTTGACCGGGAGCTTGTACGACGCAGCCAGCGGCGCCGCCAGCGACACCAGCCCAAGCACGTCGAACGCCGCCTCGACGCCGGATACTGGATCCACACAACGCCGCAGCCCCACCGAACCAACCGTGAGCACGAACGCCGGCCACTAATAGTAGAACGCTAGTAGTAGACGCTGGTAGCAGTGTGCCTGGATCGTGTGTATTTATAGTCGTGTTTTGTGTTAGCTTTGTTAGTTTTGTACGCTAGTGTTTGTGTCGCGTAGGGTGTATTAAATGTGCGTCTGTGTGGGTACACCTGTCCCTAGTCCATTTTTTCGGTCCGAGCGTTCTCCGGGGAGATCCGTGACACACAGAGATATGGCACCCGTGAAGACGAGTATTCAAGCAACATCCACTGACGCCAATACACTTTGCAACCACAACTCGACTACGGTAATAAAACGTCAACTTTAAGGCTCCTGTTCAGGGGAAAGAGCGACATCCGGTTGGCAGCGTCCGGCGTTGGGTCGCGAAACACCGGATTTGTCTAAAAGGTTTAACGTCACACGGCAAGCGGCTGAGTTGAAAAGTGAATAAAACATTGTATCAATTTTGATTACAAGGCCACCGCATGACTCAAACGTAATTACGGAATGCAAGGTATAAAGCGCATAGATTGAGCTGAAAAGAAAATTCCAGTAGTTAGTAAAGGAATCGATACCCTGACCCATACTACCCCCTTGCGTACTACTCCTTGGCCACGCAGACACGTTTGTACGGCTTAGTTAAGGTGAGGGTGTATATGTATGACGTGTGGTCTTTCATATAATGTGGTGGCTTACGAATGTGTGCCATTGGGAATGAGTTTGATTAGAGAGACACTAAGTAAGGGAGCATATGAGAACTACTGTATGCTTGTGTCACGTGACATTTGTGTGTCATTTGGTCTGGTAACTCAATGATCGGGTAATATGCTAATGCGATGGAGTGGAGTCACTTACGGGATCCATTAAAGCCTTCGCGTCACGTACATCAAGGCGTAGCGTAAGTGTGCCGAAAACTTTGTACACTTTTTCTAGGCATTTTAAAACAAGGCATTTTGTGTACGTGTGAGGTGCACCTTGCGATACATTATCGTGACGGTGGCTGCACTCCTGGTTTTGTAAGCTGTGTTGTTATTGGCAGAATCCTGTCACACGCGAAATACGAGCTGAGGCGTTAGAGATAAATCGCCCAGGCAGGACTTGTGAAAGTGTGCCCCGTCAGTTTCTGTGTTTGGAAGGGAAATCCTTTTCTTGTGCCTTAATGCAGAAATGTAGCCTTTGTTGTTAATTTTTGCTGTTTCTACAGTCTTCATAAAGCTTTCCATTTAATCTATTTGCCATATATCTTTCGCCAAGCTCATTGAAATTAAGATTAGAGGTAGCGTTACGCTGTCTTCTTCCGTCGGTCCTCGTATTTCCAAGCGTTCTGCTAACCACAGGTTGCACACTAGCCGAAGACAGAGAAGGAAGACGCGCGTAGGCTAGCGCCTATGACATGAACAGACTCTATACAAACAATTTGCCCCTACAACGAAGAGTAATGCGACTCGACGGCGGCGACTATCATCAGAATAAAAAAATTGATGTGGTCAGTTGGAGCCTAATTGAGGGTATTCCAGCTGACAGGCGTGACCAGCTTACAGCTTCCAGAATCACCAATAATTTGCTGTCAACCTAGCCATGCCAGAAGCTACGAACGCCAAATCTCTCTTTTGTGAAGAAGGAGAATATACACGCGTGTTTATGATCAGCATTGCCTAAAAAGAAATATAAACATAGCCACAGCAATAAAAAACACTCATTGTGTCGTATACTGCGCGGTTCAGTTAACACAATGCCTGAAATATTTCTATATTTTACTGTCATTTAGGGGACAACCTATTTACTATAAACAGCAGCGTAGTAAATGATGCAGAAATAGAAAGCCAGGAAGGATAAATCTTTCTAGCTTACGGAACCATATTCTTCCCTTGGAGATTTCTTTAATTCTAACCTATGTGGGATAGTTGCCTTGTTGCAAAATAATGAATCGAAAAACAAATTTATGCAGTCTACAATTCGGAGCAAAACATTCGTTCATAGTTAAATGGTTTGTTTCCGACAAATAGTCGAAGAAATAATTTAAGAAATAATGTATATTTTACTACACTGATGCTGTGGCGCGTGCCCAACACGAAAGATCTCAATTTTTTTAAAAATTACTCGACAATTAGGCGAAAAAATGGCCGCCACCGTCTGGCAGACGTTGAAGTAACGAGCGTTATCTTTATTGGCCGTGCGTAAAACAAAAAGTATTTCCGAATCTAACGGGGCCAGTGAAGAAAACCCTGAGCGGTTCGGAAAAACAAACCAACTTTTCCACCTTACGGAGCAATAGACGCTTGGCGCCATCTATCTGAGAAATTACGATGCACGTCTATCCGTTGTCGAGTTGCGCCCCCTCAGGATACGTCAGAAACATAACTTGCTTCGTTTGGAGGGTCAAGGTGGACCTAGAATTCGGCTTGCCTTGCGATATGGTAACGCTTCAATTAGGAATTGCATGTATACAATGTTTACCTATTATTTAATTGAGGGTTTATTTTTATACCACAACCCGTAGGGCTTTATTTGCCTACCAAATTCGGTACACAGGTGTCCGCGGATGGTGTCCCTTGATGTCGAAGTATATAGGGCGGAACGAATGTATGCACTGTTGACGGCGCTACAAGTCTCAATGCGACATAAAGCTACTACTACCAACAATGCGAGATGCGATGTTTTCTAGTTGCTGCCACAGATGGCGATGTAATCTCGCGGTGGCTGACAACAAGGAAGATTTGCAGAAGTTCATAGACATATGTGGTACAGAGGGAGATACATTAGGTTTCAAGTTTAGTAAGGAAAAATCTGCAGTCATGATATTTAATGATGAGGGCTTAGAGTACAGGAGTTCACGCTAGAAGTAGTGGATGAGTACAAGTATATTGGGAAGTGGATAAATAACTGTGCTGAGTATCTGACAGAGCATGAAAAATATGTAATGAATAAAGCTACTAGGAATGCAGCTGTCATGAAGCTAATAGGTATGCAGCTGTCATGAAAAATAGGGCACTGTGGAATTAGAATAGGTATGAAGTGGTAAGAGGGATCTAAATCAGGGGGTACAGGGTGATATAGGATGGGCGTCGTTCGAGAGCAGAGAAACTAGCAGTAAGATAGCATTTGAGGAGTGGTTGAGAAAAATGGGGGAAAAGCAGTGGGCTAAGAAAATTTTCAGATACCTGTACATAAGGAATATTGACACGAAATAGAGAAAGCGAACTAGAAAATTGACAAGCAAATATCTGCACAGCAGTAGGGGTGCAAATCAGCAATTATTGGTTAAGAAAAAGGTTAAAGAAACAGAGAGAGCTCTGTGGAAAACAGGTTTGGTGACGAAATCGGCACTGGGAACACACAGGACATTTAAGCAGGAAATTACCAAAGAAAATATCTATAATAATTGTTCGGGAAGCTTTCTGTTGTTTGAGGCCAGGACGGGAGTTTTGCGGACTAAGACATATAGAGTTAGGTACCACGAGATAGACACGTTGTGCGTCGCGTGCGGAGAGGAGGAGGAAACGGCTGAACACTTGATACTTTTCTGTAAAGGGCTCCACCCTACAGTGGAAAGCAGCGGGGCTAATTTATCCAAGGCATTGGGTTTAGGGACGGCGAAGGGAAAGTAGATTTTAAGCGGGTAGAAGTAACCAAGCGAAGGTTATGTTATTTGACTGGTGGCTAAAATCAAGACAAGAGTAAAATTTCATAAGTCATGGTTAGGTTCCTTGAGCCACCGCCCGATTTAAAGGGTTCAGCCTTATCCATCCACCCACCCACCCAACCACCCACCCATCCATCCATCCATCCACCCACCAACCCACCCACCCACCCATCCATCCATCCATCCATTCATCCACCCACCACCCACCCATCCATCCATTTATCCATCCATCCATCCACCCACCCACCCACCCATCCATCCATCCATCCATCCATCCACCCACCCACCCACCCACCCACCCACCCACCCACCCATCCATCCATTCATCCATCCATCCATCCATCCATCCGCCCATCCATCCATCCATCCATCCACCCACCCACCCACCCACCCACCCACCCACCCACCCATCCATCCATTCATCCATCCATCCGCCCATCCATCCATCCGCCCATCCATCCATCCATCCATCCATCCATCCATCCATCCATCCATCCATCCACCCATCCATCCATCCACCCATCCATCCATCCATCCATCCATCCATCCATCCATCCATCCATCCATCCATCCATCCATCCACCCACCCACCCACCCATCCATCCATCCATCCATCCATCCATCCATCCATCCATCCATCGGCAGTGAAACCCCACGAAGTCTCGAAACGTGATGACCAGTTCCTGCCACAGATGGCACTGTGATCTCACGGTGGTAGTGAAACCCCACGAAATCTCGGAACATGATGAGCAGTTTCTGCCACAGATGGCACTGTGATCTAAGAGTGGTAGCAGGCCCCATGAAAGCTCGAAACGTGATGAGTAAGAACTAACGCTCTCAAAACCGCAGTGACGCCTTTCTAGGTGAATATTACTTTTGCATAAAAAAGTAGGCGACAATTAAGTTCTGCCATAAGGGTGCGACGCGATAGCGCTAATGAGTTAATGCTTATATATCGGGAATTGCTCATCCTCATCTTTAATTTCACACAATCTTAGGTGCATGGCGTTCCAGGCGCAGTGGTGCAGCATTAAGCGATGCGACACTGCACTGCGATGGCAGTGCCACCGGTGGGGCTTGTGCAACACAGGTTGCTCCTTCTGGTGAACTTCACGCGACCAGTCATAAATTTAACTGCCACCTCCTATTGTGGTCAGTTTGGGAAAAATCCGGTAGGCACGTTGTGATAACCACAAGGTTCACCTAGGCTGCTCTCCGGGGATTTTTCGTTCACAACACCGACGACCACGCTGAGGACGATGACAACTCCAGATGTTCTGCACAACGGGAGCCTCAAGGCTATGGCGTTAAAAACAGATGGTCGGGAGCATAATCCAGAGCAAAATGGCCGGTACCGGCCACCGCAGCGGTGACGTGTGGTGGTTGTGGTATCATATTCGGAGGTTACAGGAGGTTCGCCAGGTGCTGGTTTGCAGCTCCTCTGCTTTTTTTTAATTGCGCAAATATGCCCTTCGGCATAAGAGACTTATATGTACATGTGTAGACCGGCGTCGGCTATGAATGCCAACAAGGCCCATGTGTCTAGATTCGAGTGTGCGGTGGCCGGCTGGGGTGGCAACCCTGAATGCCGCTTTACCCGTGGCTTCCCTGCGGTGAGCTTGCGGACACCAACGCCAACGGTGCAAAAGTGATGAAAGAGCTAGAAACAGCTACCGCTGTCACTCCAACGTCACTGCAGCTAGGGACTAGGAATCAGTGCATCCGCCTTGTATGCGGGGGATGGTCGTAGATAAATGTTGGGCTTCTGGGCGGGAGGTGCATTTTTGCCGGTAGCTTCCAGGCGTTGAACGATGGGGACGCAGCCGCCGGTGCTACATTTTTGAGGGACGAACTAATAACAGCTAACGTTGTAAAACATATTTCACAAATGGTTACGGTAACGGCTTAACGCGGCATATTCGAGCATAAAGCTGATTGCCGCAGTGCCCTACCTTGCTGTACATGTCTACATTAGCTTAGACCTGAAGTGGTAACAGAAGAATTTAGTGAAACGGAAGCCCATTAAAATGTTAGCGTTGAGATGGAGAGCAGAATTATTCAGGATATTGCTGCAGAACTATATCGGGCTGTAACTAAGGAACCTGATATTAATGCTCAAACAATTAATGATAATCTCACAGCTACGATTACGGAGTGCGCCGTAGAAGTAGGCGGTAGGATGGTTCGAGAGGAAACAGGCAAGCTGAGAAGATGGAAAATGTGATTAAGAAACGCCAAAGCATGAAAGAACCTAACCCTAAGGACAGAATAGAACTGGCAGAGCTATCAAAGTTAATAATTAACGCAAGGTAGCCGATATAAGGAAGTTTAATATAAAGAAAATCTGGCATGCTCTAAAGAACTGGGGTAGCCTAGCAGCAGTGAAGAAGAAACTAGGTATCAGTACAAACCACATCTATGCGGTAAGTGACACAAATGGCAATATAATTAGCAGTATAGATAAGATAGTTATAGTAGCCGAATACTTTTACACATATCTTTATAATAGCCAATGTAATCAGATCATTATAGAGGCAGTAGCTCACTGAAAACAGATAATTATAGAGGCAGTAGCTCACTGAAAACGGATATCTCGCCTGTAACAAAAAAGGAAGTAAAGAAAGCCTGAGGAGCAATGCAAAGGGGGAAAGCAGCAGGTGAGGATCAGGGAACAGCAGATCCTTTCAGGGATGGAGAAGAAATCGTGCAAGAAAAACTAGCCACCCTGTATACACAATGCCTTATAACCTCGAGCGTACCAGAAGCTTGGAGAACGTTAACAATACCTCAATTCATAGGAAAGGAGACGTCAAGGACTCGACCTATAAGACATCATCATGCACATTCCTTAACTCCATATCAAGCTAAAATTAATGCGTTTATGTATTCTTTTTGCCCACGTACTCTTGAGGAATGGAAGAAGCTGCATTCAGATGTCATCATGTCCATTGATTCTACTGACAAATAGTTGGCGTCTACCTCACAATCGTGTTTCGTATTTATGTATATTTTTCTTTAACAGTCGAACTTGTCTCATTGTGTTTTGCTTGTTAGTTGTACTTATGTGTAGCGCGATGAATTCATATTCACAATGCTGTGTTCATTTCGCCCCTCCTGCTGGGCCCACTTAGGGCCTGCAGTATTTGTTAATAAATAAATAAAAATAAAATTCAAAATTTACAGACTGCTCAGCTTAATGTCCATTGCTTACAAGGTATTCAATAAGGTACCCGCTAACAGAGTTAGGACAACCTTTGACTTGAATCAACGAAATAATCAGGCCGGATTTTTAAAGGATACTCGAAAATAGACCGTATTCACACTGTCAGAGAGGTAATAGTGAAATATGCAGAATATAACCAACGTCAATATTGTCACGTAGTGGGGACGGCAGTCGAAGGAGCGATGAAGACGGAGAAAAGGTGTTCTAAAAGGAAACTGTTTATAGGGCTGACTTGCGCCCACAATGGACTGAATCACTCGGCGGCGGTGAAGCGACAAGCGTGCTCGGCGGTTGCCGAACAGAATCCCCGCTGCTCTCGGCCGGGCTCAATTTAAAGCTGATAGCGAACTTTCAGATAAAGCGCAGAACGTTACTAAAACATTCCAGAACCACGTAGAATCAACTCTGCCTGGCTGCAATCAATCGAGATCAATCTAGTCGCGTCTTGCGTCGCAAACAAAGCGATCAAGTGGCGTGGCGGCAGATTTGAAGAAGGAACAAACACTGCAAAGATTCGCGGCAATATATAACCTTCTTTGATAACGAGAAGGCATTTGACTGAATGGAAACCTCAGCAGTCATGCAGGCATTGTGGAATCAAGGTGTAGAAGAGCCTTATGTAAAAATATTAGAAGACATCTATATTGACGAATTCACAGCTACCATAGTCCTTCATAAACAAAGCAATAAGATTTTGATAAGGAAGGGTATCAGGCAGGGAGACACGATCTCGCTAATGCTATTCACCGCCTGTTAACAGAAGGTGTTCCGAGTCCTGGTTTGTGAACATTTGGGGATAAGAATTATTAGAGAATACCTAAGTACGTAAGTGATTTGCGATTCGCTGATGGCATTGCCCTGCTACGTCACTCAGGAGATGAGCTGCAATGCATGACCAATGAGTTAGACAGGCAGAGCAGAACAGGATGCCTTAAAATTAACGTAAAGAAAGCCAAAGTAACCTTCTACAGTCATGCAAAGGAACAGCAGTTCACAACTGATAGCGAGGTGCTGGAACTGGTAAGTGATGCGTCTACTTGGGGCAGGTAGTGAGAGCTGCTCTGCATCATGAGAGGGAAATAACAAGAGGAATAAGAATGCAGTGGAGCGCATATGGCAGGTTCTTTTACAGAATGAATGGCAGTTTATTAATATTCCTTAAGGGAAAAGTGTACAACACCTGCATTTTCCCGGTACTCACCTATGAGGCATAAGCGTGGAGGCTAACGAAAACGGCACAGCTTAAGGACAACGCAGCGAGCCATGGAAATAGAAATGATAGGTGTAACGTTACGAGACCGGAAGTGGGCAGAGTGGGTGAGGGAAGAAAGGCGGGGTAATAACATCCTTGTCGAAATCAACAAGAGGAAGTGAGCTTAGGCAGGGCATGTAATGCTAATGCAAGAGAAGGCAAACGTTGCAGGGAGCGGCAGAAATTTAGTTGGACGGATGAGAACATAAGTTTAAGGGATACGCGCTGGCCGCTGCGGGCAAAGGAGGGAGTTAATTTGAGTGACATAGGAGAGGACTTTGCCCTGCAGTGGACATAGGTTGATTATGGTGATGATGGTGACATGTTTAATGTTCTGCGTGGTGATTATGGGCAGAAGTAACGGGCAGGCAGCAAAACCTTTTCCAGTACTTCATCAGGCGAGAACTTTAATTTTTCGCGCTGCGCTAGTTCTATTACAAAGAAGCCCTGCGAACGTCATTTTTTACGTCGACAAGGATCGGAGGCCGCGTTCATTTCACATGTTTCCACAAACGCGCTCGCTTGATAGGCGCTGCGCTTTCGCGATCGGAATCCGGTGCTCATTTTGGACTCGTAGTATTCACCTCCGCGATGCGGAAAACACACTGAATGCCGGCGTGAACCAGACTGCGCAACTACATAAAAAGCAGTCTTAGCGCAAAGAAGTTTGCGATTTTAAAGGACCAGCACAGACGTTCATAGTGACACAGCTGTCGACAAGTCCCGTTAAGACCTATATATTGGAAGCGACACCGACGCAGGAGACAATGTTGCTGGTGATGAGAAATTTCTCCAAGAATTACACCTTGCAGTATTATGCAGTACACTGTGACAACTGTTTTCATAGCAGTGTTTCTCGATATTCTTACCAGAGCCAACATTTGCTGTACCACGGAGGTCACCTTGGATTGTGCTGAGTGGGAGTGCACGGATTGTAGAGCTTGCAGTGCCTGCGTCAACGTATGGGGGTAGCGGAAAATACGGTGGTGTAGTGATGCTTTTTACTGGTTGCTCTGAGACCACTTCAGCGGGGCCGGTTCTCCGTGATAAGAGGGTCTTCTGAGTGTCCACTTTTGGTGGTGCCGTTTTTGACATTCCTTCCTTTTTCCGGCGTGTAACTTGTCCCCTTCCTACAGTTATTGAATGGAAGGGAACATTGTCTCTGTTTCCCTCAGTTGTTGTTCCTTCGTCTACAGGATGTTTTGCGGAACTACTCCAGGCGGCCATCTCCTGTACGTGTAGCCTTGTACGGGCAGGCAGCGTTCTGAAGGGCTGTTTTTTTGAGAGCTTTCCCGGGAAAGACTCCACCGCTGTGATCCTATGGGCACACTTTTTGCGTGTCCATTTAAAATTGGTCGGAGTCCGAGAGAGCGGAGACAGTCTTAGCGAGGCTCTCTGTAGTGGTCGTTTTTTGAAGGAGGTGCTACTGCCCTGTCGTGGGTACTGTGTCGTCATGAGTAGCGCAGTCGAAATACCCTTTCTGTGTGCTAATGAAATCCGAGTAGTGTCCTTACGTGAGCCGCTAGATGAATTCGGTGATTTCTCTATTTTCTCCCGAAGCTCCTTGCCACCTTCGATGACTAGACGAGCACCTTTTCGTTGGCAACCGATACATTTTCCATGGCCTGTCAGCACATCTTTGAAGGGCAATCTAGGAATACTTTGCTCAATCTGCTCATGCAAAAAGCTGCGGTGGTCTTTCTTATTAAATCGACGTAGGAACTTCCCACTGACGTCACCCCTGTTCCTTTTCTTGCCTCTCTTTGCTCTGTTTTTTGTTGTCTCCCTGCCCGCCGTGTTCAAATTCCTCCTCGTAATAATTGGAGGTCCTGGGCCCGAAAGGGATGAGCGTACGGACCGGCGGGTGTATCTTGCTTGTGTGCCTTGAGATGGGAGATGTCTTCGAGCTCCGTCTGCGAAAAAATACAAACTTTGTTTATAATTAATGCCGCACTGCAGTTATTTTATGCCCCTAAAAAGCTCTGCGGTGGGAGGTTAAAGAGACATGCCTTAAGGTGTAACGTTAATCTTCGCTCTTTACGTCGCTAAGTTTCGCTGTACAGTTTATGCTTATTTGATGTAAATTATCGTAGTTCCTGGTCAGTTTGATGCATCATTTGTTCAATTTCTTTCGAAACGTTGTCTTCGTTTGTTACCTGTTGAGTTTTCTTTATTTATTTTTCTTTACTGATTGATACTGTCAGCCGTAAGGCCATTAAAAGGTGTATGCGAACAAATGAAGTACACACAGCCACGAATAAAATCTGCGCAAACTTAGATGAAAACAACAAAAATCATTACGCAATGATCTTGCCAAGCATATCCAGCTACAAGTGCGCGAGATAAGTCGAGTGTTGGTGATAGTGTGCTCGGTTTCCGACCACCGAGGAACGGAACCGCAGGTAAACAACAATGAATGACAGCAATGGCAAAGGGTTTCTGTAGGCTTAAGTATCGAGACAGAGAAGTTTAAAATTGATGCAGATTGCCTGCTTGTGAAAGGTCCTGAGGCAAGGAATTCCAATCAGCTAAGGTACTGGGGAAGAAGGAGTATTTAAAGGAAATGATTCAGGCCGTCATGGGTGCACCCTGGTCTTTGTGCGAAGATCTCACAGCTATAGAGGAACGCTGTTTGAAGTAGTGCTTGTGTTTAAGTTGAAGTGGCTATTATATAAGAGATAAAACAATTTTAGCCCGGCAACCTTCCTTAGTTTTGAAAGTCACTGAATCTGTAAATCTCTATTTTGACAAAATGAACCTAGCCGCCCTTCTCAGAAGTTTTCTGATGCTGTCAATTTGGTTTGTCTGATGCGGATCTCATATGACGTTCGCATATAATCCAGTATTGGTCGTACCGCCTCGAGATAGGCTGTTAGTTTGGTTTTGTGGAAGCCAGCTTCAGTTTTTGTTTAATCAACCAAAGTTTCGTTTCGGCCTTTGAGCATATGCGCCACACGCCCAGTACGGCACCGGCGCAACTAGGGAGCGAAGGAAGAGGGTTGATTGTGTGCCGCGGCACAGGTGCTCGGGGTCTTTTTCATGATTAGGCACCTCATCTCAAAACTTCGATGCCGCCTTTTAATTGGGGGTGTTCGAGAGCAGCGACCATTCTGTTTTTTCTTTTGAACGCCTATTGAGCGCACTTGGTGCCAAGGCCCCGCAACTGTGCTTCGATTGAGGTGAACCCTGCCACGTATTTCGCTGCTGCCGGTAGAGAAGAATGTGTACCATCTTCGCTTATCTATTGAGAATCCACCTTTTTTTACACAGCTGCTCTCCGCATGCGCGCTCCTCCGCCTCCAGCTACGCTGCCTGAAAACAAACCGCCGGCTCCTACTGCGCATGCGCAGCTCTCTGCCTCTTCACAGCAGCACATGCGCAGTACATGCCTCTTCGCGTCTTGGGGAGCCGGGTCGTTTCTACCACATGTGTTGTTTTGAAACCAGTTTTTGTCTACTCCCCAGAGGGCACCGTATCCTATGAAAAAGTTCAGTTCTCAACCATTCCATGGCCAACGGCCCCAAACGGCTGATGACGCTTTTGCGCCAAAAACAGTTCGTGTCCAGGCCTCCGTCCCTCCTGCCATTAACCTGGCACTTCGTGCCACAAGGCAGCAGCAACACAGCGGTCGTCCGTAACAGAAGCTGATGAGAGCAACCTTTGAAGGCAATACTACCATCCGTCGAAGCGAAGCTAATATTTCGGGAAAAAAAAAGTCTAAACAACGTCATTACAGAGGCAGCGTTTTCACGCAGAGCTCAATTTCGCGAAGTTGCACTGACGTAAGAATCAAAATATGAAAGCTATTACGCATATATTTTCGTGCTAAAAGTATAGCTAAGAAAGAATATGCCAGGCGTATTTTCGCCATTGCGAAGAAGTCGTCGCTTACTAGAAAAAACTTTCGAAAAGGACTCGTCTCAAAAGAGGCTATTTCAAGAATTTTTTTCTGGACAAATATAAAGCACACCTCCTTCAAACTTTCAAAGTAGATAAGCATTGAGGTGCTAATAAATGTGAGTGTTACGACTTTCATTGTTATACAATATAGGGAAGTACAATAAGTACCGCCGTAAATCTGGCATTTTTAATATGTGTTTCTAAGAAATGAAGGGAAAAAACACCCCGTCCTCAAATTTTTCTAAAACTCCTCAAACAAGTCCCAGGTGAAACAGAATACGAAGGAACAAGTTGCATTATTTTATTTACAACAATGTTATCCAAGCTCAAACTTGTTACTTCTTGAGTATCAGCAGGAGCGCCTAAATGAGGGGGCGGAAACAGCAAACACTCCCTCCGCTGCTCTAAATTTTTCCCTAATCCTAAGAGTGACACCTTTTCCATCAAGAGAAAGTTTACCTATTACTTCATGCGGACAAACACCCATGTGTTACGTAAGCACGATTCGATGGCGCCGTGGAGTCGGCCTATAGGAATGCATCTAAAGAATAGTTTTGTATGTGATTTTCTTACTTCTCAATGCATTTATGAAGCCACGTGTATCCCCAGGCCCTTTCTTAGTCGTTTCAGTCCACGAATAACGTGCTAATCTTCATTTTTTGTTCGCGTTTGATTTCAAATTTTGTTTCTGTTTAGCCGCTGTCCATTTATTTTGATTTTTTATGCACGCATATGCTGGCCAATCGCTCACCAGCTCAATCGCATACACTGCCAATCGCTCACCAGCTTCTGTCTCGCACCGGTCCGCGCTCAATGAATCCGTGGCGCACGCAGGATAACCGCCTGATGTGCTATGTCTGCGGCCTCGCTGGTCACTTGGCCCGTTGGTGCCGCACGCGCGGATCCCGTCCTCACGACTACGGGCGAGCGCCGACGTACGGCATTCCCTTGCTCTCCGCACCTGTCTCTTCTCCTCTTCCCCAGCACCCCTCTACGTATCGCTCGGACTCCTACCACCGAACCCACCGGTCGCCGTCTCCTCGCCTCCGTTCGGTCTCTCCTGTGCTCCGCCGGTCACCACCCCTCCAAGCAGAAACTAGGCGCCACAGTTCCGGAGGCAAGAACTGCGCCGTCAGCGCCCGTCTCAAGGTCAATTACCGCTTCGCGGAACTTGTTCAAGTGTTGGTTGAAGGTGTTCCTGCTCATGCGCTCATTGACACTGGTGCTGCCGTGTCCATTGTTAGTCGCACATTGTGCCACAAACTAAAAAAAAACTGACGACGCCGCTTTCTGAAATATCCCTTCGAACCGCCAGCGCTGACCCCATTCGACCTCTCGCAGCGTGCACCGCCCGCCTCATCATCCAAGGCGTCTCTTACACCACTGAGTTCTTCATTCTTGCCTGCTCCTCTCACGACATCATCCTCGGGTGAGAATTTCTGTCCGCACATCACGCCATCATCGACTGTGCACGTGCTCAAATTAATTTGTCGCCTCAGTGTGATGCTCTTTCGACGGCTCCCCTGCTACCAACGCGCATATTCTCACCGCTGCCGACACCGCCGTGAATCCTTTCTCTTCTGTTCTTGTGCCCCTGACTTGTGCTGCACTCTCTGACGCTACTGTTCTTTAATCGCCCTCACCCCTTTGTGCACACCGCAAATCTGTCATCCTTCCGCATACTGTGCTCACAATTTCTGCTGGTTGTAGAACCCTGTACGTTGCGAATCCGTTGCCTATCCCCACCACTTTACTTCGGGGAGTATCGCTTGGCACAGTTGACGTCATCGATCTCGACGCTCTTCTCCTGTTCTAGATGACCCTGCCGCGCGTGACATCAACGCCCTCACTACTCACATCGACGTAGCCAATCATACCTCACCCGACCGGCGTGCCCATTCCGTCGATGCCGCTCTTACACCTCTCCAAGGCGCCCAGGTTGTCGCCTTGCTTCAGCGCTTCCGCGCGTCCTTCGACACTCACCAAGACACCTTGGGTCGTGCAACAGCGGTTCGTCACAATATCGACACTGGAACACGGGGACATTTGCGCCAGCGCCCTTGCCGTGTTTCCTCCACTGAGCGCCGCATCATTGATGACCAGGTGACTGAAATGCTACGCCGTGGAGTGATCCAGCCCTCTCACAGCCCGTGGGCTTCTCCGCGTATACTCGTCAAAAAAAAGGACAGCTCTATTCCATTCTGCGTAGACTACCGTCGCATAAACAAAATTACTCGGAAAGATGTCTATCCCCTGCCTCGTATAGATGACGCGCTTCATTGCCTGCAGGGAGCAGAGTACTTTTCTTCGTTGGATCTGCGCTCTGGGTGCTGGCAGGTGCCGATGGCCAAAGCTGATCGCCTGAAAGCAGCTTTCATCACGACTGATGGCTGTATGAATTTAGTGTGATGCCGTTCGGTCTCTGCAACGAGCCTGCCACTTTTGAGCGCATGATGGACAACGTCCTACTCAGGCTGAAATTGCAGACATGCCTCTGCTACTTGGACGATGTTGTAGTCTTCTCCCAGAATTTTGCGTCTCATCTTCGTCTCGACAGTGTCCTTCGATGTCTCAGCGACGCTGCCCTGCAGTTTAATTTGAAAAAGTGTCGCTTTGGTGTCGAGAGCTATCTTAGGCCACGTCGTGTCCAAGGATGGTGCCCTCCCGGATGCTGCCAAGCTCCGAGCAGTTGCTGATTTCCCGAAGCCCACCTGCCTGAAAGAACTTAGAAACTTTACTGGGCTTTCCTCGTACTCTCGTCGATTATTGATGACTTTTGTTGTCATTATCGCCCCACTGACACTTCTCGCCGGCGGCCACGACTTACTGGCCTGGTCCACTGCATGCGACGAAGTTTTTGAAACGCTGCGCTATCTCCTCACCTCCCCTCCGATCTTGCGACATTTCGACCCTTTCGCCCCTACTGAACTCCACACGGACGCCACCGGCATCGGTCTGGGTGCCGTTCTTGCTCAGCGGAAAACCTGGCTTCAATGAGTACGTCGTTGCGTATGGAAGCTGGGCACTCGCGAAAGTGGAGACTAATTAATCAGTCACGGAAAAAGAATGTTTGGCGATTATTGTGGCGATCACAAAATTTCGCCGTTACTTATATGGGCACCTGTTCGCTGTCATAACAGATCACCATGCCCTTTGCTGGCTGTCTTCATTCAAGGACCCTTCCGACCGCCTTGGTCGTTGAGCTCTCCGTTTACAAGATTACGACATTCAGGCCATTTACCGCTCCGAACGTAAACACTCTGAAGCTGACGCCCTCTCACGCTCCCCTGTTTCCTCTGATCCTGACCAACCCCCTATTTCCTGCCTCATACCTTCTCTTAAAGGGACACAGAAAGGGGGTCTCAATAAAGGTGAGATCTGTCGGGGATGTTAAAAGACGACGGTTCATAATTATCCCCGAGCAAGAATTATTTTAATGCGTTTTGTGGAAGCTGACAAATTAAGAACTTCCGCGTCTTCGCGCCTTTGCCTCTCCTCTCGCACGCCAAAACGGCGGCGTTCCTCCGCCGGTCCCTCTCATTCGGCCCTTCCCCTACCTCCGCCGGCTGCGTAGCGCGCGGAGTGGCCACGGCCGCGGTAGCGCGTGACATCTGAAAGAATTTGGCGCTGTGAACCAATGATAACCCCCGGCTGCTGACGTCATTTGCAAGATTTGAAGTCGTCTATCAGGTTTTCGCTCGAAAGCCCGGCACCGCGCGTCGCCGCGAGGTGCAAAAGCGAGAATTTTCTTTAATGTATTGTAAATTTCCCGTTCGCTTTTGAGGTCTCGTAGGGGGCATGTACGCTCGGTAACCTGTGCTTTACGTAATGGCGGCATTTTAAACCCAAGCTCAAACACCCCTTTCTGTGGCCCTTTAATACCATTGATATGGCTTCTGAGCAGCGCAAGGATCTTTCGATAGCTTCTGTCCTGGATGTCTTAGCCAACCGCTCAGCGCGCCCCCCTTCTAGAGCACTCCGTTATCAAGCCCATCACATTGTCGTGCGTGACCAGCTGTTGTACCGTCGCAACTAGCTCCCAGATGGTCGCAAATGGCTGCTCGTGATTCCACGCAATCTCCGCGAAGTCATTTTTGACAGTTATCACGACCACCCGCAGTGCGCTCATGCCGGTCTGCTGAAACCTTTTACCCGCCTACGTCTTTGGTATTATTGGCGCGGCATGTACCGTTTTGTCCGTCAGTACGTCCGCTCTTGCTTGCAATGTCAGCGTTGCAAGGATCCACCACAGCACTCGCCTGCTCCTCTGCAACCTTTACCTTGTCCAGCTCGGCCATTCAACCGTGTGGGAATCGAAATTTATGGTCCTCTTCCGAGCACTTCCGCAAGGCACCGTGGGATCATTGTCGCCATTGATCATCTCAGGCGCTATGCGGAAACTTCCCCGTTACCAGCTGCCACGGCCTCCGACGCAGCCGGTTTCATACTTCAGAACATCATTATTCGCCACGGTGCACCTCAGGAATTGCTCAGCGATCGATGTCGCGTCTTCTCGCCTGGCGTCTTGGAGGCCCTTCTTCGGGAGTGTTACATCGTTAACCGTACAACGTCTTCATACCATCCGCAGACGAACGGCATGACCGAGCGCTTTAAAGGGACCTTCGGCGACTTGATAGCGAAGTACATTTCATCTGATCACTCAAACTGGGACCGCATTCTAACTTTCGTTACCTACGCTTACAATTCTGCAACACAAGCAACTATTGGTTTTTCCCCATATTTTCTTCTCTACGGCCGGGAGCCATCTTTCATTATGGACACCATAATCCCTTACCGCCCAGATTCCTCCGAATTTACAACAGTCTTCCAAGCCGCTGCGCATGCCGAAGAATGCCGTCAACTCGCCCGTTCCTTTACTTCGCACGACCAGCACCGTCAGAAAAGTGCCCATTCCATGCACTTCTACCTGTCTGCCGCCGGCTTACCTTCCTGAATCCTTCGTTTGGCTTTGGGTGCCCTCCCATAGCCCAGGTCAGCCAACAAAACTGCTGATCAATTACCAGGGCCCCTATCGCGTAGTGCAGCAGACATCTCCAGTTAATTATCTCGTCGAGCCCCACATGTCTTCGCCTGATCATCGCCGCCGCGGCAGTGAAATTTTTCAGTTTGACCACCTGAAACCTTACTACGACGCCGCCCTTAGGCTGCCAGGATGGCGCCTTTTCACCCCGTGGGTATTGTAAGACAGGCAATTGGGCTCTGATGCCCCAGCGGCCAGTGCCGGTGAAGGAGAAAAAGCAGACGCAAGACGAGGCTGAAGAAGTTCAGTTTGGCGTTCACGAACGCATGGCTACTGAGCTGCGCTGTGTTAACAAAGATTATGACCGCCCACATTTCTTGTGTGATTTGCGTCTTTATATAATATATAAATGAAAACCGGTACTCTTATTTAGCTCCTCGATGCTTATCTACTATGAAAATTTTAAGATTAGCTTTATATTTGCGCACAAAAATTCTTGAAAATAGCCTCGTTTGACACGTGTCATTTTCGATATTTTTTTCCAGTAAGCGATGAATTCATCTACATAGCGGAAATAAACCTGACATGTTCCTTCGCACCTGTACATTTAGCGCGACAAATATATCCACCATGGCTTTCATATGTAGGTTCTTACGTCATTTCAAGTTTGCGAAATACAGCTGTGCTTGAAAACGCAGCCTCTCTCACAACGTCCTTTACACTTATTAAACCTCAAATAGATTTTCACAAAATGTAGTTGACTGTTGGCCTACTGCATAATGAAAGCATAATATATAAAATAATTGATAAAATTAAAATTCTGAAATATATAAGCAATTTGACCTCTCGTGGAATCACGCAGGTGTGATGTGAAGGCCTCTGCGGATCTAATGTGAGTGGTCTAGGTGGGGTACACATGGGCAGCTCATTTGGAATACAGATGGCTTCTGCAACTGACGCCCAGTTTCGGCTGGCTGCGTAGGGACCTCAAGAACACAAATTCTAGCACTAACTTTTCGCATGTCATTGCAATATGAGCAGCCCATCCGAACTTTTTTGTCGCAGTAAGCCCATTTTGGGCTATCCCACATAGCCTGCTCGTGTTGCTTTGAGAAAAGTTTAATCTAAAATGAAGGAGACGATTGCGCAGTGTGAATAATGTTCGAGAATCACAGGTAGTCCAGTCTTTCGTGGTCAGGTGGCGCAGATGTTCCTGCTTACTGTCTGCTCATTTGGAGAGTTATGAGTGCGAGAGTCAAAAACATGTACTCTTTTCTAATCGAATGAACATGCTTAGAAAAATTGTGTGAATTATATATAGCAGAAGCTAGGACACTAGAGAATGTTATAATAACAGCGCATACTTTAGGCTGGAGGCAGGCCGGTGTGTTCTGCCCCGCTATGGCCGATTTACGACCTACAGTGGCACTGCATCGGCAGCCCCATTTGACTTGGCTCGCTTTTTTTTCCTCGAATAGAAGTAGCACTTGGGTTGCATCTGCCCTCAGGTACCCCATAAAGGACCACTGTGAGCTGCATGCGGGCACGCTCGCTTTCTATCGCTGCCACGGCACACGAAGACTGCAGGCGGTTTTGTGCCAGCAGCTCCATTTTTTCTACCTCGTAAATCCAATATTTACGTTGCATCTCTACGGAAGTTCCCAGCAAAGGTCCGATGTTGGCCGTATATAAGAATGTATGCTCGGTGACCCTTGCAACACCGATAAGGGATCCCTTCTAGATCAACGTGGCCAAGCGCAAGTTGGATTTGCCACTTATTTCCCACATAGAGCCCACTTAGGTATTATAGAGGTTGTCCCAGCCCCACTTCCGCATTTGGGACCCTATGAGGCCGGACATCGATTACTACTTCGATACAGCTCCCGCAACCCCCCGATACGAAGTCTTCATCATCAACATCATCATCAAGCCTGACCACGCCCGCTGCAGGGCAGAGGTCTCTCCCATGTCTCGCCAACTAACCGTGCCCTTTGCCAGCTACGCCCACTGTATGCCCGAAAACTTCCTAATCTCATTCATCCAAGTATTGGCGCCACAGAAATATGACGTCAGAAAAATATGGCGGCGCATAGGTATCATTATGCGATGGTTGTGCGTCAACATGTTTTCCCCAATCTTGTGCTCCTGAGAAAAATTACAAGTGAAAAGAGAATGTGGGAGTGCAGGCCCCACTCACAGTCTAAGTAGTGTGCTGTAGCCGTGGTGTACGCCACTTTGTGAAAATCGTCTTTTCACATGGCCGTAGCGATTGCAGAGGGTTCCTCGATCACAACTGTGGCAACATCCGTCATTAAGGTGCCCCGATCTTGTGCTGCTAAATCTGCTACTTTTCTCGAGGCAGTGGTGCGATGAGGAAGGACATCATCAACCGCAACATTGCCATGGCGAGCTCCAGTGCAGATTAACTCATTAACTCTTGGGCTACTTTTGCAAAGCCACTGCCACTATATCAACTGGGCGCGTATCTTTCGCATAGAAATGTGCTAAAGCTGCCGTTAACATTTTCTTCGTAGGTGCAGGAAGCTGTGAGCTTAGCGGCTTCGGAAAAGAAGTTATTGTACTTGCGTTGCCTGAGCTGCTTTTGTGTTTAGGTTTATGGGGGTTTATGATGAAGCGACTCAGGCTATGAGGGACGCCGTAGTGAAGTTATCTGGAAATTAGGACCATCTGGGGTTCTTCAACGTGCCCCATGTTGTTGCGGTTCCAAACGAACGAGGACGAAGAAGAGTGAAAGAACAAGTGCTCTCTATCAACTGCAAAAATTGATTGGGACGCAAAATATGTACAAAAGAGAAAATAGAAGAACAAAATGACATGAGATGTGCAATCCAGATCATTACTGCACCGTTTGAGCCAGAAAAGAACGTGGATCTTTACACAATTGTCCAATTTTGAACCTTTTGCTCTTTAACATGCACTGACATCGCTCAGTACACGGGCCTCTAGAATTTCGCCTGCATTGAAATTCGGCCGCCGCGGCCGGGAGCGATCCCGTGTCTTTCGGGTCAGCAGGCGAGCGCCATAACCACTGAGCCACCACGGCGGCTGTGCTCCTTTTACACCGGTGCCTCAGCAGATGTGATGTTGCCGTTTTAGGAGACCCGTAGGCGGTGAATGTCTTGTACAGCTTGCACTGTGCATGTCCAAAAGATGAATTCGTTGCACAGTCAACGACGATGAGAAACTTGTGCCATGCAGCGCTCTTGGCATCAGAATTGGGGATAAGATTGAAGTGTCCGTTATAAACGACGCTTGTAAGGTTTTCAGCACTGAAATTTTCCTTGGTACAAGACTGACTGCTTGAAGCTCACGACGTCTACAAAATGAACGAAACGCTGGAAGTACGACGGACAGTGAGAGGCGTGGTCTCGCAAGCCGTGGATGGCGTGCCGCGACTGACAGGCTTTTTTACTTGTCATAGGATAAGCCTACAAATAAGCGACAGCACGGCGCTCTCTTGCGAATCGCGATGTGGAGGCGCCGTCCCTGCTTCTGCAATTCACGGGAAGGAAGGGCGCTGAGTCCACTTCGCTGACAAGCCACTACGGCGAAACGCAACAACCAAGCCTGCGCCAGAAGAGTGGGAGCTCTAGTGGAGGTGCCAGTGGCATCTTTTTAACGCCATTCAAGTGGTGGGCGCTCCGTTTGGCCCTTTCCCGCGACTATTGTCCACGTCCCCTGCCTGAACCGAAGCGATTAGCTCCTGCAGGGTAGACGGACAAGAGAGCAGGCAGTCAATGCTGCGGTAAGTTTCCAAGAGTCTTCCAGAGAATGGCACCACAAAACGTCCCATCGACCCTTTCCTGGATACTGACAGCGGCGGGTGGCAGAAGTTAACCCTCTGCTGCAAGAAAACAACATCACTTGCGCTGGCAGTGACGTTGTTTCTCTTGTCGACCTTGGTATACGACCAGTCTTTAAGAAATACCTCAGTTCATATAAAACGCTTTCCTAGACGCCACGACCCCGCGTGCGCCGTACACAGCCTTACCTTCACTTCCCAAAAGCTTCCATTCTTCATACCGTTCCTACTTCATGGAGCCCACAACAGGTGGATTTGCTAGAACCAAAATTGCATTTAGAGAGCAAACTAGCTTGTGTTTTTGCTTTTTGTTGGCGTTTGTACTTTCCTCCCGTATTTGTCACATTCCCTCCAGGATGGTCGACACCAAGCACTTCCTGCTGTGCATGCAAGACACCCAGCGCACCACGGTCATATTCGCACTTACACATATGATACAGCCTTTTTCAGATAAGAGTCCTTACCATTTGGTTCTGTTTTATTGACAGAGTAATAGCACTTATCAGCACACCGTCAACTAAACTGCACCTTGGTTTAACAGTCACGTATACCTACACATGCTCTTAATGACAGCGCCTGTACTGACAAGTGCCGTATTGGTACTAATGATGAATAACGCAAAAAAATTACTCTCCAGGACCCCTAGAGATAGGCACACAAAAACAGGGTTTTCTATTCCTGGCATGGATACAAAGGAAAGGCAATATCATACGGTGCTAGCCGCCACCATTTCACTAGCGACTTTTTATCTATGTTAAGAAATAGTCCTCGAAGATTCTGACCGATAAAAACCCCCTCTTACAATTGCTAACGGAGGCACTGTTACTGTGGCTGAATGCGCCCAAGTTCTGAATAACGCGTTTTCATTAACTTCACCCACGAAAAGGCCCCTTCACGTCCTATTACTATCAATTTTATTAGTTCCGAAAAACTAATTATCGAGGCTAGTATCTTATCTTTACTCAGCAAGTGTAATCGCCGTGGCTTCAGCAACAGAATACTCATAAATTCATCTGAAGGTGTTCATCACATAGTTTTGTCTTTTTTTTTCTCACAGTCGCCCTCATCCTGTCGTCTCTGTTCTTGCGTTGTCCTCGTTTTTTTTCTTGCTGCCTAGATTTAAGATAAAACATTTCATGGTTCTGAGCTGCTGTGACTGCGAAAATGTACCATTGCGTCTCTCTTTCAAGCGCCACAGCGCACTTTCTAACCGGGCAGCTGTAGGCGTGTTGTTGGATGAATACTTCCACATGTGTATGAAATAATATCCCGCTGTGAGTGCGTTTAGCGCGGTCACGAGCGGTGAAAAGACAGTGTGCTTGCAGCTAATATTGCAGCAAACTACTGTGGTGAGGATATATTAGTAGTAAGTAGATTCTATGTCCACAAGAACGGCAGAATTACACGAAATTTTATAGTCCTTGTTTATCAAATAGATGACCGAGATGATGGTAAACTTCAAGACAACCTACCACTTCCCCTCCGGTCCGCAAGAAAAGGCAGGCACCGCCCAGCGCGGGCGGAGAACAGTAGGCCTGGTGTGCACCACCGCTGACGCAGAGAGCCGTCGGCGCACTCCAGGAAGCGAGCGCCGCCCAGTGGGTGTTGACGGAGCGCTCCCTCCGTGCAGTCAGAAGGCGGCGCCTCAATGCCCAGCAGCAAGCTCCTTGACAGTGGCCACGCGGCGTTCGCTAGCGGCGTGACTGTATCAGAAAAGTACGCGCCCACCTTTAGCAAGCGCACTTTCACTGCTAAACGTGTGATATCGACAAAGTTCGAAGTAGCACATTCGAAAGGATGGCAAAAATCGAAGCGCATTTTCACATTTGTTTTGGCCAAATTGAAAGGAAATCTTGGTCACTCTTTTCAGGCAGATTAAGCATTTTCGTCAACAATGCTGAGTCCAATTGTGCACGAAACGCTGCAATTTATTTGACCGCCTCACTTAAACGAAAAAAACTCTCAACATCATGCCGTTGTGAAGGACTGAATCCATGAGGCCTATACGTTGCTCACAATAAGGGTTACAAACAGCCTGGCGTTCACTACAGATTCCCTGCGTATTTGTTGTGCGGTAGTGCTCTTGCCCCTTTCGGGCGCGGGCAGACGAGCGCGTTTGTGTGTGTGTGCGGATGGCGGGCGACCCTACCAGCAACGGACGGTACACAGTGCGCAACGGCTCGAAGTGGCCAGCAAGTCGACGGCTGGCACCAGACGGACTGCCGGCAGAGGAGGGGGGTGTTGGCTGCAGGAAAACGCTGCCCTTGCGAGGGACACCTGATCCCCCCGACATATCCCCAATGAGGCCATCAGCCCTCCCGTCGTAACGGCCGCTGCTTCCTTAAAATTCGGCGTGCGTCCTTGGTGGGCGGCGGGAGCAGCGACGGCGAAAGACTGTGGGGCGAGGAGGACCCCGAGAGAGAAAGAGAAGCTTGACAGATTCGCGGTGGTCGCAGCGAAGACAGCGGACAGAGGGGGAGATGAGAGCGGGGCGCCAGCAAGAGAGAAAAAAAACAGCGTATATTAAGACATGGACCGAGGCAGATATAACGACACAGTGCTGTATCTATATCTAGATCTGCTATATCTGCCTCTGTCCGTGTCTTAAGGTGGGCTGTTTTATTCCAAAATATGAACTACCAGCTAGCCCGTTTGACCACCCTTCTAGGGTGAGAGGCAGACGACGGGAAAGCCGAAGTAGCCGCGGCCCGCCGACGCAAAATGAGCGGAGTGAAGACCCGACCAGCCGGACGGGGAATCAGTTCTCCTAAAAGCCAGCGGTGAGCGGAGCCCCAGTTTTGCATTCAATCAGAGGAATAAATAATGATTTGCCGGGTTACCGCCTTGTTGGCTCAATTCTCCTCACTTCACCAGGACCCGTAGATGGTGCGACTGATCCCCTACAGGAGGGAACGTCACAAGTAGTGGCAGCGGTGGGATCTTGCTGAAGTTTTTGTACGAGACCATTAACCCTCGTACCCAAAGAGATAAGGGCTGACATGTCGCTACAGGAATCACCGAGTCTTCACGAAGGAGTGTAGGAGCAAATCAGATTCTGCTGGAAGCTGTGATTTCTTCATTCGCGGAGGGCGACAGCGGTCCGAAGGTAAGGAGTTTTCTCCAAAGTTTAGAGCAGGTCGGTAATCTGGGCGGATGGCAGGAGAAACAGTTGATCGGGGTGGCGCGGCGTAAGATGGTCGGGGCGACTCTAGACTTTGCTTGGCTGGAGGAGGAGGTGCCCGGCGTGACTTCAGTAGATAGTTTAAAGCGCTTGCGCTTAAACGAGTTAATAATGAGCCGGCGTGCTGGAAGTTAGAAAAGTTTCTAAGCGCAAAGCAAAACGTTGGCGAGAATGTGCGCTCGTTCGCGAGCCGGCTGCGTTGACGGCGATTACACGTCGAAAATAAAATCGAGGCGAGAAATCCTCAAGGACCAAGTGGCCCTATTTTTCCGAATGGGCTCAGTGGTACGGTTAGATTACTCTGTCACATGATCCCCAGACATACGAAGAGGCGGTGGAGGTGGCATCTAAAGAAGAGCAGTCAGAGGAAGTTACCCTCAGGGGCCCCGCGATTGTCTGACTTGGAGAAAGCAGGGAAGGGGCGAGTGAGCTTCGTGAATGCCTAGATTGCCTGGAGAGGCTGCCCGAAGAGAGCCTTCGGGTACGTGAACACCCTCCATCCAGGCATACGGGAAAATTCAGTCGACTCGACAGATCAGGCGCGGGCTTCTCGTGCGGCAAGTTTGGGCACATCTACGTTTTTGTCGTCTGCGCCACGTATCTCTCGAGCACAGTCCAGGGCGCACTGCATGTTACGAGAAGCGTACCGAAGAAGGCGAGCGCAGCCGTGAAGCTATAGAGGAACGAAATAGAACCTCTACTGACGCCCATCACGAGCAGGAGCGTTGAGAAGCGTTAGTGAGCATATATGCACGGCAAAGCAGAAGGGATGCGCGAGCCAGTTGAGACTAATCACCATGCAGACGCGCTCAGCAGCGCGGCGGACGCCAGAGTTACCGAGGTCCCCCCTGCGATCGAACAATCCCGCCTGTATAAGGAGCAAAGGAAAGATCCATCTGTCCTAGAATTTATAAACGAGTGCTACAGCTCAGAAGCAACAGAGTTAATTTGATCACTTGGACCCTTGTGGTATACTCCGTTTCAGGGACAAAGCGCACGATGCCGCAGACCGACGCAGGTAGAACATTACAGCGGGCCAATATTAGAGATCCGTTGTCCAGGCATGGCCCTAAGTAGGCCCGGAGTTCCTAATGAGCATTTAATATTGGCTCTACCACTCACTAACACATCCAATGATGGTCCTGGTTTTACGCCTTATTTACAGTACTGGCATTGCCATCACCAAATTACGGCTATCATGGGCCACGTTGGCCAGAATTCTCCCACTGTATGCTATTGCTGGCAGTGCCATCCTGGAATCGTGGCTATCAAGTTCCATATTAGCGAGAGTTCTCCCGCTCTTTGCCAGAATTGGCTATGCTATTCTAGAAAGCTCTCTATATTGGCCTTGCTTGGCCATCTGTTTTAAAATACACAGGCAAGCATTGGTTAATCTTTTGCTATATGACAAAACGACATGACAACGTTGAATATTGACAAAACAGCGAGAGACAGTTTATAATTTTTTGACATATTTAAAAAACTTTGCGCACAATAACACAGGACGGGAGGAAGAAACACGCACACACACACACTCCCTCCCGTCCTATGTTATTCTGCGCCAAGTTTTTTTAAATATGTCGCAACAGCAACTGGCCCAACATTCTACCCTATTTATTTCTCGAATTCACTAAACCTGACTTGAGCTCTCTATAAGGGGTTTGAGACATGTATAGGTCTATCTAATCTCAGTTTAACTATAACTGGCATGTATAGCTGTGCCAAAGTAGAATCATAATACCAATGCTACGCGGACTTTTAACCGGCATTTGAGTCAAATTGTTTTCGACACTTCGAATGGCATTCGTACCAAACGGAATTCTAAACTGCTTTATACAAATTTCCAAAGGCATTCGGAAGTATTCCAAACGCATTTCTCTTGCTGTATAGCAATGGAGCTGCTGCCGTTGAGTTTTGTGCGGTCTGTTCGCTGATTTTAAGCGGTACAACGACGCGACGACGACTTGAGTGGTGGCCAGTGGACTGTGCATATTCTGCCACAGAGTAACCTGCCTGTTGCATGATATCGATGGTGACATCATCCAGACCAACCTATACAGATCTATAGAATTCTATTGTTAATACTGGGCAACTAGAAGTGGCTGCAACTAACCTCTCAACTTTCTTTTAAAACGTCCCGTAAATTCAGTAATTAACAAATGCGCGCTGGCATGATCTAGTTGTGATGCGTGTAATTTTGCATTGCTTAGCCGAGCCGCTAATGATAAAATATACCTTTTTTGAGAGGTGCACGAACAGTGCTCACGCTATTGCTTTTGTCTGATTTCTGGGCATTACAACGCGATTATTTGTCACGGATTTTAAATATTTGAAAGCGCTTTTGCACGACCTGCTTGCACGAGTATCAGAAAATTAGCCCAAGGGCACATCTTTCTAAAAAAAATCAGAAAAGTTTCATTTCAACTTTTTTATTTAAAAAGCACTTTCTTTGCTTCAGTCTAGAGAATTCGCTGCCAGAATGCGCAGCGGGTGCCTGCTTAATGAAGATCCTAAATCAAACGTAATAACTTAGTGCAAGTGCATTCGGTAAACCGACTTTGTGCACAATTTTTGTAACATCCAGAAACAAAGCAGGGGCCTTTTAATTTGCAATTATAAGTAGCGCACGTGCGAAATATTAGGCCGCCGCTTCATTAACGCACGCGGTCACGCGCTAAAAGATTCCTTCGCTTCCGTACATCGTTTTCTGTGATCGCGACTTTCCCTGCGTTTTCCGATTGGCGTTTTCTTTCCTTTCCTGCAAACGGTAATGTTGCAAACCGTTGTTTTTTGGGCATTTTATTGTTCTGTTCCGTAACTTGCATTGAGGGCTATAGCTCCTGCTCACGTCTTTGCCTATTTGCTCGCAAATTATTTTTTTTTTGCTTTCGAACATTATTGTTAGTGATGAAAAGCATCGTAAATAGTTGCGAATTATAATTCAACACGTTTTTGTTTGTTTTTGCTTTCTTGCATATAACTTCCACACCACCAAAGATTTGAGGATTCGCTTGGTTTTAATAAACTGCACATCTCCAACCAAAATTTAAACTTTAACCCAACGTTTCCTTTTGTGCGAACAACATCAACCGCACAAAAGGAAACCTTCCCCCAGTATATGCCCAGGGACTTCGCTCTTCAACTCAACGAAAAAAGTCGCCATTCACCATCTCCCTGCAGTGTGCCAGCGTGACTAACAGCCAAAACCCCCATCCCCTCCCCTGCGCCTTTCAAGTCACAGCTGACGTTCCTTTGACCCCCCCTTCCCTTCATAATTAAAGACGCTAGCTACTGCCCTCAGTCACATCCTCATTCGCGAATGGGGAAGGTTGCCCAGGAGCTCGAGCAGCTGGTGGGTGGGCAGCCAGAGCACCTTCCTCCCCCTCCACGACCGGACCTGGACCATCTGTTCGGGGTGCTCATGCCACCATGGGGCGCCAAGCCGAAGCGCCTCACCCCTGCAGTTGGCCTCCGGCAGGGAGCAGCAGCGACCCTGGAGGAGGACCTGGCCGGCTGCACGCAGCTATACACGGACAGGTTGGTCCTCATGGGTGCCTGCCCGTCTGCCGCAGCTGCCTGCACTGCACCTTCGTTGGGAGAAAGCCGGCAGGCCAGGCTTCCGTTCATGGCCAGCTCGACCACAGCAGAGCTGGCGGCCCTCCACCTGGCTGCCGACATCCTGGAGTCCCACCCCACACTGCAGTCTGCAGCCACTCTGAGCGAGTCCAGGGTGGTCCTCCAGCTTTTGCAAGAGCCACGGGGCCGGCTGCTCGTCGCACACAAGCTGGCCGCCAGACTGAACGGCATCTGTTCCCGTGGCTGCTCTATCTCCCTGGCCTGGATCCCCAGCCACGTCGGAGTCACAGGCAATGAGGAAGCAGATGGCCTGGCCAAGGCTGCTCACGGAAGCCGTACCTCCTGCTCTACTGCTGTGGTTCCCCTAGTTGTTGCCAGAACCATCACGGAGCGGCAGCTACTAATGGAGCACCCCGACCCCTGGGTTGTCCAAGGGACACCCCCCTCAACTCCAGCCAGATAAAGGGCTCACCAGACGGCAGAGGTTCCTCCTCCTCCGGCTCCGCATCGGATTCTCTTGGACCGGGGCTATGCTCCATCGCAAGGGTTTGGCCCTCACGGCGGACTGCTCCTGCTGCGGCCATACGGAGGAGACCACCGATCACCTCCTCCTCGATTGCCCTGCCTTGGCCATACACCAGACGAAGCTGGCTGCCTGCTACAGGGAGCTGAGCCTTCCATCTGACTTGGCCAGTGCCCTCCTCTTCCCTACTGGTCCCGACGCTTCCAAGGCGCTCCGGTCTCTCCTCGCCTTCCTGAAGGAGACGGGCCTGGACGGCTATTGCTAGCCCAAGGCAGCTGACTGACTGTCTGATACGACTGCGTCTCCCACATCTTTATACTCCCCCTTTCCTCCTTCCTCTGAAACTCTACCCATCCTTCTCCTCTCTATCTGCACGCCGGCTGTGGCGGTGGTGCGTTAACAACAGTCACAGGCCCGTGCACTTTCCTTTCCTCTTTCCCTTTGAACCACTTACTACTACTACTACCTCAGTCACCCCTCATAAAGGAGCCCAGTCGGCTTCGAAACGCTTGGTTAAAGTTAAAATTTTTAGTTGGAGATGTGCAGTTTATTATAAGTCTTCAAACGCAACCAGACAGGGAAATCTGTCAAAATGTTTAGTTTTCAACCTAGCTTGCTTGTACTATGTCCCGTATACGATACTATGAAATTAATACTCTTGTCTGGGCGAGTTGGTTCATTTCTAACAAAGAACGTACTTGCGCAAAGAACACAGAACACAACAAAGTAACACATACGACAAGAACAGAGCGCAACTTGCAACTAGTTTATTAAGAGCAGGCAAATGGAATATATACCAGTGTTGGCCAACAGAAAGATTACAAAACCAAAATAAAGATAAGCCACGTGCGCAGTTCATACCAGCATGCCGCCGCCAAAGGTACAACCAGATATCATTCTGTCCAACTGATATGATACTGTCACTGAGAAACGGTTGAAGTAAGCAAAGCTGGTTTACTTGCTTTAATTAGACGCGCAAGACGTCGGAACGCGCAAGGCAGCAGGCAGCACGAGAGATGAAGAAGATGAAGCATCCAGTCCCGAGATCGCTCAAGGCTTGCCAACTGCCAGGAAATGCAGTTTAGCCGCTGTATGGCGCCACTAGAGTAGTTAGTAGCGTAGCTTTGCTCCCCCTCTCTTGAAGACACCGACTCGGTGTGGTAACAATTGCAGGAAGGACCACAAGAGTAGTCGCACGTGTCTGGCGTGTGGTGTAAACACGCGCCTGGGGCTAGCGGGCGTGGTACGGCTTCATCCGAGGGACGTGGACAACTTCGGAGGTCGGCCGTCTAGAAGAGCGAACTCTTCCTTGGGGAAGAACTTCGTAGGTACTTGACTGAGCTGGCGGAGCACCTCGTAGGGGCCAAAGTATCTGCGTAGAAGCTTCTCAGAGCGTCCCCTCATGCGGATTGGGCGCCACACCCAGACTTGTTCGCCGGGCGGGTAACGCACATTTCGGTGGCGGAGGTTGTATCGCTGAACGTCGTGAACTTGCTGGTGCCGGATGCACTGTCGAGCGAGTTGGCGGGCGGCCTCAGCGTAACGAACAAATTGGGCAGCACCCATAACAGAGGGGGTAGCGCTAGCTGGAAGCAGCACTGCATCCAGCATGGTTGTGGCTTCGCGACCATGTACTAAACGAAATGGAGTGAAGCGTGTCGTTTCCTGGACCGCAGTATTATAAGCAAAGGTGACGTAAGGAAGTATGGCGTCCCAGTTCCGGTGGTCCGCTTCGACATACATAGAAATCATGTCGGCGATCGTCTTGTTGAGTCGTTCGGTGAGGCCGTTCGTTTGAGGGTGGCAAGCGGTTGTTTTGCGGTGACTGGTGCCGCTTAGGCGCATAACCTCCTGCGTAAGGGCTGAGGTGAACTCTGTTCCCCTGTCAATTAAAACGATGGTGGGTGCACCGTGACGAAGCACAATGTTTTGAATGATAAAGTTCGAAATTTCGTCAGCAGTACCACGGGGAAGAGCTTTAGTCTCACAGTATCGGCTGAGGTAGTCGGTGGCGACCACAATGTAGCGGTTACCCAGAGAGGACTCCGGAAATAAGCCGAGTATGTCCATGCCAACTTGGTGGAAGGGAACCCGAGGCGGATCAATAGGCTGGAGTAGGCCGGTTGGCTTAGTCGGAGGCGTCTTGCGACGCTGGCACTCGCGGCAAGTTCTTACGTAACGTTTCACAACTGCAGCAACCCTTGGCCGTATGTTTGCCGTATTCGTGCCAAAGTTCGGTAAAAACCCAGGTGACCAGAAGATGGGTCATCATGGCTCGCCTGCAGGACTTCGTCGCGAAGAGCCGTAGGCACGACGAGTAGATAGACAGCTTATGTTGGGCTGTAACTTTTCTTATACAGGAGGCCGTCACGTAAACAGAACGACGACAGCCCGCGCGAAAAGATTCGCGGGGGAGACTGAGCGCTTCCTTCTAGATACTCAATGAGGGGCCGCAGTTCGCTGTCGTCCCTTTGGTGTTGAATGAGGATGGACGTGTAGATGGCACCAAGAAAAATAGAATCGTCGTCGGTGTCAGCTCGGTTGTTCTCGATAGGAGCACGAGACAAACAGTCGGCATCACTGTGCTTTCTACCAGACTTATAGACGATGGTGACATCGAATTCCTGAAGTGGAAAGCTCCAGCGTGCAAGCCGTTCCGAGGGATCTTTGAGGTTCGCCAGCCAACACAGCGAGTGGTGGTCGCTGACGACCCTGAAAGGGCGGCCATATAGGTACGGGCGAAATTTTGTTACTGCCTACACAATGGCCAGGCATTCTTTTTCGGTGGTGGAATAGTTCGCCTCAGATCGTGACAAGGTGCGGCTCGCACATACGATTACGCGTTCGAGACCATCCTGCCTCTGCACAAGGACCGCACCAAGGCCGATGTTGCTGGCGTCTTTGTGTAGTTCAGTGTCGGCTTCAGTTCAGTGCGGAGGTCTTCAAAGGCTTGCTGTCGCTCCAGGCCCCAGAAGAATGGTTCGGAATCTTTCGTGAGTCGCGTGAGGGGCTCAGCGATCTGGGATAAGTTCTGCACAAAACGCCGATAATAGGCGCAGAGACCCAGAAAGCGGCCCACACTGCGCTTATCGGTTGACACAGGGAAAGCAGCCACGGCAGCAGTCTTATCGGGGTCTGTGCTAACCCCTTTAGCGCTCACGATGTGGCCCAGAAACTTCAACTCTTCGAAAGCGAAGTGACACTTTTAAGGGCTTCAGGGAAAGGCCGGCCGACCAAATTGCTTCGAACACAGCGCGCAGGCGTCTCAGGTGCTCTTCGAACGTGTCAGAAAAGATGACAATGTCATACAAGTACACGAGACAGGACTGCCATTTGAGATGGGCAAGAACGGTGTCCATCATCCTTTGGAAGGTTGCAGGAGCCGAGCACAGGCCGAAAGGGAGCACCCGGAATTCGTACAGACCGTCCGGTGTAATAAAGTCGGTCTTTTCCCGGTCGCGTTCGTCCACCTCGATTTGCCAATAGCCGCTTCGTGAATCTAGCGATGAGAAGTACTTGGCGTGGCGCAGCCGGTCCAGGTAGTCATCAATACGCGGTAGAGGATAAACATCCTTTTTAGTGACTTTGTTTAAACGTCTGTAATCAACGCAGAACCGTAGGGTTCCATCTTTCTTTGCCACTAGAACAACAGGCGACGCCCACGGGCTCGTCGAAGGCTGTATCACGTCGTCCTTGAGCATTTCTTGAACTTGGCGGCGAATGGCATCGCGCTCCTTCGAAGAGATGCGGTAGGGCGGCTGACATAACGGCCGTTGGTTGGCGTCAACTATAATTCGGTGCTTTGTGAGCGGTGTCTGCGTAACCTTGAAGGTCGAGGCAAAGCAGTCGCAGAAAGACTGGATAACGCTTTCCAAGCAGTGTTTCTGGTTAGTTGGGAGGTTTGGGTTCTCGTCAGTGTTTATGGGAGTGGTCGGTTCCTCCACTGATGCCGGGGCTCCGGACAAAGCGTTCTGTCCCGCGAATTCGCTGAGTTCCTCGAAATACGCAATAGCTGTTCTGTCAGGCAAACACTGAGGTTCACAACCAAAATTGGTCACCAAGAGTTTGGTTCGGCCCTTGTTCAGTTCAACAATTCCTCGAGCAACACAGACATTCCGATCAAGGAGCAGCGACATGTTGGTTTCAGCGATGCCACGAGTTTTGGTGCTGTTATCGCACTCTACAGTAACAAACATGCTGGATCTTGATGGAATCAAAACGTGGCCGTCACAGACGCATAACTTAGCCCTGCGTGGCTCGGTATTGTCGTCGACAAGCCCTTGGGTGGAAAACGACCCGATTAGCTCCTGGAGGTTGATAACGGCACCGTACTCTTGAAGGAAATCTAAACCGAGTATGACGTCTTTGGAGCACTCGGGTAACACAGCAAAGCAACCGTGGAAAGTAACACCGCGGATTTGGATTCGCGAAGTGCAGACACCGATCGGAGTTACCACGTGGCCACCAGTTTTCCGGATCTGCGGCCCAGACCAAGGGGTCAGAACCTTCCTCAAGACCGTGGCTAACCGTCTGCTCATTACCGAAAAATCGGCGCCGGTATCCACGAGTGCGGTAACGTCGTGGTTGTCTGCGGATACCGGAATTTCGGCGGAGGCCAGTCGGTCGCAGCGCGTCGTCGAGGTCGTCGGGTCAGGTCGTCGTCGGTCGGAGCGTCGCAGCGAATCGTCGGGTGGAGGCTCTTGACTCGGTCCAGTAGCGGCAGCCCTACCCCCGGAGGACGCCGTCTTCAGTTTTCCCGACGTGGGGAAGTACCTCTGAACTGGCCAGAGGATGACCGGCGGCCGGGCGAAAAGAACCGCCTTGGGGATGGCGATCGGGACTGGCGTCGCTGCGAGGTAGATGATTGCATGTTATCAGCCAAGTACTGTTCGATATCCCGGGGTCTTTCACCGTAGCGTGGTCGAGGTGCGTCAGGTGAAAAACCCCCTTAAACCAATCCTGCGGTAGGGGCAGTGGCGGAGGATGTGGCCGGGCTCTCCGCAGTGGTAACAGAGCGGCCGATTGTTTGGCGTACGCCAAATGTGCGCTTTGCTCACGGGGGCCTGAACTGCAGCACGGAGGGTGCTGTTGCGCTTGGCTCCTGCAGGTATTGCACAGGAGCGATGGGGGAAAAGGCTCGCATCGCTGGCCCGGGACTTCGTAGCGCTTCGCTGTACGTCATAACGGAGGGCGCCGTGTGTGGAGCTGGGGGTGGCTGCACAACTCGTCGGATTTCTTCGCGGACCACGTCCGTAACGGCAGCGACGCTGACCTGTGGAGCTTCAAAGCGAAGTTCCGCCAGTTCCTCGCGCACAAAGCTTCTTACAAGCTCCCGAAGGTCTTTGGCGGGCAGCGATGTAGGCGTGTACTGGAACTGGGAAGCGGCTGCTACAGTGGCCTGACGTCCCTAGTGGGCGCCCCGTTCCGTTCCTGTAAAGAGCGCTCGATACCCATTGCCTCCTTGGCGAAGTCGGACACTGTTCGTGGCGGGTCACGGACCAGTCCGGTAAACAGCTGCTGTTTTGGGCTTCTGGGCTTCGGGCATAGCAGGGTCGGCCCGATTGAACAGTCAGGTCATGTCCTCGATGAACATCGCGACGCCCTCGTTCGGCTGCTGTGATCTCGAGCGCACAGCTATTTCAGCTTTCTCTTTTCTTTCGCTGCTCGTAAATGTCGCTAGCAGATCTCGACGAAAAGCCTCCCAGGTGGTAAAGGAAGCTTCGTGGTTCTCAAACCGCGTTTTGGCCGAGTCCTGCAGCGCAAAGTAGACGTTGCGCAGCTTGCGCTGGCAGTCCCACTCATTGAAACCCGCCACTCGGTCAAAGCTGGCCAACCAGTCTTCGACGTCCTCGAACCTGTCCCCGTGGAACGGTGGCGGCGATCGAGGTGCGTGAAGGACAAATGGCGAGGCATTCCCGGAGTGCTGACTTGTCTGGCTAGCCGCGGTGGATGTCATGGCCCTTACCGGCGCTGTCAGTTGGCCCAACTCGGGTTGTAGGCCTCGCAGGTGGCGGCTCGCCTTGTGGACTGGTGTTGTAGCCACGCGTTGAGAGCTGACGTCAAAGGTGTCCCCTAGGTCAGCGTACATGGGCCGTTACCCCGCACCTCTACCAAATATGTCACTGAGAAACAGTTGACGTAAGCAGGGCTGGTTTACTTGCTTTAATTAGACGCGCAAGACGTTGGAACGCGCAAGGCAGCAGGCAGCACGAGAGATGAAGAAGACGAAGCATCCAGCCCCGAGATGGCTCTAGGCTTGCCAGCTGCCAGGAAATGTAGTTTAGCCGCTGTATGGCGCCACCAGAGTAGTTAGTAGCGTAGCAATATTCCAAGAATAACAAGCAAAACATATAAAAAAACAAAAAGAAAATGAAGATTCATGAGGTGAACAATCAACGCGGGGAATATGACATATCTTAGCAAAGCAGTGTCAAAAATACGATAACAAAAGCAGTCAAACATGAAAGTGATACCTGTCAACAGGTAAACTATCCTCGTTGCAAAACCAGTGTCAATAAATCGAGTGTGACACGTTAAAAACAATAAGCCACAGAGATAGCAGCACCGAGTTTCACCGACGTAAAGCAATCCAGAGGACATCGAATTTACACATGTCCATCAAAGAATGTTATCTCTTTGTAGAGCAGAACAACTGAAGCAGTACTAACGCATTCGTCAACAGTGTTAGCAGTACGAAAAGCCTCAATTATTTATCTCCGAAGTTTAGTCTTAGCATGGGCCAGAAACGTGGTAATGGTAAAGATGGGCTTTTCATATTGCTAACACCGGTGACGAATGCGCTAGTACTGCTTCAGTTGTTCTGCTCGACAAAGAGATAACATTTTTAGATGGACATGTGTAAATTCGATGTCCTCTAGGTTGCTTTACGTCGGTGAAACTAGGTGCTGTTATCTCTGCGGCTTAATGTTTTTAGCGTGTCACACTCACGTTATTGGCCTGCTTTTGCAAACAGGATAGTTTACTCGTTGACAGGTATAGCTTTCATGTTTGACTGCTTTTATTATGGCATTTTTGACACTGCTTTGGTAAGATATGTCATATTCCGCGCGTTCATTGTTCACCTCATGAATCTTCGTTTTCTTTTATTGTTTTATTTATTGTTTCATTATATTTATTATTTTATGGTAACATTTTAAGCAATCTTGAACTAACACACGACTCCACAAAATACGCGAATGTTTGAAATCGATATGGCGAAACGCCCCTCAAAGCTCCACGTTTTTCGCTTCAACCTTTTCGATCGCTGGACATGATGCTTTTCCTGCGGCTTTGCAACAATACTTTGACGCTTCCGCATTTCCCATACCCTTGTTTCTTATAGATATTGCCTTCTGAACTGCCCATGACCAGAGGTGGGCATCCTTACGAGGGCGAACCCTCATAAGGGCGTCCTCACCTCACCTCATGAGGATTTCACTCAGTGAGGCGAGGGGGAGGGAGGATGGGCTCACGAAAAGTCGTGAGGACGAGGGTGAGGGAGGAAAGACATGGTGAGGTGAGGGCGAGGGAGGGAAGAATGATGAGGTGAGGGTGATGGAGGGCAAGATGCACTGTCAGAGGGCGAGGGTGGTGGCCCGAACCGTATTCCAGGTTAAATTCTTAACATTCTCAACATGCGCACCATTCTCAGAGCTACATGTGTAGCGTTCGACCTACGGACTTTATAGGTCGTGAATCAAGACAGTCTTCGTGTTAACACAGTTAACAACACATTTACCACTAGCACACCGAATATGCTTAGGGCTTCGGTGTACAGCAACATTTGACTGCTCATGATGGGAGATAAAACGTCGAAGTGACATCGTACATGTCAGCGCCGGACGACTCCAAGAGAGGCGTCATTTATTATGCATATGATGGCGGGAGAGCCGACATTGATTCCTGAAGCGCAACCACGGGATTCCGGTGGTGGATGCTCACCACCTCGGACAATCAGTGCCCATCCTGGTGACTTTCGCCGGCAAGAAGGCTCCAGACACCATCTACTATTGGGAGAGTCCTTCCCGTGTGCACCCGTACAGGGAGCAGGCCGAAACCTGTTTCAACTGCATAAGAGTCAGTCATCGGGCGGACGTCTGCTACAAACTCAGGGCCTAAATGTGCCGAAGATGCGGCGAAGAACACCCTCTGCCAGCCGAGGGAGAAGAGTACGCCTGCACGTCAAAGTGCATTGTGTGCAAAGGCGTCCCCAACACCGGCAGCAGGAACTACAAGCATCGCTTCGTGGACCGCCGCCCCAGACGCAACCGGGAACTAAAGAAGCGAAATGAAGAAAGCGACCAGCGGTTCGGACACAAGTCGCGTTCTAGAGAAAATGCGGGCAAACGATCGTCGAGCCACCGTCGGGGCAGCAATTCCCGAGACATATCCATCTCCTCTCCCACCGCTGTCGTGGAGCTAGGGCGGCCGGGGTGCCAGTTCGATGCAGGGAAACAAGGGCAGTCGGAGGAGTGCGAGCAGGAGTAGGAGTGGAAGCTGCTCGAAGAAGCAGGTGGGCTGGCCGGATACGGCCTCCGAAAACTATACGGCTCGCGAGAAGGAGCTCCTAGCTAAACTAAAGTCCAGAGACGAAACCATTGCGCAAATGCAGAGAGAGATGGCCGAAATGCAAAGGCTGTTTTAATCGCTACAACCCCCCGCAACTGCCATGCCCCCCGTATCTCGCACGCCCCCCTCTCCCGCGCTAAGCGCTATAACCTCCACCAGTAATGCGATGGAGATGGATAGCCGCATTAACCTCAAAAGTGTAGCTCTTTCTGACGAGGGCTCCGGATCGAAACGCGCTGCAGAAGCGTCCCTAGAGGACAATCCGCAACCGCCACTCAAACCTAAGGCTACCGACAAGATAAGAGCCGAAATGAACGCCCAGGAGAACAAATTTTGCGGTCTCGAGGAAAACGTTAACAATCTTACTAGGGAACTAACCTAGCTGGTTACAAGCATCGCTACCTTTTTCCATCAATTGTAGTGAAGCGCCTCGCGGCTTTGGAGGGAAGCCCTAACGTAATGGTACTAAGCGCGACATTGCCCGTAATCATCCCTCTCATACCCCACCACGGCCCCTCGCCAACAAATTGAGGTATGGCAATGGAACTGCAGGGGGTCCCGCCACAAACGGGGAAACCTGCAGTTTCACATCAAACACCTTGGTATACAACCGGACGTGATAGCCTTCAAGTGTGTAGCGGCCCGGCGAAATTACCAGTCTATAAAGAATTGATTCTCCCCTCGAACTCAGTGACGACGGCGGCGACCCCGTTTACCGCTGCCTTTGTGCAACGCAACATTACGAAAATACAACACACTATAGACAGTGCTAACGAACAATATATGTTACTAGAAATTGTGCCGAGGAAAAAGGGAGACGCCAATCTCTTTATTCACTACTTATAAAGTTCCCCGAAAAAAAGAGGGTCACGAGTTCCTGACCTACTGCTTAAAGTCACGTGCCTGGCCACCAGGAGACAACTTCTCGTGGTAGGCGACTTTAACGCCCAGCATTAAGCTTGAGGTTGTCGCAAAAATAACCCCAAGAGCAGCAAGCTTTGGCAAACAGCAGCAAGCTTTGGCAAACGATCCAGAATCTGGGCCTGACGATTCTTAACGATCCCCAAGAAGACAGGCGGGTCGGAAATAGCGTTAGCATAGACCACTCATCGGATCTCACATTCTCAAAAAACACTCGCGGCGTCCGCTGGTCGAACACGAAACATACGCTGGGAAGCGAGCATCACCTACTAGCCACGACATTTGACACGAAATCGCAAAGACAGCACCCCATGCGCACTCGCATTACCGAGTTGGATAGGTTTAGACGCTTACGACAGCAGACGCCCCCCGGCGAGATCAACAACCTAACGGAGTGGAACGCTGCACTCAAACACGACGTCAAGACCACCACGGTCGAGGCGCCTACTAAGGAGCCGCATCAAACGAAGGACTCTAAAACTCCTCCTCATGTGGGAAGCGCACACCAGTTTTCTATATGGCTTGAAGAAACAGAGACACAACAGAACTTACGCAAGCGTATGGCGCATTTCGAGCACCAAATCGAAACATACTATACCTGCAAGAAAAACAATGGGACCAAATTTGTGATAATTTTTTCGTGGGAGAATGGGATGCAAAAAGATATGGCTCTTGCTCCGCCACCTGCTCGACCCAACACACACAAAATCCACACAACGCGACCAACTCACTAGGCTAATTCACCAATGTAAAGGCACAGACGCAGAGGTACTCATCCAAACTAAAAAAAGTTACCTGAACACGTCGCATATAGACGCCCTACCCGCATACGAGGGTCTCCACAATGAGACCCTGGACGCAGACAGCAGATGCCGAGGTCTGGTTTGCTCTGGGTATGTTCCGTACCACCTCCGCGGCGAGACAATACGGAGTGTCGAACAAGACACCCAGAAACCTAGACCCCAAGTATGTCGCGGCTCTGAGAGACCTAATGAACACCTACTGGAAGGAAGGCGAGATCCCCCAGGAATGCATGGAGGCATGCACGGGTGACCTTCAAGCTCAAACCGGGAAAGAAACTCTCGATCGACAATCTGGGGCCCATCTCCCTCACGTCTTGCATCGAAAAACTCATGGTGCATGTCATCCTTAACCGATGGCAAAATTACGCGGAACACCGCGGCCTACTTCCTCCCACAATGATTGGCTTCAGGGCTATATTGTCCACGCATGACGTGATGCTCCAGCTTAAGAAGGACGTGCTGGACCCTCCACGCGGAACCGGGATGAATCCAGTGCTTGGGTTAGACCTGAACAAGGACTTAGGCACCGTCTCACATGAGGCTATCTTCCCGAACATCTCTGAAAGAGACCCGGGAGAACGGACATTCAATTACGTACGATCATTCCTATCCGAGAGGACCGCAGAGCTCGCATTAGGTGGTCTCAAATCGGAGCCCATTCCCCTGGGAAGCCGAGGCACGCCACAAGGCTCGGGGCTCTCGCCTTTCTTCTTTAACCTGGCAGTCATTACACTACCCCCCCCCCCCAACTCGCCGCCTTGCCGGGGCTGCAGTGCACCTTATACGCGGACAACATCACCCTTTGGGTAACCACTGGGAATGACGGCCAAATAGAGGATACCCTGCTGCAGGCAGTTGATATAATTGAAACTTGCGCGTCGGGAGCGGGCCTTGAATGCTTGCACTCGAAATCGGAACTGCTGGTTATTAGGGCCAAGCCACGCAATAGAAACGCAAGCCTGACCCCGCCGACCCCTATGAATGTATATGTGATTGAACTTCCGCTCAAGGAGGTACAAACCATACACATACTGGGCATGTACATGCAGAAAAATTGCGAAAACACCGAAACAATCAACAGACCCACGGCCACGGTCAATCAGAGTGTGCGGCCAATCTGACGGATCTCCTGCAAAAGACGAGGCATGAAATATAAAGATCTGTGTCGAATTGTGCAGGCTTTCGTGCAGAGCAGGATCATCTACTCCCTCCCTTACCTGCAACTGCAGCTCGAGGAAAGGAAAAAGGTCGAAGCTACAGTCCAGCAGGCCTACAAGGCGGCCCTTGGGCTCCCTCACAAGGCATTCACGGAAAGGTTACTGGCCCTTGGGGTTTACAACACACTCTCGGAGCTGTGCAAGGTGCACCTCGGTTCCGAGCTCGGTCGACTCACTCGTATTAGCGCCGGAAGGGCGTTCCGAAACAGACTAAACTTGTGCGCACAGCTCCCAAAGAAGGACGCGAAAACGCAGTTACCCCCGCATATCAGGAAAGCTCATTTGAAGCGGCAATATAGCCTTAGCTATAGCGAACAAGCGTGCTGATATTAGGTTATATTCAGCGACTCCAAAACAACCATCCGCAATGTCGCGAGGTGCCGTTCTACATATCCCTTACACCGCATCCTTCAAAACACACCCTTTCCGATTAGAGAAGTTGAATTGATCTGGGTCCAGACCCACTAGTCTAACCAAGGGAACGAGGCGGCTCACGCGCAAGCCCGAGATTTTGTCCACCGGTTAGAGAGCGCGCCCTCCGACCCGAATTTCTCAAGGGGCGGGTTGATCTCATTTCATGACATCACCCATCACTTCAGGCTGGATAGGCGCACATATCCCCCTCCCCACAAATCGTTAAAAGCGCAAGACGTTACATGGCGCCGACTGCAAACACGCTCCCTTCTGAATCCGGCAGTGCTTGCCCACATGTACCCTCGCCAGTACGACCCAAACTGCCATATATGTGAAGAAAGGCCCACATACGACCACATTCTGTGGAACTGCGCAAATGCTCCGCCTCAGGCGGGGTTGACACAGCTCCTTTCCCCCGAGCGGTGGGAGGCCGTGCTGGTCAGCTCGGACCCTCAGAGTCAAGTACGGGCAAACGGGCGGGCCAATGAGGTTGCCGCGAGCCATGGGCTAGCGGCCATCTAGCATGTGTCTCCTGCAACCTGCTGTCGACGCAATAAATGTTTTACAATTCAATCCAGGCTAACGTTTTTTGTCCGTGCAGCCCGTTATGAATTACCGTTTCGAAGCGCTAGTTTTTAGGGCGAAGGTCCCCAGGGAAAACGTAGTTCCTGTACTCTGGAGGTACGCAAGGCGAACACGTCGCCGCGATGTACTACATCGCGGACAATGCTATGCCGAAAAAGGTTCTTTTCTAACTAAAAAATATTAAAGAGTCATCATCATCATCAGGCTGACTACACTCACTGCAGGTCAAAGGCCTCTCCCATGTCTCTCCTATTATCCTTGTCCTTTGCCAGCTGCGTCCACCCTATGCCTGTAAACTACCTCATCCGCCCACCTAACCTTCCGCCGCCCCCTGCTATGCTTGCCTTCACTTGGAATCCACTCCGTTACGTTTAGGGACCAGCGATTATCTTGTCTTCGCATTAAATCCCCTGCCCAAACCCATTTCTTGTTCTTGATTTCGACTAGGATGTCATTACCCCACGTTTCTTCTCTCACCCACTTTGCCCGCTTCCGGTCCCTTAACGTTGCACCTATCATTTTTCTTTCCATGGCTCGCTTCGTTGTCCTTAACTTAAGCTGAACCTTTTTCGTTAGCCTTCATGTTTCTATCCCGTAGGTGAGTACCAATAAGACAACAGGCCTGCTTAGTGCGCTAAGCAGGGGGCACTGGTCGGGCGGGGCGGGAGGCCGCCGGTCCAACGGGAACCGCGGTACCGCAGTCAACATTTTCATTATAAGCCCCGGTCTGTCTGTTGATCACAGTGTATAGTAAAACATGTACCAAATTAGGCTGTTGATTTTCCATGTCCTGAGCCTTGGCTCCAGGAACGGAGTCTGATTTTAGCTCAGTGAGGTTTCAATGAACTGGCTGCAGCGCAAAAATGCTTATACGGGATTCCACTGTCAAGTCAAAGCCTGTTGGAGGCGTTGGTGCGTGATCTTTTTCATTCACCCTGTGGGTAGTTCAGTACAGTCGTATGTTCTTTCTATTTTCCATTTTAGCTGAAAGTGCGGTATACGAAAGAGGTGCCGGGATGTGGTGAGCAAAGCCTGCCTCTGTAGTCTTAACATGGAAATAAAACAGCACCTTCAGCACCTTACACTGAATCGTCGGTCGCTCCGCCTTGCAATGTACGATACGCTAAGAAAAGAAAAAAAAATATTACTGCTCTCCAAATAACAGGAAACTTACGCGGTTTATTTTTGTCCCTGGTAAGACGTGTTACCACGTAAACGCGCGCCTGATTTCATGAACAAGACTTCTTCCAGGCATAGTAAGGAACTGATACTCAGCGTTTGGGTAATGCGTAGACGTGCAAGCAAAAAAATCACGGGCGGTATAGCTTGGGGTTAAGCACGAATTATCGTGAGCTAGCACCATTAGCCCTGGTTTTGCATGGCATATCCGATGTTTCTATGCGTTTGATTGACCTCAACTTTCGTAATTTGGTCGATAAATGTAATGATGTAAATTCACGTGATATTGCGTCACTCTAGACTTGTACTGCGGTGGTATAGGTGATTCTCTACATTCACAGAGCCCTGGGAGTCCTGATTCCGTTCCTGGCGAAGATTCAGCGGTTAGGCTACGCGCCACTGCCCTGCGAGTGCAGGTGCTGTCATCGGTGGGGCTTGTGAGATCTATGTTGTTCCTCAGGAATCTCGCGCGACTAATCATTAATTGAACTGCCACGGTGGGCAGTTCGCTCACAATCCGGTGGGCAGCTTGTTATCAGATAACATGACAATCACGTGAACAAGGTGGCCCACGTGCTAGAAGCAGGCTTCGGAAAGACAGACAGCCGCATTCTGGTTGAGTGGAAGCGCTACGATACTAAAATGGCAACCACAGGAATCGTTCACTCCAGATTCAAGGATTTAGTGATTACCACTATTCATCCAAAATGATGCATTTTAGTGACCTGTTTGATTTTCAAGTGGCCTGAATAATATGTTTTTTTAAGCGACAGCATTAGAGCCTTACTACAGCGGAAAGCCGGCATCGCACTGGGGGAAGACACTATATAAATAAAAAAAACTTCATCTCTAGTGCAGCTTGATCTGCACCCGCAGCGGCGCTAAAATATCAGTTCCGCTGGCCGCTGCTTGAAACCACTACACCACCGGCACCGCTTTTTAAAGCACGGTATTTATTAGACTGGAAATATATTGTACTTACGTTAACTAAATTATTTACAAAGCTTTTAGGAAACGGCACGAAACGCTTCGCAAAAAGAACAGCAGAGCATAAGACGCGCGGCAAGGCTGAGCACGCCGCCAAGAGGGAATGTCACGCCGTTTTAAAGACGGTAGGTTCATACACTTCCCTTAGATTAACAACCACTTGGGAAAAATCTTAAAGTGGTATCGAAACACATAATCAGTGCATTGTTTTGCTTCTTGGTTGCATAGATGAGTTACGGTGATGCTATTAGCATCGGTCGTACCGCGTGTATGACATCACTGGGCGGGAGCTTGATGATTGGACAAACAGTAAATATACTAAAAATTGTGGTAGTAACTAGAGATACGTTTTGTCGAGTTTTTGCGTTTTATATTGCATCAAAAAAACCAAATTGTTTGCATCAGATAAAAGCGATGTAAAACAAGTAAAACAAAAATACACCACCAGAGGCTCTGGCTACATTTAGCATCGGAGGACTTTGCGCCTGGTAGGCCATGCCATGGTAGGCGGCAAGCCGTAGCAGTACGCGCTGTGCTAAATGTATCTGATATCTTGCGTAGGCTGTCACCGTCGCAGTACCTCGCGCTCGAGTTCAGATTCAGTTCGGATCGCGTTCCGATCCATTAGTCAGGGAACGTCACTGATCAGTGTTCCCTTCTGCGCCGTCGACGGGAAGATGAAGCAACGCTGCGTCAGCTGGACGTTCACATGGTTGTTGTAACCATGCAAACTGCGCTGCCAGCCTTGGCAAGAATGAGTTACGGCGATTAGGCGACCATGGTGTACAAACTTACGCGGCGTGCTGAGTTAGGCTGTTTCGCTTGGTGACTCCCCGTGTCGGCATTGGGAGAGTGAAATGGGAAGGCGCGCGGAAATCGAGCTGAGGGCAGCATTTTGTTTGCTTGTATTTTTAAATTTCCTCATTGAATAACTCCGTTCCTATGCATCGATTCCTGTAATTCGTTTTGGGTCATCATCTGTGTGACAAAAAAATCCATCTGAAGTATAGCCGGCATCCGTTCAAGCAATGTTTCGCAGCCCCTTTAATATCCTGCCTGTACGAATTGCCAAGCGCTGTGCTTGCAATGTCGTCCTCTTCTTCACGTACCCGCGTTCACACGTGTTGAATCTTATGCTGTAGATTAAAAGCGTGATCTTCATTATCCTCCATCCGTGCGCGTGAAGCGTCATCAGTCGAGCATGCAGCAAACCGCGCGAAATGGCGGAAGATAAGACGGAGCGAAATTCAGAAGACCCAGTGCGATCGCAATTTCATCGGGTAATTGTAAATAAGCGATCTACAAAATTTCCTCTTTTGGTGCTTTTTCTACTCTCTGCCTCTATTGTAACTGTCGTGGAAAAATATACTGCATTGTTTTCTAACTATTTTCCGGGCACATAAGTTTTTGTACACAGACACAACGCGCTGACTCATTTTGACAGTGCATACAGATCATAATGAAATGTTAAAGTGCGCGCGCACACGCACACACACGCACACACACACGCACACACACGCACACACACGCACGCACACGCACGCACAAGCATCTAGCCTCACGTCCGTTAGTGCCTTGAGTGTTTGTATCGTATGTTTATTACCCAGGAAAATCGCCAGATGTTGCCGACTACAAAAATAACTCGAGTTTTAAAACGACTTAGCGAGGGTGAGGGAAGGCCGATGATGTGAGTGCGAGGGCGAGGGAGGGCCAGCATATTTTTTGAAGTGAGGGTGAGGGAGGTCAAAATAGCTTTTGAAAATGAGGGCGAGGGTGAGGGAGGGCTATGAATTCAAAAATGAGGGTGAGGGAGGAAAAGTAAAGAGTGCATTTGCCCACCTCTGTCCATGACTCATTCTCCGAGAATTCCAAACACCTTTCACATGTTTCGGACCCCGTCCACTCTCTCTTTCAAGTTGCGTATCACCCTATGATGATGAAATAACTTTATTTGCACCCGTCAAGGAATCAGAGGGCGAAAAAGACGAGTCTTGACCGCCGTCCTCTTCCTCCCCTTTCAGCAGGCTGGGATCCCTTGGGATTCAGCGCTGTCCAGGGCCAGACGGATGACTTCTTTTTGTTCTTCTTCTTTCTGGCTGGCCATTAAAGCCTCCCAGGACTTTATATTCCTGTCTGGTTTGTTGTGGCTAGGGCATGTCCACACCATGTGGATCATGTCTGCTATTTCATTACACTGTTTACACCTGGGGTCTTGGATCGCCGGATGCCATCTGCTTAGTGCGAGTGGGTTCGGAAAAACTCCCGCCTGTAACTTTCTCCATATGACCTCTTCCTTTTTGCTGAGGCCCTTGCATGCTCCAGGTAATGTCTGTCTTCCTAATCTGTAATGGTTAAGAATATCTTGGTACGTGTTCAGCTCCTCGCTCGTCTGAAGGGACTCTCTACTCGACGAGACCGCATTGGGGTCCCGGTGTGTGAGTCCTCGGGCCAATGCGTGCGCTGTCTCGTTTCCCCGGAGGCCCTCGTGGGCCGGAGTCCAAACAAGGTTAATTAGTTCTGCCGGTGTCGGGCCGGCTGTGAGAATTTTGACTGCTTCGACAGATACCCTGCCTGCGTTGTAGTTGCGGATAGCCGATTTGGAATCTGTTATAATCACCCTAACATTCCGTTGAGTTAAAGCCAGCGCAATGGCTACCTCCTCAGCCGCTGTTGCATCACTCTGTTGGGTGCTGCAGCACGAGACTCGGTTTCCGCCCTCCCTGGTCGCCAGGGCTACGAAACCCGTTCTGCCTTCATATTCCGCCGCGTTCGTGTAAACCACGTCCTGTCTATTGGCTAATTTTTTCTGCAGAGCTTTCGCTCTGTCCTTTCGCCTACCCTCATGGTGTACCGGATGCATATTCCTTGGGAGTGGTGGGATTCTGATTTTGTTCCTTATGTCTGTTGCGATATTCTCCGTGTGTTTGAGCCGCGCTCGAGGTTCGAAGCCTAGCTTTTCTAGTATTTTTAGCCCCGAATGGCTGCGTAGAAGTCGTTGTTGTTGCGCTACTCTGGTAGCCTCAATGAGCTCGTCTAGGGTGTTTGAAATCCCCATGTTCAGAATTTTCTGGGTGGATGTGTACCCTAACTCTTCTTCTGGCCGTGCCCTATTCCAGGTAGCGCGCTAACCCTCTACCCCGGGAATTGCATTTTTAAAGCGAAAGCTTTACTGCGCCAGCCAGCGAGCCATTTCGGCTCTTCGCGCTCGCTCCACCAGTTATGCTCCGCTGGTGTAGAGGGAGAGGAGATGTCGCCTCGCGTGGGGTATATATATATATATATATATATATATATATATATATATATATATATATATATATATATATAGGGTGCTGTTGTCTGCGTATAAGGTGCACTGCAGCCCCGGCAAGGCGGCGAGTTGGGGGGGGGGTAGTGTAATGACTGCCAGGTTAAAGAAGAAAGGCGAGAGCCCCGAGCCTTGTGGCGTGCCTCGGCTTCCCAGGGGAATGGGCTCCGATTTGAGACCACCTAATGCGAGCTCTGCGGTCCTCTCGGATAGGAATGATCGTACGTAATTGAATGTCCGTTCTCCCGGGTCTCTTTCAGAGATGTTCGGGAAGATAGCCTCATGTGAGACGGTGCCTAAGGCCTTGTTCAGGTCTAACCCAAGCACTGCATTCATCCCGGTTCCGCGTGGAGGGTCCAGCACGTCCTTCTTAAGCTGGAGCATCACGTCATGCGTGGACAATATAGCCCTAAAGCCAATCATTGTGGGAGGAAGTAGGCCGCGGTGTTCCGTGTAATTTTGCCATCGGTTAAGGATGACATGCTCCATGAGTTTTTCGATGCAAGACGTGAGGGAGATGAGCCCCAGATTGTCGATCGAGAGTTTCTTTCCCGGTTTGAGCTTGAAGGTCACCCGTGCATGCCTCCATGCATTCCTGGGGGATCTCGCCTTCCTTCCAGTAGGTGTTCATTAGGTCTCTCAGAGCCGCGACAGACTTGGGGTCTAGGTTTCTGGGTGTCTTGTTCGACACTCCGTATGGTCTCGCCGCGGAGGTGGTACGGAACTTACCCAGAGCAAACCAGACCTCGGCATCTACTGTCTGCGTCCAGGGTCTCATTGTGGAGACCCTCGTATGCGGGTAGGGCGTCTATATGCGACGTGTTCAGGTAACTTTTTTTAGTTTGGATGAGTACCTCTGCGTCTGTGCCTTTACATTGGTGAATTAGCCTAGTGAGTTGGTCGCGTTGTGTGTATTTTGTGTGTGTTGGGTCGAGCAGGTGGCGGAGCAAGAGCCATATCTTTTTGCATCCCATTCTCCCACGAACAAAATATCACAAATTTGGTCCCATTGTTTTTCTTGCAGGTATAGTATGTTTCGAGTTGGTGCTCGAAATGCGCCATACGCTTACGTAAGTTTCTGTTGTGTCTCTGTTTCTTCAAGCCATATGGAAAACTGGTGTGCGCTTCCCACATGAGGAGGAGTTTTAGAGTCCGTCGTTTGATGCGGCTCCTTAGTAGGTGCCTCGACCGTGGTGGTCTTGACGTTGTGTTTGAGTGCAGCGTTCCACTCCGTTAGGTTGTTGATCTCGCCGGGGGTACTCTGCTGTCGTAAGCGTCTAAACCTATCCAACTCGGTAATGCGAGTGCGCATGGGGTGCTGTCTTTGCGATTTCGTGTCAAATGTCGTGGCTAGTAGGTGATGCTCGCTTCCCAGCGTATGTTTCGTGTTCGACCAGCGGGCGCCGCGAGTGTTTTTGCAGAATGTGAGATCCGATGAGGGGTCTATGCTAACGCTATTTCCGACCCGCCTGTCTTCTTGGGGATCGTTAAGAATCGTCAGGCCCAGATTCTGGATCGTTTGCCACAGCTTGTTGCTCTTGGGGTTATTTTTGCGACAACCTCAAGCTTAATGCTGGGCGTTAAAGTCGCCTACCACGAGAAGTTGTCTCCTGGTGGCCAGGCACGTGACTTTAAACAGTAGGTCAGGAACTCGTGACCCTCTTTTTTTCGGGGAACTGTATAAGTAGTGAATAAAGAGATTGGCGTCTCCCTTTTTCCTCGGCACAATTTCTAGTAACATGTATTGTTCGTTAGCACTGTCTATAATGTGTTGTATTTTCGTAATGTTGCGTTGCACAAAGGCAGCGGTAAACGGGGTCGCCGCCGTCGTCACTGAGTTCGAGGGGAGAATCAATTCTTTATAGCCTGGTAATTTCGCCGGGCCGCTACACTCTTGAAGGCTATCACGTCCGGTTGTATACAAAGGTGTTTGATGTGAAACTGCAGGTTTCCCCGCATGTGGCGGGACCCCCTGCAGTTCCATTGCCATACCTCAATTTGTTGGCGAGGGGCCGTGGTGGGGTATGAGAGGGATGATTACGGGCAATGTCGCGCTTAGTACCATTACGTTAGGGCTTCCCTCCAAAGCCGCGAGGCGCTTCACTACAATTGATGGAAAAAGGTAGCGATGCTTGTAACCAGCTAGGTTACTTCCCTAGTAAGATTGTTAACGTTTTCCTCGAGACCGCAAAATTTGTTCTCCTGGGCGTTCATTTCGGCTCTTATCTTGTCGGTAGCCTTAGGTTTGAGTGGCGGTTGCGGATTGTCCTCTAGGGACGCTTCCGCAGCGAGTTTCGATCCGGAGCCCTCGTCAGAAAGAGCTACACCTTTGAGGTTAATGCGGCTATCCATCTCCATCGCATTACTGGTGGAGGTTATAGCGCTTAGCGCGAGAGAGGGGGGCGTGCGAGATACGGGGGGCATGGCAGTTGCGGGGGGTTGTAGCGATTAAAACAGCCTTTGCATTTCGGCCATCTCTCTCTGCATTTGCGCAATGGTTTCGTCTCTGGACTTTAGTTTAGCTAGGAGCTCCTTCTCGCGAGCCGTATAGTTTTCGGAGGCCGTATCCGGCCAGCCCACCTGCTTCTTCGAGCAGCTTCCACTCCTACTCCTGCTCGCACTCCTCCGACTGCCCTTGTTTCCCTGCATCGAACTGGCACCCCGGCCGCCCTAGTTCCACGACAGCGGTGGGAGAGGAGATGGATATGTCTCGGGAATTGCTGCCCCGACGGTGGCTCGACGATCGTTTGCCCGCATTTTCTCTGGAACGCGACTTGTGTCCGAACTCCTGGTCCCTTTCTTCATTTCGCTTCTTTAGTTGCCGGTTGCGTCTGGGGCGGCGGTCCACGAAGCGATGCTTGTAGTTCCTGCTGCCGGTGTTGGGGACGCCTTTGCACACGATGCACTTTGACGTGCAGGCGTACTCTTCTCCCTCGGCTGGCGGAGGGTGTTCTTCGCCGCATCTTCGGCACATTTAGGCCCTGAGTTTGTAGCAGACGTCCGCCTGATGACTGGACTCTTATGCAGTTGAAGCAGGTTTCGGCCTGCTCCCTGTACGGGTGCACACGGGAAGGACTCTCCCAATAGTAGATGGTGTCTGGAGCCTTCTTGCCGGCGAAAGTCACCAGGATGGGCACTGATTGTCCGAGGTGGTGAGCATCCACCACCGGAATCCCGTGGTTGCGCTTCAGGAATCAATGTCGGCTCTCCCGCCATCATATGCATAATAAATGACGCCTCTCTTGGAGTCGTCCGGCGCTGACATGTACGATGTCACTTCGACGTTTTAGCTCCCATCATGAGCAGTCAAATGTTGCTGTACACCGAAGCCCTAAGCATATTCGGTGTGCTAGTGGTAAATGTGTTGTTAACTGTGTTAACACGAAGACTGTCTTGATTCACGACCTATAAAATCCGTAGGTCGAACGCTACACATGTAGCTCTGAGAATGGTGCGCATGTTGAGAATGTTAAGAATTTAACCTGGAATACGGTTCGGGCCACCACCCTCGCCCTCTGACAGTGCATCTTGCCCTCCATCACCCTCACCTCATCATTCTTCCCTCCCTCGCCCTCACCTCACCATGTCTCTCCTCCCTCACCCTCGTCCTCACGACTTTTCGTGAGCCCATCCTCCCTCCCCCTCGCCTCACTGAGTGAAATCCTCATGAGGTGAGGTGAGGACGCCCTTATGAGGGTTCGCCCTCGTAAGGATGCCCACCTCTGGTCATGGGCAGTTCAGAAGGCAATATCTATAAGAAACAAGGGTATGGGAAATGCGGAAGCGTCAAAGTATTGTTGCAAAGCCGCAGGAAAAGCATGATGTCCAGCGATCGAAAAGGTTGAAGCGAAAAACGTGGAGCTTTGAGGGGCGTTTCGCCATACCGATTTCAAACATTCGCGTATTTTGTGGAGTCGTGTGTTAGTTCAAGATTGCTTAAAATGTTACCATAAAATAATAAAAATAATGAAACAATAAATAAAAAAATTATGCAAGCAAGCTGGCACTCTTTCATAGTATCTAACAAAGAATGTACTTGCGCAAAGAACACAGGACACAACAAAGTAACACATACGACAAGAACAGAGCGCAACTTCCAACTAGTTTACTAAGAGCAGGCAAACTTGAATATATACAAGTGTTGGCCAACAGAAAGATTACAAAACCAAAAGAAAGATAAGCCACGTGCGCAGTTCATACCAGCATGCCGCCGCCAAAGGTACAACAAGATATTCTGTCCAACTGATATGATATTCCAAATATAACAAACAAAACATAAAACAAAAAAAGAAAATGAAGATTCATGAGGTGAACAATGAACGCGCGGAATATGACACATGTTACCAAAGCAGTGTCAAAAATGCCATAATAAAAGCAGTCAAACATGAAAGCTATACCTGTCAACGAGTAAACTATCCTGGTTGCAAAAGCATGTCAATAAAGTGAGTGTGACACGCTAAAAACATTAAGCCACAGAGATAACAGCACCTAGTTTCACCGACGTAAAGCAACCTAGAGGACATCGAATTTACACATGTCCATCTAAAAATGTAATCTCTTTGTCGAGCAGAACAACTGAAGCAGTACTAGCGCATTCGTCACCGGTGTTAGCAATATGAAAAGCACATCTTTACCATTACCACGTTTCTGGCCCATGCTAAGACTAAACTTCGGAGAGAAATAATTGAGGCTTTTCGTACTGCTAACACTGTTGACGAATGCGTTAGTACTGCTTCAGTTGTTCTGCTCTAGAAAGAGATAACATTCTTTGATGGACATGTGTAAATTCGATGTCCTCTGGATTGCTTTACGTCGGTGAAACTCGGTGCTGCTATCTCTGTAGCTTAATGTTTTTAGCGTGTCACACTCGATTTATTGACACTGGTTTTGCAACGAGGATAGTTTACCTGTTGACAGGTATCACTTTCATGTTTGACTGCTTTTGTTATCGTATTTTTGACACTGCTTTGCTAAGATATGTCATATTCCCCGCGTTGATTGTTCACCTCATGAATCTTCATTTTCTTTTTGTTTTTTTTTATATGTTTTGCTTGTTATGCTTGGACTATTGCTACGCTACTAACTACTCTGCTGGCGCCATACAGCGGCTAAACTACATTTCCTGGCAGCTGGCAAGCCTAGAGCTATCTCGGGGCTGGAGGCTTCGGGAAATCCTTCCCATGCCCAACTTCGCCAAATTCCAAAGCAGGAAGGAAGCGCGGGCACAACAACGGAGAATTGAAGGGTACCGTGGTTTCGGGACACGAGGATGTCGAAAAACATCAGCGAGTTTTCTTCCTCCATCTCCAGCGTGAACTGGATATCACGTTCTACGGAGTTTAAATGACAAAGGAAATTTTGAATCTCAGATCTTTTGATGACGGCGAAGCAGTCGTCCACGTACCTGAGGAAAAGCTTTGGTTTTGGGTTTAATGAGTTGAGGGCGTGCTGTTCGATGTGTTCCATGGTTAAATTGGCCATAACGACAGAGATGGCGGTTCCCATTGACGTTCCTTTCACTTGTCGGTAAAATTGCCCGTTTGACGAGAAGTATATGTTTGATAGGCACAGCTCCAGGAAGCGGCACACATCATTAACAATCAGTGGGCTTCGTGCGCTGAATTCGTCGTCGCGTTGTAGGGCGTCTCGGGTAGCGGTCACCGCAAGCTTCCAGCAATCATATCTGCGCTTGATGTCGGCATCTGGCAACTGGAACCTGGTGTACGAGAGAAAGTCAGGCTCAAAACAATAGGTGTACTTAATTCAATGCAAGGACACCGAAAATAATCAAACCTACAACTGGATGAAAGGCAACCCCTGCAAGAACTGAAGGCAGACGCCAACATAGTGATCCTCCCAGCGGACAAGGGCAACACAACAGTCTTTCTAGACATACCGGACAACGAAGAGAAAATATCCACGTTACTCAGCAGTGGAGAGTATGAGAAAGTGAAGGACCCCACAACAACTACCCAAGCAAGGCTAAACAAAACATTGAAAAATGTCTTCCAAAACCACCCCAACTGCCGAAACCTCTCCCTCCAGTTATTGAGCACCAACGGATCGGCCCCCACCATTCTACGGCCTGCCCAAAGTCCACAAACTGGGGCACCCTTTGCGCCCGATTGGGACTTCCGGTGTTCCCGCGCGCGCCCTTTCGATCGTTGTCGCAATACTTTCACAACATCATGTCCCCAATCGCAGGATAAACAGCGACCTATATCTGTCAATCCGTCTTCATCGAACTGGTGTCCCAAGCCACTCTTGAGGCCGACGAATGCCTTGTCTCTTTCGACGTGGTGTCCCTTTTCACAAAAATCCCCGTGAAGCTTGCGGTGACCACTACCCGAGACACCCTACAACGCGACGACACACTCTGCACACGAACCCCTCTGAGTGTAACTGATGTGTGCCGCCCTCTAGCGCTGTGCCTATCAAACACATATTTCTTGTCAAACGGGTAATTTTACCGACAAGTGAAAGGAACGATACTAGGAGCCTCCATCTCTGTCGTCATGGCCAATTTAACCATGAAACACATCGAACAACGAACCCTCAACTAATTCCACCCGAAACAAAAGAGTTTCCTCAGGTATGTTGACGACTGCTTCACCGTCATCAAAATATCTGACATTCAAAATTTCCTTTATCGTTTAAACTCGGTAGAACCTGATATTCAGTTCGCGCTGGAGGTGGAACAAGGAAACTCGCTGCCGTTTTTGGACGCCCTCGTGTCCTGAAACGACGGTACCCTTCAATCTCCGCACACCGCAAACCAAATAACTCAGGCCGGTATCCCCACTTCTCTTCGAACCATCCAACAGTCCATAAAGCATCAGTGGTGAAGACATTAATCAGAAGAGTTGAGACACACTGCAGCAGAGAACTTGACAAAAAAAAGAACAACGCACGATATTCAAAGAACTCATCATGAACGGCTAACCAAAAAACTTTATTCAAAAAATCATTCGACATCAAAAACACGACAACATGCGCTAAGAAATCAACGCCCATATACCAATGCCACCACCAAAATACGTCACTTTATCTTATGTCTGTGGTGTCAGCGAAACCATCGCCCGAATCCTAAAAAAATGGGGTCTCCAGGTTGCGCACAAGCCCACAAACACTGCTACCCCTTGCCTACCTGTTTCTAAAGACCGGCCACGGAAAGAAAGAGCCCAGCGCATTGTCTACAAAATTCCTTGCGCCGACTGCGACGCAGGCTACATCCGCGAAACCAAAAATCTCAAAGGAAGAATTCGGCAAAAAAAAAAAAAACGACTTCCGAAACTTCGCATGAGAGAGCAATCCTGTAGCCGAACATTCTGAGGACTCAGACCATAGAATCATCTTGGAATAAACCCGCATCCTCGGAACCGAAACAAATTACCACAAAAGGCTCCTTCTGGAATCCTGCCACATCGAAAAAACCCCGAACAACTAGAACCGCACAAAGGAAACCTGCCCCCAGTATATGCCCAGGGACTTCGCTCAGCTCAACGAAAAAAAGTCGCCATTGACCGCCTCCCCACAGTGCGACAACGTGACTAACAGCCTTTTCGCCCTCCTTCCTCCCCCTCCCCCACGCCTTTCGCATCACAGCTTTCGATTCTTTGACCCCCTCTTCCCCTCCATATTTAAAGACTAGCTACTGCCCTCAGTCACCCCTGATGCCGAGTAGGCTTCGAAACGTTGGGTGAAAATTAGTTTTTTGGTTGGAGATGTGCAGTTTATTCTAAGTCTTCAAACCCGACCAGACAGGCAAATCTGTCAAAATGTTTAGTTTTCATATCTCTCCTGTTCCATGACATACCCGAACGGCAACGCGGTTCTCTGACCGATCGGCTGCGTGCTTGACTTGCAATTTTAGGAGCCCGAGGTCCATTCGCCGGCTGTTCGGAAGACATTTTATTTCTTTTCCTCCTGCTGACGTTCACGTTACAACGACCACAACATCTGGGCTGCTGCTCAGGTTACTGACGAGAGTTCGTTGCAGGTCTGCCAGGGAGTCCACGGAACACGGTCGCCCGTTCGGCGCGACGCCTTGCTTGTTGGACTGGGAGTCCCTACAGGAGGGCTCTCAAAACAGCCTATCCACCGCCCGAAGAGATCATCAACGTGCTGCAGTTACTTTGCTCTCTGCACTTGCCGTTGTGCTTCTCCGTTGGGATTGTGATTTTATAGAGAAAAAAAGACGCCGTAACTGTCACACATATATGTGCACACCTCAACCACTCCGTGACAGAGAGGAGGAAGTTGGGAATCAAAGAGAAAAGACACAAAGCGAGGCAGTAATGGAGGTCTGCGTCTGCGTTGGCATCGCATTCGTTGAACACAACAGCACACAGATGCGTACATACCTTGCGCTGGGGCAGTATGGCTTCCATGGCATTGCAATTGCTGACACCCGCACACAACATGACGCACACAGGTCCAGTCGACCCTGCCTGCCAGTCTGAAGCCCGAAGAGGTCGCGAAGGGTTGCATTCAGGCTACCACCCGCGGGGGCGAACCCGTGGTGTTATCACCGGGCTCTGCGTTCGGACCAGTTGATGTCTTCAAAGGTTTCGTCTGCCCCTCCTCCAAATTCAAATCCACAACTCCTGTCCGATGTCAGTGAACGATAAAGAAACCCAGGTCACTGAAATTACCGAAGTCCTCCACTACGGCGTCCCTTAGAGCCTGAGTCGCGTTGGAGCATAGAACACCACAAACCGAAGCTCAAACACCCGCCGCGGTGGCACAGTGGGTAGGAAGTTGGGCTACTGATCTGGAGAAGCGAGTTCGAACCAGACCGCGGCGGCCGCGTTTCGATGGAGGCGAAACGCTGAGGCGCCCGTGTGCTGTGCGCTATCAGTACACGTTAAAAATCTCTAGGTGGTCAAAATTATTCTGGAGCCTTCCACTACGGCACTTTTCTTCTTTCACTACCTCCTTTATCCCTTCTCTTACGGCGCGGTTCAGGTGTGCGCCGATATATGAGATATATGAGATACTGCGTCATTTCCTTTCCAAAAAAACAAGTTCTATCTTCAAACCGAACAAAGTCATAACCACAGGTGAGCAAACGCCCTCATTTTTACTTTTCCTCCCTCAACCTCACATTTGAATCCATGGCCGTCCCTCAACCTCGCCCTCATTTTGAAAAGTTATTTTGCCCTCCATCACCCTCGCTTCAAAAAAATTGCTGGCCCTCCATCGCCCTTGCACTCACATCTCACATCATCGGCCCTCCCTCACCCTCACTAACAGTCGTTTTAAAACTCGAGTTATTTTTTTGTCGTCGGCAACTTATGGCAATTTTCCTGAGTAATAAGCATATGAGACGAGCCCTCAAGGCACCATTGGACGCGAGGCTAGATGCTTATATTGTTGTGTGTGTGTGTGTGTGTGTGTGTGTGTGTGTGTGTGTGTGTGTGTGTGTGTGTGTGTGTGTGTGTGTGTGTGTGTGTGTGTGTGTGTGTGTGTGTGTGTGTGTGTGTGTGTGTGTGTGTGTGTGTGTGTGTGTGTGTGTGTGTGTGTGTGTGTGTGTGTGTGTGTGTGTGTGTGTGTGTGTGTGTGTGTGTGTGTGTGTGTGTGTGTGTGTGTGTGTGTGTGTGTGTGTGTGTGTGTGTGTGTGTGTGTGTGTGTGTGTGTGTGTGTGTGTGTGTGTGTGTGTGTGTGTGTGTGTGTGTGTGTGTGTGTGTGTGTGTGTGTGTGTGTGTGTGTGTGTGTGTGTGTGTGTGTGTGTGTGTGTGTGTGTGTGTGTGTGTGTGTGTGTGTGTGTGTGTGTGTGTGTGTGTGTGTGTGTGTGTGTGTGTGTGTGTGTGTGTGTGTGTGTGTGTGTGTGTGTGTGTGTGTGTGTGTGTGTGTGTGTGTGTGTGTGTGTGTGTGTGTGTGTGTGTGTGTGTGTGTGTGTGTGTGTGTGTGTGTGTGTGTGTGTGTGTGTGTGTGTGTGTGTGTGTGTGTGTGTGTGTGTGTGTGTGTGTGTGTGTGTGTGTGTGTGTGTGTGTGTGTGTGTGTGTGTGTGTGTGTGTGTGTGTGTGTGTGTGTGTGTGTGTGTGTGTGTGTGTGTGTGTGTGTGTGTGTGTGTGTGTGTGTGTGTGTGTGTGTGTGTGTGTGTGTGTGTGTGTGTGTGTGTGTGTGTGTGTGTGTGTGTGTGTGTGTGTGTGTGTGTGTGTGTGTGTGTGTGTGTGTGTGTGTGTGTGTGTGTGTGTGTGTGTGTGTGTGTGTGTGTGTGTGTGTGTGTGTGTGTGTGTGTGTGTGTGTGTGTGTGTGTGTGTGTGTGTGTGTGTGTGTGTGTGTGTGTGTGTGTGTGTGTGTGTGGTTTGAGCTAATACATAAGACAAAACACATACAGTTACGAGTTGAGCCCAAAATATCACTCAGCCCTTACTTCTGGCATGCACTGCATGCATACAAGTGCCCTACACTTAGAATATTTCATTGTTATCTATATGCGCTGGTAAAATGAGTCAGCGCGTCGTTGAGTCTGTGCACAGAAAGTTATGTACCCCAAGAAGATTAATAAAACAATGAAGTATCATTTTCCACGACAGTTACAATAGGTGCAAAGAATAGAATAGACACCGAAATAGGAAATTTTGTAGATCTCTTATTTACAATTACCTGATGACATTGCGATAGCACTGCGCCGTCTGAATTTCACTGCGTCTAATCTCCCGCCATTTCGTGCGGTTTGCTGCATGCTCGACAGATGACGCTTCACGCGCACGGATGGAGGATAATGGTGGTGGTGGTGGTAGTGGTTTTATTAAAAATAATAGTAAAAAGGAAGGAAAAGATTTTTTCTAGCCCCGGCATCTGCCATCGATACTGAAGCACCTGAGCTGGGGCAGCGGAAATAAAGGACAGCAGGCAGAATGGAGAAATGAAATGAAAGAGGTGAGGGGACAGGAATAGAGGACAGGGGGAGAAGTATTATGTAAAAACTATTTACACAATAAGAAATGTGTCCAGGTTGTGCGCGTGATTAGTTCATTTTAGAGGAATTAAATCACACACGCGCACAGCACTGTGTTGGTTACAACTGGAGAGGGGCGTCCAGTTATTAATCGTTCAAGGTAGAACACGCGGAGCGTTCGGTAACTGCGTGTAACTACCTGACGGAGAACAGACGGGACGTCAAGCCCGTGTGTTCGAGGAATGCACAGAGGCTCACCAAAGTTCGCTCACGAGTGCGCGCACTGCCCGGCGGCCGCAATAGCGCCTTGATGGAGTCTGGTAGTATGCCCTGCGCAATATAGGCCGCGAGCATATCGCGACGAGCATCGGCGAATGCGGAACAGCGAAGGAGCAGATGTTCTAGTGTTTCAACTGCACCGCATCCGTCACACACATCACTCGTCGCGAATCCGTGACGCACCCGTCGTTCCCCGGGCCACACGCAGCCAATGCGCGCGCGGAGGATCATTGCACGTTGTGACCGTGTAAGTGCGCGACAGCCGGTGACACTGTCGATGCGCTCACCTCCCGCGATGAGTGGGTCGGGGTGCTGCTTTCGGAGATGGTCGTGGATGGCCGCACGCACGTCCTCCAGCGCAAGGGGCAGATCGCTGGCAGGTAGTTGGTGTGCAGCGGTCGCGAGGTCGTCAGCTTCTTCGTCGCCGGCGATGCCGCAGTGACCGGGCACCCACTGTGCACGCACGGCACAACCTCTCTGCGCGAGGCGCTCGATGCGCGAGCGGATTTCCCGCACTAGTGGGGTACCGCGGCCGTTAGATTGCAGGCGGCTGAGGGCGGCGCGGGAGTCGCACAGGAGAGCACTCCTGGGCGGCGGAGGGCAGAGGGTGAGCAGCAGGTCCAGCCCGAGCCGGATCCCCATCAACTCCGCCGTGGTGGAGGAGCCCAGGAAGGCTGCGTGTTGCTGGCTGTGCAGTCGCAGGGCGGGGATGGTGGCCGCCGCAGCAAGGGAGCAGCTGTCGCGGGCCACTGAGCCGTCGGTGTACACGAGGAGATGGTCCTGGAGCTCCTCGTGTATGACGGCTCAGGCCAGCTGCTGCACAGCACAGAGGGGTGTGCTCCGATTTCCCGCAATGCCGACGATCTCTCGCTGTACCTCCGAGGCAGCAGGCCAGGACGCGCAGGAGCCGTAGGGGGGTGGGCCTTGGGTCAATTGCTCATACTCGAGCAGCGCCGCGCCCATTCGTGATCGCGGGTGCGAGCGCATACGCTGCAGCAGCGAGCCGCCGTCCGGTGCGCGGTGAAGCCGGTCGATGTGATTCAGTGCCCTGCGCGCTGCTTGGAGCTCAAGGGGCCACGCTCCTGCCTCGGCCAACGTTGCGGCGCACTGCGAGTTTTTGGGCAGGCCTAGGCACACGCGCAGGGACTTGCGGTGCTGAAGCTCGAGCTTCTTACAGCACGGCTTGCGCACCGTGACGAGCGGCAGCGCATAGAGCACCGCCCCCAAAGCTGCGGCATTGTATAGACGCAGCGCGGCTTGCTGGGAGATGCCCTGGCCTCGAGCGGTGAGCTTGTGCACGGCGGCGGTGATCCTCTTCATCTGCAGACAGGCCTTGGTCGCCGCTGGGCAGAACGAAAGGCGCCAGTCGATGTCCAGGCCAAGGTACCGCACCGATTTACGCCAAGGAATCGGAGTCCCATCCAGTGACAGTGGCGCAAGGTGCGCGCGCGAGCGCGAAATGCAGGCCATGGCCACCGATTTGCCCGCGCTCAGCGACAGACCAAGGCCGCGCAAGCTGGCATCGATTGCGGTCAGGGCTCCCTGAAGGCACTCCCGCACGCGGAACGCCTCGCCCGGTGGTCCCCGGCACCACAGAGCTATGTCGTCTGCATATATGGACATTTACACATGGTGTCGCCCGCTCGTGGGGAGGGAGGCCGGCACCACCGACATGGCCCCATTAAACAGAAATAGTGATAGGACAGAGCCCTGCGGCACGCCCATGTCGACCGGGCGATGCTTGGAGAGCTTATCCCCTACTCGTACGCGCATGGTGCGCCCGCTCAGGATGCCATGAACGTATCGCAAAAGGCGCCCGCTCACACCAGCATCCTCAAGCACCGCGAGAATTGGTGCGCGGTGAACGTTGTCAAAAGCGCCCGAGACGTCCAGTAGCAGTAGAAGCGCAACCTGGCCTGCTGTCCTGGCATGCTCTAGCGCTGTAACAACGTCCGATATAGAATCGGCCGTGCACTGCATCCCACGGAAACCCGTCTGCCGCTCGTCAAACAAATCAGCTTCCGCAGCCCGCTCGTTCAGACGCTGCAATGCCATATGCTCCATGAGCTTACCTGCCGCCGATGTTAATGCCACTGGCCGGTATCCGCTCAGCTCCGTAGGTGGGCGCCCTGCCTTTCGGATGGGACAAACGACCGCGCGGTTCGCCAATCCTCCGGTAGCTCCCCGCGTACCCACACCAGGTTGATCTGCTGCAGGAGGATCTGTCGTTGCTGCGCATCCAGGTTTCGCAGCATCTGGTATGTCACCCCGTCCGGTCTGGGCGCCGAGCGGCGGCGGCAGCGCTGCAGCGCATTGTTCAATTCCGCCGCGGTGAACGGCGCATCACATGGACCTTACGAGGCGACGGGCTAGGGACGGCATCGCTTCTGGGGCTCTCAGGAGCAGCTATGTTAGCGGCGTTTGCGGGGCTGGGCGGCGCGAACCGATCGGCAAACCGCTCTGCCAATTCTACAAAGCTGAGCCCGCTGGAGATTGCGAGGGCGGCCAGCGGTTGACGGTTTGCCTGTGTTTCGGTGATGCGCAGCAGGGTGTCAAACAGCCTCCACAAGCTGACGTCTTCCTCCATCCTTTGGCATAGTGAAGCCCACTGCCGGCGGTATAGCTTGTTGGCGTGGCGGCGCGCTGCTGCGTCCAAGCGGTTGTAGACAGTCCAGTCGGCGGAGGATAATGAAGACCTGGCTTTTATTACACCTTGGCCAATCCCCCCGCGTGGGTATGTGCCATATACCTGGGGTGGTGAAGAAGAAGTATCTACAGCATAACATTCAACACGCGTGAGCGCGGGTACGTGACGAAGAGGACGACATTGCAAGCACAGAGCTTGGCAATTCGTACAGGCAGGATGTTAAAGGGGCTGCGAAACACTGCTTGAACGGATGCCGGCTATACCTCAGATGGATTCTTTATGTCACACAGATGCTGACTAAAAACGAATTACAGGAATCGATGCGTAGAAACGGGAGTTATTCAATGAAGAAATTAAAAAATACAAGCAAACAAAATGCTGCCCTCAGCTCGATTTCCGCGCGCCTTCCCATTCCCATTTCACTCTCCCAATGCCGACACGGGAAGTCACCAATCAAAACAGCCTAACTCAGCACGCCGCGTAAGTTTGTACACCATGGTTGCCTAATCGCTCTAACTCGTTCTTGCCAAGGCTGGCAGCGCCGTTTGCTAGGTTACAACAACCATGTGAACGTCCAGCTGACGCAGCGATGCTTCATCTTCCCGTCGACGGCCCAGAAGGGAACACTGATCAGTGACTTCCCTGACTAATGGATTGGAACGCGATCCGAACTGAATCTGAACTCGAGCGCGAGGTACTGCGACGGTGACAGCCTACGCAAGATATGAGATACATTTAGCACAGCGCGTACCGCTACGGCTTGCCGCCTACCATGGCATGGCCTACCAGGCGCAAAGTCCTCCGATGCTAAACGTAGCGAGAGCCTCTGGTGGAGTATTTTTGTTTTACTTGCTTTACAGCGCTTTTATCTGAGACAGACAATTTGGTTTTGTTGATGCAATATAAAACGCGTAAACTCGACAAAACGTATCTCTAGTTATTACCACAATTTGCAGTATATTTACAGTTTGTCCGATCATCAAGCTCCCGTCCAGTGATGTCATATCCACTGCTAAAACCCCCACTGCATGGTGACACCGTTGGCTTCAAGAATTTGTTTTTGCGACCTAATTAAAATATTAAAAAATGGAGTACACGCGGTACGACCGATGCTAATAGCATCATAGTAATTCATCTACGCCACCAAGAGCCAAAACAATGCACTGATTGTGTTTTGAGGCCCCTTTAAGATTTCTGCCAAGTGATTGTTAATCTAAGGGAAGTGTATGAACCGACCGACTTTAAAACGGAGTGACACTCCCTCTTGATGGCGTATTCAGCCTTGCCTCTCGTCTTGTGCTTTTCTGCTCTATCTCTTTGCGAAGAGTTTCGTGCCGTTTCCTAAAAGCTTTTAAAATAATTTAGTTAACGTAAATACAATATATTTCCAATGCTATAAATGCAGTGCTTAAAAAAAGTTGTGGCGATGGTGTAGTGGTTTGAAGCAGCGGCCAGCGGAACTGGTATTTTAGCGCCGCCGCGGGTTCGGATCCCGCTTCACTATCTATGAAGTTTTTAATTTCTTTATTGTCTTCGCCCAGTGCGATGCCGGCTCTCCGCTGCAGTGAGGCTCTTATGCTGTCGCTTAAAATAAAACATTATTCAGGCCACTTGAAAATCTAACGGGTCACTAAAATGCAACATTTGGGCTGAATAAAGGTCATCACAAACTCCCCGAGTCTGGAGTGAAACATTCCTGTGGTTGCCATTTCATTGCCCTAGCGCTTCCACTCCGGCGAAAAGCGGTTGTCTGTCTGTCCGAAGCCGGCTTATAGCACGTGGGCCACGTTGGTCACGTGATTGTCACGTCATCACAAGCTACCCGCCGGATTGTGAGCAAACTGCCCACCGTGGCAGTTCATTTAATGGTTAGTCGCGCGAGGTTTCTCAGGAAAAACGTAGGTCTCATAAGCCATACCGATGGCAGCACCTGCCCTCGAAGGGCAGTGGCGCGTCGCTTAACCGCTGCATCTCTTCTCCATAACGGAATCAGGACTTCCAGGGACCTGTGATTGTAGAGAATCACCTATACCACCACAGTACAAGTCTAGAATGAGGCAATATCACGCGAACTTGCATCATATTATATATCAACCAAATTACGCCAGTTCCGGCCAAGCAAACCCGTAGAAAGTGGATAAACCACGCTGAACCAGGGCTAAGGGTGCTATCGCACGACAATTCATGCCTAACCCCAACCTAAACCGCCCGAGATTTTTTTGCCTGAACGCCTACGCATTGCCCGAACGCTGAGTGTCAGTTCTCTACCATGCTGGCAAAACATCTGGTTTTTAAAATCAGGCGCGCGATTACGTGGTTCCACGTCTTACCAGGGAGAAACATGAAACCGTGGTAATGTTCCTGTTATTTGGAGAGGAGTAAAACTTTTTATTTTTTTAGCACATCTCACAATGCAAGGTGGAGCAAGCAATGAACCAGACTACGGTGGTCAAGCTCCTTTTTTTTATTTCCATGGTAAGACTACATTTGTTGGCTTCGCTCCCCACGGTGAAGGAACAGCGCTCAGTACGGGACAGAAGACAAACATGGGTGCACAAAAACAGGCGCTGACTATCAACTGGATCTTTATTTCCCAGTACAAACATATATCAGGTGGCAGCAAGGGGGGGTGAGTAAATTCAGTCATGCGCGGTACAATGTGGATAGTTACATCAAACAGTGGATAGTCACGTCAAATAATGAATTTATAAAAACTTGAAGCTGAGATGGACGGAAGGGTGAAGGCAATAAAACCGATAAAAGCTGCACGGTGTAGAGGACCATGACCAAAAGGAGCCGCGAACTGCTGAAAAAAACGAAGGAATGGGCAAAACAACAGGACTTCAAATATGTCTGGCACACAAATGGAAAAATACTGGTATGGAAATCTGATGGCGCATCAGCGATAGTCATTTCAAAGGAAAGTACACTTGACACACTGCTTTAGGGGCTAGGCCCTTGCTCAGAAATGCACTTTTCGCACCCCTGATGGACCTGCCGCCCCCCTTTTAAACCAAAGTCTCAGTTCTTCCTGCCATCTGCTGTAAACACTGCGTCTGCTCAGAAAAAGAGCCGCATGTCTTTTTCACGTCAACGCACAGTCCCTGCGTAACAAAGGTGACGAGTTCGAATCTTTCCTTTCTGCACTTAACTTCCACTTCAACATAATAATGGTTACTGAAGCTTGGTACCAAGATAGCGGTGAAGCCTTACATTTGCCAAACTACACTACATATGTGCAAAATCGTATTGATAAACGAAGTGGGGACGTGATGATAGTGATAGAAAACAAATTTAAATGCCGCCTTCTTGTCGATTTCACGTTAACTCATGATGACAATGAAATACTCTCCTTACAAAGTGGTAGAAACGTCTTTTCTGTATTTTACCGACCTCCAAAAAGCAACTTCTCGAATTTTGCCTGCTTCCTTGATGAATACCTCCAATGGGTCACAGAGAACAACCTTAACCTTGTTTTAGGGGGTGACTTAACATTGATTTTCTATCACAATCAGTTATTAAGTTAGAGGTTGAGTCGATATTGGAATGCAATGGCTTCATTAACGTTATAAATGTCCCCCACACGATTACAAGCAGCGACAGCAATCGACGTCTTTTTTACCAACTCCCCACCGAATCGCCTGAACTCTGGAGTAATTAATGGCCATATAAGTGACCCTCTTCCAATATACCTGGTCGTCGAGAGTCCGCCCTCTACTAAAAATCGTATGCCTCCAAGTATTACACACCGACGCATTAATCATGACACACTAAATCACTTTAGGGCAGCCCTATCAAATTTTGACTGGAGTGTTGTGCAAAACAAGGACCCAGAAGTTGCTTACAATGTCTTTATTACCATATTTAAATCCATATATGAACAAAGCTTTCCTCTCGTAACCTCAAAGAAACCCCGCAAAGCTCGCAAACCATGGATAACCGCCGAATGCCTCAAAATGATAAAAACAAAAACAGACCTTTACAACCCTTTTATCCAAACCAGGTCACTAGAAGACCTTAAACAATTTAAAACATACCGGAACACAGTTACGTATGTTCTTCGACCGGCGAAAAAACAGTGCATGGAAAATCTGTTCAACCAAGACTTATTAAGACTTATTATTAAAATATCAACAAAATTTTAAATCGAGGTACAACTGTTCCTAGTGCACTTGAAATTTTAGTCAACAAAGAAACATTGAGTGGGAAACGACTAGCAGATGATTTTAATAACTATTTTGTGTCTCAGGCAGACGTGAGCTACAATTTTATGAACATGAAGTGTCTTGACTCGCGGGTTGTTTGCAGTGCTTTCTTTTCTCCAACTGATGCGAACGAAATCAAAAATTGTCTTCTAGCTTTGCGTAACAGCATGTTGTGTGATATTGATGACCTGAAAATTTCACCAGTAAAATATGTCGCTGATGTAATTAGTCCTGTGTTAGAATCTATTTTCAATAGCTTTATTGAACACGCAGTGTTCCCTAAGAAAATGCAGTTTGCCAAGGTCACAGTTATTCACAAAGGTGGAGACAAAAACAGTCTGTCAAATTATCGTCCAATATCTATTCTACCTGTTTTTTAAAATTGCTTTGAAAATATCTTGTTCAACCAGATATCTATTTTTTGTGACAAAAATAACATAATAACGCCCAGTCAGCATGGGTTGAAGTAGAACCTTTCGACGGAAACCGCGCTGCTGACACAAAAAGAGCTAATTTTAGAGTCCTTCGAGCAGAACCTTCTCACTCTTGGCATATTCATCGATTTTTCAAAAGCGTTTTACCGCATTAACCACAAAATAATGTTAACTAAGCTCGAGCATTACGGTTTCCGCGGACAGTTTCTTGACATAATTCTGTCTTACTTAAGTGCTCGATCGCAACAAGTAAAAATAAACAATTATTTATCTGATATCAGACACATCGTTTCTAGTGTCCCGCAAGGTAGCATCTTGGGACCATTGCTATTTCTTCTTTATGTTAATGACATCGTCTGTATTAGTAAACTTCCAAGCTTTCTGATTTACGCTGACGACACCACTTTATTCTTTAGAGCTGCACAGCTGCCAGATCTTGAGAAACAAGCCACAAAATGTTTACAGTCAATTCAAGAATGGTCTCAAAATAATTTATTAAACTTAAACACTGCAAAAACGAAGGCCGTGCTTTTCCGGCCTCGTAACAAGTTGACAAATATGCTACCACTCTGTTTAAAGATCGGTAAGTCGCTCATCGAAACGCTCCCTGCGGTCAAAAGTTTACGTGTTATTTTTAATGAGCATTTGAGTTGGAATGATCGCGTTGACATGGTGATGAACAAGCTGTCAAAGGTTGTCGGTATTTTGTGTCGACTGAGATATTTCATGCCGAAGAGTATCAAGAAAATGTTGTATAATGCACTTTTTTCCTCTGTTGTAAATTATTGTTTTTTGGTGTGGGGTACCACGTCTTTTACAAATATTAACCGCTTGTATCTTCTTCAAAAGAAAGCTGTTCGAAATATTATGAATGCTCCTCGACTAGAACACACCGAACCGTTTTTCAATGAACTTCGCATCATCCATTTTCCACAGCTGTACGAAGTTTTACTTCTACAACGGTATAAAACCGGTGTTAATTACAATAATTGCAATATGCTAAATCTGTCAGGATTACAATGCAATGAGCCAAAGTACACTACACGTGTGACACCCAAATGGTATGTGCCCAGGATGCGAACAAATTATGGTTATCAAATGTTGAGCTACACTCTCCCACATCAACTAAATAAGGAGTCCGAATTGATGTACAGCTAATGCCAAATATGTTACTTTTGTTCGTTTTCTTTTTTTTTACCCCTGGAAGTGCTACCATGTTGTGTACCACTGCAGTGCCCTTGTGGGGTGCGTCGGCCTCGTCAAGCCTTCCAAATGGCTTTTTGTCGGCGCACCCAACATCGTCATGATGTTAAATAAACATGATTGATTGATTGATTGATTGATCACGGAAACAAAGAGTAAATATATGGAGGTTTTTTGGTTTATGGGGGTTTAACGTCCCAAAGTGACTCAGGCTATGAGGGACGCCGTAGTGAAGGGCTCCGGAAATTTCGGCAACCTGGGGTTCTTTGACGGGCACTGGCATCGCACAGTGCGACGGGCCTCTATAGAATTTCGCCTTCACAGAAATTCCGGCGCTGCGGCCGGGATCGAACCCGCGTCTATCTGGTCAGCAGCCGAGCGCCGTAACTACTGAGCCACCGCGGCGGGTCAAACATATAAAGGATTAAACAGGATGCCAAATTATGGCGCAAAAGGTTTGAGTGTTTAAAATTGATGGAAACGATAGTAAAAGAACGATAAAAAAGTTGCAGTGTAGAGGCCCAAACACATAAAAAGGAAAGGACATTCAAAAATTCTAAAGCTTAAAGGTAGCCAAAAGGGCTAAAAAGTCAGTTAAAACCAAAAGAACCAACAAAACGATGAAGGTTGGCTGCTAAATAACAGAAATACCAAGGATCAAGCCACCGCTCAAAACTCATGGCCAGCTGCCCTTGGGAACATCAATTCTTCCTCAGATAGGCAGATAGACGGAGTGCTAATACAGTAGTTCTTGGCACGACGGATTTCAATAGCATCTCCATGGAAAAACGTTTTAATCTGTTTCTGATAATCGCGCATCCATCGTACACTGGGTTGCAGGTGTCTTTTTTACATTTCTTGCAGTGTTTGGCAAGGTTCACGGAGATAGCGATACTGCTCATGTTATTTTTGTGTTCTTGCTGCCTGATATTTATGCATCTCCACGTTTGACGAACGTATTTCTTTCCGCAAGACAGCGGGACTGAATATACGACACCTGTGACGCAAGAAACGTGGGGATTACCATGCGTCTGCCCACAGCCACGAGGAACTTGACTACTGTTGACTCTCTTGCAGAGCGAGGGGAGCTTATGGGGTGCCGAAACACCACGTCCATGCCTGCTCGTTCGCCAACTTTTTTGAGGCAATTGCTAACGTTGTGCAGGTAGGGTACAAGGACAACTGTTTTGCGGTCGTATCCATCCGGAGCTGGTGCACGTTGTTCATGGCGTTTCTTCTTCAGGCATTCGGCTACTGCTGTCATGAGCTGCAAGAGGTAGCACGCTGCAAGTAGGCGCCAAATCTGTTTGATAAGACTTCCTTGAAGCAGATGATCACAGGATTTCTGAAGGGCGTTGCGAAGGCACAGGCTGATAATGACTCGCTTTACTAACTTCAGACGCAAATGGAAGGAGTGGCTATTTACCTCTCGGCTCGTAGGCCTAGCAGGCATGTGTGGCTACCCTTTTGGCCACTTTTAAGCTTCAGAATTGTTGAATGTCCTTTCCTTTTTATGTATTTGGGCCTCTACAGCGCAACATTTTTATCGTTCTTTTTCTATCGTTTCCATCAGTTTTAAACACTGAAAACCCCCTTTTGCGCCATACTCTCGCATCCTGTTTAATCCTTCAAATGTTTATTCTTAGTCTGCGTGACGGCCCTCTACACCGTGCAGCTTTTATCGGTTTTATCGCCTTCACCCATCTGTCCTTCTCAGCTTCAGGTTTTTATAAATTCATTATTTGACGCGACTATCCACTGTTTGAAGTGACTATCCACATGGAACCGCGCATGCCTGAATGTACCGCCCCCTCCCCCCCCCCCCCCCCTTGATGCCACCTGATATATCTTTGTACTCCGAAATAAAAATTCAGTTGATAGTCAGCGCCCGTCTTTGTGCTTCCATGTTCGTCTCCTGTCCCGTACTTAGCGCTGTTCCTTTACCGTGCATTACCAACTAGCCCGTCAAATCGCTCACCTAATTTGATCACCACATTGCTCTCAGTGTTCACCGCTTTCCTATACCGCACTTTCAGCGAAAACAGAAAATAGAAAGAACGTACGGCTGTACTGAACTACCCACAGTTTGAATGAAAACAATTCCGCACCGCAGCTCTGCCGACAGGCTTTGACTTGACATTGGAATCACGTATAAGCATCTTTGCGCTGCAGCCAGTTCCTAGAAGCCTCAATGAGCTAAAATCGGGCTTCGTTCCCAGAGCCAGGGCTTAGAACATGGGAAATCAACAGCCTTGCTAGGTACATGTTTTACTGTACACTGTGATCATCTGACAGACTGGGGTATATAATGAAAATGTTGACTGCGGAACCACGGTTCCCTTTGGACCGGCGGACACACTGACGGCCCGACCAGTGCCCCCTGGTTAGCGCACTAAACAGGGTGTCTTACCGGTACTCCCGCAGAAAAATGGAGGCTAACGGAAAGGGTTCAGCTTAAGTTGAGGACAACGAAATGAGCCATGAAAATAAAAATGATAGGTGTAGCGTTAAGAGACCGGAAGCGGGCAGAGTTAAGGACATCGTAGTCGAAATGAAGAGGAAGAAATGGGCTTGGGCAGGGCATGTAATGCGAAGGCAAGGTAACCGCTGGTGGTTAAGGGTAACGGAGCGGATTCCAAGAGAAGGCAAGGTAGCAGGGGGCGGTAGAAGGTTAGGTGAGCGGATGAGATTAGGAAGTTTACAGGCATAGGGTGGGCGCAGCTGGCAAAGGACAAATTTAATTGGAGAGACATAGGCGAGTCCTTTGCGCTGCAGTCTGTGTAGTCACGCTGATGATGATTATGATGAAGATATATTGGTGAAACAAAGGAATTCAACAGACGCCTGAGAGAGCACCAGAACGACGTCCGAAACCAAAAAGTAACTAACACCATCGCCGAACATGTGCAAGAAACCGGCCACGAGATTAACTAGGATTAAGTAAAGATATTGACAACAGAAAAGAACACATCAGCACGGCAGAACCTTGAGTCTCTTATCATACAGACATCGTCTAACACACTAAACAGGGACGAAGGAATTCTACATCCTATCTATGCTAAATCATTAAAAACGCTACTGGGTGCAACAAAATAACAGACCTGTGCGCCGGTTGCTACGTAGTGAACAAAGGAGTCGAAGCACTTCCGAAACCTCTTTCTATCTTTATTGACTTTGGCCAGTGACCAGTACTCCTCATCACAACTCAACTGTAACGATTCTTTCATAGGATAAGCCCCATTAATAAATATCAACTGTGATACAGGAGCTAAAGGTGCGTTATATACAACTGGGGTGAAACAAGCAATATAATATTCCGAAAGGAATGTTTCATTTACGCATTCTTCATTGCATCAAGCTACTGGCGTTATTTCGCTCAAGCTAACGTCACACAGCACATGGGCGTTATGGAATTTCGCCTTCATTGACATACTGCCGCTGCGGCCGGGATTCCATCGCCGCGTCCTTGGACTCAGTGCCAGAACGACATGGCTAGTGTGGCGGTTAAGATGCCCCAATTCGCTTCCTAATGAATGAATTGCGTGCGATAAAATTTCGTTCAAGATATAACCGTAAAGAAGCATTTACTTTCGAGCAGTTATTTCAAATGTTATTTTACACTGTTATTCTAAAACATGCCATTCATTACTTTGAGAGAGATATTCAGTTTTCAGATGAGCACAAAATTCTTGACGTTACTTTTTATCAACTACGGGACTGAGATTGCCATGTCAACGATACATTACGCAAATTACCAGCAGCAACATGGGCTCAGTCTCAGTGCCCAATTTTTTTATGAGCAAAAGCAAGATATCCGCACACAATTGCGCTTCCTTTTACACACAGACAATTGCAGTCGAGTGTGTTCCACTATAATGAAGACTTACACAAAAGCTACACCGCTCTCACAAAGACACAATCAGGCAAGCGAGGAACGATTATTAGTTTTACTCAGCTCAAACTGCAAAATATAGTACAGTTCAGCTTTTACCATTCTGAGGTCCTCTTATTTCTCTTGTGACGCCTTTTCATAGGTTTTACAAGATATTTCGTCTTTGACGCCATCCCAATCAGCCGTGCGTACTCTAAGTTTCAAAGTGTGGTTCATTATAAGGTTTCGCAAGTTCATATATTGCAGTATTATTTACATGTTCCTAATAAATGCGAAATTGCACGAGAAAGACGTTTCATTGCTTCTTGTAAATATAATGTAGCATGACTAAATTGTATGGAGCTGCAACTAGATTCCTCAGGTACCACTTGTGTGTTAGCACAACCTATTTTTTGGATTGACTAGTCCATGGTTTTTTTGTCTCTCATGTGCATTTTGTTGACAGTTTGCATAACCTTAATTTTGTTAGCCAGATTCACACCTCTGTGCTTTTTTTTGTCAATGTAATCTTATATTCTGTTCAATGCAAGTTTTTGTAATGTAAAAATTGCTTATGCTACGGTGAATGCTGTGCATTTTGCCGTACTTTACGTCTCATTGATTTCTGCGGCTGTCTTCCAGTAGAACGGGTTCCCCTTATATGGCAAACTATTCCAGTGACTTTTAACCGAGGGAGCGTTTTATGCAATTTCTCGGAAAATAAATGAATAAACTGAAATTAAGATATCGGTTTACTGCTCTCAAGCTTGTATTCAGCGGCGCAAGCCACTGCTGTTGTGCCGCTTCAATGTGGTCCTCAAGAGGCCGTATTCGCCCGAATGAGCCGTTGCCGCATTGCGCTCATAAGTTCGTCGAGCTTTGTCTCCATCACGCGCATATCATTTCTTTCGTTTATAGTAATCAGTTCAGCGGACAAATTTCTAGGATGGGTCGAGAAATAACAACGACGCGTGCAATCATTGAAGTTTGCAAATAGTTTTATCCGCCACTAGGCTTCGTATCATAACGCCGCTATCTTTTTCAGCGAGAACCCGTAAGAACGTTTGGTTCCTCTTTGGTAGTAGAGCACGAACTGGACAGTGATATCTTTATTCGGCAGCCTTCTATAATACCACAAGGCCAAGGCCATCACTTCTGTGTACCGTTCTCATCCATCATGTGTGCGGCTCCTTCAGCAAAAATAAAATTGCGGTGCCAACCACCATCCGGCTGTCCTGCCCCAATCATCCGCTCTCAGTGAGCAACAGCGGCATTCAGTGACAGCCCCGACACAAGCAGGAGTGAAACAGAGTTTAAAAGCTACTTGGCCAGTCGCACAAGAAAGACGGCTAACAGTGCTAGCCGCCATTTACGCGGAAAATATTGGGCTTGGCAGCATCGCCCGGAGCACGATGCTAAACTTCGTGCTTTGCTTCGTCCAGGTTTTGCTGGGACTTCTCGGAAACACCGGCAGCAATCCTTCACCCATCGACGGTTATGCCTGCAGGGTGACATCAGCAATCCCGCTGCAGCACCTGCCTGATTGCTCGACAGACGCGCTGCATCTTACAAGACTACCGCACGTGGAGAACTGCGCTGTGACGTGCACATTGGAGCATCCGTTCGGCACTACAGCGACCCCATTGACATCATCTGAGCCCCATAAAATCCCGGTCCGTCCCTCGGCGCCTTCCAGTGGGCTTGGAAGTATCGCCCGGAGCACGATGCTAAACATCGTGCTTTGCTTCGTACAGGTTGGTGAAAAACGACCTTCTCATGATTCTCTCAGAAGCAATTGTGTGTTTCTGGTGGTGCTGCCGAGCCCTGGCCTTGTTTGTCAATGCGTGATAGAATCGTTGCGCGTTATTTGTTTGCTGTTAAAACTCAGCGGCGACGTTGAGGAAAACCCTGGTCCAAATGCCGACAAAATAGAACAAATTCTTCTTACTGGCACATCCATAAAGGCTTCCCAGAATCTCTTAGAAACAGGTCTGCAAAGTGTGCAAAGCCGGCTTTCCGAAATAGAAACTAGTCTTGCCTCCCTTCAGCTGTACAATGAAAAGGTAAAAAATGCGAGGAAGCCTTGAGTGTAATGGGCAAACAGAACAAATGAACAGCAAACTTGATGATTTTGAAAACAGAAGTCGCAGGAACAATATAATCATTTTTGGCATAGAAGAACACGAAGGCGAAAATACTGAGGAACTTGGAAAACGTGTCAAGAATGACATATTCAAAGGCACTCTAGGCATTGATGTTAGATCTATCGAGCGTATCCATCGGCTAAGAAAAAGTAACGCAGATCGGGCACGGCCTGTCGTACTCAGATTATACGACTTCTCCGAAAACTAAAAATCCTTCAAAACTGCTTCAAACTGAAAGGTAGCGACTGGTAAATCACCGAGGACTACTCCGTACCGGTTCGTGAAGTACCCAAGAGGCTATGGCAATCATCCAATATAAATCGAGACAACGGTGATAAGGTGGTTCGGATATTTATTAAACTAAAGATAAACGACGACCTGTACATGTGGGACAAAAGCGAAAACAAGCGAGTGCTGCTAAACCATGCCGAGCGTGCACCAGCAAAAAGTGCCGCAGGTAGCAGCGACTGACCACAGGCCTCAGCACCATTTACACTACTATGTTTCAATGCCAGAAGTATTGTTAACAAAACCGATAAATTTGATGAACTGTTGTTGCTTTACTCGCCAGATGTAGTTGTAATAACAGAAACCTGGCTACATTCCGATATACACGACTCAGAAATAGTTCCCAGCTCCTACTCCTTGATCCGCTCAGACCGCGATGGGCGAGGAGGTGGCGTAGCCATTGCCATAAAAGAGAACGTCGTTTTACAGAAAGAATGTGGAATACCAAACCATGAAAGTGTCTGGTGCACTGTCAACATTAAGGGCAACTTGGTACTAGTGGGCGGTATATACAGACACCGAATGCACCAATTGATTACCTTCTTCAAATGCACGGCTTCCTTCATAGCAAATTCAACGCTCGCGCAAAATTCATCGTCACAGGCGATTTCAATTTGCCAGGTATCGAGTGGACGAACTTAGCAATCGGAAAAAATGAAATAAATAACTGCGAAAAGCTTTTGGATATAATGCTTAGTTTTTCGCTATCTCAAGTGGTAAATGAGGCAACTCGTGTCCAAGGAACCGCAATCTCCGTACTAGATCTAGCCTTTGTGTCTAGTTTTCTCTGTCCTGAAATTAGTGTGGAAACGGGATTTCGGACCATAAATTGCTCTTTCTCCCTTTGCCTCTCCTGCGCCACCACGCTGATCGTAATCACAGTAATCACTCTTTCGTCAATGTTAGACTACAGCAGGGCAGATGATGTAGGCATTAGAGATCATCTAGAATCAATCCTCGACAGTTTTTCTTGTGCAGATTCCCGCTGTGTAAAAAACCTATGGCTACAAGTAAAAACAGCGATAACACAGAGTGAGGCAAAATTTGTACCTACAAGGATAAAACGAACAAAAAGGAAAACCCCGTGGATTACACGTAACATCATTCATCTGAAACGAAGACTACAGCGTGTGCGCCGAAGAAAAGGAAATAGTTTTCAGATAAGTGAACATGCGAGCAAGCTAAAACTGGAAATTAAGAACGCGCGGGAAATGTTCTTCTCAACAACCTTATCTAATTTAATTATTCGCGATCCAGGAAAGTTCTGGCGGAATTTGTCGAGCCTTGAGCCCTGTGTATCACAAATGGAAATAGACGGTAGGGTAGTTACAGACCCCATGTTATCGCAACTTCTTTCAATCAACATTTCCTGTCTGTATTTACTCGTGAGTTTGCTGCAAGCGCTACCATAAGTGAGCCACAATCACTGATGCCGGATATCGTGATTACCGAGACAGGTATAGTGAACTTGCTTTTGCAGATTGATGTCAAGAAGTGTCCTGGTCCAGACAACATATCAAATAATTTCTGAAGCGGTACGCGGAACAACTGGCCCCGTTTTTGCACAAAATTTTCACACTTTCCCTAGAAATGGGCGCCCGTCCGTCCGACTCGCTATGGGCAAAGGTTATTCCAATTCACAAAAGCGGCAGCAGACTATCTGTAGATATGTATAGACCAATTTCATTAACTAGCTGCAGCTGCAAGCTATTAGAGCATATAATCAACAAATCCATAACAACGTTTTTAGAAAAAAATAACTTAACTTACAGCAGACAACACGGCTTCAGAAAACGACTGTAAACGATCACTCAGCTATTAGAAATAACAAATGATTTTTGCACAAGTGATCGATTCCCAGCATCAAGCAGATGCCATTCTGATCGACTTTAGGAAGACATTTGATCGTGTTCTACATTCTAAATTAATTGACAAGCTTCGTACTATTGGCATTAACTCAAAAGTAATAACCTGGATAAAATCTTACCTCACAGGTCGCACGCAATATGTTGAATGCATAGTGCACAATCCGAACGACTGAACGTTTTCTCCGGGGCCCACAGGGATCCGTCTTGGGACCGATCCTTTTCTTAATATATATCAACGATATCCATGCCTGCGCAGAACCTGGAATAACAATCAGGCTTTTCGCTGATGACTGCGTTCTGTACACTACGGCACGTAGACCGGACGACCAGTTAAAATTAAATTCTTCTGTAAATAACATTGCCAGGTGGTGCGAAACATGGGGAATGGAAATTAATATCAACAAAACGTCTTGCATCTCATTTACCTGTAAAAAGTGCCTCTTGTATATTCTTACAATTTATCAGGATCTAACATAATGAGAGTAGATACGGTGAAACATTTAGCTTTACATTTACCCATACGCTAAACTGGAACACGCATATATCCAACACGTGTGCAAAAGCATTCAAACAGCTCGGGTTCCTCCGTAGAAAACTGTCAGCAGCTCCTCCTCATGTAAAGCTAACAGCCTATAATACCCTCATAAGGCCCATCCTTGAATACGGCACCATCATTTGGAGCCCCCATCAGTCTTTCCTCAGCGAACAACTCGAAAAAATTCAAAATAAGGCCCTCCAGTTTATTTATTCCTGTTACGTCATGACAGCGTAACTTCCCTGCGAGCTAAAGCGCGTATCCCTACCCTTGCTTGTCGGCGACGCGTTGCTTCGATGAAGATTCTTTTTATTCTTTACAATGATCGCATAAGACTTTGTAAAAATCAGTACATCAAGGCACCTTATCATCATTCGAAGCGATTAAACCACGAAAAGTGCATCAGACCCATCCCAACGCGATGTAACACATATAAATTCTTATTTTTTCCGTTAGCCATTGAAGAATGGAAAAATCTGCCTCACGAACTCATAGACGACGTCTCTCTTGATATCTTTTTGAAAAACATAGAGTCGTATTTTGGAAAACAGAATTTGCAATAAAAAGAGCAAAAGGAGGAAAAAAAAGAAACCTCCTCCGATGTCTTGGGGTATTCACCGCGAGTGTTCCGTTTAATATCATTTTTTTCTTTCTCTTAGTTGTGCCTTTTTGACTATCGTGTTGACCTGATTGTATCGCTTCGTGGTTTCGTCGTTCTCCTTTTTAGTGTTTTAAATGCATCGAAATGAACGTGTATAGCAATGCGCATGTCCTTTGACCGCTGATGGTCTCAGGCTACTTGCTATGGTCTTTTCTACTGCAGGCGCATGTTGTGTATCTCGTGTATGTTATACTGGATATGCTGTTGTTTTGTATAATTGTCCCATTATTTTGCCCATTCCTGTAAGAGCCTAACTAGGCTTACAGTAAGCTTTGTGAGACTGTGGACCAAGCGAGCTCTTTATTCCCGATGGCAAATATGGCGGCCACCCCTCAAAAGACGAACATGCGAGATGATGATGCGTAGGCAATCACGCGCTCAGACGAAGACTGCTGGCGGTGCAGAAGAACGGCACCAATGCCGTGTCCACTGGCGTCAGTGTGCAAAATTGTTGAAGCGCTGCCATCAAAATGAGCCAGTATCGGATAAGATGTGAGAGCCTGCTTTAGAGAAGTAAAGGCGGCCTCGCAGGCCTCAGACCAAATGAAGGGCGTGCTGACTCCAAGAAGCTGATGCAAAGGTGCGGCGATGGATGCGAAACCTCGGATGAAACGACGAAAGTATGAGGCGAGTCTTAGAAAACTGGGCAGGTCTTTAATTCGTCTGGGGCGGGGAAAATGCAGGACTGCAGCAACTTTATCAGGATCTGGTTTTATGCCTCTGCGACTAACGACGTGTCCGAGAACTTTGATAGAAGTGGAAGCAAAGCAACACTTCTTTTTGTTTAACTGAAGTCCGGCCGCGGAAAGCGCACATAGAGCTTCATCGAGGCGAGCGAGGTGCTCAGAAAAAGTCGAGGAGAAAATTACGATGTCGTCCAGGTAGCAGAGGCAAGTTTTCCATTTCAGCCAGCGGAGTACAGTGTCAATCATGCGTTCGAACGTGGCCGGAGCATTGCACAAGCCGAACGGCATAACGTTAAATTCATATAAGCCATCTGGCGTGGCGAAAGCTGTCTTCTCTTTGTCCTCTTCATGCATGGGGATTTGCCAGTAGCCGGATCGGAGGTCAAGACTAGAGAAAAATTGAGCACCTTGGAGACAGTCGAGGGCGTCGTCAATCCGAGGAAGTGGATAAACATCCTTTCGAGTGATCTTAATGAGGGCGCGATAGTCGACACAAAAGCGTACGGAACCATCCTTCTTTTGTACCAGCCCGACAGGTGAGGACCAAGGACTTGAGAAGGTCGTATGATGCGGCGCTTGAGCATGTCGGTGACATTATCTTGAATAATTTTTCGTTCACTAGAAGACACACGATACGGGCGGCGGCGAATGATGCGCGAGCCGTCAATGTGGATGCGATGCGTAGCCGTCGATGTTTGGCCCAAAATGTTCGACTGGGTATCGAAAGAAGCGGCATGTTTGTTCAAGAGGGCAAGCAATTCTGCTTTTTTAGCAGGTGTGAGATCGTCGCTGATAGTAGCGGAAATAGCTGCCGGAGAAGAAGGATGGGACGAAATGGCGAAGCTGGATGGTGGCGAGGAAAGAACGGTGAAAGGTTGAATGGTAGACACAGAAGGCACTTTAGTACCAGCGCGCAGAAGAATGGGCTCCGACGTAGTATTGAGCGCAGTCAGAATGGCAGTCCCATTGACGAAGCGAAGAAGGGATGCGACGAGGAGAATGCCCCTGGAGAGAAGACGGGGCACGTCTGTGGCGAAAACGTCCCCAGCATGTACGTACGCAGAAGCAACTGAGATGACATCTTTGGAGCCGGGATAAAGCACATGGTCCGCGGTGTTGATCAAGGGATGAGATGGAATTGCAGGAGCGTCAGAAGGGTCGGAGTCAGCAACTTTCAGAGTAGGAGGGAAACATGTAATGATGACAGCTTGCGCGGAGTAGAGGAAATCCCAGCCGAGGGTGAGAGGGTGAGCACAGGATGGAAGTACAGCGAACTCGATGTCGTGCAGGATGCCGTTGATAAGGACGCGTGCTGTACACAGACCGGAAGGATGCATGAATTCTTTATTAGCAGCACGGAGAGAAGGACCGCAGTAAGGAGTGTGCACTTTACGAAGATGGGAACACAAAGCAGAACTGATTTCGGAAACAGCGGCGCCGGTGTCAATCAATGCGTCTACAATACTGCCTTCAACATTAACAGCTAACAAGTTCGACGGCAGCGTAGGAGGAATTGAAGGGTGGGCGAGTGGTGCAGCTTTACCTCCGGAAACTGCACAATTTAGTTTTTCGTATTGCGACCAGGTCTCTGAGAGGCTGGACGTAGAGGCGATGAAGAGCGCCGGAACGGTGACGGGGAGCGGCGGCGCGACGAGCGGTCGGGAGAGGTCGATGGAGAGAAGAAGCGGGGAGGATCGTTGGGGTGAAACGTTGGCCGGTAAGGAAACGATGAGTATGTGTCGTCGTGATGAGGAGTTTTGGAGGCAAAAGTAGGGCGGTAACCAGACGATGAGTAGGTTTCGTCGTTGCGAACGGTAGCAAACTGGTTACGCTCGTCGCTCTGACGCCGACGACAAACGCGGGCAACATCTCCACGAATTCCGCAGTAGTAGCAGATAGGGCGAGGTGAAGGCGGCCGCCAAACCGCTTGGTACATTGCGAGCCGGTGGGATAAGGAGGCGACAGTCGGCTGTACGGGCGGCGAATGTGAGGCATTGACGGGAGGAGCAGGAGACGCAGCGACCTGGGCATACGTGGGCGCTCAAAGAGGTACAGATGGTTCTGACGCCGCGGGACGAGTGACGGAAGCGAGCTCGTCCTTGATTAGATCACGCAATGGCGAGGTCGGAGGCCGATGCTGATGGGAATCCAGCGGCGGTAAGGTGGAGCCGTGCAGGTCCTCGCGGATGATGGAGCGGATGAGAGAGCGCAAGTCCACATCAGTTGAAAGGCGGGGGTCCCAGGCGTCTTGCAAGCGGAGGGATTGGAGGTCGTCAAGACGGTGACATGTGGTGCGGATATCGTTGACTGAGGTAGGGTTTTGGCCAGCCAGCGTGGTAAAAGGAAAGGAGCCGATGCCTTTAAGAATGTGACGGACCCGATCGTACTCGGACATGGCACTGTTGACACGTCGACACAGGCTCAAGACATCTTCAATGTAAGACGTGTAAGATTCGCCGGGCAGCTGGGCACGCGCATCTAACTTTTGTTTGTAGATGGCCGGGCTGGCACCAACAGTGCCAAAAATTTGCCGAAGCTGCGATGTAAAGTGGGTCCAGTCCGGGATGGTATCTTTATGGTTGACGAACCAAGTCTTTAGCCGCGGCGGTTAAATAGAATGGCACGTGGAGAAGCTTCATGGCAGAGTCCCAGCGCTTGTAGGCATGACCTGATTGTACTGATCAAGCCAGTCCTCGACGTCATCACCACGGGGACCCGCAAATGTAGGAGGCTCGCGCTGAAGGGTTGTGACAGTCCATGTCTGGTGTCCAGGTGGCATAGGAGCAGCGGGGGCGTTGGAGTCAGGGTTGCGGGCGGAGGGATTAGCAGGTAGGGGTAGCACACCTGCTGAGGCACCGGCAAGGCCTGCGGAAGCGTCACGGCGTTGTTGGTCGACGGTTTCCATCTTCGGAAATGGTCCGACCAGCTGACGACCGGAACGGAGCTGCAGTGTGGCGACGGAGAGGACGCGGGATCTAGAGCAGCCTCCACCACTTGTGAGACTGTGGACCAAGCGAGCTCTTTATTCCCGCTGGCAAATACGGCGGCCACCCCTCAAAAGACGAAGATGCGAGATGATGATGAATATATACAGATGAAGACGAGGGTCACGCACTGTGCTCACAGCTTAAATAAATAAAAAAATATAAAAAGAATTCAATTCAATTCAATATATTTCCCATGTATACATGGTGAGGGTCGAGGGAAAAATGCCAGAAATTGTGGCTTGACATGCCCCTCGGCCCCTACATTACAGGGTAGCAGGCAACATGCATACACAAAAATCATTAGAAAAGACAATGAGGAAATGAAGCGTACACAAAACATGATAACAAAAAAGCAACAGAAAATTATACTGCACAGAAAAACATGTCATTGGCTATTCAAATCAGGTCAACACTTTATGGAACGAAAGAGATAAGGAAGCAGTGAAAGCAGGATGAAATCTAAAACGTAGCACATACATCCTGTATATTTTTGCGGCATGCTCGTGATACATCAACTTTTGCGGCATGAAACGTATTTAAAAGACGGGGCAGCGTGTCTGCTAGGCTATATGCACCATATATTGTGCTGCATGTTCGAATATGCCACAGTTCCTTGTGTCTGCTAGGGTAAACTTGTATATTTAGCGAATGGTGTGCCGATTCACGCAAGTAAATCACATTATGTCTTAGGTCCTTCTTATATCTTTCAGCCAGCCTAACATTATACATTTCGTATACTTTTACGGCATTGAACTGGCGGAATAAGTCGCATGTGTTTATATCTCAACCGACGTTGAGTATTCCACGTAGAGCCTTCTTCTGTAAAACGTAAATCTTATTTTTATTCGTACCTGTAGTTGTTCACCAAACCAAGTGCGCATAGTTTACTTGGGACATCAAGAGCGAATTATACAGAAGTTTAACTTTTCATGGTAGTAAGTAACGATGCCGGTTAATGATACCTGTGACACGAGAAAGGTTACTGATGACAGCGTTAACATGATTATCCCAGCTTAGCCTGCTGTTCAAATGTCCCCCTAATATCTTAATATTGTCTACAACTTCTATCGTTTCCAAACCTAGCTTAAGATCGCATAGTAGAATGTTTTTATTTCTTGGTTTGAATATAATAGCCTTACTTTTGGTTTCATTATTTTTGTACTGATTATTAAGGTACCTTCTATGGAGTGTGCTTAGTGTCCTATTTGCCTTGTTGATCACATCTTCACATATATTTGATGAGAAGAACAGTGAGACGTCATCTGCATACATAATACAATTCGCATGCAGGCATTGATTAACGATATCATTTATATATAAGTTAAAAAGAACCGGTCCATGGATACTTCCCTGAGGTACGCCAGCAGTTACTTTTTTTACTGAGGATTGACAGCTATTAATACTTACAAAATGAGAGCGGTGTGCATGATATGACGAAAGAAGCGCATGAACACGACCCCTAAAGCCTTAGTCGAACAGTTTTGCCAAAAGTATATTATGACTGATGTTGTCGAAAACCTGCGAAAAATTATAAAAACACCAAGGGCAACTTTTCTTTCCTCGAAACATTGTAAGATATACTCTTTTTGGCTTAGTAATGCTGTTTTGGTAGATTTATGTTTGATAAAACCAAACTGCGAATCTCTTATTATTTGGTGTTTATCATAAAAGCATGATATTCACGTGTGGATAATTTTTTCCAGTCCTTTAGAAAAGATTGGCAGCACGGAAACTGGCCTGTAATTTGAAACACAAAGCTTATCCTTTTTCTTATACAAAGCAGTCACTTTAGCAATTTGCATGCGCCGTGGGAACACTCCGCATTCATAACCTAAATTAAATATATGTGCTAAAATTGGGGATAGAATATGTAACACATGCTTCACAGGCCGTTTGTGTAGATCATCCGCATCGTGGCATCTGCTGTTCTTCATGTTAAAAAATGCAGTGAATACTTCAGAACATGTAGTTGGACTTGGATACATAGAATCGCTGCTTTGCCTGATGAGAGCATCATATGACATGCTTGACGAAATTTGGTATTCTCGGGTAACGAAATATTGATTGAACGCCTCTGCTAGTTCCTGCCCATTTACACTTCGTCCTTGAATAACTACTTCTTGAGGAGAGCTATGCTGCGGTGTACGTAAAACAAGGTTGTTAATCTGGTTCCATAACTTTCGGGAATCACCGTCGCATGATTTGAATTTTTCCGTAGTAATACGAATTCCTAGTATGCCTTAATTTTTTGTTTAGCTTATTTCTGAGGACTTTGTATCTTGATAACAGTTCGGGATCACGTGTTTTAATGAAGTCTAGGTACATTTTATTTTTAGATTGCATCTCTTTGAGCAATTGTGACGTCATCCACTCCTTGCGCCATTTTCGAGGTGCTACGTGCGCCTTGTATGGAAAATGTTCGGTGTAAAGCACTTTAAATTTATCAAGAAAGCTATCATAAGCGGCGTCGACGTCTTCCATAGAGAGCACGCCAGACCAGGTTATATCTGCAACAGCCTGTCTGAAAGAAGCAACGTTTTTCTCAGTTATCGCTTGATGAAAGCAAGCACGTGCTGGTTTTTTCTTCATGCCTAATTTCACCCTAGCAGTATTGGGAAATGGTCACTAATGTCATAATGAAAGACAGCGGACACAATGCTCTTTTCAATAAAATTAGTAATAAAAAGGTCAATAAGTGATTCTGTATGCATAGTAACTCTAGTAGGTGTATCAATTGTGTTAATGCAGCCATTTGCGGAGAGAACTAGAATAAAATATTTGGATGTGCTGCTATCGGAAAGCAGATTTACATTAAAATCGCCGCCTAGAATGACACTGAAGTTGTTCACAAAATTCAAAAATATGTCAACGAAAGAAAAGAATTCCGCAATGCGGCCATCAGGAGGGCGGCAACAAACTCCAATAACAGTGCGGTCAAAACTTAAGCAAACCATTTCGTAGTCACAAGTGACACAACAAAATCTTGGTACTAGGTCACTTTTTTACTAAAGCACAAACACCGCCACCACGATTTAATGATCTGTTCATGAAGAACGAGTTGTACCCGGGCATATTAATTACTTATTCATCACAGGAGTACCAGGTTTCCGTAATCATAAACACTTAAAATGTATCTAGTTTATTAAACAGATACTCAAGATCAGCAGTTTCATGCACGGCAGACCGCGCATTCACATGGAGACATTGAAAAAAAAAGTGTTTGTTAATATTTCATTACATTTTACTTCATTCATGATGATTTGATAAGGATGGTTGATAAGGCTGCCTACTTCTACATTGATCAATATTTGCGGCGCCCTGACCGAGTGGTCCATGGTTCCACACTGTCCTCTACTTCGCTTTCTTCGTTTTTTGATCCTAGATCAAAGTTGTCGTTGCTTCGCGTTGCCGGGAATGCGGCCGTATGGCGGCCTTTACCGAGCTCAAGAGTCGCTGTCGTTAGACAGTAAGACCTTAAGAGGGGCTGTAAAAGGGGCCATATTATGCAAGATCACTACCGAGTGCGTCATTGTGAGCTCTGCATCGCTGCTAAGTAAAAAGACCAAACCAAAGCTAGCGTCAAGACGATGTCGTCTTGGTTCAGAGCGGCGGCATGGCACGCGCATTTCCTTATCAAGCGAAAGTCAACGCAGTCTGTTGCCTGCGATTCGTGTGCTCCTAAACCGCCGCGGTGTTTTCTTATTCCAGCTGGCACCCACTGGCCGAAGGGCCACATTTTTTGCCAACACATATAGAGCCTTTCTTTAAGTGCCGCTTTGTCGGTTCAGTATGCAGCCCAACCCAGGTTGGAGACGCACGTGACCCCTCAGGCTCCGTTCACCAGCCTCGCCTGCAAGCTTCGCTTCTTCAGCTACGCTGTTCAAGCTTCGGCGCTGGACGCGAGTCAAGACGTGCCTTTCCTTGGCTTTCGCTACTCACCGGTTGCGGAGAGGGAGAAGAAGATTGCTAGCGTCCAAGTCAGCATAGCCCTTAATCCACTGAGCCCGGAACGCAACTGCTGGTGCCAGTCAGCATGACGCGCTGCGAGGGCCCCTATTTGCGTGCCGCTATCAAGCGCCGGGGCAAATTCCACGGAAGGGCAGTTCTCTCGCCTCGTCACCTGCTGTCGTTGGAGGAGCTCACGTCGCTGATAACGCTGTCGAGTAATTGCCCTCGTGCCCATAAACGCCACTACCGTGTTGGTATCCGCCGCAGGGGAATCTCCTTGCGCCCAGCAGGATTCCTTAAAGAAATTCTGTTATCTCCAGGCGCCCCGCCGCGGTGGCTCTGTGGTTAGGGCGCTCGACTACTGATCCGGAGTTTCCGGGTTCGAACCCGACCACGGCGGCTGCGTTTTTATGGGGGAAAAACGCTAAGTCGCCCGTGTGCTGTGCGATGTCAGTGCTCATTAAAGATCCCCAGGTGGTCGAAATTATTTCGGAGCCCTCCACTACGGCACCTATTATTCCTTTCTTCTTTCACTCCCTCCTTTATCCCTTCCCTTACGGCGCGGTTCAGATGTCCAACGATATATGAGACAGATACTGCGCCATTTCCTTTCCCCAAAAACCAATTAAAAAAAAATCTCCAGGCGTCAAAAAGGCAGTCGCCTGATGCCGCTGAAAGTGGCGCGCAATACAGCTCTCTATGCGTTGCTTTCTTACAATTAGACTATACGCGAACAAACTCAACTTCTGGGAGGCGCTGCGATGTCTGGCAGCAGAGGACAAGTGGAGGTACTGTATATTCCTAGCTAGTCGGTTAAGAATGTATCGTCGTTCCTTGCTTGTGCCGAAATTTGCGCTTTTATAATCGCGTCTTTGACGCTGAGCGCTTAGTTCTGACAAGGGCACCAGAGAGACCGTAGATGGGGCTGCTGATACTGGAAAAATCATGCATTGCTTTTGCTCAATATGCAGTGGAGAAAGCGAAGTATGTCGCTGATATCTCTGGCGCATGTTAGCACCGTGTTTGCGGGTTACTTTGGCGAATTTGCCAATATTCAGAGTGAAAGCGGCGCCCCGCTCACCGGAGGTCACTCAGGTCACCGCGCTCTCTTATCTCTCGCGTTTGTTGCCGCTAACTTCTTTGTGCAAAAAAGCAATAGAATGAGCCAACAAAATTTTGGCGTGATCAGTCGTGCCAGTTGGTTATGTCGGGGTCGTGCGTTGGCGCGTGCAGGCTCTAACGCTGAAATAAATGGTAGCCCTTCAGAGGAAAGTTGACAAAGCGCAGGGAAAACCGTGTATATCGTGTACTTGGGCGCGTACCATGACAATGGAGGCGTATCATGCGAGCTTGACAGGTGATACTCGTCAAACTTCCGCTTTTCTTGTTTGCGTGTTCATCACTGCTATCAAACATCATAGACTCGTTCCCGTGCGAGTACCCGAGGAGCTTTCGCTACGAAGGCTGTATGCTAAGAAGTACGTGTTCACATGCGACTCGAACGAAATACGCCGGAACACATGCCTATAGCAGTAGTAAGCGCCGATGGTCGTTGTCGTGATTCCGCAGTGGCATAGTCTGTTGTTTTGCATTTCCTAAACTTCACGTATTTATGGCGAGGAAACTAGCGAAATGTCAAAGTATGTCAAAGCATGTTCTTTATTGTGCATAAGTGCTTCGACTGAGAATAGCGCATCCGGGCGGCATGTGGCGCAGTAGCCTCGTTTTACATAGTGCCTTCTATGCACTGAAGTGCGAGCCTATATTGATACTTTGGTTTTGCCAGTATAACTCCAAACGCAGCAAATAGACATGTATCAGTAGAGTCGCTCGCATTGCTAGATTGTTTTGCAAAGCCCGTAACTTATTTATGCTGTCATGTGGTGTGGTTCCGCCAGAAAAAAGGGCGCAGTTTGCTCTACCGGGCAAATTAGGCAAAAATAGCATTTTATTATGCTTAGGCCCAAACTTGATGATTCCGCATACTTTGCTGAACAAGTCTTTTGTTTCCTCGATGTGGTCGTCTGAGGAGATACGGTTGGTGAACGCTACTTGGAGTGGTTTAAAGCCGCTCACGCAGAGTATGTCTGTGCTAGCTGGAAATAGGTCTGGTGCACATTTATTATTATGTTAAAAATAGTTATTTTTGTCTTCAGTCGATTAATAACAGGAAATTCTACCCGCTCCATTCATTCTTTGTTTTTAAAGCGAGGATAAAAATGAGAGATGGATTTAAGATAGATGGATGAAGTAGTGGATGCAGTGGCAAACGGTCTAGTGTTTATCTGCCTATATAACCAATTTAATATCTCAGGTGGGCATATTGAGTAAAAAATAATTTGTGCTTGTGTTAAACATGACATTGCCGGTAATGAAGTAGGCATGCAGTACTCAGGGATGTGTCTGCATGAGTTATGCTGAACTCTTTTAGGCGTTCGCACAGAGAGCGCACCCGAGCGCCCGCCGCGCAGCCAAAGGAGTGCGGAGGAGGAAGGAGAGGACCTCCGCTCGCCGGCGAAGGCATTGTTGCAGTTTTCAGGCGTACGGGAAAAAATATTTACGAGCAGGCACGCAAGCAAATCGCCTAAAATGTCTGAACGTGTGTTGCTGGAGCACGAGGCAACGCATCATTAATTCTATTTCCGAAAATACGGATCCCGTAAATTTTATCATGGCCACTTGAGCTCCAAGCAGCACGCAGGGCATTGAATCACATCGACCGGCTTCACCGCGCACCGGACAGCGGCTCGCTGATGCAGCGTATGCGCTCGCACCCGCGCTCACGAATGGGTGCGGCGCTGCTCGAGTATGAGCAACTGACACAAGGCCCACCCCCCTACGGCTTCTGCGCGCCCTGGCCTGCTGCTTCGGAGGTACAGCGAGAAATCGTCGGCATTGCGGGAAAGCGGAGCACACCCCTCTGTGCTGTGCAGCAGCTGGCCAGAGCCGTCATACCGACGGCTCAGTGGCCCGCGACAGCTGCTCCCTTGCTGCGGCGGCCACCATCCCCGCCCTGCGACTTCACAGCCAGCAACACGCAGCCTTCCTGGGCTCCTCCACCACGGCGGAGCTGATGGGGATCCGGCTCGGGCTGGACCTGCGGCTCACCCTCGGCCCTCCGCCACCCAGGAGTGCTCTGCTGTGCGACTCCCGCGCCGCTCTCAGCCGCCTGCAATCTAACGACCGCGGTACCCCGCTAGTGCGGGAAATTCGCTCGCGCATCGAGCGCCTCGCGCAGAGAGGTTGTGCCGTGCGTGCACAGTGGGTGCCCGGTCACTGCGGCATCGCGGGCAACGAAAAAGCTGACGACCTCGCCACCGCTGCACACCAACTACCTGTCAGCGATCTGCCCGTTGCGCTGGAGGACGTGCGTGCGGCCATCCACGACCATCTCCGAATGCAGCACCCCGACTCACGCATCGCGGGAGGTGAGCGCATCGACAGTGTCACCGGCTGTCGCGCACTTAAACGGTCACAACGTGCAATGATCCTCCGCGCGCGCATTGGTTGCGTGTGGCCCGGGGAACGACGTGTGCGTCACGGAATCGCGACGATTGATGTGTGTGACGGATGCGGTGCAGCGGAAACACTAGAACACCTGCTCCTTCGCTGTGCCGCGTTCGCCGATGCTCGTCGCGATATGCTCGCGGCCTATAGGGCGCAGGGCATACTACCAGACTTTATCAAGACGCTATTGTGGCCGCAGGGCAGTGCGCGCACTCGTGAGCGAACTTTGGTGAGCCTCTGTGCATTCCTCGAACACGGGCTTGACGTCCAGACTGTTCTCCGTCAGGTAGTTACACGCAGTGACCGAACGCTCCGCGAGTTATACCTTGAACGATTAATAACTGGACGCCCCACTCCAGTTGTAACCAACACAGTGCTGTGTGCGTGTGTGATTTAATTCCTCTAAAATGAACTAATCACGGGCACAACCTGGACACATTTCTTCTTGTGTAAATAGTTTTTACATATTACTTCTCCCCCTATCCTCTCTTCCTGTCCCCTCAGTTCTTTATTTCATTTCTCAATTTTGCCTGCTATCCTTTATTTCCGCTGCCCCAGCTCAGGTGCTACAGTATCGATGGCAGATGCCGGGGCTAGCAAAAATCTTTTCCTTCCTTTTTACTATTATTTTGAATAAAACCACTACCACCGCCATCAGTACGAGCAGTGCGAGAAGGAACAGCGGATGGCGCAGCAAACAGCCTCGAGCCCCACGTGAAGCAATACGCGGTGACCGCTTGCCGCAACACATTGTAACAGATTCTGCCGCCGCCTAGCCTGATGTCTCTACCTCGGCCAGTTTTCTTCCGACTCGGCCGCAGGTGACGGGCAGCAGTGCAATGATAATAATAATAATTGGTTTTGGGGGAAAGGAAATGGCGCAGTATCTGTCTCATATATCGTTGGACACCTGAACCGCGCCGTAAGGGAAGGGACAAGGGAGGGAGTGAAAGAAGAAGGGAAGAAGTAGGTGCCACAGTGGAGGGCTCCGGAAAAATTTCGACCACCTGGGGATCTTTAACGTGCACTGACACCGCACAGCACACAGGCGCCTTAGCGTTTTTCCTCCATAAAAATGCAGTCGCCGCGGTCAGGTTCGAACCCGGGATCTCCGGATCAGTAGTCGAGTGAGTGAGTGAGTGAAAACATTTATTGATTTCCAAAGGGATTCGCGGATCGAAGGCTCCGTCGTCTTCGTGCTTGCGCCGGCGACTAGAGTCTTTCTTCTTTCAGCAAGGGTGGGCCCCTATTCCAAGGCTCCACTGAGTCGTGCTGAACCGGTCGCGGCGGGCTCTATAAAGGCCCTCTGGGCCGTGAGCTCGCTGCTGGTGAGACGGCTCTCCCATTGCTCCGCACTCGGGTGTTTGTGTTTGTGAAATGCCTCGTTACGTTCGCATTCCAATGAGATGTTGTAGAGTGTGGGTATGGCTCCGCACCACGGACAGGTGTCCCTGTATTGCGATGGGTACATTTTGCTTAGTATATATAAATTGGGGAAGGAGTTCGTTTGCAACCTGCGCCAAACAGTGGCCTCCTCCTTTGTCAGAGCTTTGTGTGGTGGCGGGTATCTAATCCTGACGCCTTTGCATAGGTTTAAAAGTTCTGTGTATCCCCCCTCGCAGGCTTGAAGGTGAAGACCCGGGGCGTGTGACTGCCCGGCTCGGATTGCTTCCCCTCGCCCTTTCGTTCCCCTTTATTCCCGCGTGGCCTGGGATCCAAATTAAATTATGTCTGAGTTTTTCCAACCCTGCAGGGGCTACCCCGCCGAGTATCCTAAGGGCCGTTTTACTGACTCTGCCCTTTGTATAGTTTTTGCACGTTTCTTTCGAATCTGTTAGTATGTTGATTGGGCGACCGGTTCTGTAGCCTTCTGCTGCCGCCAGCGCGACGGCAATTTCCTCGGCCTCCGCTGCGCCCGCGACTTTTGCTGCGGCGCTCGTTAGCATTCTTCCTTTGCTGTCTACGACTACCAGTGCAACTGCGTGTTCTGACCCGCACGGGTAGACGGCAGCGTCCGTGTATACTGTGTTTTCTTCCGAGGCTAGCGTTTTCTCTACGTACTCCGCCCTAGCCTTGCGTCGGTTTGCGTGAAGGTTAGAGTCCATATTTCTCGGTATGGGCTTAACGTTAAAGGTTTCTCTGAGGTGGTCCGGCATCTCCGCGTATCTGTCTGTCTGTCCGCGAGTGCCCCGACCCAGCCTTTTCAGGAGTGCCCGTCCCGCAGGAGTGCCTCTTAGTCTGACTTTTTGTGCTCCCAGCAGAGCTTCCGCGAGTTCGTCGAAAGTGTTGCTGATGCCAAATTGTAGCAGTTTCTCGGTTGACGTGTTTCTGGGTAAGTGGAGAGCCGTCTTGAAAGCCTTCCTCAGGATGGTGTCCGCTTGTTCTCTTTCCGCCTTGGTGGTTGCGTGGTACGGCAGGGAGTACGTAACTCGGCTGACTATGAGGCTGTTTACTAGCTTGAGGGTGTCTTCCTCTCTCATGCCGTATCTCTTTTGAGAGACGCGGTTGATCATGCTGCCCACCTGCTCTGCCGCTTTGCTTAGAAGGCTAATGGTGTGACTGCATTTGCGGCTGCCTTGTAGCCACATGCCCAAGATTCTTATCATGTTCTTTTCGGGTATGAGTTGACCCTCGAGGGTGACTTCCAGGGTTGCTTGGGTGGGGTGTCTGCCGATTCTGAGGAGCTCCGATTTCTCTGTCGAGCACCGCAGTCCTCTTTCCTTTGTGTAATTTTCCACGCAGGTGGCAGCTTCTTGCAGCCTTTCTTGTTTTTCGCCTAGGGATCCCCGGGTGGTCCAGACCGTGATGTCGTCGGCGTACATCGCGTGCTGAATTCCCTCGATCCTCTTCAGTTTGTTTGCTAGTCCAATCATTGCCACGTTGAAGAGGACGGGCGAGATGACCGAGCCTTGAGGTGTGCCTTTACACGGGGTGTGGAAGACGTCGCTTCTTAGCTCGCCTAGCCCTACCGTTGCCGTTCTGTTACTGAGAAAGTCCCTGACGTAGTCGTGGGTTCTCTTTCCGCAGTTGGCTTTGTTCAGGCCCTCCATGATGGCCACGTGGCTCACGTTGTCAAAGGCCCCCTTTATGTTGATGGCCATGACCACGTTTTCGCCCGCTTTCGGCATCGTTTCGAGCACTTCTTCCTTGAGTTGGAGTAGCACGTCTTGCGTGGATAGGTTGGCTCTGATCCCAAACATGCTCTCCGGGTACAGTTGCTCCTTTTGTAGATGATTTTGGATTCTTCTGGTTATTATTTTCTCATAGAGCTTCCCCAGGCACGACGTGAGTGATATCGGCCTGAGGTTCTCTATCTGTAGTTTCTTGCCTGGTTTCGGGATCATCACGACGACGGCGTGTTTCCATTCCGCCGGGACTCTTCCTTCCTGCCATAGCGTGTTTAGATATTTGGTCAGTTGGTCTATTGCCTCGTCGTTGAGGTTGCGAATTAAGGAGTTTCGGATCTTGTCTGCTCCTGCCGCTCTGTTTTTTGTTGCCGACGCGACCGCTTCCATCACTTCTTCTCTCGTGATGGGTCTGTCCATCGTGGGGTTGTCTTCTCCGCGGTATTCTTCTTTATAACTTTCGACTTGGTCTTTGCCGTAGCATTTGACCTTGACTTCCTCTAGTAGTTGCTCGTCTGTTCCTTGGTATTGATGGGTTAGCCGCTGTATCGCTTTGCTGCTTTCCGATTTGTTTTTGCTCGGATCCAAGAGGGCCTTGAGGATCTGCCACGTCCTAGCCGTGCTGAGGGTGCCGTTCAGCGAGTTGCTAAACTGTTGCCATCCCTGTCTTGCCAGCTGGTTCGCGTACTCCTCCGCCTGCCTGGTAATGTCCGCAATTTTCTTTTTGAGTTTGCTATTGAGTTTTTGTCTCTTCCACCGCTTGGTGAGTCCGCGTCCTGCCTCCCATAGCCTTAGTAGCCGCTTGTCCACCTCGGGTGTCTGTTCGGTTCTAACTACCACTTTGGTGTAGAGGTCCTGGATTTGTCTTAGTTGTTGGCTCCAGTTCTCCGCCGATTCGATGGTTCCTCCTTCGAGCTGCTTGCAGTGCGCTCTAAAGGCGTCCCAATCTGTTAGCCGAGCCGTGCCAATCTTCCTCCTGACTTGTTCCGCCGTAAGGCTGATTCTTAGAATGTAGTGATCGCTGCCAAGGTTCTCGAGCAGGTTCCCCCACTCTGCGTTCTTGGCACCCCTGATGAAGCTTAGGTCGGGACACGTGTCTGGACTCACGCTGTTTCCCTGTCTGGTCGGTTGATTTTCGTCGGTTAGAAGTTCACAGCCCATGCTTTCTGCCGCCGTGCATATGCCGCGCCCTTTTTTGTCCTCTTTGGGGTAGCTCCATTTTGGGCTTTTAGCGTTAAAATCGCCCGCAATTACCAGTGCGTTTTGTCCCGCCTTCTTTTTCGCCTCCGCAAAGAGTCTGATAAAGTCCCCTTTGCTCTGTCTGGGCGGGCTGTATAGGTTTACGATAAAGGTGCTGTTGGCTTTCCTTTTCTTTTTGGGTATTATTTCCGTAATTACGTGTTCTATCTGGGTACCTTTAATTTCGTCGTGCACTATGGCTACTACTTTGTTGCTTATGAGCGTTGCCGTACGGCCGTTTTCCTGACATGTATAGCCCCTTAGTGCGGGGGAGTTGTTAGTTTCCTGCAGGATGATTACGTCTGGTGGGGTTGCTTGGGTGTGGATAAATTGCTGGAGGAGGCCTTGCTTGCGTTTGTACCCCCTGCAGTTCCACTGCCAAATTTCTAATTGCTGTTGTTTGTGTTCTGCCATGATTGGTTAAAGTTGGTTGTACTCTGGGTTTCTGTGCCGAACCTTCGTTCGTTAAATAGTCTGTCTCTAGCGTCATTGATTCTTTGGGTGTTTTGAGTAGTCGAGCGCCCTAACCACTGAGCCACCGCGGCGGGTCACTGCAATGCATTCCTATTACGCGATCACACTGCCATCTATATGAGCCAAAAAGAAGCGGCACGAACCAAAACAACATAGTCAGAAAGCAATATATAGACCTCAGCGATGCAGGGCACTGACGCCGTACGTCATAGCAAAAAGGCGGGGCATGCTAGCAGTAGAGTGGACCGCACCTCCCTTCCCACTTGTTTTTCTGACAGCCACCTCCGCGTATCGCCACCAGTGCGCTTCCTGGCCTCGTGGTCATCAGCACTGCGTGTGATAGTAGGCAGAGTAGCACACTGCGAGCGCCTGCCACGAGGGTCCCGTAGCCGAACTCGCTCTCCTCGCTCGCTCTTCTCTGCATACCCGCCGCGGTGGCACACTGGATTGGAAGCTCGGCTACTGAGCCCAAGTACACAGGTTCGAACCCGACCGCGGCGGCCGCGAAAAGGCCCCGTGTGTTGTGTCATCTCAGAGCACGTTAAAGATCCCCAGGTCGTCAAAATTATTCCGGAGGCCTCCACTACGGCATTTCGTCCTTCTTTTCTTCTCTCAGACCCCCTTGTATTCCTTCCCTTACAGCGGTGCTGTTCTGGTGTCCACCGATATATGAGACAGATAGTGCGCCATTTTCTTTATTAATAATAATAATAATTGGTTTTTTGGGGAAAGGGAATGGCGCAGTATCTGTCTCATACATCGCCAGTTACCTGACCGCGCAGTAAGGGAAGGGATAAAGTAGGGAGTAGAAGAAGAAAGGAAGAAAGAGGTGCCGTAGTGTAGGGCTCCGGAATAATTTCGACCGCCTGGGGATCTATAACGTGCACTGACATCGCACACCACATGGGGGCCTTAGCGTTTTTCCTACATAAATCATACCCGAATCTAAATACGCTCAACAAAATACAACCCACACAATACACAGACAAATGCCCATGGTGCCATGAAACACCCACGCTCTATCACATAACATGGGCCTGCAAGAAAATAGAGGTGGCACCAAAAATACCCAACCAGAGCGCGGAGCAATAGGAAGGAATGCTCTCCAGCGACCGTCAGGACGTCCAACTTGGGCTCATCCGGCGAGCACAGCTGGCAGCGGCATCCAGCGGAGCCCTGGACTAGGGGCAGGCGACCATTGCTGAGAAGACGGAAGACGCCATCTGACTCCTCCAAATTGCTCACGTACTCTCTAGAGCTCAATAAATGTTTTCCTTCCTTCCTTCCTCCATAAAAATGCAGCCGCCGCGTCGGGTTCCATCTCCTTTCCCCAACAACCAGTTTTCGCTTTCATTTTTAAAGCGAAAGCTTTACTGGCCGCGAACTTGTGATTTCGCCGTGGCGGTGCTCCGAGGAGGCCCATGACGTCGCAACGCGCGCCTCGCCGCGCATATTTTTCTCTTTCTCTCGCTCCCTATTCATTACTGCGCATACGTCACTAATTGCACCGAGCCGCAGGTGTTCCGCCTCTGCGCAGCGGCGCGCCTTTCCTCAAAATCCAACTTTCAATTTTAAATTTTCTTTCTTCCTCCCTCCCTCTTTTATCCCTTCCTTACGGCGCGGTTCCGGTGTTCACCGAGATATGTGAGACGGTTACTGTGCCATTTCCTTTCCTCAAACACCAAACAAAACAAGTGAGCCGATGGCGTTCATAGTGTTCATTGGCGTTGACAACTTTGCAAAGGCCGTTCATTTTCACAAAAGGAACGGCGCACAACCGGCTTCGTGGTTCAGTGGAGACCTAAATCTCGCTTTCATGTACGTGGCGTTGGTGTCTAACTGCAAAAGCCTGCTTTGATTGCGTTCCGCACACTGGACAGGCAGCGTGCCCTCTCTGCAGCCACCCTGGGAGGTGGCATGCAATTATTGGCTGATCGCGAGAGATTGATCACAAAATGATCGCTGCGGCCTAGCTATTGCTGTAGTGCCGCATGTCAGCCACAACTCTGTCAGCGCTAATGCATTCAGGCCACATCTCTCTCTCACCAACGCCACATGAACCAAAGCACGAATGATGCGTCCGCATATCCAAGGAGCCAGTTATGCGCCCTTCCTTTCCTCAAAACCATCGCCTCTAGAATACTCTCAGCGCCAACGCCAAAGAACACTGTAGTGAACGCTGGCATCTTTCGCTTTGTATATCCTGGATTAGCTGAGCTAATCCACATTAACATTTTACTTCTCCGTGTGTATACTCCTCCCTCACTATACCCTCACCACAACGCTGACTTACGCTACCATGGAAGAAAGTGAAGCAAGGTATCGAACCTGAATTTTTTCGTGTTCGGTTCCAGTTAAACGCTTTCGGGCTCTGTTCCGGGTTCCACTCCGGAACAGAGCCTACCTTTCTTGTGAATGTGACTTATTTTGCACTAACCTTTGTACATAGATCTACTCTGGAGCGATTCGAACCGGTCCAACGGGCTCGGAACAAAAAAAAATTCTGCACGTAGATGGGCTTTAATCACCTCCATTATTCCGTTTACTTTTCTGTGTGACGTTGGTATAAAATAAAAAAACATGCTCGATGCAAAAATTTGTTCACTTTAACAACTCAAATTTTCTGTTCGCGGCGAAAAAATACAAATTTCCGCGAAGAGCCTGGAATTGGATAAAACTCAAAATTCTAGCCGGGAAATCGAATGAACCCAGAATTACTGCACTGTACTGTAGCTGGCAGGTTGGAAAAAAGCCATGAAATTCGTGGAGGGACCCGAGGCAGCTGACCCCGAGTTAGGCTCTCCTGTCTGCGGTGGTCGGAGCCCGTTGCGTTTGGTGGGTGGTAGGGCATCCCATGAGCGGGGCCCCACCATTGGGCAGTCTTGACGCCCTCCCTGTCCTGGCCAGGCAGGCCAGTAATGGAGTCGAGTTATATGATGGATCTGAACAAAATACTCGTGGTCCCCATTTCCATCCCAATACCGATAGCCCATTTCACCCATCCTCTCCACAACGTCCCAGGGGAGATCAGGGGAGACCCCCCGGTAGGCTTCATCGTGGCTGAAGTCGCAGAAACAGCACTAAATTTCGACATGTGCGGGCCCCTTGAAAAGCACCTTAAGAGATTTCTGCCTCGGCTTTTTTCAACAGATTTGTTAAGAAATAAAAGATTGTGTGAATGACATTCTCAGAATTGAAACACCTGCTGAATTTCGAAGCCTTGGCCTGGTTGGAAATTCCCATTTACTTAGTAAAATCACGCCGTTAAATACGAAATCTTACGTTTAGAAGCCGCCAAAACCGCCTTCTAGGAGGCTAACTATACTAACTTTCCCCTGCATGCCTGCAGATGCGGTTAAAAAAGCCCGACCAACTAGCTTTTAAGCTTCCATGACGAAACACAGCATTTCCTAACAGTTAAATTTCTACAATCCTCCTCACGGCACCAGTTACACTTTCCCGCCCTCCTCTCGATGGCCGGTTGGTGCTGGTGAGTTGCCTGTCGCGAGCGAATGTCCGGACCCCGTAGAGTATCTGTTACGGGTCCAATTGGACTTATTTTTGGAAATGTGGCGGAGAGTTTGAAGGACGCTTCACTCCCGCCATCGGTTGGCCCGGTATTGCACTACCTCCGAGATCGGCCTTGTCTTTAGCGCGTCTTTACTATCCTGTCTTTCTATCCCATATTTCAGCTCTCCTACTATCTGCACATGGTAGCGATTGTGGCTCGGCTAGAGCCAGTGAGCAGGCCTGTGCACTTTCCTTTTCTTTCTTCCTGGCAACAACAGACAGTCGCGAGCGATGAATCTTGACGCCACGTTCGCCGGTGATCGTATACACGGTGGTTAGCAGTACGAAGAGTACTTCCGGTCTCCGTTTGCTCTTCCGGCGACAACGTTGCCGGCTGGGGCAGCAATTCGAACTTCTTGGCAACAAAAATTATTTATTAAAGGCGAGATCGAAATGAAAGGCAGATGAGGAAAAGGGAGTTTAAGAAAAAGGCTGTTTAAAAGCGGCTGAGACTGAGAATCGGCGCGCTCCACCAACTATTTGTTTGCACCGGGTTTTAAACCCTTCGATAATTGGACGGAACTTTACTAAACCAGCTCTCGCCCAATTTGAACCAATCGCAGTGCAATGACACCGTACATACAAGTGGGTGGAGCCCAGGGCTCGCCCGAGCCCTACTTAATGGAGCCCCGAGCCTCCTCGACCGCTCTGGGCGCGCGGTTTCGCGTTCACAGCTCAATACCTGTGCAACCTATCGAGGCGCCATCGAGGCGCTCACGTTACTGCTTTGCCGCCTCCGCTGACAGTAAAATGAATCTCCACAGCGGAGAAAGGTTGTCGGCTCCTTGCGACTGTGACAAGGTTGTTCGGAGTCTCACTCCCCATTTCCCACGGCCTTGGGCAGCGTCCGAAGCGCGCGATGCGCCGTCATTGTTCTAACCCCTCGTGCACGGCCGGTCAGCAAGGGACGAGGCGGTGAGACGCCAGCATGCCGCGAGTGGGGGCCGTGACCCGCGACAGTGCACCGCGACGAGCCGGCGCCAGAGCCGAAAGGATTAGCGCGGGCGCCGCGCCTCTCAATAAAGTCCCCCCCCCCTACTTCCCAGGAAGACGACCGCTAAAGGAAAATGGAGGCGTAGGGGAGGGGGGACGCCCGCCGGCGCCGTTGGCTTTGAACTTAACACCTCCCCGACAAGAATGTTGGGGTATGCTTGCTGTACGCACAACATACAGAAGCCCACAAAAGCACAAAGCACCCGGCCTTCAACAAAATACAAAACACGCATAAGCACAAGGGACCCGGCCCTCACTGGGCGCTCTACCTGCAAAAAAAAACAACACAAAAGAGGGGCGCTCCACATCCTACATACAATAGCAAAAACAGCATGTTCACAATCTTACATAATTTTCTCTTTGCGACCACAAAACCACAAATAACGGTCGAAACACTCGTAACATAAGGAGTCCAGCATTGATGCACTTGAGATGGCAGTCCACAAGCAACCACACACAAGTTGGGCCACCGTGCCGTACGTTCCTTTTCCGCGAAGTCTGATCCATATACCCAACAAAGGTGGCAGCTGCCTCTGCTCCCTCTTTTTTTTTAAGCGCGAATCATTGGGACTCCCTCGACTTTTCAGCGGTTCGTACCTAGTACCTCTGTGGAACGTGTGGGCAGCAAGACTTTCATTTGAGCTAGTTGGTTGTAGCTTGACATGGTTTACGCAAAAAAGCGTACAGGCGCTAAAAGACGAAGACAAGCACACTCAAGACAGGACAGAGTCGGAGTCGGTGCCCAACCTGGATATGGCTCAACAGGACTTGTCGGGCTAGTTGGTTGATCATAATGCAAAAAAGACGAACTGCGCAACAAGAACACGGACGAAAGGGAGGCAGACACACACTAACGCACTTTGCCACTGCGTTAGTGTGTGTCTGCCTCCCTTTCGTCCGTGTTCTTGTTGCGCAGTTCGTCTTTTTTGGATATGGCATCGGCGCATTTGTTGACAGAGCCTTTTTATTTGAATGAACTCAAGGTTTGTACTTCTGGAAAGCCAACCTTCAACAGGTCAACCGGGCTCTCGAGGAAGCTGATATTGTTAAGTAAGTCAAGGGATCAGCGTTCACCTTAATCCTCGCGCCGAAGAGCCACGTGCCCAGACGCCTCAATGCCCGCATGACTGCTTAAGCTTCTCTTTATATGGCGGACCACTTAGCCTGCCGCGGCGTCAGTTTCTTGCTCAGGAATGCAATTGGTTTTTCTTGCCCGTTCACATCTTGTGCCAGAAATGCCCCGACCGCTCTTTCCGACGCGTCTGTTGTCAACACAAGAGAGACAGAGAGAGAGACAAAGACGAACGGAAAGGCATGGAGGTTAACTAGGCTACGCCCGGTATGCTACCCTACACGTGGGAAGCGGAACGGAGGGAGGTATAGAAAGGAGAGAGAGAAAAGCGAGATGAGCACTTTGCCACATGTCTGTTGGCCAATACTTGCAGGGTACACAGGGCACACACGGATAGTTCACAACCTTGCACTCAGTCCTGAGTCCTTTAAGAACTTGAGAAGTGCCTTCAAAGTTGGTCTCTGCGATGAAGGCTTACTCCAAGGACCCAGTATCTTGGCTTCCCTAAGGGGCCGAGGGTCTAAGCGGTGGAGTTCTGCAGCCAGGAGGGCACGCTCACGCTGAAACCGAGGGCAGTTACAAAGAAGGTGTTCTATAGTTTCGTCGCACCCACACATCTCACACGCAGGAGAGTCGGCCATTGCGATTAAGTGGGAGTAGGCATTTGTAAACGCCACTCCCAGCCACAGGCGACACAACAGCATAGCATCGCAGTGGGATACACCGGACGGAGGACTGAGTTGAAGTAAGGGGTCTAGGCGGTGCAGACGGCATGCAGAATTTCCAGGAGAAGACCATGACGCTAAACTCTCATTTCGACCAAGCCCTCGCAGATGTCTTGCTGCGTCGGCTCTTAATTGTCAACGGTATCTGGACAATGTTGGCACTGCCGTGAGCCGATCGAGCTGCAGCGTCAGCTTCGTCGTTTCCGACAATGCCACTGTGTCCCGGTATCCACTGGAAGACAATGTCATGATCCCCTTCCTGTGCCTGGTGTCGAAGATGTATTAATTCAGCCACGAGTTGAGCGTACTCGCCATGGCGTAAAGCAGAAATAAGACATTGTAGGGCTGCTTTTGAGTCGGAGAACACGGCCCATTTGTGGGGTGTTTGAGCACCGATGTACTGCACAGCCGCACGAAGAGCGCTCAATTCCGATCCGGTTGAGGTTGTCCGATGCGGAGTTTGCTGGTTAATATTGGTCTGTCTCGCAGGAATGACCACGGCGTAGGTTGAAGTGGTACCTGAGACCGAATCATCTGTATACACATGAGCGGTCACTATATGCGGCGTGGAGTAGGCAGAGTGTCAACTGTTTAATGGCCGGTGTCCAGAAGTTCGATTGTTTCGTTATGCCCGGAATTGTAAGGCGCACACACTGCACCGGCAGACACCACAGCGCCGAGGAAGGCCGCGCTGGCGGGGTGAACTGCGATGGGATGGACGACTGGTGGGCTGCTATAGCCTTTGAAAACGCAGCGTGTGGTCTTTGACCCGCACAGACACAATTTGGTCCTGAGGAATCCTTGTTAGATGACGTATGTGGATCCGCAGGGTGTCAAGGGTCATATACGGCGAGAGTGGGTAGTCCTGGGCGATAGCAATGGTAGCAACTGTTGATGCGCTGCGAGGGAGACCCAGGCATGTGCGAAGTGCCTGACCTTGTATAGTCTGGAGGGCAAGCAGATTCGTCTTGCATGTGCTTGAAATCACTGGTGCGCTATACCGCAAAAATCCCCAAAAGAGTGCTCTGTACAGCTGCAGCAGTGAATCGACGAGCCCCATGATTTTCCGCCAAAAAATCTGTGCTGGTGTGTGATAGAGATTAGCGTTTTGTTCACAAAGCTGCAATGCAGGCTACATAAATTCCGGTCTATGATAATTCGTAAAAAAATGATGAGAAGCACAATAGGCAATAGCATGCCCGTCAATAGTTAGTGGACAACGAGTCATACTTTTGCGCGTAAATGCCACTATAGCGCACTTCTCTGCTGACACGCTCGGACATTGCTCTCGGAGATACGAGGAAGTTATTGTTGTCAACGCAAACTCTCTAGTGAGGTCAGGGGCTGCAAGCATAGGCCACTCGCTCAAGGTATCTTTGACGGAGGTAAACGCCCGTTCCGCTTCCTGTGTCCACGGGATTATATTTGGGACCCGGCGGTTGGTGAGATACGTTAAGGGGCGGACTATCTCCGAATGTGAGGGGACTTCGTCTCGGTAATAATGAAAAAGTCCAAGCGCGCTACGCAGCTCCTTCTTGGTAATCGGTTGCTTAAAGTGCCCCATTGCCTGAACTCGTTCCGGATCCGGTGAATGAAGGCCTGGCTTGAACACGTGCCCCAAATACGGGACGCTTTGCTGTGGAAACTTGAATTTTGTTTGACTGTGAGTCCAACGCTCATGATAGTCGCCAGCACACTGCCCAACTGGTCAAACTGTTCCTGCCAAGTTTCGGACTGCACGGCCACGTCGTCGTTTTATGCGCATGCATAGCCCATGTGCTTTTGTAGGGCGCTATTCATTAGCCTTTTAAAGGTGGCTGCCGAAATGCGCAGTCCATAAGGCATCACCCGACACGCAGATAAGCCCCTGGGTGTCGCAAATGCGGTGTATTGTTGTGGTTTGCGTTCCACAGCTATTTGCCACTAGCCCCGGGTCATTCAAGGACAGAGATGAACTTCGCCTTAGCTGCCTTGTAAATCAGTTCTGTGACGTTGCTAATTCGGAAACTATCTACTTCTGATGCGGATGCGGCGTTCAGTTGTAGGTAATCAATGCAGTCTCGTATTTGCCTCTTTCTTTGCAACACAGAATATGGGGTCTGCATAGCGACTGTCCGCGGGTATATTAGATCCACTTGAAGAAGTTCTTCAGTCTGACGGTCTACCTCATGCCGAAGTGCGACAGGTACATGGTACGGGTAAGCCCTTGTCTGTTTGGCGTCTGGTACCAGATTTATTTTGTGTTCTCCAAGGATGCACTTCCCCGGCCGTTCGTAGAACGCCGCTGTGTATCGCCCTATCACTTGACCTTCTGATGCCGCGTTCTACTCAGCGCTCTCGCTTGCTTCAAACTCTAACTCCCGTGATACGTTTTGACTATGTTGGACATTATCGGTTTCTGCTTTTATAATCCTAGCCGCGAGGTCAGTGGCATCTTTTTTATCTCTTTTGAGTACCTCGATAACGTCCGGGGTCAGTAGGGCATCAGCCACCCCAGTTAGCTTATCCGTAACTGCGCACAAAGTGACTAATTGCGGACTTGCGCCTCTATCTTCCGTGGACAAGCTCAGTGGAACATAAAAGAGCTCGACTGTTACGGTGTGTCCAAACGTGGCCAGTAAGTGCACTGTCCCACTTCCCTGCTTCCGCACTTCCTCAAGCCCCACTTTGCGTCTAAACGCGGTGATGTCTGCGCCCAAATCGAGGAACGCTTTGAACGGTTGTTCCCCACAAACGAGGTCCACCCAGGTCAGACGTGATACCGGCGCCAAATCTCTCGTTGCCACCTCAGCTCGCGTTACGGATTCAACCGCGACCCTCGCTTTCATCTTTGGGTCCTGCTGGTAACGACCTAGCTCATGACCAGGCAATACTTTCGGCCTAGACTGTGCGCAGTTCCACTGGACGTGACCGAATTTGCCACAGCCATATCATTTTGGCGGTTCCCTGTTCTCGTCCTTGAACCGATTTCGTTGGTTCCGTGTCTCGCAGGGCTTTGCCTCTTACATTTTTAGCCCTTACGCAGCCGTTTGGCAACGTCCACGCCGACTGTCTCCATATTACTTCGCAAGTCGCGCAAGCTAGTTGTGTTTCAACCACTTACCTGCCTCCTGTTGGATAACGTACTCGCACATTTCCTAAGGCATAACCTGCTTACCGCGGTCTGTGCCATCAAAACGCAAACGTCCTTTAAAGTTTCAACTTTCCTACTGTTCAAGTAGTCGCCCAGAGTTACGTCAAATATGGTGACAAATTGAACCCAGCTTTCTGCATATTTTCTGCAAGTATAAAACCTCCGCTTCCATTCTTCAGCAGTATATTTGAGCTCGCGAGCAATGGCTCCCGAATTTCCTCCAAACTCATTACCGTATCGACCGACTGGTTAGACACGAGTGCCCGAGTTTTTTCATTCGGGAAGGGCATTATAATTTATCCCGCGACATCATTCAGGATCTCGCAAGACCTTACCATATTTTCGGCGCTTTTGAACCACGCAGGAATGAGGTCGTCCGACTGTGGCATTGGCCCGAGGACTGTCCCTAGATCATCCGCGTGCCGACCCAGATTTAACGTGGTAGCGTTAAGGAGATCTTGTCGCAGAAAACCCGGTGTCGTCGGCGTTTTTGGCCGTGAGCAAAAAATGACCCATCTCGGTGGCACCTGAACCGCGCCGTAAGGGAAGTGATTTTCCTTCCTTTACGGCGCGGTACGGGTGTCCGGGGAGAGATGTGAGACAGGCGTCGTTTCCTTTCCTTAAAACCAATTTTAATTTCAATTTCGTTCTCTTACGGCCCGGTTTGGGTATCCACCAAGATTGTGAGACAGGCGTCCTTACCTTTACTTGTCCAACGGGCCACGCGTCGCGCCGAACAGCCGCTGGTGTTCTGCGGACTCCTTGGCAGCGCTGCAACACGCTGTCGCGTCTCACTCTTGAAGACGAAGCTTAAAGGTGGTGGTGGGTTCGACTCCCGCTGCCAGTCGGTTAGCCACCGGTTTCCTCAAAATGGGTACAAGCCATTCCCCGGCCTGGTGCTCGGCTTCTCAGGGTGCATGGCTTGGAAAAGGAGCCCGCGCCATCAAATCCCAACACTGTGTGAGGCTGAGTTCAAGGCACTCCTGCCTGTCCTGTGTTTCGTGTTTCTTCTGCTCGTCCTAGTTCCGTTGCGCTTTGTCAGTCTGTGTCGTAGCAAGCTTAAAGGGCCCGTGAAAAGCTAAATACCAAGGTTACGAAAAGCGCACCAGCTGTCGGTATGCCACCGCACGTCACCGCACCGCAAAAATATTTACGCCAGCCTCACTAACACTGAAGATATCGGTGATTAAAAATGATGTTCCTCCTTTTCCTCTCTTATCTCCCCTTAACTCATGGCTGCTGAAACTCCGTCTAAAGAAAAAAAAACAAGGCGGGACTATGCCCCACTAGCCGCGCCCATGAAAACGTCACGTCGGTCGGCTCGGCTTGCCTACTTCCGGTGGCGAGCCAATATTTCCACGGCCGATCTGGTACGCATATCGGCGTAGTCTGCGATTTTGCGATTTTGTCATGGATCCGGAGTTCGAAAAGCGGCTTCGTGAAACTACCGCCGCGATGGGTTTCGAGCCATACGCGTTCACGCCATTTTGAGACCCGCAATTCGACGACAACAGCGACTCGTCGGAGGGCTCACCAGATTCCCCCGGTGGCAGCGAAGACGACAGCGTCCCATGGTGCGTTCCGTGACGAGCATACTTCTAGTTTGCGAGCCAAAGCTCATCCGTTTACTTCGTTCATGAAATCCCGTTTCATGTTTGCCTCGGCGCCTTCGCAGGTGCAGTTGCGGCTGCTGTGAAAGTATGCCGACGTTCGACGATCAGCTTTGTTGCCGCAGCGTGCCACAGGTGGTGAATGAACAGGGCGACTGCTGCATCACCAGCCACCCCGCCTTCGAGCGCGTATGCTGCACGCCGCAAGCACTGCGAGCTGTGTACATAGCTCTGGCGGAAGAAAACGACGAGAACACAAGGCATGACGACGACGTATCTATCGTATCTTTTCAACAAATATCTCCTGACTGTGAGATTTTGGCCCTATACTTTGTACTTCCTGGGTGCTCTCCATTTTCAATAGCAAATTGTTATTTCCCCAATGGAGTCCAGGATGTTAGACCTCTGGACTTGTTACTCGCTAACTGTAAAAACCCAATTCTCGTGGCTGGGGACTTCAATTCTCATCATGTGTCGTGGGGTTTTAGGACTAATACATGCGGCAAGCGCCTTTGGGACTGAGTTTCTGATCACAACCTGATGTGCTTAAATTCAGGATCGGCCACTTATCTTCGCTCACACACTCAATCTGTTTTAGATCTCACGTTCATTAGTCATGGAATTGGCGTAACGAATTGGTCGACTGTTGATAGCGACACCTCAAGTGACCATATACCTATTCATTTTGATATCATATGTCGTGTTACTCCGGCGTCTTCTCAGTTGCGGTCACGTGTAAATTATGACAGATTTCAGACGGCGTTGCGCTCTGCCCTTGCTTCAGTATCTAACATCGCCGAGGTCTACCAGTCAGCAAGCATATGTCTGGCTATAGAGGAAAGCCGTAAAATGTCGGAGTTCCTGGTGCGGCCAACAAAAGGGAATTCTTCTAACTGGTGGAATGCAGACTGTACAAGAGATTACAGGCGGAGGAAGGCAGCATGAAAAAAGCTTCTTCATAACCAATGCCCGAATAACTGGAGTGATTATAAATTTATAGCAGCCACCTTCAAACGCACAGTTTCTCGCGCGAAGGAAAAATATGACTCAGAACACTTCGATTATCTTTCAAAGGCGGGCAACCGACGTGCACTGTTCGGTTTTCAACGGTCTAGGAAACAGCTCATGTCCTCTCATAATTTTCAGTCCTTAGTTATGTCACCTGAAGAAGCTATCCAGGCGGTTGAATTAATTGCCACAGGCCTGCAAAAGCGGTTCTCGTCTTTACTGCCTTTGCGCCCAATGTTGTTTGCACCAGTCGTGCCACAGGATATGCCTCACAAGTAAATCTATCAGAGCTTTCACAAGTTGTCCAGAGATTACCAGCTGCTGCTCCTGGTCCTGATGGTGTTACTACAAAGATGCTCAAGATTCTCTTTGAAGAGTCTCCCAACTCCTTATTGTACCTAATAAACTACTCTCTCAAACACGCTTGGATACCTTCTGAGTGGAAGCTGTCCAAGGTGATCCCTTAAATTAAAGATCAGGGTGGAGGCTATGAATTGGATAATATTAGGCCAGTTTGTTTAACATCAAACGTGGTAAAGTTGATAGAAAGGGTGTTATTAATTCGGATGTCAGCCATTGTGGACCGCAAAACAATACTCAGCCCGTGTGAACTCGGTTTCCGGCTACGGTGTTCGATATGGAATGTACATGATATTGAGAGCAGAATTCTGCTTGCTCGTCGTGAACGCCTGGTCGCGGCTTTGGTTACGTTAGACGTCGCCAAAGCTTACGACAGTGTGGAACACTCCATCCTGATTCATAGGCTACAGTCTCTTCAATTTCCAGATTATATAGTTGCATGGATATCTGCATTTCTTTATAACAGGGAATTCTTTTGCATCCATAATGGTGTTCAGTCAGAGAGGTACAGACAAACGCGAGGTGTACCGCAAGGAGCTGTACATTCTCCTGTGCTCTTTAATATTCTGGTGAGCTCAATTTCTTTCCACCGCCATGTACGCACTTACGTCTATACGGACGACATTGCGTTTTTTTTGCAGCTGCGCTGGATATATATTCCCTGTATGGTCTGTTGCAGTCATATTTGAATACACTTGAGCACTGGTTGAGCGCACTACACCTGAAGATAAATGTTGGCAAGTGCGCCACCCTTGTTTTCCCTCTATACACTCCTGTATTGGTCTCTCTCACTTGCCGGTTAAAAATATTACCGTAGGTTCAACCCCCAAAATACCTAGGGGTCATTTATGACAACAAACTCACCTGGCGACCTCACAATGACCATGTCGCGGCGAAAGGGGCTTGTGCCGTGGGCATGTTACGGAGATTATGGCATCACCGGTACGGCATGCGCAGAGATGCGCTCTTATTGATCTACACTGTGCATGTCAGGCGAATTTTAGAATTTGGATCAGTGTTGTTTTCAGGCTCGGCTACATATAAACTTCGTCCTCTCGTTCTTTTAGAGAGGGAAGCACTTCGCATGTGTCTCGGCCTTCCAAAATTTGTGGCTATCAATGTGCTGTACCTTGAAGCCCGCATTCCGCCTCTCTTATCACGAGTTCAAATTTTAACTGTGCAACCTTACCTCACGATCTATGAACGCCATTTCCACCGTTCCCAAAGCATTTTTTGTTGTCAGCCGACCTCCTTTTTGGTGTCCCCTGGTCTCGTTTCAATTCCCCTCAGGTAGTGTCTGTGCAAAGATTACTTCAGCCTTTAGATGCAAACATTTATGATATCCTTTCTGCGCTTCGCAGTGGGCCCGCTATCCACATTGTTTTCGACGACATATTCCCAAAAAATGCAAAACTTTTGCCACCGAGTATTCTAAATGGTCTTCTAGAAGATTATCTGAGTACCCTACCTACAGATATAGCAATAGCCACTGACGCATCGCAATGCAATGAAAAAGCAGGTGTGGGAATATTTTGCTCTTATTTAGACTGGTTCTTTTCACTGCGCCTTCCAGATTTGACCCCTATTTTTCAAGCAGAATTTCTAGCAGTTGCACTTGCTCTACGCAAGCTAGACCCCTCTATTACAGCAGTTGCAGTAATTACTGACTCTTTATCTTTGTGTTCATCCCTCGCTGCACATGTTGACGGTCCCATTTTAACAACTTTCGTATCCCTACTTCCTTCGCAATATAGCCTTGTTCCTTTAGTATGGGTTCCCGGTCACAGCAGTGTGACAGTAAATGAGATTGCTGACAATCTCGCAAGGCTTCCCTCAGCGGCCCCGTGTTGCCAATCATCCCAGCTACAGCCTATATTACAGCATCTAGATTTCGGCGACGTGCGTTTTTAAGTACGCAAGACGTAACACTTTTAACATCGGCGGATTATGAGCATCTTAAATATTATTGGCGCGATTATGCAGGGATGGCGTAGAGGTAGAACATCCGCCTCGCGTGCAAGTGGACCAGGGTTCAAATCCTGGTGCCGCGCAATTCTCCACCGGGTTTAAAAAAAAAATCCGCGTGTCGATTTTTGGCCACCCTGGTGTAGTACTTGGCCACAACCTTCTATGATCAAACCAATTAACCCTCGGCCCTCAGTCCCCAGCGGCTGCAGAGCAACTGACCACGGCGGGGGTCAGACCTGTGACGCAGCGGAGGGTGCTAAGAATCTCTGGCTCCGGACAGGCCGCCATTGGAATCAGAACCTGGCAACGCTTAACGCTAGAACTTTAGCTAGTGAGGCTAGCCTAGCAGTGCTGTACGAGGAACTAGCGAGAATTAAATGGGATGTGATAGGGCTTAGCGAAGTTAGGAGGACAGGAGAGGCGTATACAGCACTAAAGGACGGACACATACTGTGCTATCGCGGGTTAGAGGATAGACGAGAACTAGCTGTGGGTTTCCTCATTAATAAGGATATAGCCGGCAACGTAGAGGAGCTGTAGAGTATTAACGAGAGGGTAGCAGCTATAGCAATTAGGCTGAATAGGAGGTACAAGCTGAAAGTGGTGCAGGCCTACGCACCCACATCCAGCCATGATGATCAGACCGTTGAAAGCTTCTGTGAGGACGTAGAATCAGCAATGAATAGAGCAAAATCGCAGTACACTGTACTGATGGGCGACTTCAATGCGAATGTGGGCAAGAAGCAGGCTGACGACCACGCGGTAGGTGACTATGGGATAGGCTCTAGAAATAGCAGGGGAGCGTTATTAGTCGAATTCGCGGATAGAAATAATTTACGGATCATGAATACCTTCTTCCGCAAACGAGAAAACAGGAAGTGGACCTGGAAGAGCCCCAATGGTGAGATTAATAATGAAATCGACTTCATACTATGCGCTAAACCTGGCATCATTCAGGATGTGGCCGTCCTCGGAAGGGTGCGGTGCAGCGACCAAAGAATTGTAAGGTCTAGAATTAGCTTAGACCTGAAGAGGGAATGGAAGAAGCTAGCGAAGAAGAAGACCATCAACGAGTTAGCCGTAAGAGGGAAAGCACAGGAGTTTAGGATAGCGCTGCAAAACAGATACTCGGCTTTAACTGAGGAAGATGATCTTGATGTTCATTCAATGCACGATAACTTGACATCAATAATTACGCAGTGCGCAGTAGAAGTAGGAGGTAGGACAGTTCGAAAAGATACCGGGAAGCTATCTCAGGTGACGAAAAATCTGATTAAGAAGCGCCAAAACATGAAGGCATCTAACACTACGGATAGAATAGAACTAACGGAGCTATCAAAGTTAATAAATAAGCGCAAGGTAGCCGACATAAGGAAGTTTAATATGGAGAGAATCGAGCATGCTATAAAGAACGGAGGTAGCCTAAAAACAGTGAAGAGGAAACTAGGCATAGGTAAAAACCAGATGTATGCATTAAGAGACAAGCAGGGCAATGTCATTAGCAATATGGATAATATAGTTAACGTAGCCGAAGAGTTCTACACAGACCTGTACAGTAGCCAATGTAATCAGAGCGCTAATGAGAAAGACAGCAGTGCACAGCAATGCGTCATCCCGCCAGTAACGAAAGGTGAAGTAAAGAAAGCCTTAGAAGCAATGAAAAGGGGAAAAGCAGCTGGGGAGGATCAGGCAACAGCAGATCTGTTGAAGGATGGAGGGGACATCGTGCTAGAAAAACTAGCCATCCTGTATACGCAATGCCTTATGACCTCGACTGTACCAGAAGCTTGGAAGAATGCAAACATTATTTTAATTCATAAGAAGGGAGACGCCAAGGACTTGAAAAAAACAGGCCGATCAGCTTACTATCCGTTGCCTACAAAGTATTTACTAAGGTAATCGCTAATAGAGTCAGGGCAACGTTAGACTTTAATCAACCAAATGATCAGGCAGGCTTTCGTAAAGGATATTCCACAATAGATCATATTCACACTATCAATCAGGTGATAGAGAAATGCGCAGAATATAACCAACCTCTATATATAGCTTTCATTGATTACGAGAAAGCATTCGACTCAGTGGAAACCTCAGCAGTCATACAGGCATTGCGTAATCAGGGGGTAGAAGAGCCTTATGTCAAAATACTGGAAGATATATATAGCAACTGCACAGCTACTATAGTCCTCCATAAAGTCAGCAATAAAATTCCAATAAGGAAGGGCGTCAGGCAAGGAGACACGATCTCGTCAATGCTGTTCACCGCTTGTTTGCAGGAGGTATTTCGAGGCCTGAATTGGGAACAGTTGGGAATAAGAATAAATGGAGAATGCCTAAATAATCTGAGATTTGCTGATGACATTGCCTTGCTGAGTCACTCAGGAGGTGAACTGCAAATCATGATCAACGAGTTAGAGAGGCAGAGCAGATCGATGGGTCTAAAAATTAACATGCAGAAAACCAAGGTAATGTTCAACAGCCCAGCAAGGGAACAACAGTTCTCAATTGGCAGCGAGAGCCTAGAAATTGTGCCGGAATACGTTTACTTAGGGCAGGTAGTGACAGCTGATCCGGATCATGAGAGGGAGATAACTAGAAGGATAAGAATGGGGTGGAGCGCATATGGCAAATTCTCGCAGATCATGAGTGGCAGTTTACCAATTTCCCTCAAGAGGAAAGTGTACAACAGCATAATCTTACCGGTACTCACCTACGGGGCAGAAACGTGGAGGCTAACGAAAAGAGTTCAGCTTAAGTTAAGGACAACACAGCGAGCCATGGAAAGAAAAATGATAGGTGTAACGTTAAGAGATCGGAAGCGGGCAGAGTGGGTGAGGGAACAAACACGGGTTAATGACATCCTAGTCGAAATCTAGAGAAAGAAATGGGCTTGGGCAGGGCATGTAATGCGAAGGCAAGATAACCGCTGGTCTTTAAGGGTAACGGAGTGGGTTCCAAGAGAAAGTAAGCGTAGCAGGGGGCGGCAGAAGGTTAGATGGGCGGAGGAGATTAAGAGGTTTGCAGGCAAAGGGTGGATGCAGCTGGCAAAGGATAGGGTTAATTGGAGAGACATGGGAGAGGCCTTTGCCCTGCAGTGGGTGTAGTAAGGCTGATGATGATGAAATATTATTGGAACAGGAAAATTTCTTGCTCTCAGCAGCTTGAAGTATCACTGATGCGGCTGCGCTGCCGCATCCCCCCTCTAAATTTCTATTTACACTAGTCGGGTTTGGCGCTCTCTCCCCTTTGTGCATTTTGCCGTGAGCCTGAATCTATAGAACATTTTTAGCTGTATTGCAGCCGATTCAACTCTGAGAAAAAGGTTGCTGGAGGAGTCCTTGCAGCATCTTGGCCTTCGTTTGAGCAGCCCGCTCTTGCTATCATTTGGCGCCACCACATTTGGGTTCAGCCACAGATTTGTTTGTACCGCTGTTCTAAATTTCCTGATAGAATCTCACCGACTGCCTTTCTAAGTGTTCCAAACTTTTTCTTTCTATCAATTATTACATTTTGACTTAATCATTATTATTTAATCCCTCTCTTTATTATTATTCTCAAAATGTTGAAATCAAATCTCTCATCCCTTTTCTGTTCATGACGAAGAATTCACCGGTGTTGCGCTCCCACGTGCTTTTTCTTTTTATTACTTACTTCAGGTGAATAGCCACCCGATTCTTGGCTGATCCCCCAGTGTGGGCATGTGCCATCTTTGCATAGGCTAGCAACAACAACAACGATGTGAACAAGTAGGCAGTGTTTCACCAAGATAAACTACATCAGTGCGGAAGCGTCGCAGGGCAGTTGCGTGGATTTGTGACTCGCTGTAACGCTTGTTATTTTCAGTCAAAACCGCTTCGTTTCGTACCGCATCTTCACCAACTGGATTTGGGGTAGGCTGGGAAGAGGCAACAGGGTACTGCTGCCCACCTGCGTCGTCGCCTGGATTCGTCGCCACTTCCCCTCGCCAAGCTACACAGGGTTCAGGCTCCCTCCCCTTAATACGAGGTAATTGTCGCTTCGCGGTATGCTGACCCCTTTATCACGTATGTTTGGCTCCCTGCGAATATTGATGCGTGCCAATGACCTTTACTTTTATGGTGGCCAAACATGAAATGGTATTCAACGAACCCGAAATCAAGCGATTTACTTCGTCAGGCTTCTGTATTGTGCTAGTGCCAAAGAAAAGACATTTCATTCCTATAAATCGTTCAAAGAAATGGCGCTGAACTTGCAGACGATCAGGCAACAAAACTCTGAAACTAACAATGAACGTTATATTACTCATTAGGAAGCAGTTTCAAATCGATCGTGATAGGACATGCCTAGGTTACAAAGCACTAGAATGGAGGCAAGCCTAAGCACATCACCAATGGAGATGCCACTCTGGGGCGAGGTCTGTATCCTGATATGCTTCTCTGTCATAATGATTGATAGAATTTTGTAGAAACTAGATTGACAGCACTGGCACGTCAAATGAGTTTTCCGTAGGCTGCATAGTACAATAAGAAAGAAAATGGCTTAGGGCTCATTTATTTATATGATTGTTTCCCGACAAAGTTTGATGACATGATTGGACAAATTGTTCTAAGAGATCTGGTGTGTTTTTTGGTACGTATGGATGTAAACCTGATGAATGTGCTGGTGTTGCACGGACATATAAGCCACCCAAGCATTTTATCACAAGTTAGTGGCGTATCCATTAAATGCCTGTGCTCATTCCAACGCAACCATTTGTTATATCCGCCTGCTGGATCTCGCATGGAATGTTGCACATAAGTAAAAAGAGAATGCCTAAATAATACGCAGACGCTCGTGCTGAGAAGGCGAAAACAGAAGACTAAGTAGATAATGTAGATAGAACATTGTTGCCATGCGAGTGCTTATAATGATGCAACGTAACGTGTCTATAAGGGTTTGTTTACTGACACCACTTTTTGTGTATGTATGACAAGAGAACTCGGCACAGCACACATGCATTTTAGCAAAGGTAATGCAGGCGTTGCACTGATCAGACTGCAACTCGTCTTCCTGTGCTTGCTGAGCTGGAAAATCAATTTGAATTTGCAGCCTACTGTAACTCCACTTGCATTGTGTCGCTCTTCTTATTTCAGGGTGGGACTAACTGGCACCTCTTAGCTGTTTTCAAAGTGTAGGCACATTACTCCAGCCTCTCAAACAGCTTTATTTTTGCCACTGTCTCGGCAACTGCCCATGCCCCTTGCCGGCTGTCACTCCATGGCATTCCACCTTTCTTTGATTGTCAACTGCCTTGCTGTATCTGCTGGGTGTGAAGGGCTGCATACGGCAGGTCCAGGCATTGCTGAAAAGAACTCACTCCGCCGACTAGTGCCAGTCATTTTGCCTGTCGTCAAATTTATCGTCCTAGACGGTCACGTTTGTGCTCTTGTGTGTGCAGGCCGACAGGCGGCCTTACTGGCAGCGGGCACGAGAGACGGCGTAACGGCTCAAGTTGGCGGGGGAGGCCGGCAGCTGAAACCAGACGGGCTGCTGGCAGAGGAGGCGACACACTAGACGTTTTTAGCATACCGGGGACGTACTACCGGAGACGTATACCGGTTTTCCGCACCCCTCTTGTGCATGCGCAGTGGCATTGTTGGGATGAGAGGGAGCCACTGCGCGTGCGCAAGAGGGGCCCAGTAAACTGGTATACGTCTCCGGTAGTACGTCCCCGGTATGCTAAAAACGTCTACTGACTCCAGGGAAGTGTTGCCCCCCGAGAGACACCTGATCCCTTTCAACACATCCCCAACGAGGCCATCGCCTTTCCCGTCCTAACGGCAGCAGGTTCCTAGGAATTTGGCGGGTGCCCTTGGTCAGCTGCATGAGCAGCGACGGCGAAAAACCATTGGGCGAGGTTTACCCGAGGGAGAGAAAGAGAATTCCCAGAGAGACGCGGCGGAGGCACAAGGGACAACAGAAAAAAGGTCGAGCAGAGACGGGCGAGGCGAATAGACGCAAGATCGCGCTGGTCTACAGTCAGTGAAGCCGGACCTCAGGGACCGTAGCAAACTGACCGCCAGCTGAGACGTCCAAGCATCCTGAGGCCTCTACTCGTAACAGCACTGCCAGCCGAGACACCATGAAGAGAGGCAGGCCACGGGAAAGCCGAAGAAGCCGCGGCCAACCGACGCAAGACGAGCGGAGTGGAGTCCCAACCTGCCGACCAACAGCCAGCACTTCTAAAACCCAGCGGTGAGCAGACCACCAGTTCCGCTTTCAGGCAGAGAGGAATAATGTTTTGCCGGGTTACCGCCTTGTTGGCTCAATTCTCCTCGCTTTAGCAAGACCCGTAGGTTGTGTGACCGACCCCCGACAGGCGGGAACGCCACAAGTGGTGGCAGCTGTGGAATTTTGCTGAAGTTGCGGCGCGAGACATTCACCCTTGCACCCGAGGAGAAAGGGGCAACATGTTGGTACCGCAATCACAGAATTCTCACGACGGAACGTTAGGAGCTAGTTCACTTATGCTGGGCGGTTTGATTCCGACGACACGGGTCCCAAAACTAGGGACATTCTGCAAATTTTAAAAAAGGTGGTGAACATGAGAGGATGGCAGGATAAACGACCGATTGGGATGGCGCGGTGCAAAATGGTCGCGGCGGCTCAGGATTTCGCATGGAGGGATGAGGAAGTGGCTAGCGCTGTCACATACAAATCTTTCAAAGCGCTTGCATTGAAGCGTTTTGACCACGAACCGGTGAGCATGAAAGTTTTAAAGTTCTTGAACGCACGCCAGAACTTAAGAGAAGATGCACGCTCTTTCGCGAGCCGTTTGAAGAAACTCCCTGCGCAACCATGAGGGACATGGATGGCGAGGACACGTCGAAGAAAAGTGCAAGACACAATAATCTAAATGAACAACCCGTTTCCAAAATCCTTAATGGTTTTCCTGAATGTGAGGGGAAAGACTACAGGTTCAGATTACCGCACGTTTAACGGTAGATGAAATAGGTAGAAGGCAGCATGTGGAAAAATCTCAGCCTAGAGAGGAAAGGGTTCACGAAACCATGAACAGGAAAGCAAGCAAACAAAAACAACACTCGCGGAAGACAAAGAAGAGCTTGAGGAAAAACAGGAAAGGTTCATTCAGCGTTAAATGTTCGGCAAAAGTATGAGGTCCAGTCAATGCCCTGATAGGAGTGTCAGATGGATGGCGGTGGTGGAGTATGGATGGCGGTCTCCACGGCAGGCCTCAGCGCTGCCGTAGAAATCCGCCTCACCTGTGGAACGCAGGCGCGGCCCCCAGGTCAGGTAGCCCGGGGAAGCAGCGTGGCGATGGAGGCGGCCCGCGTTCAGAGGGTCCCGGCCACGTGAAATGCAGGAAGCAGCGGTGCCTGGGTCTGGTGGCTCAGGCTGTCGACGGCGGCCTGTATATGTCTGGCAGCCCGGACTTCTGCAGCTGAGGCCCAAGCCTGAGAACTCGGGGAGCTAGCAGCCAAGAGTCCACGTTCGTCGCCGACTGCGTTCCTCCTGTTCTGTCCCAGCACGCGCTCTAAGCCACGTCTCACTTCTCCTCCTCTTATTCTCGTCAGGAGTGTGTTTGCCAGCCGCAGTGTGGCGCCGATGCCTTACAGAAGCCCCCCACCTCCCCCCGCGAAGAGTTTTTTCCAGGGAAAACAAACTTTATAAGAGCGGCGGTGCACTCTTGATGGTTGATGAGTTGGTGACAAGCTGGAGACATTTCACCGCACAAGGCACACCCCACAAACAAACCACGCTACCACACACATACAGCACGCACCACCAACTGGGTCACGCTGGTCCACGGTTCACCCCACATGCGCTTGACACGAAGTATACATACAAAAGAAGTGAACAAAGCAGTCAACAAAGCAGGCGGGCAAAAAGCGTTCAAGACCTTTTGCACATAATCACACTGGTGTTGTTCCCAAAGTAACACCTCCAAGTTCACAGCTCGCTCGAACACTCTGCGCCAACATTTGTTGATTCCTTGCTATGCTAAACTTGGAACAAATACTTTTGGAGCACGAGGCTTCATCGGAACACGCGGTTGTTAAAATATGTGGCCTCGGACCAATACTTGAGCGACTGATCGTCGATTTGGATCCTAAATGTTTGTCCATAGAGAAAAATACGGTTCCCTTTCCATTCAGGTAGCGTTTCCTTTTACACGAGGATAGGGATGACCGCCCGATAATGTCGGCCACCACTCGCTCAAGTGGAGTAGAAGTGAGCGGTGTTCGGCCCAGTGGACCGATGCTCACCTTACCCTTTGGCACGGTGCGCTGGCACGTATCACAAGGCCTGACAAATATTTTGATGTCAGCCTGGACCCCGGTCCAATACAAATCACTGAGTACCCTAGCTGTTGTTTTTCTATGCCCTCATGGCCGGAGAGTGCACTCGCATGCGCCAGCATGAGGTCGTGAATGCGCAAGCACTTCAGTACCACTGCTTGCTCGATCACTTGGCTGGGACACACTTGGTATGATCGGAAAAGAACACCGTTCTCTTGATGAATGGTATGGGTGGTCTGTCCCTTTCCAGGATAGGTTTGCCCTAGATTCCTCCGACAGACCTCTAATGTAGGGTTCTCTTCCTGCTTGATGCGAAACTCTGGCTGTGACAAGTGGAGCGCGTTACTAGTGGGGCTTTTGCTACACTCCAAAACGTTCGTTGCCACAGCACGGGCGATATCAGCCGATCGTGTGAAGTGTCTCGTGGACACAGGTTCCAAAGTCAGCCTGTTAAGCGCAGCACACTGACAGGTGTAAACTCAAAATGGGAGAAGGTGTTCTAAAGGTGCGAGAGCCAGATAACCTTTATCGGCATCACCGGAGATTGCAAAGGCACATTCAGCGTCTACCGCATACCTTTGGCACTTGGCAGCCACGTGTTCATTAGCAGTTTTTTTGTATGTGCGACGACAGTGTCGTGCTTCCTGTAGCCGGCATCATCGGGCAAGACACCTTAAGAGACAAACTGATGGACAGGCTGTTCAGCCAGGGCATGATTCGGGTAGGCGGAGCTTATATCGCAATCGATAACTGGGTTTCGCGATATGCAGGCGATACAGGATCACGCGTGAGGTGGGCCCGAAGGGAACATACCTGTCACGCTGATCGAGACTACGGTGCTTGCGGCGGCCAGTGAGTGCCTTCTGGCTTGTAGGCCTTTTCGCCCGTATCGAGCGGAGAGATGGTGGTGATAGAGGTGTTTCGACTGAAGGTAAATGGACTTGTGGGAGCGCCCGCCCTCATTACAACACGCGAAGTTGAAACTATCCCCGTCTGGGTGGCCAGCCTAACCCTTCAGAATATACGTCCCCGGAAAAACAAGGTACTCTGGGATTTGATCAGACGTTGCGGTAGACAAGCCGATTCTAAACATTAACTATAAAGAAACGGGAGATTCACGGCAAAATTTGCTGAGGATGTTTGAGCTCTCGCACATTGAGGAACCAAAGCGGATCGAGACCGAAAGTCTGATTTTTGAGAGTAGCTCAATATTCAGAACTAGCAGAACCAACCTTGAGCTTTGCCAGGCAATTAAGCAGCGGATACCCACTGGGGACGCTCCTCCTGTCTACCGTCGAGCCTATAGGATCACTTTCGCTTAAAGAGAGATGGAAGCACAGATAAGAGACTTCCTTAGGGCCGACGTCATCGAACATTCTATGTCACCGTAGGGTGCACCAGCCTTACTGGCAGAGAAGCCCGATGGAAGCTACCGTTTCGTGGTGGACTATAGAGGCCATGGGGTCATTAGGGTGGACCCCTATCCATTGCCAAACATTCACGAGACCTTGTCGCAGCTTGGGAAAGCGAAGTATTTCCTTTTTGTGCACATGGCGAATGGATACTGGCAGATAGAGGCGGATATCCGTGACTGAAAAAAAACAGCTTTGAACACTCCTTTCGGGCACTACGAATAGAACCGTATGCCGATGGGACTCGTAAACAGTGCGGCAGTATAGCAGATAATGGCTGACGTCACACTAGCAGGTCTACTGGTCAAGAAGTGTTGCTTGTTGGGCGAGTTGGTGATCAATAATAAAAGAGCAGCGCATAAGAAAATCGGAGAACAGGAGGAACACAGAACGACACGAGCGCTATTTCGTTAAAAAGGACGAAAAATGTTTTTAAAGAAAGCTAAAACGACAGCAAGGAAGTTATGCAAACGGCTAGGTTTGCAGAGCCTTGCCAAGCTAATTCAGGACAGCCATAAACTTTCCTTAGACATGTTCTTTTCTGCTAAAACGCACAAGGAACAGTGCCCACTTCGTGTAATATTCTCCGAGAGAGAGACATGGCATAAATGTTTAGCTACATTCCTGCAAAAGAACTTGGCGTTACTCAAGAGTTGATGACCCCTACCTTGTAAAAAATTCTGCACAGGTTTTCGACTATATGTGCCAGAATAGAAATAAAAAATGTATTGACTTTTTCAATAGATATCAAGGATCTGTTTTACTCCTTGCCACAGGATGAATTGCTGTTGTGTGTTGAACAGGATATTGACGCGCTTGGAGCTGTTTCCTTTCCGAATAGTTCTGGAGTGAGTGTGGGTAGGTTTTTAGAATTGCTGGATGTATACCTGTGCTCAAAAATTGCTACCGGGGACAAGGGTGTTTACCTCCGAAAGTGTGAAATTTGTACTGGTTTTTAGCGTTAATAACGCGCTACACACGAACAAAACGACAGCTGCAACGGGGGACACAGGACCGTTGTCGTTTTGTTCGTGTGTAGCGCGTTATTCACACCAAATGTACTTCTTTCTTGCAAAGCATGATAGGATCCCAAAGAAAAGCTTTAGTTGCTGCAAAGTTGTGAAAATTTGTAGATTTGTGGAAGATTTTTTGATCATCATTGACAACTCTAAGGCAGATTTTTATACGGACACTGCTAATGTGCTTGACAGCTTTAAAAGACATTTAACCCCATTAATTCTGATGCATGAGCTTCCTGACAAGAACCCTTTCGAGTTCTTAGATCTTAGACTTAAATTTCATACTAACCGCATCTGTTGGGGTTATGAACCTCGCGCAAAAAAAGGCCTACTGCCAGCGGTATCAGCGCATTCGAAACTGGTAAAGAGAGATATTATCAAGTACTGCCTGACAAATGCGCTCAAAAGCTCATGCGAGCACGTGATGCCAGAATTCTTGGCATTAAAGATTAGACGACTGCCTGATTCCGGGTATCCTAGGCCACTAATTGTTTCTGTGCCTGGAGGCCTGCTCCAAAAAATGAAAACAGCACGACGGTTCGACAAGCAGGAAGGTACCAATGAACAGCAGGATCGCAAGAAAGTAGCTGTCATCAATTACATTCATCACACCTCCCACAACCTAAAGAAAATAGGAAAACGAGCGGACATTGAAGTTGTATTTTCAGCGCCCATAAAACTGTCTATGCTTTGCAAGAAGACAAATTCGTGCAGTAACCAAAGAAAAAAAATATGTTTAATTGGACATCAGAAACGGTTTGTCACTTGCGAAGATTGTGTTGTCTATCGGGTACCGTTGTCTTGTGGCCATGAGTATATCGGGCAAACAGGTAGATGCGTAAATAGCAGGTTAAAAGAACATGATTGCAATGTTAATGAGAGCAAATCGGCCCACCTGAGCCAGCACTGTCGCCAATGCAAGATCCAGTCTAAGAAACGGAGCCTTCCAAAGCCGTGCATGCCCCTTTTTTAAAAGGAGCCAAGTTATCAACCGCCACAATGATAAGCTTGTCAGAGAGATTGTTGAGGCTTTGAATATTTCACGTGCAGGCCACAAGAGTGTGAGCGTGGCATGACTGGCACTCTCAGCAAAAGAGCTCACTTATCGAAGTCGATGGCAACCAGCGAAAGGGTGAGTTTTATAGCTTGTATCATCTGACTTTATCGCTCGTTCCCATTTCATGCTGTGGTTAATGTATTTATATGTAACAACGGCAAGAAATAAGCAGTTAGCGCTCTGATTGTTCTTTATTCCTCCTGTTGTCCTGTTTTGTTACGCGCTGCTCTATTACTACTGAACAAGCTTTGTCATGTGTACCTCGATGACATCATCATTTACAGCAAGTCCTTTGAAAGCCACTTGCGCGATGTGCAGAAGGTGTTCAGTACTATTAGCGAGGTGGGCCTCAAGCTGAAACCGGCCAAGTGCCAGTTCTTGAAACCGCGGGTTAGGTAGCTAGGACGTGTTGTTTTTGCCACAGGTGTCCGGCCTGATCCAGAGAAGTTGCAGTGTGTGAGGAGTTTTCCGTGACCGAAGAGCGACACTGAATCCGCAAGTCCTTGGTCTTGCCACCAATAATAGATGTCGCATTCTCAATTTCGCTGCAGTAGCCAAGCCACTGACCGCACTAACGAGCAAACAACCTTTTCTGCGTTCTTCTCAGGCTGAGAGAGCTTTTCGGCAACTAAAGGACAACCTTATGGAAGCGCCTTTTCTTCGCTTCCCAGATTTCAGCCAGTCGTTCATACTAGCCACTGATGCATCTAAGCATGCTATAGGCGCAGTCCTGTCACAGATGCACGACAGAGATGAACATCCGGTAGCTTACATCAGTAGACAGCTTAACGCGGCTGAGCAGAATTACGGTGCAACCGAACAAAAATTCCTAGCAGTGGTGCGGGAAGTGCGCCACTTTCGTTGTTACCTCTTCGGGCGCCCTTTCAAAATAATTACTGACTGCCAACTCCTGAAGTGGCTAATGAATGTCCGAGACCCGAACTCTAGACTGGCTTGCTGGAAACTGCTGCTCTGAGAATATAGGTTTGAAGTCCTTCGTTGCACGGGCAAGAAAAAGAAGACCGCTGATGTGCTCAGCCGCTCTGCAGTAACTTGTGTAACAGTTTTCCCCTCGGTGGAGTGGGCCCGTCCAAACGATGAGCAGAGGAAGGACCCGTGAATAAGGAAAGTTGTAAACAGGGGTAAGAACTCTGAGGGAAAGGATGCTGGCCGATTTTGTCTGGATCAGCAAGTTATTCTAAAGTTCAAGAAGAGGGCACACGACACGGGTTGGAGCGTTGTTCCGTCGTCTATGAGAGGGGAACTCCTGTGGCTGTATCACGCAGCGCAGGCTAAATAGGCTTCCGAAAAACCTGCCAGAGGGTCAGCAAAGGGTATTTCTGGCCTGGAATGCGGAAGGACATTGCTCAGTGTTGCAGGAACTGTGAACCCTGCATGTTTCCAAAAAACCCGAATAGAAGGAAACCCGCTCCACTGCAGGTTTTTCATGACGCACACAGACCGTTCGAGAGGACTGCCATGGATATCAAAGGGCCTTTGCCGAGCACGACTTCCAGCATGCGCTACATTCTCGTATTTGTGGATCACCTGACTCGATATGCCGAAACGTTTCGCTCTGGAGAACCAAAAGGCTGAGACTGTATAGGGGGCATTTGTCGAAGGTGTGGTGTTCGTCACGCAGTTCCTTCACAGGCACTTACCGACCAAGGAACTAATTTAACAAGAAAGTTGATGCAAGCTGTTCTGAATGAAACGGGGCCGTCGAGAGGTTGAACCAAACGAATATTAGGATCTTTTCGTACTATGTGTACAGAGATCAGCGTGATTGGGATCTTTGGCTGCCGTTCGCAACATCAGCGGCAAACCGGTACACGTCTCCGGTAGTACGTCCCCGGTATGCTATAAACATCTGCTGACTCCAGGGAAGCGTTGCCCTCCGAGGGACACCTGATCCCCTTCAACACATCCCCACTGAGGCCACCGGCCTTCCCGTCCTAACGGCCACGTGTTCCTAGGAATTTGGCGGGTGCCCTTGGTCAGCTGCATGAGCAGCGACGGCGAAAATTCATTAGGCGAGGATTGCCCGAGAGAGAGAAAGGAAATTCCTGGAGAGACGCGGTGGAGCCAGAAGGGACAACGGAAAAAAGTTCAAGCAGAGACGGGTGAGGCATTTTTCCCTCTAGCTTCTCGGAGAACTAGGAGTTCCTTTTATTATTTGTTCATTTGTACTGTTAATGCTACGCTGTTGTGCCCCCTGTGGCTGGGAGAGGCGTTTTTGAACGCCTCTTCCAATCTCACCGCAATGGCAGATTCTCCAACGTGTGAGCAGCTGATGTAATGAAACGATCAGGCACCTACTTCGCGACTTCCCTCATTTTAAGCAAGTGCGTGCCATCCTAGCTGCTGCACTTCTCCGCTTGGTTCTCTTACAGAAGCAAAAATTATGGGGCCTTGGACAAAACCTGCATCACAATGGAAAGCGGTGAAGGCGCTCCTGAGGTTTCTAATATAATAATAATAATAATAATAATTGCTTTTGGGGGAAAGGAAATGGCACAGTATCTGTCTCATATATCGTTGGACACCTGAACCGCGCCGTAAGGGAATGGATAAAGGAGGGAGTGAAAGAAGAAAGGAAGAAGAGGTGCCGTTGTGGAGGGCTCCGGAATAATTTCGACCACCTGGGGATCTTTAACGTGCACTGACATCGCACAGCACACGGGCGTCTTAGCGTTTTTCCTCCATAAAAACACAGCCGCCGCGGTCGGGTTCGAACCCGGAAACTCCGGATCAGTAGTCGAGCGCCCTAACCACTGAGCCACCGCGGCGGGTATTTAAAATATACTCAGGGTTGAATTCCAGACTGTAAACTTTGCGTGTGCGCCCTCTGTCCTCTTATCACAGTGGTCAATGGACACGTGCAAAACTGATTTCGTTGCCACTTTCTTTCTTTTTTCTACCTTTGTTCCTCTCCCCAGGTGTAGCGTGGCCTACTGGGCATCGCCTAGTTAAGCTTCCTGCCTTTCTGATCTTTTGTTTTTTTCTCTCTCGATTTGGTGTGTTCCTGTTCGAATCCAGAATCGGTGGCAGCTTCAGCTAATTTTTCCACCTTCCTTCATCAACGTGAGTTGATATCATTTTCAGCAAGGCTCGGTTTATCCGCCCCACCTACCCACTGGCCTGTCGCTAATATTGCATTGTGTTTTTCACTTGGATGTCTCGACACTTTTGAAAGTGGCTGCTCCTTGGATGTAAAAGGGCCTGTTGGCCGACACAGCTTCTTCTGGGTTTAAAACAACAGCATGTGTGCCATTCCTCTACGTTCGAGTTGTCTTTGCTCAGGTGCTCTCAGTCACTCTGGCTTCTGCCATCACATCCCGGGTGCAGTACTTCACCAGGGCTGCCACGAAGTCTCTCCTGAAAAGAGGCACCATATGTCTACTGCCACTTTCATCCAAGGGTTTCATGACAGCTCTATTGGTATCAGATGTTCTGGCTTAGACATTGACGGACCAGCTGACATTGGATGTAGTTCATGCTTTTCCACAGCTGTAGTGATTGAAGGTCACCATATTTTGTTTCTAAGGTTTTGTTTCGTTCAAAGCCAGCATGGTCATTTTGTACAAATTAGCATGCTTTTTGCAATGATGCAGGCATAAGTACAGTTCTGCTTCTCAATACTGCCCGTATAGGCAGATAAAACATTCATAGCATATCTCTGCTGCACAAGACATGCTAAAGGACCTAATACGTAGTCCATTGTTGGAGGCACTTGGGCGATTGGCTCCATGCAATACTCATAAGTATGCACATTGTTCGGCATATGCAGTGTACTCAAACAAGACACGCTCCAGTTTCGATTGAGCTGCAGTTGTCGCAGTGCAGACTGTTCTCTTGACCTAAACGGTATCGTAAGCCATTTGTGAACGCAGCATTCAGATGAGGTCGCTGGTAATTAGTTTCCAGATGGCGAGGAATTCCGCGTGAAAGTCTACATCTGAGGTGTGGGTTGTTTCTTAAAGAAATTGGTACTAATGATGTGTCTGGAAGCTTCCCACCCAGTTCTTTTCTTCAGAAGGAAATTTTTTCGCCAGTTGAGAAGCATTAAATTTCGTGAAGACAATACTGTAACGACGAAGATGCGTCAACGCGGTAGCTGCAGTGCTATCCCAGAGCGCACGCTGCTGGCTGGCTCTAGAACAACCGGCGATGGTCAGAACATCGTTCAGTACCAGGGGTTCAGCCGGTTCGACTCGCCCAATGCATTTACCATGGATCAGGATCACTGAAGATGACAGGGGGTTGCTGAAGATGGAACGAGCACTAGTTGACGTGTGATCTCGTCTCTGATGAACTGCTGAATATCGTGCCTTAGCTGCGGCCCTCCGGCGATCACGGCAGCAGCGGAAAAGACTTCGGCATGCTATACAGTGCGGCAAATGAGGACGCACAGCTTGTGGAGCCCCTCGTAGCTCTGGCACAAGCTAATTTCGAAGGCCGCGGTGTCCGGCTGCTTGGCCAGAAGCATTTCGAGTGCATCTTCATCAATACCCTTCATATTATTTTTATCTTACAGCTTCAGACACATCCCTGTTAATGCGCTTGCAAAGATCCACCACGTCCTCAATATAGCTAGTGAATATCTTGTCGGGCTGCTAAGCCATGCTCTCGTAGGCGCCGTTCGGCTCGGAGTTTGCGCACGCCAGGACAGCCAAATACCTCAGTGAAGCTTGGCTTGAATGTGGGCCATGTGGAGATATCCGCTTCGTGGTTGTGGAACCACAGATTTGCAACATCAGCCAGGTAAAGGATGACGTTATTAAGTTTCATGGCGTCATTCCAGCGCTTGTGCGTGCTGACCCGCTCGTACGAAGCCAGCCAGTCCTCGACTTCAGAGTCGCCGAGCCCAATAAGGGCAGCCGGGTCCTTTTGTCGAGGCGTGCCAGAGCAGACAAGCGGAGCAGGTGGCAGCTGGGGAGCCAGGGGGGCGTTATTCGGCATTTCGGATGTTACAGTGTCCCTGCCAAGCTCCAGGACGGAATCAGAGGCAACCTCCACCACTTGAAAAGGGGTTTAATAGCCCTGAGAGAACTAAGCACTGAACGGTGTTCGGGCCGTTGGCGGTTGTTGTAGAGCCAGCCAGCAGCGCGCGCTCAGCGATAGTACTGCCGCTACCACGTTGACACGTCTTCGTCGTTACAATACGAATGTCTTCTCGGTGTTGGAGGCTTTGCAGGCCGCTTCGTCTGCTTTTTCATTCCCCACAATGCCACGGTAAGCTGGTACCCACGGAAATGTTATGGAGTAGCCTGCTGCAATAGCCAAGTGATGTAAATACCCAATGTCGAGAGGAATGGGCTAATTATTTTTTTTTCACCTTGTTGGAAAGGATTTGTAGTGGTGCTTTTCAGTAGGTAAATGTAGCCATTCTCTGGGGGTTCAGCACAGGATATAGGAAGCAGCTTCTGTAATGCCATAGAGCTGTGCTGTCATAGAGGATGTCTTCCTCTGCAGCCGACAAGAAAGCACTTGGCTTGTTGAGACCACGTAAAGGCATCAGCTAGAAAGTCTCGAGTATTTGAACAGTCGGTGAAGATGTGCGTGTGCTGAGTATATTTTCTTTGCAAAGTAGGCGAAAGTAGCTTCCAGAAGTGTGCCTGTGGTATCTGGCTCTTTGCATTCACTCCTGAAACAAACTGATTTACCTTTATAGACGAGGGTGTCCAGGAAGGAAAGGTCAAAGCTATTAATTTCTGTGGCTGAATAGTAATAGGGAAGTGCAGTAACAGCACAGCTTGGCCAAAGCCAGAGTTCCTGTAAGGTGGACATGGTATAGGAACCCCTTGGAGACCATGTCAGAGATCAATGTGCATAGTTTCTTGGAATCTCTGAGACCGCACATAATAATGCAGAGGCTGTCCGCCTAGGGTGAGCATATATGTGGTCATTGTTTTCTTTGTGAAAGCCGTGGCGACAATGTTTTCTTGTGAAAGGCGAAGAAGACCTTTGGGAGCCAGGTACACGGACATGTTCAGTAACACTGCCTGAAGACGTTGCTTGGTAATACTGTGTGAACGTGGTGTGCTCCAGATGCACATATCTGCATAAATCGTGATGCGTACTGCCTGCAGCAGGTTCTTTGTTATGTGTATCAGGATAATATTGCACAGAAGAGGGCTGAGTACAGCTCCCTGAGTTACACCCTTTTCCACTGCATGAAAAAGTGTGCTGCTCTTTTTAGTTTCCAGTCAACTTGTATAGCTTTCCTCTGAGGCCGAGGCTGGACATGGCTGCGAGAATAACAGGGTGAAAAATTGATTTAAAAGCAGCCTTGATGTGAAGGAAACCTGCTGTCGGGGTGCGCCTAGCTTGAATGTACTGTTGAAGTGACGAGTACGAGCGCGACAACATCATTCGCAGACCTGTTTCGGCAAAATCGATTCATTTCGTCGAGATACTTACTTCCAATTTCGAGGAACTGTGGAGGGAGGTCCACATTTATTGGAGGTCCCGGTAGCCGCGGCTGGTGAGCCGGCCGAGCCGGCTGTCGACGTTGCTGGCCAGGCTGGTTGATGAGAGCGTTCTGTTCTGCGCAAGGCAGGTCTTCTTCTTCTTCTCCTCAAGGCAGGTCACGTTCCCAGCTTCATCTTCTTCATCAGCGCCGCTACAGATTCTCCACCACTAGCGCGATGCGCGATAAAATAAAAAATAAAAACGGTATGTACACGATTCTTCATGTCAGTGAAGGTCAGGTCAGAGCTTGTGAAGGCTGTCGGGCGGAAGAAACGGGCTCGGGTGGTTGAGCCTGGCTGCTTCGCAAAGGGCAAGGGGAGCCAGAATATGACGGTGACGGAAGCAACGGGCAGGAAAAGCCATCGAGGAACAGGAGGCGAGCGAGGCGTGCTTCAGTCTGCCTTTTTCACGACGCGACTGCGCATGCGCCCATCCCCTGGCGGCGGTGTCGCGAAACATATTGGAAGGGTCGCGCGCTCCACTCGAGACCGGCCGTGGAAGTGTAAACAAACCGGCTTCCTACGCGGGGTGCGATGCTGCAGCCGCCGGGCGTTCATCGCGACGCATTTGGCGATACCTACGAAATGTGTTGCATACAGCTGCAATGCCCAATATGTAAAGGGAAGCAAACTCGGGATTTTTTCGCTTTCCGAGTGCTTCCCGGGACAGCCATCGACGCGAAGCGTGGATAAAAGCAGTTCGCCGGCTCGACGATCGTGGCCGCCCTTGGGCACCGTCAAGCAGGTCAAGACTGTGCGGGAATCACTTTGTGACAGGTACGGACGAGGTACTGTGTTTAAATGCGTGTGCAGTCTATCACGAAGTGTTTTATTAATGGGCAGGAAGGCCTCGATTGTCACCGCGGCACCCAGACTTCATTCCGACGCTTTCTGCTTTCTCAAGCAAGAAGGCCAAATAGGCAAGTGCTGTGAGCCGCTTTCACCGCTCGATGGAGCGGGCAACGAAAAAGAAGCTACGAGATCATTCACGCATGGTGCAAAAATTTTGTTATAATCTCCTATGGAAATTTCTTTGTTTATGCCACTACACCCTGGCCAATCCCCCCGTGTGGATATGTGCCATGTATTAAGAGGCATAAGAAGAAGAAGGTGCGTTATGCGTGTGTTCGAATCATATCTATGATGAAGATCTCTGCGTGGTATCGTCGGAATGGATCAATGTGCGCCTTTAGCGCTCGTCTTTATGGATGCGCAAGCTTGTTTAACCTATGCAGCGGTGTGCTGTGGGAAAATACAGTGAAATGCTAGCAGAGCTGCTTTGTTGCGAGTACGCTTGTGCTTTTATAGCTCGTGTAGCTATTCTGCAGCGCTTGAGCACAACGATTGCTTGTGAAAACTGTTGTCCCCAGTCGTTTTCTGTACCACGGCGTGCACGATGTAGTATCCACCTTTCATTAATGGCAGGCATATACAGCGGAAAACGCCAACCTCACTGATCGGGGATATTTCATTGAACATTATGTTCCGAATTTAACCATCTCTGAAGCGGCGGCCCTTGCTCAGCTGGTGTTCGCATCGCATGCCGGATGATCGGAGATACCGAAGAATTTGCTCTTCGGTGGGCACTGCAGCCTGCCTCGGACTTCGCACCCAGCCATCAGTCAATCCTAGAAATCCTCCAGGTACCAGGCCAGGACACGCCATCGTCGACAGATTCCGACAAAACGTGGTCCGGAGCGGCACTCAGTCCGGCCGGGTTGTGCGCGCAGTACCCTACCAGTGAGCTTCCAGCGTTGTACGCGAGGTGGCAGCACAGGAAAATGAAAAAGGCGGGTTGTACGGCTTACGGGTGGGGCAGGCAGTTGGGTGGAAGTGGGCCAGGAAACGCCGATACAGAAAAGGCAGCCGCATGGGGATGTACAGGAGATAGGCGATGTGCGCTGGCCAAGCCGGTGCGGACGAAGATATGGCGTGGGGAAACCTCCGCCGCTGGCGACGCTGAAAGGACGGCGGACGCCACTGTGCTTGAGGTCTGTAGCATGGGGCACGGACTGCCTCTTCAGGAAGTAGTCGAAACGAGTGACGGGGTGGACCGGCTGTCTGCAACAACAATCCCACTGTGGGTTGGGGCCGCGTGCAGGTAACAGAGGGCACAAGCCCTTGAGGTAGGGGTCAGAATAGGAAGGAAGCGTTAGCGCGGAGGCCATTGGCGGGGTTGGATGGCACGCTATAAGGCGTCGCAAGCATGCTACCACTTGCTGAGGCTTTCTCGTCTGTAGCGGAAGAACAGGCACTGGTGAAGGCGCCAGGTGGGCAGGGATGCGTGGCAAGCGTAGTAGGTGGCGAGTTAGGCGCGACAAGCTCCTGGGGTGACGTGCAGGCCTACCTGGCGACAGGAATGACAGTTTTGCTCACTGTGGTTGGGCTTGAGGGAGCAGGCGAACTTGTGATAAGAAGCGAGTCCGGGCCCGGGTCGAGAGAGGTGCTGCCGGTAATGGCCCAAGGGAAGGCGCGACAGCTGGGAAGCAGGGCTGGGCAGGAGGCGCCGTGGGACGGGGGATCACAGGTGGTTGGCGGTCCATAGGGGCTGGTGAAGCAAACTTAAAAGAGATCGGGGTGTAGTTTGAGGCAGCTGGTTGAGAAGGTTGGCAAGAGACTGGCGCGTCCTCGCGTGGCACTTGCCGAACCGTGGATGGGGACACATACGGTGGCGGCGATTGTGGAGAGATGGGTGTGGGGAGGGGCGCCAATGTAGGAGCGGGCGGAGGGAAAGCCGAAACAGCTCGGCTAGGGAATGTGGCCACGGGTGGTGGGTCGAGTGGTGCTGCAGCTTCTGAGTTGGGAACAGGAGCGCAGAGTGTCGGCGGGAACTGCAAGCCAAAATACGCCGTCCGGCCCTTCTTGAAATCGGCGTATATGTCCCGTTTGACACTACTGGTGAGCCGGCGGAGCGGGATGTCTACGTTGCTGGCCAGGCTGGCTGATGAGAGCGTTCTGTTCTGCGCGAGGCAGGTCGCGTTCCCAGCTTCATCTTCTTCATCAGCAGCGCTGGCGATGCCAGCACCGCTACTGAACCAAGTTATACATTTGTGATGCTATAGACACCTCTACAGTTGTGAAAGGCAGATTCTACGCTGGCACTGCTGCTTGTGAAATGCCAGATTGACCATCCGTAGAGTGTCAAAGGTCTTGATCCTCCGGACAGGAGACTTCTTTTATCGATTTTTCATTAATGCATAGAGAGTGCAGCAAAGGCGTGAAGCTGTTGGAGTGGTGTGCACATTCCTCTGATGATCCGCCAAATCTAATGTGGAACAGAATTCACACTATCCTTGCCGGCTGACTTTATCCGGGTAACGCTGAATGTGACCAAGTGATGCATCAGGCCTCAGAGATAGGTTATGCCGCCATCATTTAGTGGTTAATTTGAATGTTTTGAGAGAAGTTGTGTGACCTTGGCACCTCGCATGCATGTGTAGTTTGTATGTGCTGCACAGTAATTTGTAACTGGTGCACAGTAACTGGTACCGTCGTTCTGCTTTATTGCAGGATTCCTAAGCTCAGCTTTAAATGCAGTTCCTCTGTCTATGATGAGAACTCTTGGTACCCAGTGACGAATCAGGATGTTTTCAGTAAAGAATTTAGCAACTTCTCGGAGCAATGGGTTAAGTAGTTTCTACTGTTACCGTTTTGTTACCAGATTCCAACATAAGGAAGAGGCAAGTAAGTCCTTGCCGATCTGCTGGAAAGGTTTCGGTGATCGAACGGCGTGTAGAAGTCCCGTAGGCCTTGTTGGTGGCATTTTGCGGCGTTGGCAGTCGTGGCAACTCTTTACGTTGTGTGCGACGTCAGTGTACAAACGGGGCCAATAATATTTGTCCCGAATATGGTGGAGGATACGAGTAAAGCCGAGGTGGCCAGCTTGTGGTTTTTCTTGCAATTCCTGTAGAATTTCCTCACGAAAGTTCGCGGGGGCGATGTCTTGTTAGGTGCCAAGTTTGTCTTCACGAAGATCCCATTATGAAGACGAAAGAAAGCTAATCCACATTTGAATGCTCTCAGGGATTGAGAGGACTTCAAGATGTACTCGAGTAGGCACTGAAGCTCCGGGTGTAAGCGCTGCTGTCATGCAGAATCACTTGTATTTAATGGTCCTGCGAAGTCATTGTCATTTGGAGGCATTTCGACGGGCTTGTGACAGGCAGTGAGCATCGGAGTGCTTGCGCCCAGACATGTAGACTACGGTGACATTAAACTCTTAGATGCAGTCTCCATGAAGAGAGGCAGCCGGAGGGACCCCTAAAATTGGCAAGCCATCGCAGTGCGTAGTTATCGCTGTCAACCTTCAATGGTCATCCATGCAGGTATGGGTGGAATTTCATTGTAGCCCAAAAGATGGCGAGGCAAATTTCTCAGTTGTGGAATAGTTTGCTTCGACTTTTTACAGGGAATGGCTTGTGTAAGCGGGGACAATCCGCTGCCCAATGTTTTTCTAGACGAGCACAGTGCCTAAGCACACGCTGCTTGTCTCGGTATGCATATCTGTCTCGGTATTCTTGTGGCAGTGTGTAAGGACTGAAGGGACTGTAAACAACGTTTATGTTCCATGAAGACTTCCATTTGCACCATCTCCCATTTGAATGGTATATCAGCTTTTGTGAGCTGGGCCAGAGCTTTGGCAGTGCATGAGAAATTCCCGACAAAGCGCCTGCAATACGCACACAATGAAGAAACCTGCGGACAACTTTCTCGTTGTCAGGCTGCGGCAACTTCCGTCTCTCAAGGCTCTTGGGATGGCTTTGCATAGCAACATTTTTAGAGGCTATCAGATCCGCTTTATCCGACCTATCATACGCTGCCGACATGTGATGAGGCGTAGCTTTTGGCTTTTGCTGAAAGCGTTCTTTGTATGAGCTCTGTGAGCGCTCAAGTGCGTCCTTGAGTAGTGTGTCGACATTGCCTGCGCAAAGAGAAGGAATCGGTGCTATCTTGACATACATATCTGGGAGCTATCTATACTATGCCAAATAGTTTTTAGCAAGCAAAGGTCTTAAATAAAATTCGACCTTATACTAGAATAAATATCACCAGGGAAGTTGTACTGTCGGCAACAAATGCAACGCGAACAAGAGAACTGAATCAGCACAAAAATGCAAACATAAGCTCCTGCAGAGGAAATAAAGGCGAGGTTATTAACTCTTCGAAAGGGCAATCTTTGCTCTTTTGAAAAGAATCAATTAATCTGAGCTAGTATTGCGATTTCCTCAAATAAGATGTCATTTTGCTCTTCATGTTTAGCTGCCTTGTTTGCATTTTATTTGTTGCTGGTAGTACATTTTCCTTTTGAATAGTGCCTATCGATGCATTAAGACTTAGTAGTAGGAAGTACTGCACTGTGCATCAGCATATTTGCACTGACTAGCGATCAGTTTTCATAGCTTGGTTTACGTACCGTAGCTTGGCTCCGCCTTCACTTGGGTCACAGTGAAGTGACCTCTCCTCGCCTTTGATGTCCTCACTTTCCAGTGTTCCTCGCCAGACTGAGTGAAAGCTTGCTCTCTTGAAACATTTTCATTGAAGTGCAGCACTGCAAGGCGTGTCCTGAAGAACGAAAGAGGCAGTGTGACATTTATTTATTGGCTGCTCTTTGTTGCTTATGTACCTTTCCGGCATCACCTCTCCCGAGAAAGCATTGGACTTAGGAGCAAATCTGTTCAGCAGACTGTGGAATGACTCCAAAGAGAACATTTGCATGGCTGGCGAGATTTGGCACATATCACGCAGCAGCAGTGGGTGGTCTACGATTTTTCTTGAGCTGCGGGAATGCTGTTTATGCTAGAATTAAATTGTTGATGATTGGTTATTAGCCATCTTATTTTAATACCTTATATTATAACTATTAAAAATGATGTGCGAGCATTGCATAGACCGTTTCAACTGCCACATACTTGGTTTCAGCCATTGTTTGTAGGCACTCCTTGTAAGGGCCGTCGTTACCCGTGTGCTTGTTGCATATGTGATTGAGCAAGCTCCTCCATATGCTGATCACAAGGTCTTCATCACCATTGGCCGCCCCAGCTACCCAGTAGAGATGGTTGCCGATACATTAGATCCATATTTCTAGAACCGGATGCTTGCGACCAGCAGCAATTAGTTTCTTCTTGAAACCTACATTGCATGAGGAAAGGGATACATGTAAGCCTCTCAAGGAGAGGAGACAATATGGTTCCTTACCTTTAGCAATATGCCAGACATCGAGCAAGTGCTTGGTATCTGGCATGCTTGTCCTGCAGTATCTCCTTGTAGCAGGGTTCCAGCCTAAGAACAAAAAAATGAAAGCGTTAGAAGGGCAGAGCTGAGTGGCTTAGAAGTTTACAATGATTACAACCTTAGTGCTAACATTCATGTAATTAGTGAAAAATTGCCCTATTTTGAAAAAACCAGCGGAAAAAAAGAAGACACAGTAAAGAGCAGTCAAAAAATATGTTCCTTGCTGTGTACGTGTTCTTTCCGCTGATTTTATTTTAGCCAACATGTACCAACTGGCCCAACCCTCCACTCTACTGAATCATGCTTAGTGTTTTTCGGGCAACTTTCTTCATATGAAACCCTCAAGCGATGAAGCCGCCACTCGTTGTGTTGTGTTCTGTCGGGTTTAATGGCGCATAAGCAACTAAGGCTATCATGCGCCAAGCTCAAGGTATAAAGAATTGTTTTCTGGAGATTTTTACAAAGATATAAAATTTGGCGGTGCGGAACGCTGCAAAAATTATTTTCTTCTACCTAATATTGAGAGCAAAACAATATTCATAAATAGCGATTATTAAAGGTTTCAAAGGAGGTCGGGTAACCTTATCAGCCGTCCTTGGCTGTGCAAGGACTAGAGGTCCCGAACCAATCAGTACGAAACCTCAACCCCTTTCTAGGGAATGAGAAAGTGGCTGAGGTGAATCAGCGAAGCAATGGGTCTTGTTTTACATCTTTTTATGAATACCGACTTCTGTTAAAATTTTAAAAACGCAAGACTTGTCAACAATTGCATTTCCACCTAAGAGCAGTGCTCGGTGAAAAGGAATGCATTGGTTATAGGATAGAGAAAAGCCCTATTTCCTGCGCTTTTTCATTTGCGAGCATGAAAATAAATTGTGATTAACTGTAAGTTCATCTCCCCATGTACAAACTGGTTTGTCCTTTTTCCTCAGCAGAAAGTTGTGTGGAATGCGTGTGTGGCCTATATGGCGACAGCACATAAGGACTTCATCGGAAAGTTTTTGGTGCTCAGATGACTTCCATTGGCCTAAAACTGGTTTTATTAGGTGTAGTTTGTTATTTATTCCGTTGTTCCAAGTGGGCTGCCATTTTTTGCATTTAAATGTAGAATATTTATGCAATCTTTATATGGGATATTGATATATTTAATTTGCTTGCCACAAGCTTGAGCAGGGCACAAATCTGCTCTTTCGTTGGCTTTTATGCCAACGTGACTAGGTACCCAGCAGAGTCTAATGTTTTGTCCTTTTGCTATGGCTGTTGTAATGCTGCGTATGAATGAATGAATGGCTGTAAGCCCACTTAGCGAGTCTGAGTAAATAATACTGCTGGAGAGGTTCTCTTTGCTATTTTTTCTGTGGCTACACAGATGGCGTAGCATTCGGCAGTGGAGATGGATGCACTCTGTGGAAGTCTTACTATTTTATTCCAATTCCCTTCTACCACGGCGCTTCCAACGTACGCCTCTGTTTTCTGACCCATCTGTATGAAATCCTGTGAAACTACTGTATGTTTCCTCGAGTGTAAGGAATTCTTGCATTATAGCTTCTTCCAAAATTTGTTTCTGTAAAACTGTTTGAGAGTGATATCACAGATTTCTGGGAAATTATACTATGGTGGCAGTGGACCTCGCCTTCGAGCAATGCTTGGCAACATGTATAATACGCCGAGGTTCTGGCACATCTCTTCGAATCGCAAGAGCAATGGCCTGGTAGCTTGCGGTTTATTGTTGAAGAGTATTCTGGATGGGCACTTTGTAGCGATGGGATAACAAATATGTTTGTATAGTGACGGATTTTGAATGTGTACGAGCTTGTGAGCATGGCTCTTCTGTCGTTAAGCGATGGTTCATTAGTTTCTGCATACAGACTATTTATGTGTGACGTTAAGTGTTATTATTATTATTATTTTACAGGTACTGCCAGCCTTATTATCAGGCCTTAGGCACGAGTGGACAACACAAATCTATAAATTCAAAAACATCAAAATTAGCAAAGAAGATACAGGACGCTGAATAACAAATCAGAACAAAAACAAAAATAAAAACACAAAATACTATTTACAACATGGATGTCATTTTTTTGGGGGGGGGGCGGCACATGTCACTAAGGATTTATGCGCAAGTGCAAAGAGGAATGACGAAACCGTTGGGCAGTCAACCGTGTCGGGGGATAACGCATTCCAATCGCATATAGTGCGCGGAAAAAATGAATTTTTAAATGTGTTAAATGCACCAGTGGAAAGACGCAAGCCGATATTACATCTACTGGATCCAGTCGCTTAAGGTACGGTGGTCTCGCTGATTCATAAACTATACAACCATAATCGAAGGTAGAGCGTACTACAGAGCGGTAAATTTGTAACAGACATGTCCTATCAGAGCCCCAGTGTCTCCGTGAGAGTATTTTTAGCATATTCAAGGATTTAGAAGCTTTCTTGTTGAGGTTGGTATTGTGTGGCAGGAATGTGAATTTTTTATCAAAAGTTATTTCCAAAAATTTGTGCTCGACTTTTACTGGTATCGTGACTTCATTTAGATTAAGGGTGGGATCAGTGTGCAGTCCTCTTTTCAGCGAGAACAGAACAGCTACTGACTTCTGCGTGGAAAACTTGAAACATTTTTATCTGCCCGTGTCGTCAGTTCGTTTACTGTCAGTTGTATTTGTCTCTCCCATGTTGCTGTTTGAGGATGTGCAGGCTATTTGATGATTGTTGACGTAGAGTGAATACATGATGAACTCTGGGTTACTTTAGCTATGGAATTCATTTTTATAATAAAGAGGGTCGTGCTTATTATAAACCGCTGAGGCACTCCATTTTCCTGAATGAATGTTCTTGAAAGCGTTGAGCCTAGGCGTACATGGAAAGAATGGTTTGAAAGGAAGTCATTGAGTCAGCTAGTTTAACATCCTACCGCGGATACCTAGGTCGCCTAAGTCGCGGAAGATCCCAAACCTCCAAGCTGTGTCATATGCTTTTTCCATATCGAAGAAAACAGCGAGACAGTCCTGTTTGTTTATAAATGCGTCTATAATTGTATTTTCGAGACGAACATGATGGTCTGTTGTTGAGCATGCCTTTTTAAAACCGCATTGATGGACGTTGCGAAGTTCGGGGGATTCAAGGAGAAATGTTAGCCTTAAGTTTGGGACACTTTCGGAAGGTTTTGCGAGAGAGCGTGTAAGTGCTATTGGTGTACAGCTATCAGGAGAAGCTGTTTTTTCTCCCAGGTTTCAGGAATGGCAGTATGTTGGCCGTTTTCCGCTCCTGGGGTATTTTTCCTTCTTCGAATATTTTATTAAAGAAAGTCAGGAATGCCTCTACGGCGGGCTGGGAAAGATGGGAAAGCATTTGATAATGTACCTGGTTGGGTCCTGGAGAAGTTTTTTTTGCCGGCAGACAGTACCCTATTGATTTCTTGGAGAGTAATTAAATTGTTGTGTTCTTAGTTTACACCTCCACTTGTTGGAAGTCTTTGTTTTTCAGCTATATTTTTGTATTTTGAGGAATGACTGCGTATAGTGAGACTGGAAACTGCAGCAAAGTGTTCCCCCAAAATATCTGCCTGTTATTTGATGCCTGTTTGTGTGCCAGGTGTTGTCAAGAGAGGAATTGTGAAAAGTGAAAAGGTGCCTTTCAATTGCCGAACCTGTTCCTACTTTTTTCTTTATGTCGTTTGACTGTTTATAGAAGTAACAAATTTGCCATGAACTTTTCTCTGTACTGCGACGGATGTGCCTAGGTTTGGCTCTTGCTTTTTTAAAATGTACGAGGTTCTCTTGTGTTGGGTACCTACGAAGTTAACCCCAAGCTCTGTTTTGCAGTTTTTTGCCTTCCTTGCAGTCTTTTGTCCTCCGCACTTTGTGGTTTTGTCGCACCACTCCTGAAGACTGAGGAATAGCTAAATGTGCGACACGTAATATAAAATTAGCGAACTTTTCATTTATTTGATCAGTACTCAGATTTTCTAAAACAATTTTTCCAATGTGGCTTCTTCCCTAAAAAGCTCCCAGTCTGCCAAATGAATTTTCCAAAGACACGGCCTTTTTGGGATGATTTCCGGGGGGGGGGGGGGGGGGGTATTCAACTGATTAAAACAGGAAGATGTTCGCTGCCTAATGGGTTGTCAATGACATCTTATTTAAAATCGTTAAAAACACAAGAGGAGCAAACAGATAAATCTAGGCAGCTGATTTTCCCACTGCTTGGAGAACAGTAAGTGTGTTTTCCCGGGTTCAGCTGGCATACATTGTGGCAGAGAATAAAGTCTTCCAGAATTCTGCCTGTGAGGTCCGTATGTTCACTTCCCTAAAGGAGGAATGAGCATTAAAATCCCCAATTAGAAGGTACGGCTCCGGTAGTTGCATTAAAAGCGTTTATTAATCGTGAAGTGTGACGGTTATGTGAGGTTCAATGTATATGGCGCATATTGTTATGGCTTTACAATCGAGCACGGTCACAGCAACTGCCTCATATGAGGTTTTTAGATCAATTTTCCGAGTAGCAACACCACCCTGGACCACAATAGCAGCGCCTCCAGAGAGCCTGCTTGACTTTTGTCGGTCACAGCGAAAGACTTGATACTTTTTAAGAATTTTTTTTTCTGTGGTCCTAGGTTAGTCTCCTGGAGACACATTGCAACTGGGTAGAATAAATGTAAAATATCTATTACGTCTGTGCAGCTCTGTAGAAGTCCACGACAGTTCTAGTTAACTAGAAATGTCATGATTATAGACTAGAAAGGAATAAGGTTTAAAACCTAGGTTGGTGGGTCTTTTGGACAAGTTATTGGGCTTTTATCTGTTTTTTTTTTCGCTCGCTGCAACTTTTCCGCCGCTGCAGCGGAATCGAGGGAGGAGGTGTGTCCATCGTATCTTCCGATAGGCTGGACGAACGTGCTGAACGCACGGTTGTCTTCGTTTTGGGCCTCTCCGTATGGGGAGGGGCCTTGGGGCTGGCTGACCTGGGGGCACGCGCGGCCTGTTTTGTGGATGGTGCAGAACTAGCTGATGCCACCAGGGACACGGATGACCCTGCTGCAGGCTCAGTGTGTGTGAGCTGTGCAGGTGCTGAAGGCCGCTGTGATGCTGTGCCCTGTTGCACCACAGCAGAGTAGGTTGGCTTTTGTCCCAACGAGAGTGGATTCCGCGCTTCAGTGAATGATATCTTTTCTTTGACGGTTAGGGTTATTATTTCCGTTTCTTTTTTCCAGGATGGATATGACAGTGAGTAAGCCGGATAACTGCCCTCAAACTTTGCGCAAATGCGCGGTTCAACATTACAGTTTTCAGCGGAATGGTCGTGGGAAGCACATTTGGCGCATTTCTTTTGGCCCCGGCAGCTCTGCGAACCGTGGCCGTACCTCTGGCATTTGTAGCATCGGTGTAGATTGGGTATGCATGGTCTGAGGTTTAGCTTTGTATAGCCTACTTCCACTGAATAGGGAAGTATACTAGATGCAAAGGCGAGAACAATGTGTTTCGCTGGTGTTTTCATGTTGTCGCGTCTTATTTTGATCCTATAGACATTGGTAACATTCTGGTCTTTTGAATCCTTCCAGTAGTTCAGTCTCGGTTAGGTATTTCAGGTCATCATCGGAAATTACTACCCGAACAGTGTTGAGTGATCTGTGTGGGCTGATTGTTATAGCAAGCTCTCTGAATGATGTAACATCTTAGAATTTCTGGTATTGATGCTTGTACAGAAGTTTCAGAAGCAGGTCTCCATTAGCTAACTTTTTGATTTTGTAACCTTGCCCTATGGCGTCAGTTAGGGTTCTTGAAACAAGGAAATGTGACACAACTCGAGCGGTTTTTTTCAGGGTCTTCGCTATGTACTACATGGTAGCGCGGGAAATTTGTCTTGCTGCCAAAGAATTGAGCAGTCACTTCGGTGCGCCCTCTTTTTAGAGGACGATCAGCGGAAAGCAAGAAATGAGCCATCAAAGATCTTTGTAGTTCGGTCGCAATGATAGCTACCCATCATGGAGCCCAACTAGGGGTTATCGAACATCATGGAATCGCAGCGCTAGCAGACAAAGACACAGGGAGGACACAAACACACACTTGTGTTTGTGTCCTCCCTGTGTACTTGTCTGCTAGCGCTGCGATTCCATGATGTTCGACCATCACCAACTCGCCCAGCATCATACCCTGCCAACTAGGGGGCAGGACAGGAACTTGCAAAGAAGCCCTGCTCACGCCAGCTATACACCTCAACTATAACCAGATCTGACGAAACCCAGGGTAGTTTTCCACACAAGGTTAACCCTTGGCGCCTATGAAATATGTAGGAAAAAAAGAGAAGAGAGGGGGAGACAGGAGAGTTATGAGAAAGAATATTGGAAAGTAAAAGATGGAGAGAGGACAGGAAAAGGCGAGTGCCGATTTCCCCGGTCGGGTCAGGCCGGAGCTGCTGTCACCAGGAAGCGGGGGCCAAAGTGGTGTGTTGCCTCCGCCGAGGGGCCTTAAAGGCCCAAACGTTCGGCATCGACACAATCACCAGGACCCACTTTTTCCAGGACACGGCGATGCCACGCACGGCGAAGCGCGGGTGCAAGGGTCAGTGGCGATGCACTGTTCACTTTCACACCACTGCGGGGATGTCTCTGCGGATGCTCGGGAACCCACGGAAATTAATCCCAAGCAGCACAAGAAATTGGTCCAACATTGGAACTGTATTGGCAAAGCTGGCCCTACAAAGGACCAGGATGGGACCATCCTGTTGCAATATTGGGCCGATGACCTGTGCTGCTTGCGGTAGTGGCGCCACTCACCAACGAATGGATGAATGGAAGGATGGATGGAAGGTAGGAGCGTCCCCTTTGAAACGGGGCAGTGGTAGTTGCCACCATGCTGAGTTTTTTTTCTTTATTTTTTGTTTAACTCTGCTCTAGGTTCTTTATAAAATTCTCCATTTTCTTTAAAATACGTCTTCCTACACTTTAAAGCTTATATCACCTCTCTGCTTTTGAGCCACCAATACTCCAATCGCTTTTTGCTAATTTCCACCGCAGATTTATTTACATGACTATTTTTATCTATAAACCCTAAGGCCTCAGGAAGAGTGACAGTGCCTGCATCGACATCTGGATGGATACCATGACATTTTAGAATGAGATGTTCTATTTTTTCTACAGATTTACCACACACAGGACATGTGTCATCTTCGTTAAATTTCTTTTTGTAGCTGCGCTTTCTAAGACATCCTGACCTAGCTTCAAAGAGGAGAGCACTGCCTCATGAGTTACCATAAAACGTTTCCTTCCTGATCTGCATTTTCCAGCATCGATATAGTTTTGCACTACGCTTCTCATTTATTTCATCTATCCAAGTTTTATCTTCGACGTTTTTTAACCTGTCGTTTAATGCTCTTTCTCCTTCCTCGTCTCTGCAAACTTACTGGCCAGCTTTCTAGGTCGTTTTCGCCACTCTGTGTATACGCGCTTTCTGTACAGGTATTTAAATGCCTTGGCTGCCCACCTGTTATGGTCCAATTTCTGCAGGAGTTCTTCGTATAGTACTTTACTCTGAGCTTCCGGCGCTTCAAAAGTTCCGCAGCCCACATCCCTCTGTGCTGCCTCCTTCGTGCTTTTCCCGTGGAAACCTAGTGCTAATTTCCCAACAGTTCTGTGATTTACGTCTAATCGCGACTGAAATTCAGCCCTTAAGCATAGAACCGCGTTCCCGAAAGTATGCCCCGGCACCATTATTCCTTTCCAAATACCTCTGAGGACTTCATACTTGCTGTACCCCCACAATGCCCTATGTTTCATTATCCCGGCATCTCTTCGCCCTTTTGCTATGAGTGACTGTTCATGCTATTGTGTATATGCATAAGTAATCGGAAATGAATGGCTACAAGGAGGATTCTAGGTATGAATCTGTAAGTACTCATTAGGCGTGAAAGGTTGTTGAGGCAACGACTACCGTTTAATGTATGGCGGACTAAATTGGTGCTGTTAGGCAGATACTAGACTGTCTCCTTCGCCTCCACAGCAATTAACCAAAGTTTGCAAATCTTCCTGGCTATCTGCTAACAGCACAATTTAGTCCGCATACATTAAACCCGGTAGTCGTTGCTCAACAACCTTCCCGCCTAATGAGTATTACAGATCATAACCTAGAATGCCTCCTTGTAGCCTTCTTTCCATACTTATCATATAAAGCATGAACAGCAGCGGTAATAGAGGACAACTTTGCCTTAATCCTTTGTGTACCTGGACAGTTGTACTCTTAATTCCTTCCAATGATTTTTCAACTTCATTTTCTCGATATATTTCGTGTAGAAAATTATTTACCTCATGACCGACACCTTCACCTTTTAATATGTTCCACAGAAGTTCCCTGTTCACGTTGTCGTATGCACCGCTTATGTCCAGGAAGGCTAAATACAGAGGTCTGTTTTCCGCCTTAGCTATTTGTATGCACTAGGTAAGCACGAACAGGCAATCATCTAAGCGCATACCACTTCTGAACCCGTTCTGAAATTCTCCGAGTATTCTATTGCTTTCTACCCATGACTGCATTTTTATTTTCACCGCCTGCATCGCCAGCCTGTATGTAACTGAGGTTATCGTAATCGATCGGAAGGATTTTATGTTCTTCTTATTGCATTTCCCTTTACAAATCAAATTCATTTTACTCTGTTTCCAGCTGTGCGGAATTTGCTGATTTCTTATGACTGCCTCCAATACTTTTATCAGCGTTTCCTTGCCTCTTGCGCCAAGTTAATTAATTAGCTTGATTGAAATTTCGTCGATCCCTGCGGACGTACATCTTGGAAAATTTGCTTCCGCCTTTTTCCAGTTAAAATTCGTCAGTTCCACGCTGTTTTCTATTGTGCTGTCTTGTGTTGCTCCCTCATTTGGGGTTATTACTATATCGTCTTTCTTAAATGACTCAGCTATAACTGATGAAATGTTATGCAACGTCTGCAAGCTGCAGACGCTCCCCTGCGGGGAAAGCCGCCACTCGTGTAAGTGCTAATGACTTCATGGTGTGCAAAGTAAACGAGTGTCATCCCGTGCTTCTTACAGGGTTAGCATCCTTTCCACTATTTTTATTCATGTTATCACTATGGCCAGTAATCTGAATGTGCTAATTTAGTGCTTTATGACTAACACTTGATAAAAACTGCAATCAGCAAGCTGACACTAATACATATGTTACTAGAATAAAGACAGACAACACTCGTTGTGCTAATTATAAGCGTTGGCAACAGTGTGGCAAAGCACATCTTTCTTAGTTGCATTGTCTTGTGCGTTGTGTAACATGCATCCAACCAAGTGCAAGATCTTTGAATGCTACCTGTAGTCAGCGAATAAATACTGAGTCCCGTCTCGTGCACTGCAGCCAAGAACTTCATAAGGCCTTGTTTTTCCATCCGACACTATTTGGTACTTCTGGAGACTGCGCATGTAAACAGTAGTTAAAGTGTTATAAAAATGGTAACAAAATAATTATGTCACACACTCTATGCTTACCTCACCAGCTTGAACTTGTGCAGTGTGCAGGATTGCTCCTTTCTGAACAACCAGCACACTGTAGGTCATATACTTGGCGCTGTAACCTGAGTAATCGGAGCGCCCATCTCCTGGGAGGTCTATTTGCATGCCAGAAAAGACCTTTCCATGCCATTTCCATGCCGGCAAGGTTACTGGCAAGTTCTGCCTGCTTTTGCTGAAAAAGCTGAAAAGAAGATTATGTACACTTTATATGCTACATACTTCATGGCACTGTATTTGCCTTAAAGCATATTAGCATGAGTGATAGTTTCAGCTCTCAGTGTTTCTTCAGGTACTTAATTACCTTTCCGCACACTTTCTGAACAATGATTACAGTAAAAAATGCCGATTACTTCATTACTACACAATGCTGTTATGTCTAAAGGCAAAGCCCGTGTCAACGTATGTGCCGCACCAGTGGAACTGCTCTGCCTTTTTCCAGTTCTCAGTATGAAAGGATACATCAAGGTGTAGATGTGAATCACACTTAATTTCACTTATTGTATGTGAGACATCCTTATTGCCAAACCTCATTTATAGCAGGGAGCAAGTATGCACGTTGATAGTTGTAGTAGGTCCTATGCGTGATGCCTCGTATTCCGATGGATTGCAGGAACCGAATCGCTGAGGCGACCCCCTGGAGCCAGAAAACAAGATGCCTGCAGCCAGGAGGAGGTTGCCTGCTGCATTTTCCGATAAAGAAGTGCTGCAGTGAGCGTTTTCCTTTCACAGTGAGAAGGCTGCCCACCCCGCTGAGCTGAACACTTCTTGTTCGGCCGCACACCGTGCAGGTCTCAAGTAACTGCCGCAGGCAGCCCTCAAACATGCGGAACTTTCGTTCCTTGTGGAGGCTAGCCTCAGTCAGTGACTGGCCCACTCCATGATGGTCATTGGAAAAAAAGAGCACTTTCATCGGCGATTGATAGCGTGCAATTGTTACTTTTGTGCCAGTAAGCGGCAGCAGTAAAAGTTTCCTTCATAATGTGGCAATAATAAGGTGTGCTAAATAAAGCTGCTGTGAAAGTGCGGAGTTGGCATGCAAGTTTTCCTCCTTTTAACAACGGGAAAGATAAAATACCCTAGCAAAGTAATACACACTAGGGGTGTGTCAATATTTTTCTTCCAAAACCACGCTGAATATCCTTAAGCGTATTCAGAGCATGGTCAAATATTTCTGCGAAATAAAACAGCAAAGTGCTACCTATGGCTGTGCTTTTTAAAAACCATTTGTAAGTTCCAGTTTCATAGCAAAGCTATCAAACTTGACATAAACACTCGCAAAAACCACCTCTACAATTTTTTTGCATTGGAATATGACCATCAAATTCCTCTAAGGTTCCCTTTAAACAATGCGATGCATTCAGAGCAGTGCTATGAATTCCTGTAGAAGGTGTCGTCAGATTATAGCACATAGCGGACGTCTTTTTCTGCAGTTAGCTGGTCCTGGTCGTCTTCAGTGCGGTGGGAATCATCCACTTCCATTCGGATGGGTGTTCAGCTACGAGGAGGTTTAAAACTTGCTGGCATAGGTAGTAGCGGATCAGATATCGTGAAGCTGGGTGTGCTCTCTCAGCCTCTTGGTTGGCCTGTATTACTGCTTCTTTTGTGGTAGCCTTCTCAGTAGCACCTTTCTAGAAACCAGAGATTTCACCCCAAGGCTCACCTATGTAGCTGACAAAATTTCTTATAGTTAGCAGGAGACAAATCCACTTGTGAGTTAGCAGTTTCTAACCTTTCTCTAATTATAAGTTGTATTTTAAATGCAAAATACATTTTTGCAACACTTTAGCTTTCTCATTGACCACTTACCCACTGACTGGTGTTCCCATGTTGTCTGCGTTATGTCTGCCAGGAGCTGCGAGTCATGCTTGTGCTGCTTCATAGATAAGGATGGTCATGAAAATATTGAACGTTACATATTTACTTTTCATGCTTTTTTTTCAGGTGTCAGGTACTCTAGACAGTGAACTTTTCAGTTCATTCTAATCTTGCTAAGGAATATGCACACACAAAACTGTTGTCAATTTATTTCTCGTGCCCCTAGTATCCTCTAGGAGTTAAGAGATTGGCAATAAAACACTCAAGTCGGCATTCAAAGGAATATTAGCAGCACAAACAATAGACAACAATGAGGGGCAACAGACTGCTCTGTTCCATTTGCCAATCCAGCAACTTACATTGAACTTTATGTCTGCGTGTTAATGCAGCTACAACTACTGGCATATTTTCTGATGTTTTCTTCTCTTAATGTGGCAGTGCACACTATATACCTTGCATCATTCCCAGGCCAAAACAAACTAAAGAACTGTTGTTTTACCTTCGAAAGTATACTCGCCTCTCTAGGAAGAGCTACTGCATCCAGGCCACTTCACCCACACGCAAGTGAAGTCTCAACACACAGCTGCGTGAAACACAACATGAAGACAAATAGTTGTTTTACTAAGTCAGATATCTTATGCACCAGCAATACAGTCATCTTATGCAGTGCTGTTTAGTACAGCATACTCTTGAGGATGTACATAGCTTTGAATGAGTGAAAACTGGTCACAGTGCTAACCTGTCCAACAAGAACTTGTGTAGTGCAGCTGTCCTTCAGGCCTTCTGGCGAACATGACTCACCCTGGCAGGAAAGGAAATTTTAGTGCAATCAACACACACAGATACACAAAAATTTTCATTTTCTGTACTTTCGCGATCTAAAAGCGCACAGTGAACAAAGAAACAAAAATACCGCGATCGCAACAATCCGTGACAGCAAGGCTTGATGGCACAGCGCACTTGACAAATGACATCTATAGAGATGTTAAAAATGGCAAAGAACTAAGCTTGTTGCAGTGATTAAACTTCAAAAGTAGACTGTACTGAACGCACGCAGCGTAGATTCCGAAGCGAAATTTTTTTTCGGAGGTCTGCGTTATAAGCGCACTGTGTCACCAAGCTGCAGAATTACTGCGATTCGTTGTGAACGCGTTATGCGTGCCATTGTATGTTCGTGCTGCCATGTGCAGCTTGCGTCATTTTATTTTTTTATTTTCTGCACCATGCACTTTCAGAACGCGGCAGCGATCGGGCGACATCAGTGCGAAGCGGAAAATCCGCACTCTGAGTTCTCTTATGAGACCGTGCACCACGGCGCGCGCTAGCTTTATATATTTTCACCTAATTTGTTGTTGTGCTCGTTTGATATGAGCTGCGAAACTCACTCTGGCTCAGTCATTAACTGCTGTCAATACATCCTAAAAACAGTTCCATGTATAAAATGTGCGCGAGGTATGCGGTCGCAAAACATAGGTACGGCTCATTTACCGTTACTGCATGCAAAATTCCTAGACTTCAAAAAACTCGCTTGGGCACAGTTCCTGAGCTCTATTTGTGAGACATGCGTAAAGTGGTCGCGAGAAAACAATAGCTGCACTTGTGTGCACAACTAGCCATAGCTAAGAAACTTACCATTCCGGGGACAAACAGCGTCGGCAACGTGTCGGATTTGAGGCGCATGCGCAGTTGCTTCATGTCGACGCCAGATTGCTGCACAAAGCTGAGATTATAGCTGTACGCATCAGGGGAAAAGTGACGGTCGCAAACCCTTAGATTGTGGCGACTGTCCGATGTTGACCGCCCGATGTGTTGCAGCGAACCTGCTCGGTTGTTGCCTCTTGGGACACGATGCCTAGTTGCAATACTTCGCCTATCCTTGGCTTTACAGCCAAGCACATTATCAGTTATTGTCTATTTCGGAGGAGAAAGAAAGAAGCGCTAACTGCAGGAAGCTCTAAGGCGGGCGGCAGTATTTGGCGGGAACAAGTGCGCAGACGGATTTTACCCTCCGCCTGAATTGTGTTGCATTGCGTTCAAGTAACGTGCTGAAATCTTACCTTCGTAGATGTGCCCTTTAGAAAACAATAATCAGTAACTAAAATAGCATTACAAGGAACATTAGCATTCAGTTTTGTATAAATAATTGAAAAAAATGGCACGTGACGTCATTGGGGCATGGCCAATGAAAAGGCTCGACCAAAGAGCCCCACTGACGTCATTGGCTAGGGGGCGGCTGAAAAGGCGCGATGTGGTGTAGCCCTAATTGGCGGCGAGCGGCAATTTTTAAAACTCATTAGTAAATTGTGGGCCCTTTAAGCGTCTTTCAAATTTTGTCCATACATAGTCTAAAGCCTGTCTGCAAAAAAGTCTACTAAAAGTCTGTGGTTATAAACTCATAGATTGTTGGTAGACTGTAAATGAAATCTTTTGCCTGTAGTCTACTCTATCGGATATGTCTCTAGAATGTCTATACAATTTATAAAAAAGTCTATAGACCGTCTATAGACTGTAGACAGGAATTTTTGTAAGGTATCGAGCGCTTGCCGTAGATACGATGGTTGATCAAAACTTTCTTATCTTTTTCCATTCGGCTGCCATTTCCTGAGGTGCCATGAACTCTCTAAATCAGCGTGGGGACCTGAATTTTTAGCCTAAGAGCTTAAATCTCGAGCTCCTGCTCCCTCAAGCGCATGTTGCCTTGGTCGCTGTCACTCGCCGGGGAGTTAGCGCTCTGCCCATCCATAGTCTTCCCCGTCTCTAAGTCTTCCCCGTCAGAGTCCGTGTCACTAGCGTCTTGACCTCCAGCTTACAGCTTCTGTGGTGTCTGTCCTTCCGCTGTCCACGTTCAGCTGGTGGCGGAAGGGGTGGGAGCCCCACCGGTGCTCATTGCGGGCCCGTCACGTCCTCGCGACCGATGAAGTCGCCAGCCGCAGGTTCCGCTGAAGTTGCAGCGCTTCGCTTCATCGGTCCGGTTTTCTCGCTCCTCGGCGCTTCCGTGGAGTCATGACTGTGGGGCCAGTCGCAAGAATATGGCTTCACTTCGACCTTGGTCTCCGGGGCTTCTCACCAGGATGTTGCCCCGTGGATCTTCGGGAACTTACTGCCTCCAACCGTTCTGCAGAAAGCCGCTCAGACAATCCTGGTCAAGGCACCAGTTAAATTTCCACAATCCTCGTCACGACACCAGTTCAACTTTGCTGCCCTCCTCTCGATGGCCGGTTGGTGCTGGTCAGTTGTCCGTCTCATGAATGAAGATGGCAAGTTGGCCGTTGATCAAGTACACGGCTGTTAGCGGTACGAAAGCACTTCGGGTCCTCGTCCGCCTGTCTGGCGACACGTTGCTGGTTGGGGCAGCAATTCCTTCTTCTTAACAACATGAGAGGGAAATAACTAGAAGGATAAGAGTGGGGTGTAGCACTTATGGCAGGTTCTCTCAGATCATGAATAGCAAGTTACCAATATCCCTCAAGAGAGAAGTGTACAACAGCTGTATCATGCCGTTACTCACCTACGGGGCAGAAACGTGGAGGCTAACGAAAAGGGTTCAGCTTAAGTTGAGGAAAACATAGCGAGCCATGGAAAGAAAAATGATAGGTGTAACGTTAAAACTATCAAAATCTTCGTGTGGGCTAATCGACGGTTAATAAGTAAAAGTACTGCAGCGCAAAAAAAAACGGGATAGAAGGCGAAAACACAAACAACAGCACTGGCGCCAACAACAAGATTAGGGCCAGTCCTGTTTGTGTCTTCTCCTTCTGTCCCTGCTTTTTTGCGCTGCACTACTCTTACTTAAGAGTAACTTTAAGAGACCGGAAGCGGGCAGATCAGGTGAGAGAAGAGGCGCGTGTTAATGACATACTAGTCGAAATCAAGGGGAAGAGATGCGCTTTGGCAGGGCATGTACTGCGAATGCAAGATAACCGCTGGTCCTTAAGGGTAACGGAGTGGATTACAAGAGTAGGCAAACATACCAGCGAGTGGCAGAAGGTTAGGTGGGCGAGAAGATTAGGAAGTTTGCAGGTATGCAGGTATGCAGGTTTGCAGGTTACCTGGAGAAACATGGGAGATGCATTTTCCCGGTAGTGGGTGCAGTCAGGCTGATGATGATGTTGATGAACAACAAAACTTATTTATTTTTTTATTTATTAAAGGCGGGATCAAAATACAAGGCAGGTTAGAAAAGGCTGTTTAAAAGCGACTGCGACGGAGACTCGTCGCGCTGCTCCAACTCTTTGCTAACATTAACATTAATACCTTTGAGCGTTCTTTGTAAACTTACCTTTTTATTTATTTATTTATTTACGAAATACTGCCGCCCTGATCCGTCCAAGCAGGAGAGCGGATATACATTTGTTAGTAAGCACTATGCCTTAGGATTAGCAACAATGGTCAAGTTACAATTTACAACAAGAAATTACAATAAAAAATAAACAAGGTTACAATGCCAATACAGGAGTGCATGTTGTTGGGCGAGTCGGTCGTACATCGTTGAGTAAAGGTACTGCGCAAAATAATACAAAACATGGACGTGAAGGGCACAAGGGCGGGTGTAGACTCGCGACTGGGTCTATTAAGAACAACGCATACTTATACCTTCCACACCACCATGTCAGTCACTGAGCTCATGCTAGAAATCTGCATTCTGTCTGATAAAGTCTTATCTAGGTATCACTCACGCAATCATCTCTTTTGTTCCTAATGAAAAAAGCCTCATCAAGCTCACGCGCCATCTGGTCATTGCTACGCCTCAAAATCCTCGTTTTCGGCAGCAAAGGCAGGCATGGGTTATCACGCGTAGCCGAAGGGCATGCGCTACAGTGTAAGGGCAGATTAGATACTTTTCTGGTCATAATTGAAAGCTGGTGTTCCCTCAGCCGGTCGTCTACATATCGGCCCGTTTGACCGATGTTAGCTTTTCCACATGTCAGGGGGATCTCGTAAACAACCCCCTCCGAGCACTTGATGAACTCAGTGGCGTGACGCTTCTTGAAACCTCGCACGCTCCTTTCTCGGGCAGCAATCCGAGAGCAGAGTGAGGCCAATTTGCGCGGGGCAGAAAATACCACCGGCACGCCGTAGCGATTAGCTACGTTCTTCAAGTTGTGTGATACCATGTGTATGTAGGTAACAACCGTCGGCCTCATTTTTTCTCGGACGGGATCTTCCAGGGGTGCTCTCGCTTTCAATCTCCGTAGTAGCTTTTTCGGCACATCATAGCCGGATGTCATTTTTGTGTTGCCTTCTTCTTTGGTGGAGGTTTTTTGTTTCACCGATATATGAAGCCGGGCACTTAGAGCATGGGATTTTGTAAATGACACCCGGTTATTTTTCTTTGGGGACGCGGTCTTTCGGTCGTGGTAAGAGGCGGATTATTGTCGCCTTATTGTCACAAACCTGTTAACAATAAGCAGCTTCTTACCACGACTGAAAGACCGCGTCCAGCCCCAAAAAAACAACCGGGTGTCGTTTATCAAATCCCATGCTCTAAGCGCCCGGCTTCATACATTGGCGAAATAAAAAACCTCCACCAACAAATAAGGCAACGCAAAAATGACATCAGGCTAATTTTATTCATCAGCCAACCCCCTCGCCAAACACTGCGAACGTGCCGACCACCAAATAGCCTTCGATGAGATAGACGTCTTGGCCGTGGAGCCAAACCTGTTCAAGAGTCAACATGTCGAGTCATGGCACATCCGGCTCAAAAAGGCGGCGATTAATATAACTCCAGGAACGCTCCCCTCCGCATACGTTCTTGGACTGCGCCACGTGGTAACAAAGGGAGACCGAAGGCAGCACCCCGCTGCTGCTGGCACACTTCAGTCACCCCTGAAGGAGGGACAGAGCTGGTCCCGGAACGTTGGGCAAAATAAAATATTGGTTGGCGTCAGTTTTCTCTCAACTATTTCAAGAACTCAACCAGACTGACTACTATCGAAGATGTTTTCATTAAAATTATACTGAATTATTAAAGGATTTTGTGCAGCCGCAAAGCAATAGCTTCATGTACCGCAACAGAATGAGTGTTGCAGACCTCAAAATAATACTTCACGATTTTTAATCTTGAATTCAGCTTACGGTCGCAGCCATATTGCCGGCATTATGACCACCGAAAGAAAAAAAATGTGCCGTCTCGGCTTCAGGGGTAGCAGCAGCTGGCGAAGACTCCAGGCGACGGGAAATGTTTCGCCGATCCTTCACCATCTTGAAGGAACCTGAGCACGCAAGGAAACAAACATTTAAAAACACACAGCGAACACAAACAAACAAGCCAGCTATTGACATTTATGACTGGTGAGGAAATTATTATATCACGACATCAGGAGCAAACAAAGCTGTTTTTGTCCCAAACTTTGATGGAAGTATTTGCGAATGACTGCAATAGCATGCACAGGATCCAGTGCCTCCTTTGTGCACTAATGCAACAAGAGAAAGTGTCTTTTAGTTCAATGAGCAAATTACCATATTTGTTCTCCGCAACCTGCAGTTGCTCTTGCAGCACTTTAATTGGCTGCTCCAACTGCTCCACTTGTTTGTGGGCATCACAGGAGCATTACGTTCCATCCTAAAGAGAGACAGCACACCATCAAGCATAAATTGAGTTGCCGCTGTTGAAGTAGTGGCAGCCAAAGATGCAATATTCACCGCAATGCAGTTCTGTTATTTTCAGTCTTGCCATGTTTACCACAACCACCTGAACTCCTCTGTCACCAGCCAGTTTCAGAATAGAGGGGCCGTACCAGTTAGCGGTGCCCCTAGTAATAAAAGATCTTGCTAATGAATGTTCAAAGGGTTCCAAACCTTGTGTCAAAGTGGTACCTTACCATAAGGCATATAAACTGCCTACAACTTGAAGCTGCACCATGATGTGCAAAAGCAGGCATATGCAGTTACAGCAGCTAGGAATGGACAAGAAAAATAACATACAATATAAACTATTAACAACCTAGAAGCATGTCTCTTTAAGCAAAACACAGTGCAAGTCCAAAAGATGCATAGACATAACGCATTGTGCTGTGAGCAAAAATAGAGAGAGACGAAAGGGAAAGGCAAGAAGGTTAACCAGAAATATGGTCCAGATGGCTACCCTGAATTAGTGAAAAGGAAGAGGGAGCTCAAAAAAGGAAATTGACGGGATAATAAGCTAGCATGCAGCAAACTCACAATGTTTCGCACAAGCACATCTGTCAAAAAAAGTTTGTTAAATTGCCTTGGTGGTTGATTGGTGTTTTATAACCTGAGCTGTGCTTTAATATGTTCACTGCGTTGTCGGTTACTGGTTGGTCACATCATGTATTCATGCCGAATACTGTGTGACAGCATGAACACTGTGCCCTGTGATGAATCCGTGAACAGCTCGGGTTTTTGCAAAGAGGCTCTGAAAAGCACACATGCATAAATCCCCTCAATGAACTTGAATTAACGGCATCTCCTCCCTCCTTCTCCTATGCCAGCACTTCCTCTTGGCGAATCCTAGGCGCTGACGGTGACGACACCTAGGCCGGGGGCAGCAGGCAGATGCTCCCAACGCTCGTCTTTTGGCGCGCAGCAGACCGCACACAAAAATGAATTTTGTGTTGCGTTTTCTGCCTTCAGAGTTTTACAAAATTGGAGATGGAAGATTTAAAAAATGACTTACTCCAATATTAAACGTGCCCACCAGGCAGTGATTTATCGAAGCTTTCTGAATAGCGACTGTTTCGAATGCGTAGTACACGGTGGAAGTTGCACCCACGAGCGATATCTCGACACTATAGTGGATATACTCAGATTTGTTTTTCCGAATGGCGCCTGTGCCTAATATCACTTGAAACTTAATGCTACCAAGAGAAAGTGAAACGGCATGCGCTGTGGGTGTGAATATTTAGCTGTCTCTTAGGTTAGAGACATAAGTGCGGTTAAAGGCTCTGCACTTTGACAAATATATTGTCACCGATAAACGGTCAAAGCACTCAAAGCTAGGTTTAATTAGACGTGCTACGCGTCCAAGACAGCAGGGAGCTCGTGCGAGGTAGACGAAAACCTCAAGCTCCTCGAGAGCGCAAGGCGTGGCAAGTCCCATCTAAAACAGCTCGGCCGCGGCATGGCGCCACTGGATTGATTGGGACTGTGGCATTACTCCCCCCTCTGAAGGGCAACGACTCGGTGCCGCAACAATGAGGAGCACGAAGACAAGGGACGGCGCATGTGTCCGGCGGCTGGTGTGGGCAGGCCTGAAGAGCTAGCGGGCGTGGTACGGCTTCATCCGTGCGACATGGACGACTTCGGGGGTCGGCCGTCGAGAGGAGCGAACTGTACCCTGAGGAAGAACTTCATAGTTCACCTCACTGACTTGGCGGAGTACCTCGTAGGGGCCAAAATATCGGCGTAGAAGCTTTTCGTAGCGCCCACGCATGCGTATTGGGCTCCAAACACAGACTTGTTCGCCGGGCTGGTAACTAACAGCTCGGTGGCGGAGGTTATAGCGGCGAGCGTCGAGGGCTTGCTGGTTCCGGATGCGCTGTCGGGCGAGTTGGCGGGCGGCCTCGGCGTGACGAACGAATTGTGCAACACCCTTAACAGACGAGGTACTACTAGTCGGAAGCAACATGGCGTCCAGCATGGTTGTGGCTTCGCGACCATACACCAAACGAAATGGAGTGAAGCGTGTCGTTTTTTGCAGAGCAGTGTTATAGGCAAATGTGACGTAAGGGAGTATGGCGTCCCAGTTGCGGTGGTCTGCGTCAACATACATGAAAATCATGTCGGCGATCGTCTTGTTGAGCCGTTCGGTGAGGCCGTTCATTTGAGGGTGGTAAGCGGTTGTCTTGCGGTGACTGGTGCCGCTCAGGCGCATTACCTCCTGTATAAGGGCCGAGGTGAAGGCCGTTCCTCTGTCAGTTAAAACGATGGCGGGTGCACCGTGACGAAGCACAATATTTTGAACGAAAAAGTTTGCGATTTCGTCAGCGGTACCACGAGGGAGAGCTTTAGTTTCACAGTACCGGCTGAGGTAGTCGGTGGCGACCACAATATAGCGGTTACCCAGCGAGGACTCCGGAAATGGGCCCAGTAAGTCCATGCCGACTTGGTGGAAAGGGACTTGTGGCGGATTAATAGGCTGCAGTAGTCCGGCTGGCTTAGTCGGCGGCGTCTTGCGACGTCGGCGCTCACGGCAAGTTCTGACGTAACGCTGGACAATAGAAGCAACCCTGGGCCAGTAGTACTTTTGGTGTATCCGCGCTAAAGTGCGAGAAAAACCCATGTGATCATAATATGGGTCATCATGGCACGCCTGCAGAACTTCGTCGCGCAAGGCCGCAGGTACGACGAGCAGATAGGCAGCTTCCTTCGGGTTGTAGTTTTTCTTATACAGAACGCCATCGCGCAAACAGAATGACAACAGTCCACGTGAGAAGATTCGCGGGGGTGACGCAGCGCTTCCTTCAAGATACTCAATGAGAGGCCGTAGCTCACTGTCGTCTCTTTGGTGTTGAGTGAGGACGGACGTGAAGATGGCGCCGGGAAAAATAGAATCGTCGTCGGGATCAGCTCGGTTGTCCTCGATAGGAGCACGAGACAGACTGTCGGCATCACTGTGCTCCCTACCGGACTTATAAACGATGGTGACATCGAACTCTTGAAGGCGAAGGCTCCAGCGTGCAAGCCGTCCCGAGGGATCTTTGAGGTTCGCCAGCCAGCACAGTGAGTGGTGGTCACTGACGACCCTGAAAGAACGGCCATATAAGTACTGGCGAAATTTGGTCACCGCCCACACAGCGGCCAGGCATTCTTTTTCAGTGGTGGAATAGTTTGCCTCAGATCGTGACAAGGTGCGGCTCGCGTATGCGATTACGCATTCGAGACCATCCTGCCACTGCACAAGGACCGCACCAAGGCCGATGTTGCTGGCGTCTGTGTGCAGTTCAGTGGCGGCTGACTCGTCGAAGTGTCCAAGGATGGGCGTAATTAGGATACGAGTACGGAGGTCTTCAAAAGCCTTCTATTGTTTCAGGCCCCAGATGAACGGTTCGGAATCTTTCGTGAGGCGGGTGAAGGGCTCAGCGATCTGGGAGAAGTTCTGCACAAAACGCCGATAATAGGCGCAGAGACCCAGAAAGCGGCGCACTCTTCGCTTATCGGTGGGCACAGGAAAAGCAGCCACGGCGGCTGTCTTATCGGGGTCAGGGCTAACCCATTTAGCACTCACAATGTGGCCCAAAAACTTCAACTCTTCAAAAGCGAAATGGCACTTGTAGGGCTTCAGAGAAAGTCCGGCCAACCGAATTGCTTCGAACACAGCGCGCAGGCGTCTCAGGTGCTCTTCTAACGTATCAGAGAAGATGACAACGTCATCCAAGTACACGAGACAGGACTGCCATTTCAGATCGGCTAGAACGGTATACATCATCCGCTGGAAGGTTGCAGGAGCCGAGCACAGACCGAAAGGGAGCACCCGGAATTCGTACAGACCGTCTGGTGTAATAAAGGCGGTCTTCTCCCTGTTGCGTTCGTCCGCCTCGATTTGCCAATAGCCGCTGCGTAAACCTAGCGATGAGAAGTACTTGGCGTGGCGCAGCCGATCCAGGGAGTCATCAATGCGCGGCAGAGGATAAACATATTTTTTTTTGTGACTTTGTTTAAACGTCGGTAATCAACGCAGAACCGTAGGGTTCCATCTTTCTTTGCTACTAGAACAACAGGCGACGCCCACGGGCTCGTAGACGGCTGTATCACGTCGTCCTGGAGCAATTCTTGAACTTGGCGGCAAATGGCATCACGCTCCTTAGTAGAGATCCGGTAAGGCGGCTGACATAACGGCCGCTGGTTGGCGTCGACTATAATTCGGTGCTTAATGAGCGGTGTCTACCTAACCTTATAGGTCGAGGCGAAGCAGTCACAGAAAGACTGGATAACGCTTTCGAGGCAGCGTTTCTGATTAGACGGGAGGTTCGGGTTCACGTCAGTTTTTATGGGAGTGGTCGGTGGCTCCACTGATGCCGAGGCTTCGGACAAAGCGTGCTGTCCCGCGAATTCGCCGAGTTCTTCGAAATACGCAATAACTGTTCTGCCAGGCAAACACTGAGGTTTACAGCCAAAATTTGTTACCAAGAGCTCAGTTCGGCCATTGTTCAGCTCGACAATTCCGCGAGCAACACAGACTTGCCGACCAAGGAGCAGCGACATGTTGGTTTCAGCGATGCCACGAGTACCAGTGATGTTGTCGCCATCTACGGTAACAATCATGCTAGCTCTTGACGGGATTAATACGTGGCCATCAAAGACGCGTAACTTAGTCCCGCGTGGCTCAGGATCGCCGTCAACAGGTGGTTGAGTGGAAAAGGACACGACCAGCTCCTGAAGGTTGATGACAGCACCGTACTCCCGAAGGAAATCCAAACCAAGTATCAGGTCTTTGGAGCACTCCGGTAGCACGGCAAAGCAACCAGGGAAAGTAGTACCGCGGATCTGGATTCGTGACGTTTAGACGCCAATTGGCGTAACCACATGACTGCCAGCGGTGCGGATCTGTGGTCCAGACCAAGGGGTAAGCACCTTTCTAAGGGCCGTAGCTAGCCGACTGCTCATTACAGAAAAGTCAGCGCCGGTGTCCACAAGTGCGGTCACATCACGATTATCAGCGATTACTGGGATTTCGGCAGACACCAGTCGGTCACAGCACGTCGTTGTCGTTGAGGTCGTCGGGTCAGGTCGTCGTCGGTCGGATCGTAGCCGCGAATCGTCGGGTGGAGGCTCTTGACTTGATCCAATAATAGCAGCGGCCCTACCCCCAGGGGACGCCGTGTTCAGTTTTCCCGATGTGGGGACGCGCCTCTGAACTGGCTAGAAAAAGACGGGCGGCTTGGCGAAGAAAACCGCCTTGGGGATGGCGAACAGGACTGGCGTCGCCGCGAGGTCGTTGGCTGCACGTTATCGGACAGATACTGCTCGATGTCCCGCGGCCGTTCTCCGTAGCGTGGTCGAGGTGCGTCAGGTGAAAACCCCCTTAAGACCATTCTGCGGTAGGGGCAGTGGCGGAGGATGTGGCCGGGTTCCACACAGGGGTAGCAGAGCGGCCTGTTGTTTGGCGCACGCCAAACGCGCGCTTTGCTCATGGTGGACAGGGGCTCCTGTGGTACGACGGGTACAGCTGCAGTTGGGTACCGCAGTGAAGGCACAGGAGTGACGGGAGAAAATGCTTGACTCACTGGCCCAGGATGACTTTGAAAGCACAAGCTGATGGGCGAGTTGGTGACTTTGTAGTGCTTGACTGTACGACATCACATAGAGCGCTGGCTGCGGAGCTGGTGGCGACTGAACAGCTCGCCGGACTTCATCTCGGACCACGTCCGGTATGGCAGCGACGCTTGCCTGTGGAGCTTCGAAGCGACGTTTCTCCAGTTATTCGCGCACCAGGCTCCTCACAAGCTCTCGAAGCTCCTCAGTGGGTAACGACGTGGGCGTGCAGTGGTGAGCGGTTGCTACACTAGCCTTACGGCAGTAGTGCGCGCCCCGTTCATGCAGAGAACGCTCCATGCTTGTTGCCTCCATGGCAAAGTCGGCCACCGTTATTGGCGGGTCACGTACCAGTCCGGCAAACAATTGATCTTTGACGCCGCGCATTAAGTGGCGTACCTTCCTGTCCTCGGGCATAGCAGGGTCGGCGCGATTGAAGAGTCGCGTCATGTCCTCGATGAACATGGCGACGCTCTCGTTCGGCTGCTGCGACCTCGATTGCAAGGCGATTTCAGCCTTCTCTTTTCGTTCGCTGGTGTTGAACGTGGCTAAGACCTCTCGGGGAAAGATCCCCAGTTAGTGAAGGAAGCTTCGTGGTTCTCATACCACGTCTTGGCCGAGTCCTGTAGTGAGAAGTACACGTTCCGCAATTTGCGCTCGCCGTCCCACTCGTTGAAGCCCGCCACACGGTCAAAGCTGGCCAACCGGTCTTCGACGTCCTCAAACCTCTCACTGTGGAATGATGGGGGCAACCGAGGTGTGTGAAGGACAAACGGCGGGGCATTCCCGGAACGCTGACTTGTCTGGCTAGCCGTAGCGGACGTCATGGCCCTTGCTGGTCTTGCGAGTTGGCCGAACTCTGGTTGTAGGCCTCGCAGGCGGCGGCTCGCCTTGTGGACTAGTGTTGTAGCCACGCGTTGAGAACTGACGTCAAGAGTGTCCTCGAGGTCAGCGTACATGGATCGTACCCCGCACCTCCACCAAATGTCACCGATAAACGGTCAAAGCACTAAAAGCCAGGTTTAATTAGACGTGCTACGTGCCCAAGACAGCAGGGAGCCCGTGCGAGGAAGACAAAAACCTCTAGCCCCTCGAGAGCGCAAGGCATGGCAAGTCCCATCTAAAACAGTTCGGCCGCGGCATGGCGCCACTGGATTGATTAAGACTGTGGCAATATCAATGTCTTCAGGCAAACCCCATGTCACACATTAGAAAGTTTTGCCTCCTTGCTTATTTACAGCCCAGTTCGAGAAGCTTTCTGAGTTCATGGGAATTTAACGTCCCAAAGCGTCTTATGCTATAAGAGGAGCCATGGTGAATGCTCCAGAAATTTCGACCACCCGAGGTTAATGTGCACCATATCGCAAAGTACACAAGCCTCTAGAACTTCATCTCCATCGAAATTCAACCGCATCTTTCGGTTCAGCAGCCGAGTGCCATAACCAATGAGCCACCACGGTGACCGAGCAGCCTTGCACAGTGCACATCAAACCACATAATTCATAAAGCAGCTTCCGACTTCCATGTGGTTTGGATTAAACTATCGAAATGCAGCACTTCTCGATACCTCTCATTAAACAAAAGAATTTCTTGGGCGAGTTGGCGCACACGATGAACCATAACAGCGCGACAGACGGGACATTGAAGAGAGAATACAACACAGAGCGCTGACTCACAACTAAAACGTTTATTGGCCGCCAGCCAGTATAAATACTACCCTGGTGGCCGGGAAGGATACAAGAATGCTTCACTTGTCAACAAGTAAGTCATACGTTGGAAAATTCGCCGCTACAGCAGGCACAAGTTTGCATTCACAAGTTAGCATTAACAATCAAGGTAACGTTTTTACTTATCTGACAATGTCTACAGAGGGAGTACTGATACATTGGTCTGAGGTCCTAGCTATCAAGTAGGCTTCTATTACGTCCCTAGCTAGCGAGTCGCGGTTTTTTTGCTATAAGAGAGCACTTATTGTAGATTGTAATACAGGCTTTAGAGTCGTCATCGTCTTCCTCGTCTTCGTCATCTTTGCAGAGTCTGCAATGTTTTCGTACGTGGCCTGTGGTGGCGAAACGAGAAACATATTATTCGTGCTCCTTTAATCATTCGCTAACACATCGGCCAGTTTGGCCGATGTAACACTTGGCACATGACAGAGGCAGAGAATAAACAACAACTTCCTGGCAAGGCACGAATTGTTTCGCGTGCCTTATCAAGCAGCTGCGTGGTCCTCTTTCCACTGCGTTTGCTTTTCTGACCAGGCTAGACAGTCGCTTAGGCGCCGAGAAGACCACTTCAACGGCAGCATGTTTCCCAATTCTTTTCAAGTTGTGCGGAGAAAACTGTCAAGCGTGCCGTAGCCCTCTGGATGCCTAAAGAAGTTATTCAAGAAAAAAGTTTGACTGACCCGACGGTTAGAAAGCGCATTGCCTTTGACCGGAACACAGGAAATTCATCACATCAAGCCGTCACCTTTCTGAAATGGATCAATACACTATTGTTTAGGCTCATCGTCTAATTTCAGAAAAATCGACTGCTGGGCGAGCTGGTGCATGACTCGACGATACAAGGCGCAGGAGTAGGCAGGACGAACAAAGAAGGAACACGGACAAGGCGCTTACTGCAACTGTAGTTTAAGGGACGAGCTCGCTTTTTACAGTCGGATGCAGCTCAAGAACGAAGTGGCAGGTGCCCCTCAGAGGAGGCCCTCCAGGAAATAGTGTCGACCTATTTCCATGGGATTATGGGTCAGAGGGAGCCTGGGTAAAGGGGGAGATTCCTATGAGATCGGTAAAAGAGGCCCCTTTGAGGGGCGTTTTCCGCTACAAACAGTCTACAAGATAACATCTACGCTTCCCGCTGCATTGGAGCACTCGAACACTGCAGCATCCTCTGCAGTGCTGAACCGTACTGCGCTGCGCTGTTTTTTCGTCGTGCTGTTTTTTCCCTGCGCTCTTCTGTCGCCGTGCTGTTTTCTCGCTGTGCCGTTCTGTCGCTATGCCGTTTTGTCCGGCGTTCCGTTTTGACGCGTGCTGTTTTTTCCCTGCGCTATTTTGTCGCTGCGCTGCTTTTTGTGCGCTGTTTTGTCGCATGGTGTTTTGTCGTGTACTGTTCTTTCGTGTCCCCGAAAAGGTTGTATGCAAGCAGGTACACTACTTGAATACAACACGTCGTCCATGGCATGCGAAACAAGATGTAGCCCTTCATTACCCTGTTTTGATGTGTCGTAATTATGTAATGAAACACGCAGGCATGCAAATCTTGTGTTGTTGGCATTTTGACCTTGAATCGCAGCAACCACACCAGCCCAACTTGTTGCCATGAGAGGGAGGCTCCCACTGATTTGTTATTTGTGGTAATGTGGTTTTTAAAATTTTCTCCAAGTCCGGAGTAAAGTAAAATAGACATTAGTTTTAGTTGCTTGTTTTTTCTTCAAAATGACGCATTAGACACAAGGATGCATGGCTAACCATGTGGCATTCTCCTGCTACCTTTGAGTAATCTCTGATTGAATTTCTTATAGATGCTGTTTCGGATTCATCATCCAAATGATGGTCATGATGAATTCGGAGTGTTTTAGGTTTTGTGAGGCACGAAAAGAACTGCAGTATTATTGCTGACATTTAATTCTGTTTCAACACGTAGGTCAACCTACTTCAAGAGCTGGAAAAAGAAGCAACATATGAGCAGTAATATTGAAGTTTTTTCCGTGCCTAACTTGACCTAAGATCTCCCTACGCATCACAGCTATCGTTCGATTGTTGAAACCGAAGCAGCATCAGGAAATTATTCACAACTAATCGATTTAGTGGTCATAGGCAGACACCATGCAGTGAATTACGTATTCTTATGTCAAACGCATCATTTGAAGGAAGAAAACGCGCAGCTGAAGTAATGTGTCTGTGGTGTTTTAACAGTGCTGCCAAAGGTGACTCTAGCCTCATTTCGAAGTAATGAGGGGTGATCCATAACTGCGCGACAGACGGGACAAAGAAGAGAGCACACAACACAGAGCACTGACTCACAACTAAAACGTTTATTGGCCGCCAGCCGGTATAAATACTGCCCTGGTGGCCGGGAAGGATACAAGCACGCTTGACTTGCGTGACATTCAAAGTCACTAGAACATCAGGGCCGTGTCAACGGGTAAGAGTCATACGCGGGAAAAATCGCCGCTAAAGCAGGCACAAGTTTGCATTCACAAGTTAGCATTCACAATCAAGGTAACGGTTTTCCTTATCTGACAATACTACAGAGGGAGTACTGATACATTGTTCTGAGGTCCTAGCTATCAGGTGGGCTTCTATTACTTCCCCAGCTAGCGAGTCATGGTTCTTTGCTATCAGAGAACACTTATTGTAGATTGGAATACACGCTTTAGAGTCGTTTCGTCTTCCTCGTCTTCGTCATCTTTGCAGCGTCTGCAATGTTTTGCTACGTGCCTGTGACGTCGACACGAGAAACACTTTATTCGCGCTCCTTTAATCATTCGTTAACACACCGGCCAGGTTTGCCGATGTAACACTTGCCACATGACAGAGGCAGAGAATAAACAACAACTTCCTGGCAAGGCACGAATTGTTTCGCGTGCCTTATCAAGCAGCTGCGTGGTTCTCTTTCCACTGCGTTTGCTTTTCTGACCAGACTAGACAGTCGCTTAGGCGCCGAGAAGACCACTTCAACGCCAGCATGTTTCCCAATTCTTTTCAAGTTGTGCGTGACGTGGTGCTGATACGGTACCACGGCAATCCTCTTCTTTTCCTCTTGTCTCGCTTCACCGATCCTATCAAATCCGAGCTTTTTCTTCAGTTTTTCTGCAACGGAACCTAAAACGTTTGCATGGTACCCAGCCTATGTCAGGCGGAAATGTTGGTTGCAGAAGCTGTGCTCCAATCTCTGCACACAAGATTTCTTAACAGCGTTGTAAAGCACAGAATAAGCGTTGGCTCTCTTCGCCAACTTTGAATGAGCTGATGAAAAAGGCAAGATTGGCTTTGCACCACGGCGCTCGAAAGCCGAGCAAACCGAAAAGGGTCATTGTCACAGACATCCCGCCGTTAAGGATCATCGTGTGCACCAACTCGCCCAACAAATGGTTTTGTCGAACTTCATTTCTCGTACAAAGAGCTCTATTGTTTGTGACAATGATCCTTTTCGGTTTGTGGCTGTCATCGCTGCTGCGTCGTGCACAGCAAGAACGTTCGGTTGTTGCATCCGTATGAAAGTCCTCCCGCCCGGAGTCTTGGTTTAGTTTGGTGGTGTTCAGCCTTGTGCCGACCACGGAAAAAGATTGTGCAAGTTGCTCAGAGCGATATGGCAGCAACGGGTGCGAGTGTACAGGGAGCATCTCAAGCTTCGGATGCAGCTATCCGTGAGGCCGGTCCACTGAAGGAACCAATGGCATCAGCTGTCATGGTGTATCGACCGTACCACAGAGTTCCTTTGGCAGCAAGCGCTTTCCGGCCTTCGTGCGCTGCAGCCGAAGAAAGTTGCACCTACCGCACAACAAACCTACACCACTGAGAACGTCACGTTTCCTTGATACGTAAGGAAAGTCCTGAGCCTGGGGCCCAAGTTTGCAGTGGAGCCAAAGTGATCGAGAGCTGAACTTCTGGCCATTATGAGGCAAGTTGCTAAGCAGGCCTACAAAACTGAGGTGTACCGATGTATTTCTGAAGGCTTAGACGTGTTAACAAGGTATATGTCGTCGGGAAGTATGCTACCTCTACATAAGACAATTAGCTGGTTGCAAGACAATTCATTCTCGCTCCTTGATGACAAGGACGGAGGTTTCGTTGTTCTGGACAGGCATGTGCATATGTCAAAAGTATCCGAAGCTGTTCTTGCTGTGTATGACAAACGCAATGATGACTCAATTGCCAAGGTTAGGAGCAAGGCAAAAAAACTCATCGATAAGCTGAAATTAAATACGCTGTGAACTAAGATAAACAGCAGCTCTAAATCCTTGTTTGAATTGTTTTTCACTGCGAAAACCCATAAACCAGAGTAGCCGTTTCGCGTTATAGTCTCCGAAATTGGTACGTGGCAGCGGCATGTAGCGAAATTCCTGCAGAATAAACTGAATGTTTTGTCAATTGATTATCCTTTTAAAATAAATAGCTCGGACGACATGATCGATTTCTTGAAATGCAAATACAATAAGAAGCTCCGTGGTTTTTCAGTCGATGTAAAGGATCTGTACTACAACTTGCCTCAAGCAGAAATTTTGTCGTTTGTAAATGACCTCACTGACCACCATGGTGCTATTGCGTTTCAAAATGAGTGCGGAATTTCCACTGGCGGCTTCCTCGAATTGCTTTCACTCTATCTTGTCTCGACGTGCGCCGAATGTGAAGGCGAGGTTTTTATTCAAAAAGAGGGAATTTGTATTGGTTCGAGTTTAGCACCTTTTCTTAGCGATGTGTTCCAAGCTGCACGCGACAGAATGTCGAAAGAGCGTTTTAACAGGTCCAGTGTTTGTCGCATTTTTAATTTTGTGGACGCCTACTTCGTGTTTTTAGACTGTGACAACCTCGATTTCGAGCAGCAATTGCATGACGTTTTTTCGGTATTCTAAGAGGGCCTTAATCCATTGATTTTAACACACGAAGTACCAGTGAATAAGTTTATTAGGTTTTTAGATGTTTCGCTTCATTTCACTTCATCGCATGTTTGTTGGGCTTTTGAGTCCCGTGGTGCAAAGCCAATCTTGTATTTTCCTCAGCTCATTCAAAGCTGGTGAAGAGAGCCAACGCTTATTCCGTGTTTTACAACGCTGTTAAGAAATCTTGTTTGCACAGGTTGAAGCACAGCTTCTGCAACCAACTTTTCAGCCTAACATAGGCTGGGTACCATGCAGACGTTTTAGGTTCCGTTACTGAAAAACTAAAGAAAAAGCTCGCATTTGATAGGATCCGTGAAGCTAGAAAAGAGGAAAAGAAAATAACTGCCGTGGTACCGTATCTGCAACAAGTCTCGCACAACTTGAAAAGAATTGGGAAACATGCAGGCGTAGAAGTGGTCTTCTCGGCGCCTAAGCGACTGTCTAGCCTGGTCAGAAAAGTAAATGCAGTGGAAAGAGAACCACGCAGCCGCTTGATAAGGCACGCGAAACAATTCGTGCCTTGCCAGGAATGCTGAACGTAAACGCGCAAAAAACCCGGACGTAGAATAAGACACAGAACACGAGCGCTCGTGTTGTGTCTCTTATTCTACGTCCGTGTTTTTTGCGCTCTTACGTTCAGCATGGTAAACCAACTCGCCCAAACTCGGCCTTTCTTGCCAGGAAGTTGTTGTTTATTCTCTGCCTCTGTCATGTGGCAAGTGTTACATCGGCCAAACTGGCCGGTGTGTTAACGAATGATTAAAGGAGCGCGAATAAAGTGTTTCTCGTGTCGACGTCACAGGCCACGTAGCAAAACATTGCATACGCTGCAAAGATGACGAAGACGAGGAAGACGAAACGACTCTAAAGCGTGTATTCTAATCTACAATAAGTGTTCTCTGATAGCAAAGAACCATGACTCGCTAGCTAGGGAAGTAATAGAAGCCCACCTGATAGCTAGGACCTCAGAACAATGTATCAGTACTGCCTCTGTAGTATTGTCAGATAAGGAAAACCGTTACCTTGATTGTGAATGCTAACTTGTGAATGCAAACTTGTGCCTGCTTTAGCGGCGATTTTTCCCGCGCATGACTATTACCTGTTGACACGGCCCTGATGTTCTAGTGACTTTGAATGTCACGCAAGTCAAGCGTGCTTGTATCCTTCCCGGCCACCAGGGCAGTATTTATACCGGCTGGCGGCCAATAAACGTTTTAGTTGTCAGTGCTCTGTGTTGTTTCCTCTCTTCTTTGTCCCGTCTGTCGCGCTGTTATGAATCACCCCTCATTACTTCCAAATGAGCTAGAGTCAGCTTTGGCAGCACTGTTAAGGCACTACAGACACATTACTTCAGCTGCGCGTTTTCTTCTTTCAAATGATGCTTTTGACATAAGAATACATAATTCACTACATGGTGTCTGCCTTTGACCACTAAATAGATTAGTTTTGAATAATTTCTTGATGCTGCATCGGTTTCAACAATCGAACGATAGCTGTGATGTGTAGGGAGATCTTAGGTCAAGTTAGGCATGGAAAAAACTTCAATATTACTGCTCATATGTTGCTTCTTATTCCAGCTCTTGAAGTAGGTTGACCTACGTGTTGAAACAGAATTCATCATCATCATCATTTATTGTCCCTTAAAGGTCCTTGTCGGGGTATTACATAAGGGGGGAGCGTATACAAGGTTGATGTGGAAAAACAAAGGTCACAAAAATATAACAATGCAATATAGGAACATAAAGAGAAGCAAGGAACGCGAATAGTTAGAACGGTGCATGTAAAAAATGCCTTTAGGCCACAAGCACCACACACGTCGGCGAGAGGTTAGGGCAAAAAAAAAAAAACATGTCAACCCAGGTGATCTAACAACATCGCCTTAAACCTTGTCGCATCGTGCACATTTGTTAGTGAGTCGGGCAGAAGGTTCCATTCTTCAATT